>NC_064627.1:651032846-651653755 GCF_023864275.1 Schistocerca cancellata
CCTTGCAGTTGGCTATGTGATAGTTACATCTACGTCTACATTCGCTTCAGGACTCCACTAATCGCACGACGTACTTTTTATTGGATCATATATTAGGTTTTTTTAGCGCGCGTTAACGGTTCAGTAAAATATTCTTAATGTGTGATCCAATAAAAAGTACGTCACATGATTAGTAGAGTACTGAAGTGAATGGAACGGACATTGCCTCTTTACCTCTGTTCGAGCTGTTGTTTTCCCAATTCTCTCTGCTCCAAATACACGGCACTGATACGCAGTGGGCTGAGTGCTTTTTATAATTCTTCCTTAAAAACGGATGTTTAAGTTTTCTAATCTGGTTTGACGTGAGTTGTACTGCGTCTTCCTTAAAGTGTCTGCACTGCTTCACAAAATAAAGTGCAGCAGGCATAAGGGGAGAAGGAAATGAAACTTCACAAGTTGAGAGGGTATGTGATGGCATTTCAGTGATTACAAAATCGAATCGAATTT
Organism: Schistocerca cancellata; assembly: GCF_023864275.1. NCBI lineage: Eukaryota > Metazoa > Arthropoda > Insecta > Orthoptera > Acrididae > Schistocerca > Schistocerca cancellata. The sequence goes on from NC_064627.1 coordinate 651,033,333, forward strand.
AGGAATAACTTGCCACTATGAACCACTTTATCAGTACGATGTCCCACCCCGTCTGCCCTGGAAGCATGCAGTGATTCAGTAAGGAACAGTGCGATAACGTCGACCTACTTTCTCCTGGTGCAAGTAGGCCCACAACTGTTATAAGTGGTCCTTCATATCGTGGATATTGACACTGGAACACAACTGACGTCCGAGCAGATACCACAAATGCTTTATTGGGGGCAGATCTGGAGGTCTTGCTGACCACGGGAGTAACTCAACATAACGCAGACATTTCATAGGGACCATTGCCATCTGTGAACGAGCACAGTCCTATAGAGAAGTGGAACCACATTTTGTCGGGTGGTAGGTAACACGATGTCCGTGACGTACCACTGTGTCGCCACAGTTACACTAACAGCCGTGGCCTCACGTTGTACTCGATGGCATCCTATACAGTGATGGCAGGAGTAACACCACAATACCTTACCGAAACAATGGACCATCGGGATCCCTCATAGGTCGTCACCATACACTCTGACGTCGGTCACCCAGGGTAGTGCAGAACACAACGCGAAACTATTCATCAGCAGTCAGTTCTTTCCGGTCGCGGCGCTACTGCAAACGCAACTGTTTGTGTTGTGGTGTTATCGACAGTCCGGACTTTTGTGCAGTGCGAGTCAGTTAACTGTCCAGCGTGACTTTCGTACTAGGTATGGTGTGGATCCTCCTACAGCACAGAGCATTAGTCCATGGCATGAACAATTCCGAGAAACAGGTTGTTTGTATAAAGACAAATCGCCGGACCGTCCCCGAGTGTCTGACACAGACGTTGAACGCATCCGCCATGTTTTCACAAGGATTCCTCAGAAATCCGTCCGCCTTGCAGCTCGACAGCTCAACATGCTCCCGACGTCTGACTGACGTGTGTTACGTCGACGTTTTCACATGAAACCATACAAAATTCAGCTACTTCAATCTCTTCGTGAAAGTGACAAACAACAACGTGTGTAGCTCTGTAATTTCGTGACGAGGCAACACTCCTTTTAAATGAAAAGGTGAACAGTCATAATGTGAGAATATGGGGTACGGAACAACCACATGAAGTTGTACAACGTGAGCAGGACTCTTCAGAATTTAGTGTGTTTCCTCCAGGTTCAAGGGTAAATGTATATGGTCCTGGTTTTTTTTTTTTTTTTTTGCCGAAATGTTTACAGGGAGCACCTATCTCGATATGCTTGACAACTTTCTTTTCCCACAGTTGGAGACTGATTCGGACGACTTCGGTTAGCAACAGGATGGGGAACCGCCACACTGGCATCTGGATCTAAGGTAATTTTTAAATCAAAGGATTATTGAGTGATGGATCTGTCACACAGGACCAAATGATTCAGCCTTACACTGGCCTCCAAGGTCGCCGGACCTGATTGTATGTGATTATTTCTTGTGGAGGTTTATGAGAGACTCTGTTTAAGTGCCTCCGTTACCAACAACAACGAATGAACTGAGACATCGTGCAACAGCTGTAGAAGCTGTAACTCAAGACATGCTTGCTGCAGTGTGGGAACAATTTGAATACCGCATTGACATATGTCATGCATCTCAAGGGTATATTAGCTTCAGAAATATAGAAGTGCCAAATTAAATGATTCTTTATGATATATATATATATATATATATATATATATATATATATATATATATACTCCAGGAAATGGAAAAAAGAACACATTGACACCGGTGTGCCAGACCCACCATACTTGCTCCGGACACTGCGAGAGGGCTGTACAAGCAATGATCACACGCACGGCACAGCGGACACACCAGGAACCGCGGTGTTGGCCGTCGAATGGCGCTAGCTGCGCAGCATTTGTGCACCGCCGCCGTCAGTGTCAGCCAGTTTGCCGTGGCATACGGAGCTCCATCGCAGTCTTTAACACTGGTAGCATGCCGCGACAGCGTGGACGTGAACCGTATGTGCAGTTGACGGACTTTGAGCGAGGGCGTATAGTGGGCATGCGGGAGGCCGGGTGGACGTACCGCCGAATTGCTCAACACGTGGGGCGTGAGGTCTCCACAGTACATCGATGTTGTCGCCAGTGGTCGGCGGAAGGTGCACGTGCACGTCGACCTGGGACCGGACCGCAGCGACGCACGGATGCACGCCAAGACCGTAGGATCCTACGCAGTGCCGTAGGGGACCGCACCGCCACTTCCCAGCAAATTAGGGACACTGTTGCTCCTGGGGTATCGGCGAGGACCATTCGCAACCGTCTCCATGAAGCTGGGCTACGGTCCCGCGCACCGTTAGGCCGTCTTCCGCTCACGCCCCAACATCGTGCAGCCCGCCTCCAGTGGTGTCGCGACAGGCGTGAATGGAGGGACGAATGGAGACGTGTCGTCTTCAGCGATGAGAGTCGCTTCTGCCTTGGTGCCAATGATGGTTGTATGCGTGTTTGGCACCGTGCAGGTGAGCGCCACAATCAGGACTGCATACGACCGAGGCACACAGGGCCAACACCCGGCATCATGGTGTGGGGAGCGATCTCCTACACTGGCCGTACACCACTGGTGATCGTCGAGGGGACACTGAATAGTGCACGGTACATCCAAACCGTCATCGAACCCATCGTTCTACCATTCCTAGACCGGCAAGGGAACTTGCTGTTCCAACAGGACAATGCACGTCCGCATGTATCCCGTGCCACCCAACGTGCTCTAGAAGGTGTAAGTCAACTACCCTGTGCAGCAAGATCTCCGGATCTGTTCCCCATTGAGCATGTTTGGGACTGAATGAAGCGTCGTCTCACGCGGTCTGCACGTCCAGCACGAACGCTGGTCCAACTGAGGCGCCAGGTGGAAATGGCATGGCAAGCCGTTCCACAGGACTACATCCAGCATCTCTACGATCGTCTCCATGGGAGAATAGCAGCCTGCATTGCTGCGAAAGGTGGATATACACTGTACTAGTGCCGACATTGTGCATGCTCTGTTGCCTGTGTCTATGTGCCTGTGGTTCTGTCAGTGTGATCATGTGATGTATCTGACCCCAGGAATGTGTCAATAAAGTTTCCCCTTCCTGGGACAATGAATTCACGGTGTTCTTATTTCAATTTCCAGGAGAGTGTATACCGCCTAACTATATATTCAATGACCAGAAATGATTGACTGAAGTGGTCCAATGAGGCCGTAAAAGCGGAAGAAAGAAAGAAAGAAAGAATATACCGCCTAACACATCTCGTGCTAGGCTGCTAGGCTTCGCCCGGGATGACACACAACGTTGCTGGCAGTCTGTTACCTCGGATGGCAGGCGCAGATGTGAATGGGTTACAGTATTCTTGGTGCACAATGCGACGGAGATTATCTCTTCTGGTGGGCATGTATGTTCGGAAGGAACCATAACGACCAGAATACCCGCAATAACGTTCCCTTAATGCAGTCATTGTGACATCCGAATGCCACACAATCTGCATAACGCACGTTCCGACCAGCTGTCTAAATGGAGGCACAACTCTGGCGAGATCTGATACTGCTGTCATGTCCGTGTCGTTCACAGAGGTCACTCAACATCTGACCGTGTTCACGCTCATTATATACATATTTCCTACTACGCCTGTTACCACTATTAAACACGAACAACCTTTTTACGTCTAACAGAGAATTGGAATGCCAGTAATTTACATACCCGCTGATGGTGTACGTGTACGATGTTACAATGACATCCGACCATGTCTTCTGGGTGCTTTACAACTTTGAGAGTTGTAACGCTGGAAATGCATCTCCTCCTATTTCCATCTATTGTACTATAATTTTTTTTCCTTGTTTTGTTACCTCAAGATATGATATTTCTGTGTCTTTATATATTGTAATTGTTTTACTATATATATATATATATATATATATATATATATATATATATATATATATATATAGTAAAACAATTACAATATATAAAGACCGTGCAGGTATATATATATATATATATATATATATATATATATATATATATATATATATATAAAACAATTACAATATATAAAGACCGTGCAGGTATATATATATATATATATATGCATTTATGTCGATGTATAATTGGCTGTTTTGTAAATATTATTTGTATTTTTACGCTGGGTCTTGCCTAGGGAAAACTATGCTATCAGCCGGCCGCGGTGGTCTAGCGGTTCTAGGCGCTCAGTCCGGAACCGCGCGACTGCTACGGTCGCAGGTGCGAATCCTGCCTCGGGCATGGATGTGTGTGATGTCCTTAGGTTAGTTAGGTTTAAGTAGTTCTAAGTTCTAGGGGACTGATGACCACAGATGTTACGTCCCATAGTGCTCAGAGCCATTTGAACCATTTGAACTATGCTATCGAACGAATACATCGATAGGTCGTGTGGAGAACCAGAGTGTTTAGGACCTTTGGTAGTGTTAACTCTGCCGCGTGGAGCGCGGGCAGAGCAGAGAGAGTCTGGCTGGGGTAGGGCGGTGGAGCAGATGTGTTGTGTGACGCTCCCGCGAGTTGCCGCGCTTTCGGGGTTGGGCAGCATGTAACTGCGCTCGACTTGCTATGATAGTTTCTGACACGGTGTCGCGGACGGGAAGCATTAGCAGGCGCTCATCAAGAGCGCGTTTCGCCTGGTGGCGCGCTAACATCCAGCTTCTGCAAAAGCGACGGCCGACAATGAGTGACTGCCACCTTCTCGATCGACGGCTTCAAACCCTCAATCAACCAACAAAGAAGACTGGAAGCACGTAAAGTTTTAGAACTGTATGGCAGACCTCAGCTTTTCAAACTGTTCCATTTTCGTAACTATAATTACAACAACTTAGCATGAACATTTGTTGCTCATTGTCCCAATTGCATTACCAAGCAGGGTCCCTTCCTTTTCCGGAATGAACCCGAGTGTCTTTGAAATTCAAACGCCAGCATTAAAGTAATATTATTCCATTTCACTGCTTTAATTTCAAAGTTCAGTTAAAGTATTCATAGCTGGCTACAATATTTAGATTACACAAGCAAAAATTATGAGTGCGAGTTTTGTTACCATATTTTAGCTTACCTGTGACTACAGCTCAGCTTGGTACGTACTAAATTTTACTATTGTTAATTGTTCAGAATCATTAAATTCAAGTTCAAAGTTAAATCTCTTATTTCTCTAAATTGCGTATATTCAAGTAGCTTTTGAAATGATTGTTGAGGTAGGCCAAGACTAACCTTATTTTATTGAATTTCGTAGTGCTTCGGAAACAAAGCTCACTATTAATTTCAGTCACTAAATTAACTTTCAATTTTCCTGTTTTATTAATTCTTTTGCTAAATTAAGTCAGAGTGTAGCGAAATTTATTGCTTCTGACAAACTTTCAGTTTTCACACTACACGTGTCAACCTTCAGTTGCCACGCTTCTAGTGCTAATTATATGTGCAATAACCTTTCTTTTTCAGTTATTGTAGTAGTTGTCCATAGGACTGGCGACCGTAATTTTCCCCAAATCTCAAATATATAATTAACGCCAGTTAATTGTTAACGTGACGACCGCACATTTACTTTCTTTATTAATTTTACCCTTTTCTCAAAATTAATTTCCACCAATTTCATTTACATTTTTCTTTTCATTTAGATGTAACCCTTTCCTCCCTCTTTACCGACAGATTAACTTCGGTGACGATTGATTTTCCCAAATTTCCAATAGGTACACGCGGTTTAATTTTTCAGTCATTAATGTCGATAAGTCAGGGGGAGGTTACAGAGTGTCTCATATTTTGTCAGTAGAATAGGTCAGTGACTATTCACGTCATTCGTCTTTGTAGACGGTCATTGTTCCCTGCTTCCCTCTCCACAAGGTACTGAATATATCACTTGTAAAGAGAGAGGAAGTTGAGTTTTCTCTAACGAAATTTTTGGATCACATGCTAAATTCCAGGAAGAAGATAATTTTTTAACACTTCGGTCATAACGCGTGTTCTCAGAATATGTTAAAGCATTCTGCGGAAGTTCTGTAAACTGTTCTATTTCCTTTTTTGTAGGTGTGACCTACAGTCAACAATAATATCTCTGCTCAAGCGACTTATGGTCAGGAACGGGGATAATTCAGTCTCAAACCATGTACAGAACTTGACAGCGATTATTTTGGGCACTTGGGCGTTATTGGGTTATAGCGTTTGCACTAACTGCTGGCTGTCACATTTGCAGTGAAACGATTATTGAATTAAGGAAATACCCCTTGATCTTCTTATGTGATGGATCATTAGAAGACAGAAGTCAGCATTCAGACTTTTGCGTTCCTATTCTGTATTTCGGCTTCTCTCTCGTCCACAGTATATGCCCACTGATTTTCGTACCACTGGTATCATTAACACATCATCAAAATATGTTATGGTTCTGCAGAGCAGGTGATGTAATACTGTTCACCTACGGTAGTTATTTAAGGCTTTCGCCTCCTCTTGCTGGTAGTAGTGCGCGTCTTAATTGAGACCTGCCTATTTGCAGAAATATGCTTTGGTTTGCAGCTATTGTACAGTATTTTCCGTTGCCAGAAGATCCTTGGTATTGTTGGTATGCTAAGGGAATCGTCTAGCGCGTTTAAATATTCTCTTTGTATGCATTTTGCTAGAGAGTGGTCGACTAATCATTCAAACATAAATATTAACTGCTGAGCGCCAAATTATTTTGTTCTGAATACAAGCAAGGAGTTTAGTGAGTTTAGTTCCTCTACAGTATCTGAGACCGTGCTGCCATGAGAATCGATTCACAAAACTTCAAATGTAACAAAAATGCACTTCATTGCTATGGTTTTGATTAGTGAAGATAAAACGAGAAGGACTCGCAAGTGTTATAATTGGAGATGCAAACAACGTACCAACCGTCTCCTTTTTGTGGTAACGAAAGCAAACATAATTCGATAGTCAGGAATGAGTAATGATCATAGTGTTATAACGCTATTATAATCTAATGATCTGTTACATAATGGCGTTCCTTCTGCAAACCTGTCTCCCCGTAATCTTCCCTTTCAGCTATAAAATTTTCAGCCAGGGTTTAGATTTGCCAGGTCTTTCTATACGGCCTTTGGCGAGAGGAATCTCTTTTTAATTCAAGGGCTCGATGTTTGCGCGGATAATCTTCAAGTCCTTGTCTCTGAGTTTTCACGAACTACTGCAGTAGGCGCCTGTGAGCCGCAGTCCCTTCCTGCTCCTCACCAACTGACTACGGAGGTTTTCGCGAGTTCTGCATGCGGTAGCTCAAGGGAGACAACTTCATCCGCCCAAACCACACTCGCCATGATACTTGGTGCAGTGACCAAATTCTCGCGTTCCTACACTGTGGCAGATTTTCGTCGCCTTCTTGACGATCTCTTCTAATGCTGGTTAAACTTTGGGTGGTAAGACACCGCTTTAATCACAAGCACTTCTCTGTGGGCGCCTCCTTACATTTGATTCAGCGAAATGCTTCACTTTCTCTCACCCATGGGCTTCACAAGAAATGAAGAATACGAAGATAAAAGTAGAACCTTGATTAAATTTTATTAATAATCATGTTAATCGTCGAACAGTGGGTTACAATACGAGTAATCATCGAAAAGACGCTTCTCCTCTGTTAAGCTCTTGACAAGTAACCAAAAGTAGTTAGTTTCTGAGGTTATGATTTTTATTTTGACACTGTATTCAATTGTGTCTTATATAATTGAAAATTTATTAAAATTGAGGATATAACATAGCTACCAGTTAGGTCCTAGCCTCTCAACCGGACGTCATGTGAGTGTGTCGCATGTTATTTAAATGTAGCTACCAAAGTAGTTTCTCATTTGTCCATCTGTTGCTGAGAGGAGTCAATTTTAAACCATCCCACAGAATAAAATGGAATCGAACCTTGGAGAGCGTTAAACACTAAACCACAGAGCGAATAAAACTGGACGTGAATTCAGTTCCGGGTATATTTAAAATGACGTTGGCCACACATTCATGTCTTATCGTGCGAGAAGAAAATAATAAGTTGCCAATTGGCTCGGCACTTTCAGCGCCTTTAGTGACTTTGGGATATTTCGACAAATCACATAAGTGTCGTCATCAAGGAGATCATATCGAAATATCTCTACGTTTTAGCGACAGCTACAGATGCAACACCCGAGACATTCAGCAACAGTTATTAAGTAGATGAAACTTAAAACAGTACAAAATTCATTATGTTCTCATTTAACTTACTGATGTCGATAGGGATTCAAATTCTACGACTTAGGTTTTAGATCCTGTTCCGGATAAAAGGAGGAAGATTATTCTTAACACACTCCGGAATTAAACTGCTTAGCAGCATTAATCTGGATTGACAAAAGAGAGAATATGAAACTGAAAGTAGAAGAAAATTTCAAAAATATAAGAGAATAATTTTTTTTACATTTGAAATTTGACCTTTTTTTCACTTACTGTTGGCTGCATTTGTTGCTATAGGTACACTTTTCTTCATAAGTAAGGGAGATGAATTTTGCACAGCATACAAACCATAATTACAGGTGTATGAAACTCTAGAATTTTCCAAATCTATTGAAAACTGTGGTAAAAATTGAGATAATTAAAGATAAAATTTGAGTTTTTTGTAAACATGAAGTTTAAAATGTAACAGCACGTTCATTTTTTCACAAATTAAATAATTTCTAGAGTTTCATACACCTGTAAGTATCGTTTGTATGCTGTGCAAAATTCATCAAATAATCTCTCTTACTTATGAAGAAACGTGTACCTACAGCAACAAACATAGCAAATAGTAAGTGAAAAAATGATGAACTTTCACATGTAAAACAAATTTATTTGGTTATGTTTTTGAACGTCCACTGCTATGAGTGTGAATCCGAAATCCTTCCTGGTCATGCTGACAAACTTTTATGAATTTATTCGTAAAAGTATAGACAGTGGGAATTAAAAAGTCCTGTGGTGTCTCTCCTGCTCCAAGACAACCCGTTTGACATCCTACCCCCTTAAGCGTTCAACAGTTAGTAATTTATAACGGTTTGAGTGATATTATTCATTTATAGTGGCGGCGAAATTTCCTGTAAATATTATAACATACGTGGTGTTAGGTCTCATTTCAGCCTTTGCCATTGTGTTTAGAGCCACTGTCTCTAATTTAGTCGTATCTCGACCAGGAAACTTTGAGATGATGAATATGGTGGCGAACTGTCGTCCTGGTGAAATAATTGAAACCGTGCGTTGGTAAGTACCGGCTCAACCGAGGTTAAGCCCTGGCGAGGGAGGCGCCGAGCTGTGGCAGGCGCCTGGGCCGGCCGCAGCAGCCGCCAACAGCGCAGCCGCCGCTAGGCGGGCTCCGCGGCCGGAGATGCTTCTCCCTGGCGCTGAGGACAAATTTCGGACCATGGGAGTTGCGACTGTGGCTCTAAATGTGGTGGCCTCCGCAAAATGACAAACGATGCCTACTAAATAAAACTTTCGGGTTAACTAGTAATAAACAGATTCGTCGTATCCCAAAACCACACACATCAACGTGACCACGGCACTGAGCTGCGTGAAATGAGACCTAACATCACGTATATTATAAAATCTGAAATTGCACCGTCACTATAAATGAACAATATCGCTCAAACCACTATAAATCACCAACTGCTGAACGCTTCAAGCGATCTTTACAACCAACGCCCGGGTTCCCGGGTTCGATTCCTCGTGATGACTGGGTGTTGTGTGATGTCCTTAGGTTAGTTAGGTTTAAGTAGTTCTAAGTTCTAGGGGACTGATAACCATAGATGTTAAGTCCCATAGTGCTCAGAGTCATTTGAACCATTTGATCTTTACAATCAAGGTGTGTGATAATAAAGGACACTACCTGTCATCACACAAAGACACCCATCTTTATATTGTTCATTTACTGAATGACACTTTTTATTTCTTTTTAATTATTTAAACGGGCAACGGCCTTGCCGCAGTGGATACACCGGTTCCCGTGAGAACACCGTAGTTAAGCGCTGTTTGGCGTGGCCGGCACTTGGATGGGTGACCATCCAGCCGCCATGCGCTGTTGCCATTTTTCGGGGTGCACTCAGCCTCGTGATTTCAATTGAGGAGCTACTCGACCGAATAGTAACGGCTTCGGTCAAGAATACCATCATAACGACCGGGAGAGCGGTGTGCTGACCCCACGCCCCTCCTATCCACATCCTCCACTGAGGATGACACGGCGGTCGAATGGTCCCGGTAGGCCACTCGTGGCCTGAAGACGGAGTGATAGGATACCATGTTTTCCATACTTACGCGCGAAGTGAGCGCAGCGTCATTTTCTTTGTACTTTCCCATATGCAACAATGTATCGTATATATAGTTTACTAAATGCTTTCTTGCTTATGTAATTAAATGTTTATTTGATCAATAATAAAGGTACATGTCACTTCTAATGGTAACTTGAATGTGATATCTGATACCGTGGTTAAAGACACTCCAATTAACCCACCTTTTCTGTTTATTACATATTCACAAAAATTTATTTGCCAGTTGTACTGAGCACATGCGTGAAAATTTCATGCTTTATTTAACTGTGCATAAACTAACAGTTTTAGGACATAGTTCATGGTTTGAGGGAGACTGGAAGAGAACGACGTTTCCTTTAACCCGTATGTTTTATTTGTAAGTCATACATATTTTAAATAGTGGTCCAATTTATTTACTTTGTGTTCGTTGTCAGATTTGGCGAACTAACTGAAGACTCATAAGGGCGAACAAGCAGCCGCTCCCAGTCATTCTGCGTCAGATAGTCACTGAGGTAACTTACACATTGGAGAGATGTTACCGTGATTTAGAACTCGAAAAGTGATAGATTTTGGGTGGCAAGTGGCTGCGCGAATACTTCAACATTCGTTCACAATTGGAAGAATGGGCCGAATGGCATTTAGAAGCTGTCATCCAATTGGAACTTTTCGTGAGGTTGGGCGATGGACAGCTTCTGCTGCATTTTGGAATTATTACTGGTTGACCTATTGGAATCTACAAATGTTTACACGAGTTTTGATACGCTAATCGCTAACAGAATTTTATTTAACTGTGAAGTGGCAATTACTTTGGGACTAATTTAACGGAATGTGACTATTATTCGAGAGCCAACGATTTTTAATTAGTATTTACGGAATATGCTCCCGCTTACATACTCAAACAAGCAATCTTTACTGCTACTGATTATTATTGTTATTTTATTTCATGGACCACTGTTTTAGTTATTTATATGTTTCATCTTACTAATTGAATAAATCATCAATATCTTCAATCTCCATCCCTTGGTATTGCCTACAAACGATTTTTCTAAAGAATACTACCCTTTTTATAATTTGTAATATTTTATCTATTTCAACATGTACTTTGTTTAAATTCACATAACTTTGCAATGCATGGATAATTTAGACTGAAGGATTACAAGTTAAATTACTTTCATAGCTAGTTTAGCAGCTGACCATGGAAGTAGACGTTGAGCGACTCGACCTTCCATTCCAACGATATAGAGCTAACAACTCAAATAGAGTCATGTATTTTCCAAAATGTGTGTGTGTGTGTGTGTGTGTGTGTGTGAGAGAGAGAGAGAGAGAGAGAGAGAGAGAGAGAGAGAGAGATACAGACAGACAGATGTGTATCATCACATTTTTATATAGCAAAAGAAGCAAAAGATTTTCTCAGCTAGATAGTGATTCGGAGACCCGAAAGTAGTATCACACATCTGTAAAGTTCAAAACGACCGAATTTATAGTGCCAAGAGCCATATTTTGGATAAATAATTAGAAATACTATTAAAGAAGGTTTCGTGAAAACGGGAAACATATTTCATAGCGAAATCTCCCAATCTATATACCCGAAGCAACCTCCAATGTCAGGTAAATACAGTGCTACAAAGAAATCAATTATTTATGATTTCTGTGCCCATTCGTATAACATACACGGTTCATATAAATGATAGATGAAGAGAAATTGAAAAACTTATTTTTACACATTAGGAAGATGCGAATATTTCTCTCAGCAAAGCTTGAAACCCACCTGTTAGAGATGTTGTAACAAGACGCTATAGTCATTACATACTTCAAAATGAGAACGTGTTCTCATTTTTATTGTTGAGTAGGGACTCAACACACAAAAGAAAGTGAAACACCTGGCTTCATCTTAGTCCGCAGCTCGTGGTCGTGCGGTAGCGTTCTCGCTTCCCGCGCCCGGGTTCCCGGGTTCGATTCCCGGCGGGGTCAGGGATTTTCTCTGTCTCGTGATGACTGGGTGTTGTGTGATGTCCTTAGGGTAGTTAGGTTTAAGTAGTTGTAAGTTCTAGGGGACTGATGACCATAGATGTTAAGTCCCATAGTGCTCAAAGCCATCTGAACCATTTTTTTAGCTTCATGTTACGTGTGAAGTTCAATAGTGTTATCGCGGTGAAGTATTGTCTCTAATGTCACACAAAAGTCTCAAAGCAGAGATAAAATTACACTGTTCTCAGGAACTCAGCATTCACATATGGTGTGGTACACTACCTCTTAATACGTACAATGTTCCACTAAAAGCGTCTATCATCAGGATATCAATGTAGTACTGCTTTCAGCCAGCACTGAATAGTATTTCATTGAAAACATACCGTAGATTCTTCGATATCTGAAGATAAAAGTCTTACTCACATGGAAACATGTAAGTAGGCCTACTATATGAAACAAAGATAAATGCTAATAATATCCCTAAATTAGAACTGATGTTGCAGTTCGGCAGTCATAACTGGATACTATACCCATTCAGTGAAACGAATAATTGATAGATCGCAAATATTGTAATATCGAGATAGCATTACACAGTTCGCGACTGTATTCGTTTTTTGGGTGACAAGTAGCCTACAGTCGGTGATTCCCCTATCCAGAGCTCGTAATGCACGCGGCAACCGTCCGTCACATATTTAAAAGTTTTTTCGGTGATCTGTTTTCAATTACAGACGGAAAACGTTCTTTGTGCGCAATCCACAAGCTTCGTATCTTCTGTGAAAATTACTCGACGTTACAGATGAACGTTCTCTTGTAAAAAATCTAGGTCCCATTTAATTTCAAGACTTTTCCACGGGCTGCTCATATTACCGGGGACGTATCACCGATTGATGTGTTCCATGAATTCCATGAGAAATGAAATGTAGATTTTCCCCCCCTTCAGCTTATTGCTGTCTCCCTAGACGTTCAGAGAGAGGGAGGAGGAGGAAGAACTCATTTCTCACCTGACGGCTTTCATAAAAATGCCAATCTCCGCAATGCGTTGATCTGTTCCGCTCTCTATCATTTGCCGACCGCCAACGCCGCGCCTGCAGCGTATCAAGACTTCCGGAGCTACCACACCTCTCTCCAGGGACGAAGGCGAATTGAAATTTTGCTAATGCCCTCTGATTTATTGTTATCCTTTAAAATCACTAATAAATGAGGTAAGAGGACTGTCCCCATTGACGCATAAATTCTTAAAATAAGGTCTATCGCGAAGGTTCGTATGAATTCTTATTCAATAAGTCATGACATTGCGCAGTGAAACCAGAGATGTTAAATTCACTATGTTTAAGAGAATGTATTCGGGAAATATTTATCATCCTCCAAGTATTATTCACTGGGACTTTAAACTAAACTAACAAGTACGCTATTTCACATAATAATAGTTAGCTGATGCGATGTAGCCGTAGCAACACAGCGACGTCCCTAAATTCACGAATGTGTTTCTATTTAAGGATAAATGTGATGGTAAATGGTTGTTCCTGTGGTTTTCAGTACGAAGACAAGTTTAATGCTGCCCTCCATGCTACTTTATCCTGTGCAAGTCTCTTCATCTCCGAATAGCTGTTGCAACCTACATCCTTTCCAATCTGCTTACTGTGTACATGTCTTGGTTTCACTCTAAGATTTTTACCCTCCACACTTCTCTCCGGCACTAAACTGTTGATGCCTTGATGTCTCAGAATGTGTCCTTTTAGTCAAGTGTTGCCACAAATCTCTTGTCTCCCCAATTGTGTTCAGTATCTACTCATTAGCTACTCAGTAGCTACGTGATCTACCCATCTAACCCTCATTCTTCTGTAGCACCAGAATTCAAAAGCTTGTGTTCTCCTTTTGTCTAAACTATTTATTCCCCATGTGTCAATTCCATGTAGGGCTGCATTCCACACAAATACCTTCAGAAAAGATTCCTGCCATTGCCAGTCTACATCATATGCCGAGTCTGTTTCGGGCATCATCAGTTATTTTGCTTCCCAAATAGCGAAACTCATATATTACTTTAAGTGCCTCGTTTCCTTAATTTAATTCCCTCATCATCACCTGATTTAATTTGACTGCATTCCGTTATCCTTTATTTATGTTCACCTTATGTTCTCCTTTCCAGACTGTCCATTCCGTTAAACTGCTCTTCCAAGTTCTTTGCTGTCTTTGACAGAATTATCATGTCATGGGCAAAAACCTAGAAAATTTTTATTTCTTCTCCCTGAACTTTAATTCCTTCTCTAATTTTTTCTTTGGTTTCCTTTACTGCCGTACAGGTTGAATAATATCAGGGATACGCTACAACCTTGTCTCTCTCCTTTCTCAACCAATGCTTCCTTTTCATATCCCTCTATTCTTATAACTGTCGTCTGCTTTCTGTACACGTTTTAAATAGCCTTTAGCTCCCTGTAATTTACCCCTGCTATCTTCAGAATTTCAAAGAGAGTATTCCAGTTAATATCACCAAACCCTTTCTGTAAGCTTACAAATACTGTAAACGTAGGTTTGCTTTTCCATAACCTATAATCTAAGAGAAGTCGTAGGGTTAATATAGACACGCGTGGTCCTACATTTCTCCAAAGCCAAAACTTATCTTCCCCAAGTCGGCTTCTACCAATTTTTCCATGCTTCCGTAAAGAATTCATGTTAGTATTTTGCAGCCACGACTTATTAAACCAACAGTTCGGTAACATTCTCGCCTTACAGCACCCGCTTTCTTTAGAATTTTGATTATTACATTCTTCTTGAGGTCTGATGGTATTTGGCCTGTGTCAAACATCTTGCACACCAGATGGGGTAGTTTTGTCATGGCTGTCTTTTTCGCATAGAAATCGTGTGCGTAGTACCTTCTTTCGATCGCGATTTCTGTTAATAATCTAATGACAAAATTTCTGTCTTTCTAATTCTGTCGCAAACCTTATTCAAATTTCCTACTGCTTCATTCACATCTCTTCCTCTGCCCATATATCTGGCCTCATCCACTTGCCCGACCTCATTCTCCGATTACGTCTCTTCATGGGCTGCAATGAAGAAAGAAAATGAAAAAGAACGAAAGGATAAAGAAAAGAAAAAAAAATAGAAAGAAAAACAAAAAAGAAAATTGATTTATCGATTAATTAAAGCGATATCCCGTGTGCTGATTTCAACAATTATAGAGCTCTCGAGATTCAAACTCAACCATTAACGCAAATGGAGCATTTCTACAAGATTACACTTAGTCTCAGATCATCCACCGACAGTTAAAGCAAATAAATAGCATCTTAGTGTAATGTCTATAAATTTATACTTGATAGCAAGTAGTACTTAACAACATTTCTTTGGTTTCATTTTGAGTTTTATAAACCGCACTTGTAGTTTGGTTTCTCTATATTTAATCTCTACATAAACCTTTCTTCCTTTTCTGTCTGTTTCGTTTCTTCTAACTGGTATTTCAAATATACAAAGATGAGCTATTCAATTAGTAAACCACCTAAAATATAGGTCAGTAGACTGACCTGTCATTTACTCTACCTGACGACGTGTGCTTTTGTTCCATTTGACTGATGAAATCTTCCATTTGTAAGGTATGCGACCATCCAAATTTGGCGTGTATTAATTCCATGGAAACGTCTTGACAGCTAAAAGCTTTATTTATGACGCGTTTCGAGTAATCATCTTCAGAAAAAATATGCATAGGAAAGCTCCTACAAGTGAGTAATACAAGAAAAACGTACAATCTCGCGTGCAATTGCCGTTAGGCGTAGTCCGAAAGACGTTATTTGGAGAAATCGCATGTCTGACATTGTACGTTTTTCATGTATTACTTACTTGCTTTAGCTTTCCTAGTCATATTTTATCTAATTATGATCACGCGAAACGCAGCGTAAACGAAGTTTTTGTCGATCATGACGTTTCCATGCAGTCAATGCATGCCATGTGTGTATTTGTGTTGGACCAGCACATCATCGTATTCGTTTCTCATGTCACCTCATTTTGATGCCTTACATTTATGTTAGAGCTGTAACACTCATAGTAGCTACATTGGAAGTAATTTTCATTCTCATTAAGGAAAAACGATAATGAATCCAAAACATTATGACCTTCGCGAAACTGAGTGCCGCTGATGGTGTTGCGGGCACGTGACACAAGAAAGACTGATCAGCAAAAATGAATGTTGCGCCACCAAGGTCGCCGGACCTTACCCTTCAGATTTTTGGGTGTGGGGACGGTTGAAAGGCAAAGTCGATAAAGAAAAGAAAAGGTAAAACACAGGAAATGAATTCGGTGTTCGGATTACGACTAGTGCTGCCCTCGTAAAAGATCGCTCAGGACCTCATCTACACGATGTGTTGCCAAGAGACTTCGAAAATACATGAAGTCGGAGGTGGAATTCATGAAAATTAACTTTCCACTTAATCTTTTCTCTTTTCGTCACACTGTGTAATTGTTTGGGTTAAATTCTAGCAGTTGGATGTCTGAAACCAATAAAAATTGCACACACGTTGTATGAAATGTTTTACTCGAATTAGTCTACACTGACACCACCTAAAATATTAACTGTCTCTCCTACAACACCCACTATAACGCAAACTAACCGTAACATTCACTGATTAAGCGTGCAACATTGCTAGTGATTGGTGGAAAGTGGAACAAGCGCTGATCATTTGCCAAGTTAAATGAACTGAAAGAAGCTGATGGTCTTACGTCCTCATCGGGCGTGAATTTTGGTGGCCGCCTCTATCAGAACTGCGGAAAATTGTAGGCGAACATCAGTGCTTGTCTTCCCTTACATTTGCATGGGTTGTTGCTGACCATTTGCGCGGGTAATGTATAGGCTTAGAGACACTGATAAACGTTGCTTCATACAGATCGCACCTGAAGTGGCAGTATTTTTGTCTGGTAGACAAAAAAGGGAAGCCTTGAAGTAAACTTCTTTACTATTTAGTTTTTGGGAAACGATGAGGCAAATGTCGTAGGGGCCGAGGGAAAATGCTACTTTCGGTGCAACAAAAATTCCTCTTTAAAAGACAGACAGAAAAGTGGTGATGCACATGTCTCAATCGTTATTATGTCTTTCCCACCAAAATGTTTGATATACGAACGTATTCGCGTTCTTTTAACACGGAACATCCTGAATAATTTTGGTCAGACTCTCTTTGTAGTTTAGCCTTCACACTCAGCATCTCCCTCTCACTGACTCTGTCTATACATGTATCTCTCCAACTCTCTTCATTTCTCCCACACTATGTCATGAATGCATTAATTACGCGAATAAATTTTACAGCACTTTTTAAATTAAACTCGAGTGTCACCTATGAGTAGAGTAGTACCTGTACGTCATTGTAACTAAAATACGTCGGCAGTGGAATGAATTCGAACCTAGTCTGATAAATAAAATGGAAATTTAAAGGAATGTGCTCCCTGCCTTCGTTGGATAAGCAGCTGCCAGTAGGAAGTCGTATACTCCTAGCTCACTTATTTGTTACATAGTTTAATTTTTAATTTCTTTGCGTGTTTTTGGGTACTTGCATTGTTTAATTCATAAATTTCGGGCGTATTGTAGTATTTGAGAGTTGTAGCATCGCGTTTTAGTATCTGAATACTGTAAATTCGCGTAGTCGTCTGTCTTCTGTTTTTGTTTTGATCGACCAGTGTCGGTTGGTCACAGCCAGTGTGCTCCCTGCCGCCGATGGATAAGCTGCTGCCAGCAGCAAGTCGTATACTCCTAGCTCACTTATTTGTTACATAGTTTCGTACAGGAGGTGTAATTTAGAATTTTAGTTAATGTAATCGTAAATTCAGGCAGATTGTAGCGCAGTCGTTAGGCATTTGTACAGGTTAGTTCATATATTCTTTGCGTGTTTCCCTTGCGTTATCTAGGCACGGACTCGTGTTTCAGTATCTGTTGTTCAACATCGATTAGAATGGACAAGGCCTGTGATTGTGTGTTCGGATGAGGGCTCAGTTGGAATCCCTTCTCTCACAGCTGCAGGCGGCGCTTACTTCGGTCGCGTGGCTTGAGGCTGTTGCCAATGGGCACCACTGTGGGGAGCCGGACTTGGGTATCACGGGGATGTCAACCTCGTCCCGTCTGTCCCCAGATCGGTCTGCCGCTGCGGTTGCCCCAGTTGTTGCCCGCAGTGGAGCTGAGCCCTCGCCTGTGGTTGATTCGGAGGTCGTTCCAAGGCGTGGCAGGCAGGGAAAAACGTCCCCGGAGGCTGATCAGAAAGCCCCCCTCCCCAGTCCGTCTGACAAACAGGTTTCAGGTACTGTCACTGGATGAGCCAGATGCAGCTGCCTGCCCTGTTTCAGAGGATGATTCTCAGCCTTCAAGATCCGGGCAATCGCAGAGGGTGGGCTTATTGGTAGTTGGGAGCTCCAATGTTAGGCGCGTAATGGGGCCCCTTAGAGATATGGCGGCTATGGAAGGGAAGAAATCCAGTGTGAATTCCGGGTGGAGTCATTCCTGATGTGGAAAGGGTCCTTCCGGATGCCATGAAGAGCACAGGGTGCAGCAAGCTGCAGGTGGTGACAAATGTCGGCACTAATGACGTGTGTCACTTTGGATCTGAGGAAATTCTCTCTGGATTCCAGCGGCTATCTGATTTGGTGAAGGCTGCCGGTCTTGCTTACGAGATGAAGGCAGAGCTCACCATCTGCAGCATCGTTGACAGAACCGACTGCGGATCTTTGGTGCAGAGCCGGGTGGTGGGTCTGAATCAGAGGCTCAGACGGTTTTACGACCGTGTTGGCTGCAGAGTCCTTGACTTGCGCCATAGGGTGGTGGGGTTTCGGGTTCCGCTGAATAGGTCAGGAGTTCACTACACTCATCTGGCGGCTACACGGGTAGCGGAGGCTGTGTGGCGTGGACTGGGCGTTTTTTTAGGTTAGAAGGCCTCGGGAAAGTACGGGGTGGGCTGCAATCTCAAAGGGTGCATGGCAAATACAGGACGTGCTTGGATCAAGGAACACTCGGAATTGTAGTTATAAATTGTTGTAGTTGTGCTGGGAAAGTCCCTGAGCTTCAAGAGCTAATAGAAAGCACACAAGCTGAAGTCGTTATAGGTACAGAAAGCTGGCTAAAGCCTGAAATAAGTTCTGCAGAAATTTTTACGAAGTCTCAGACGGTGTTCAGGAAAGATAGATTGGTGGTGGAGTGTTTGTATCTGTCAGTAGTGGTTTATCTTGTAGTGAAGTCTAAGTAGATACTCCGTGCGAATTGGTATGGGTGGAGGTTATACTTAACAGCCGAACTAAATTAATAATTTGCTCCTTCTACCGACCCCCAGACTCCGATGATATAGTTGCTGAACAGTCCAGAGAAAATTTGAGTCTCGTAACAAATAATACCCCACTCATACGGTTATAGTTGGGACTTCAACCTTTCCTCGATATGTTGGCAAAAATACTTGTTCAAAACCGGTGGTGGGCAGAAAACATCTTCCGAGATTGTCCTAAATGGTTTCTCCGAAAAGCATTTCGAGTCGTTAGTCCACGAACCCACGCGAATTGTAAATGGTTGCGAAAACACACTTGACCTCTAAGCCACAAACAATCCAGAGCTAATAGAGAGTATCATGACTGATACAGGGATTAGTGATCACAAGGTCGTTGTAGCTAGGCTCAATAGCGTTTCTTCCAAATCCACCAGAAACAAACGCAAAATAATTTTATTTAAAAAAGCTGATAAAGTGTCACTAGGAGCCTTCCTAAGAGACAATCTCCATTCTTTCCGAACTGACTATGCAAATGTAGACGAGATGTGGCTCAAATTCAAAGATATAGTAGCAACAGCAATTGAGAGATTCATACCTTATAAATAGGTAAGAGATGGAACTGATCCCCCGTGGTACACAAAACAGGTCCGAACGCTGTTGCAGAGGCAACGGAAAAAGCATGCGAAGTTCAGAAGAACGCGAAATCCTGAAGATTGGCTAAAATATACAGACGCGCGAAATTTGACACGGACTTCAATGCGAGATGTATTTAATAGGTTCCACAACGAAACATTGTCTCGAAATTTGGTAGAAAATCCGAAGAAATTCTGGTCGTATGTAAAGTACACAAGCGGCAAGACGCAGTCAATACCTTCGCTGTGCAGTGCCGATGGTACTGTTACCGACGATTGTGGCGCTAAAGCGAAGTTATTGAACGCAGTTTTCCGAAATTCCTTCACCAGGGAAGACGAATGGAATATTCCAGAATTTGAAACACGAACAGCTGCTAGCATGAGTTTCTTAGAAGTACACTCCTGGAAATTGAAATAAGAACACCGTGAATTCATTGTCCCAGGAAGGGGAAACTTTATTGACACATTCCTGGGGTCAGATACATCACATGATCACACTGACAGAACCACAGGCACATAGACACAGGCAACAGAGCATGCACAATGTAGGCACTAGTACAGTGTATATCCACCTTTCGCAGCAATGCAGGCTGCTATTCTCCCATGGAGACGATCGTAGAGATGCTGGATGTAGTCCTGTGGAACGGCTTGCCATGCCATTTCCACCTGGCGCCTCAGTTGGACCAGCGTTCGTGCTGGACGTGCAGACCGCGTGAGACGACGCTTCATCCAGTCCCAAACATGCTCAATGGGGGACAGATCCGGAGATCTTGCTGGCCAGGGTAGTTGACTTACACCTTCTAGAGCACGTTGGGTGGCACGGGATACATGCGGACGTGCATTGTCCTGTTGGAACAGCAAGTTCCCTTGCCGGTCTAGGAATGGTAGAACGATGGGTTCGATGACGGTTTGGATGTACCGTGCACTATTCAGTGTCCCCTCGACGATCACCAGTGGTGTACGGCCAGTGTAGGAGATCGCTCCCCACACCATGATGCCGGGTGTTGGCCCTGTGTGCCTCGGTCGTATGCAGTCCTGATTGTGGCGCTCACCTGCACGGCGCCAAACACGCATACGACCATCATTGGCACCAAGGCAGAAGCGACTCTCATCGCTGAAGACGACACGTCTCCATTCGTCCCTCCATTCACGCCTGTCGCGGCACCACTGGAGGCGGGCTGCACGATGTTGGGGCGTGAGCGGAAGACGGCCTAACGGTGTGCGGGACCGTAGCCCAGCTTCATGGAGACGGTTGCGAATGGTCCTCGCCGATACCCCAGGAGCAACAGTGTCCCTAATTTGCTGGGAAGTGGCGGTGCGGTCCCCTACGGCACTGCGTAGGATCCTACGGTCTTGGCGTGCATCCGTGCGTCGCTGCGGTCCGGTCCCAGGTCGACGGGCACGTGCACCTTCCGCCGGCAATGGCGACAACATCGATGTACAGTGGAGACCTCACGCCCCACGTGTTGAGCAATTCGGCGGTACGTCCACCCGGCCTCCCGCATGCCCACTATACGCCCTCGCTCAAAGTCCGTCAACTGCACATACGGTTCACGTCCACGCTGTCGCGGCATGCTACCAGTGTTAAAGACTGCGATGGAGCTCCGTATGCCAGGGCAAACTGGCTGACACTGACGGCGGCGGTGCACAAATGCTGCGCAGCTAGCGCCATTCGACGGCCAACACCGCGGTTCCTGGTGTGTCCGCTGTGCCGTGCGTGTGATCATTGCTTGTACAGCCCTCTCGCAGTGTCCGGAGCAAGTATGGTGGGTCTGACACACCGGTGTCAATGTGTTCTTTTTTCCATTTCCAGGAGTGTAGATACCTTAGGGGTTGCGAATCAACTCAAATCGCTTGATACGGGCAAGTCTTCAGCTCCAAATTGTATACCGATAGGTTCTTTTCAGATTACGCTTATACAATAGCTCCTTACTTAGCAATCATATACAACCGCTCGCTCACCGATAGATCTGTACCTATAGATTGGAAAATTGCGCAGGTCGCACCAGTGTTTAAGAAGGGTAGTAGGAGTAATCCATCGAACTACAGACCTATATCATTGACGTTGGTTTTCAGTAGGGTTTTGGAGCATATACTGTATTCAAACATTATGAATCACCTCGAAGGGAACGATCTATTGATACGTAATCAGCATGGTTTCAGAAAACATCGTTCTTGTGCAACGCAGCTAGCTCTTTATTCGCACAAAGCAATGGCTGCTATCGACAGGGGATCTCAAGTTGATTCCGTAATTCTAGATTTCCGCAAAGCTTTTCACACCGTCCCTCACAAGCGACTTCTAATCAAGCTGCGAGCCTATGGGGTATCGTCTCAGTTGTGCGGCTGGATTCATGATTTCCTGGCAGGAAGGTCGCAGTTCGTAGTAATAGACGGCTTATCATCGAGTAAAACTGAAGTGATATCAGGTGCTCCCCAGGGAAGCGTCCTGGGACCTCGGCAGTTCCTGATCTATATAAATGACCTGGGTGACAATCTGAGCAGTTCTCTTAGGTTGTTTGCAGATGATGCTGTAATTTACCGTCTAGTAAGGTCATCCGAAGACCAGTATCAGTTGCAAAGCGATTTAGAAAAGATTGCTGTATGGTGTGGCAGGTGGCAGTTGACGATAAATAACGAAAAGTGTGAGGTGATCCACATGAGTTCCAAAAGAAATCCGTTGGAATTCGATTACACGGTAAGTAGTACAATTCTCAAGGCTGTCAATTCAACTAAGTATCTGGGTGTTAAAATTACCAACAACTTCAGTTGGAAAGACCACATAGGTAATATTGTGGGGAAGGTGAGCCAAAGGTTGAGTTTCATTGGCAGGACACTTAGAAGATGCAACAAGTCCACTAAAGAGACAGCTTACACTACACTCGTACGTCCTCTGTTAGAATATTGCTGCGCGGTGTGGGATCCTTACCAGGTGGGATTGACGGAGGACATCGAAAGGGTGCAAAAAAGGGCAGCTCGTTTTGTATTATCACGTAATAGGGGAGAGATTGTGGCAGATATGATACGCGAGTTGGGATGGGAGTCATTAAAGCAAAGACGTTTCTCGTCACGGCGAGATCTATTTACGAAATTTCAGTCACCAGTTTTCTCTTCCGAATGTGAAAATATTTTGTTGAGCCCAACCTACATAGGTAGGAATGATCATCAAAATAAAATAAGGGAAGTCAGAGCTCGAACAGAAAGGTTTAGGTGTTCTTTTTTCCCGCACGCTGTTCGGGAGTGGAATGGTAGGGAGATAGTATGATTGTGGTTCGATGAACCCTCTGCCAAGCACTTAAATGTGAATTGCAGAATAATCATGTAGATGTAGATGTAGAAGGGAAAAGACTATGTGCACCAAAATCACTTCTATGAATTATAAGTGAACTGAAAGTTTAGTTGAATATTCTTTATTACGAAAAACAAGCCTGAGTACTTTCTTTATTAATTCATAAATACTTTGAAGCCATCAGTACGCAGTTCATTCTGTCGCTGAGAAAAAATTATCTACACATTAATAACATTTCTACGAGCACTCTCTAAATTATTCTCAGATTTAGTATTTTTCAGTAATTATGTTTTTACCAATCAGATGCGTTCCACTGAGGATTAGTGAGTTCAGATTCACAAATTAATTCCACGCTACAGGAACAGTTCGCTAGCACCATCGCTACGTGTCAAAATGAAAAAGAAAGAAGTCAAATAAGAAATGAGTAACGGTTACGGTGCAGGCAAGAATAATGTCTGACGGGGCCCCACATATGAGCGATATCGCTGCAGTTGATCGCTCGCCTCGAGCACGCGACAAACAAGGGATTCGCCAAGCTGTTTCAACCACTATTACGAACGCCACTGTACCGAGGAGTTCTGCTACTCAAAATGAAGTGTTAGGTTTGGCAGCAGTCGCAGTTGATCTCCGTGCACCACAAACACTTGCCGAAAATAGATTTAAAGAAACGGTAATCGTAATGTATTAAACATTTTTTGAAATGACATTCTTATCAATTGTAGGTTATTTGACAGAACATATTGCACACACGCTTGAAAATCAGGGATTTTGACAACGTGGGGTCGATACCACTGGCAGAATTCCACGGGGAAAGCTGTTACCTGATAGGTCTCGTACCTCCTGAGGACTGGGAGCGTGCCTATCCAATTTAGGACGTTCCACACACTGGCGCTCAAGATATTTAGTTCTTTGGCTATGGATCGTATGCTGGTGTTGGAACTGTGCTGAGTTCGCTGGAACACAGCTTCCTCAAACTAACCAGTTCGTGCATTTCGGGGTATACCCGCACCCCGTCGGCCATGTCTAAAGGATTCTGTATGAGGAAGGAGGCCATAGAGTCTTAAAAATGTGACATGATTTGGTAACCTCCTCCCTGTAAATCGTACTGAATACAGTTGCTTCGCTGTTAAATAGTTGCGTCGTGCCTCCCCATAAATGAGACGCATGTCAGTCTACTCGGCTAGAGCGTAATTAGCTGTCAGGAACCTGTGAACATCTGCAGAAACGTTCAAGTAAACGCAACGTAACATAAGCAATAAAAACGTATTTGTTTATCCATGGACGTGGATACTTCTAGCGATAAGAAAACTGACCCTAGCAGTATGATGCCGTTGCGTTGAAAATCGGATTCCAGTGTCAAGGTAAGCTCACAAAGCAGTTAGAACAGCTGTGACTATACCTAAGGGAAGCCCAACAGAAAATCCTTCAAGGACCCTTAGCGAGGAAACGGTACACCTCTGACATTTTTGTCACACAACGAAAGTTTTATTCCGTCTAATAACTGTACAAATTTCCATACTTCTCTTTTTTTAAATGAAGATAACGTTAATTATTGGGATAAGGAAGAAAAATTAAGATTGCTGTTCAACTCCCCGTCGACACTGGTTTTATCAGAGACAGAGGACAAGCTCTAAGTGAAAAAAGGTGAGATTGTAAATCAGTCATTTCACTTCAAAGAAACACTTCCGGTGGGTTGGCGAAACCATAGGAAACCTGGTTGACTCGAAAAGATTTAAATTATTTTCCTCTTGAATGCGAACTCACTATCGTATTATTTAGCCACATTGGACGGTTTCAGTCTTGCATTCAATTATACTGATATCTTAAGTTTCTCGACCAGTAACTAGAAGGCTTCAACTAATTTACAAAACAATTTATCTGAGAAGTAGAAGAAAGCTTTCCTGTGTTAAAACTGCGTTTGATGAGGAAATTTAAAAGGATTTGTTGCACCATAAATGGAAATATTTAATTTGCACTTGACACATAAGCTAAATAGATTAACTAGAGAAATTTCTATTAAATTAAAAATGAAATACATGGAATAAAAAGAGCCACCAGTTGCGGAAGGTAATAGTCAAAAGCTCTTGAACTACTTTTCAACGCACATAAATGGGCCTTCTTCAGAAGTCTTATTAAAATAATTAAAAATCAGCTTAAGGAATCCGACGTATTTAGCTGAAGTGAACTTTTGGCTATTGTTAATCTCTGTCTATTTCAACCTCGTACATAAGACCAAAGCACTTACATGTTAACAAAACATACGTGTTAATGCGAAGGATGCATTAACTCATGTACGACACATTATATCTTCTAAAGACAAATCCTTCTCTCAGGGTTAAAAGTAGAAATGACAGAAAATATCGACAGCCGTTTTGTCACGAAACCAGAGACTACATGACGCAATTATCTGTTAAAATGAATTTTTATAGGTAGACGCATTAGCATGCGCTCTCCTCAATATAATGAAGGTTGTTAAAGCCCACTCGCCAGAGGTAACTGGTAAGCTATGCAACAAAGTACGGTGATAAGCAGTCTGCTGAGCTTGTCAGATTAGGAGCTCTTCAAGAAAGAAGACTCTAGATAACGCCAATTACTATTATTACTGAGTAAATGTTATTAATAATGCTCTTGATTAGGCGATGGTTTCCGCAAAATTTATATTTATTAATTTCAATGGTGAAGTTATAACCTACCCAGACAGCTGCTCGAGTTACCATGCCATTTCCATGATTCGGGTAGGCACACTGGCCCCGGATCGAATCCGCACGACGGATTAACGGCGAGCGCTGGTGTACCAGCCACGCTGGATGTGGTTCTTAGGCTGTTTCTTACGCCCGACTACCTGAATAATGGGCTGGTAACCATGTTATACCTCAGTTAAACGAATCACAAACATTTAGAAAAGTTCCCAGACTTTCACATAGTACTATCCACAGACAGTTTGGTTACATAAATTACATTGTGGGTGAGGGGTCGACATATAGCGTATCTGGCCATCCTCTTTCCGAAAATTAGCGTTCTAACCCCGTGAAGAGATGGTGTGAAGGTCCGGAAATAGATTTATCAAGTTACACATTTTCAAATGTGGCACAATACCTTATTTGTTGTAAACATGTATCTGATATTTTTATGATAAACAGTTTCTCATATTACGACTTCCTAATTCAACAGTAATAAAATAACTATTATCATACCAAACAGATCTTATTTGAACTTCTTTTCTTCAATTTCATCTTCTACGCTAGATATCAGGTGCCTTATTTCATGTCTAAGAACAACTAAGAAGGAGTGAGTTGAAGTAGCACTATAGACGATGATATTTTAATCTAAGATGGCATAGAAACCTGTTTGCATCTGCGAAATTGACTCTGATAATTTCTAGAAAATTAACATAAGTAGCAAGCCTAGTCTCTTATTAGTGGCATAAACGACAAGGGTGACACTTAATACTACGTGGAACCAGAAGAAAATTGTCTATGAACAATACTAAACTACCTTAGTGTGTGCAGAAGAGTGCAAACTTGTCTAAAACGGAAGAAAACCGAGTAGTTTGGTAAAGGTGACTAATGAAACGTTAAGGTAAATACGCTTCTGTCAGAAATATATGTCCACATAAAGAGAAGGTCGTTTGTATCGTAGTGTGTCGACCGTATCCGGTCAAAAAGAACGCCAGGCAGGAGTGTTTTGCGTCGCGAAGGAAAACAGAGCCGACAGGCGTTGCGAAGAAGTGACAGCTGGGCGCGGTATAGCAGGAGCCTGTG
This sequence comes from Schistocerca cancellata, assembly GCF_023864275.1. Classification (NCBI taxonomy): domain Eukaryota; kingdom Metazoa; phylum Arthropoda; class Insecta; order Orthoptera; family Acrididae; genus Schistocerca; species Schistocerca cancellata. The sequence goes on from NC_064627.1 coordinate 651,060,421, forward strand.
CTGCAAGATGCTAGCAGAAGGATGTGGAAGCCTTTCCTCACTTGTCAGCACTGGAGTCTTTAGAGTACATGCCTTAAGACCTAAGTAAACATAGTCTGGAGCGTATATGTACTCGGCCATCCGTGTAGTAAAATATTGTCATCTCAGTATCACAGCCTACACCACAATCCTGTGACACCTGGAGCGACATCCTGGCATTCAGTATCGAGTCCATTGTTTGACTGGCCAGGGCAGCCTGCCCTGAGTCACGAGAAGCAGCCACCGGTGGATGGAGGTCACTGCCGTCTCCACGGTAATGTCAGCTGTGCTGCCACACTGTCATCATGGCCACAGCCACAGATGTCACTGACAGCAGAATTCCAGTGACGACATGCCCTGCCCTGAACTTTATGCTGTCAGCAATGCCGGACAGTCATTGTTTCGCATGAGAGCCAACAGGCCACTTCCACCAACCTGTTCCTGATGTACTGCGGCTGAGGGCCAGAATAAAACAGTCAATTAAACAAATCTACTGTCGTCCTGACATCTCATTTCACTCTCCATAGGTGACAATCCATGGGTCATCAAGGTGTGTGGCAATGTCGAATGGAGGAAAACATGGGAAATACTAAAACTGACACAGGGTCTGACGTCCCGTGGCATTCTACTGAATGGATCTGCGTAGCTGTGTGAATGTCAGTAACCTTACCTAACAGTGAAATAAATACATTGGTATGTAAAACCAAGGACGAAAGTAACTTTCACACGATATGTCACTGTCAAGTAACATAGCTCATGGAACTTGGGCAATAAATAGGAAGAACTACTACAGTGTACCTCAGAAAGTAACTGGAAAGAAATACCCAGTGAGACAAACAGAAATGACATTTTCATTCAAAGACAATAATTCCGCTAACATCGCGATTCTTGATAGTCCACTGTACAGAAGGTCGCATATGGCTCTTAGCAGGGTGTGTGTGATCACCGCTAACAGCAATGCATGTTGGCACGGAGTTCTTGTGGTAAGGCGCTCCATTCCTCTGCAAGCACAGTTGACAGTTGCTGGATGGCCATTGGTGCAAGTGGATCTGCTGCAATACGTCTTACCAAATTATCACATACGTGCTAGATGGAATTTAACTCAGAGGAACGGGCAGGCCAGTCCATTCGCTGAATGACTCCTCCACCTGCACTTTTCAATGCGATCGCGCATTCTCGTCCATAAAAACGAAGTCAGGGCCAAATTCATCCCTGAAAAGATGTACATGGGGAACGATTACAATGTAACAACAATGCGACCGGTGAGTCTACTGCGTTCCAAGATTTGAGGTCAGTATGCCAACATAGCATTATGCCTCCCAACACCACAGCACCTGGACGGTGGAAACGATCATTTTGCACAGTTCTGAGCTTACCCTCTCATGGCCAGAGATGAAAACCTGTAATGCACCCAGAAATTTGTTGAAAATTACGGTTTTGATAGCTCACATGTTATGATGTTGGCAGGCATAATGTTGTGTGGGTAAGAGGTACATTCGGCCCTGACCTCATTTTTGTGGATTATAGCGCTACACCGCGTGGAACAGCGCAGGTAGAGAAGCACTTGCAAGGAGAGGACATTCGACGAATAGACTGCCATTCCCGTGACCCCGTCATAAATGCCATCGAGAATGTGTGGGATGCGTTGGGAGGGACGTAATGCAGATCGCCCACCTACACCAAAGATCATCCAACGGTTGTCAATAGCCCTGTTAGAGAAATGGAGCGCCCTACCACAAGAACTACCTATCCGTCTTGAAACTAGCATGGGAGCGCGTTGCAGAGCAGGTATTGCCGTCCGTGGTGATTGCACGCCGTAATAAGAACCATGGCACACCTTTTGTAATGTACAGTTGACTGTCAACAACCGCGATGACTTGTGTGTAATTACTGTATTTGAATAAAAGTGCCATTTCTCTTGGTCTCATTGCCTATTTCTTTCAGTTATCTTCTCCTGTGTACTGTAAGAGTTCTCTCTTTATCTGGTCCAAGTTTCATTAAATTATCTTACTTGGCAGTGGCACAAAGTGCGAAAATCTGTTTCGCCCTTAGGCTTTGAACATCAGTGTATACAGGGTGGTCCATTTATCGAGACAGGGCCAAATACTCACGAAATAAGCGTCAACCGAAAAAACTACAAAGAACGAAACTTGTCTAGCTTGAAGGGGGAAATCTGATGGCGCTATGGTTTCCCCGCTATATGGCGCTGCCATAGGTCAAACGGATATCAACTGCGTTTTTTTAAATAGGAACCCCCATTTTTATTGCATATTCGTGTAATACGTAAAGAAATATGAACGTTTTAGTTGGACCATTTCTTTCGCTTTGTGATAGATGGCACTGTAATAGTCACAGACATATGGCTCACAATTTTAGACGAACAGTTGGTAACAGGTAATATACAGAACGTAGGTATGTTTGAACATTTTATTTCGGTTGTTCCAATCTGATCCATGTACCTTTGTGAACTTACCATTTCTGAGAACGCATGCTGTTACAGTGTGATTACCCGTAAATACCACATTAATGCAATAAATGCTCAAAATGATGTCCGTCAACCTCAATGCATTTGGCAATACGTGTAACGACATTCCTTTCAACAGCGAGTAGTTCGCCTTTCGTAATGTTCGCACATGCATTGACAATGCGCTGACGCATGTTATCAGGCGTTGTCGGTGGATCACGATAGCAAATATACATCAACTTTTCCCACAGAAAGAAATCCGGAGACGTCAGATCCGGTGAACGTGCGGGCCATGGTATGGTGCTTCGACGACCAATCCACACGTCATCAAATATGCTATTCAATACCGCTTCAACCGCACGCAAGCTATGTGCCGAACATCCATCATGCTGGAAGTACATCGCCATTGTGTCATGCAGTGAAACATCTTGTAGTAACATCGGTAGAACATTACGTCGGAAATCAGCATACATTGCACCATTTAGATTGCCATCGATTAAATGGGGGCCAATTATCCTTCCTCCCATAATGCCGCACCATACATTAACCCGCCAAGGTGGCTGATGTTCCGATTGTCGCAGCCATCTTGGATTTTCCGTGCCCAATAGTACATATTACGCCGGTTTACGTTCCAGCTGTTGGCGAATGACGCTTCGTCACTAAATAGAACGCGTGCAAAAATCTGTCATCGTCCCGTAATTTCTCTTGTGCCCAGTGGCAGAACTGTACAAGACGTTCAAAGTCGTCGTCATGCAATTCCTTGTGCATAGAAATATGGTACGGGTGCAATCGATGTTGATGTAGCATTCTCAACACCGAAGTTTTTGAGATTCCCGATTCTCGTGCAGTTTGTCTGCTACTGATGTGCGGATTAGCCTTGACAGCAGCTAAAACACCTACTTGGGCATCATCATTTGTTGCAGGTCGTGGTTGACGTTTCACATGTTTCTGAACACTTCCTGTTTCCTTAAACAACGTAACTATCCGGCGAACGGTCCGAACACTTGGATGATGTCGTCCAGGATACCGAGCAGCATACATAGCACACGCCCGTTGGGCATTTTGATCACAACAGACATACATCAACACGATATCGACCTTTTCCGCAATAGGCAAACGGTCCATTTTAACACGGCTAATGTATCACGAAGCAAATACCGTCCGCACTGGTGGAATCTTACGTGATACCACGTACTTACACGTTTGTGACTATTACAGCACCATCTATCACAAAGTGAAGAAAGTGGTCCAACTATAACATTCATATTTCTTTACTTACTACACGAATATATAATAAAAATGGGGGTACCCATTAAAAAAAACAGTCGATATCCGTTTGACCTATGGCAGCGCCATCTAGCGGGCCAACCATAGCGCCATCAGGTTTCCCCCTTCAAGCTAGACGAGTTTCGTTCTTTGTAGTTTTTTCGTTTGATGCTTATTTCGTGAGATATTTGGCCCGGTCACTATCAATGGACCACCCTGTTTATTAGCCTGTTGCAGCATAGTATGTGGTTTAGCTCGGTACACAAAAATATGTTTCATAATAAATATGGTGATGGTTGGTTGGTTTGTGGGATTAAAGGGACGAGACTGCTACGGTCATTGGTCCCTAAATATGGTGAATTATGCTCTAAAATAAAAGGTATGAGTCCATTTATAACAGTTCAAACATCTCTGAGATTGTAAGATAGCTCATGAAAGCAGATTTGGAAATAATAAAAGATCAAACAGAATAAACGAATTTCATGTGTACAGTGTACTCATTTTACAATTTACCACTTGCTAGGTTTCACAAGTCTTAGAATTATTGTGTTTACCTGCGTGGACAAAAGAGTTGGACGTGTGCCCACTGGATCCGTTCCCAGCGCATCTCGTCCTACGTCTCGTTTATGGATCGCGACAATTACGAAAGCTCTGTAAACAAGGAACGGAATGCTTTCTCTGTATCTATCGCCAGTATCTTCCGTAGCTCTCTTGACTTAAGGACTAGTTCCCTTCACAATGAAATTTGCTATGAAACGAAATCGACGTCCGCTATAACGCGATCAGATTTTATGTTCCCTCCTGTCATTTTGTATGGTACTCTCTGACATTATGAAGGTTATGAACCACGGCAGCATAAATATTGAGAGAACTTTGTAGTCTCCCATACTAAGTAGCTCGGGAGCCCAATGACTGACTCACAGAAGGCAATGTTCTCATTCTCTTTAGCGCACGTCACGAATACTGTTTCGTTTCTGTGAAATAACGTTTGATCATGCCGAAATCATCTACGGACAATATTAACAGCAGCCTCAGACTTTTGATCGATGATACGGATATCTATAACGAAGTAGTATCCGGTAAAAGATACGCAAATACGCAGTCTGACAAAGAAGTGAAGCACCCAGACGGGGAGGATGAAACGAAATGAGCCTTCATGGATTGAGAAAATTTGCAATATTATTTCAGGGATTACATAATCGAATAAAATTTACGAAGAACTGGGCAGTATGAGGGCACATGTCAGTCGTTTTGTTGCCATTTCGCTCAATGATTTTAGAAACTGTAATGGAAAGGTGTCTACCCCTTTCACTATTAGATTCTGATGTGCCATTATGTACTCAATTACCCGTTAAATATCCTCATATAATTTCTCTGTCTCTTCATCTTCCTCTTGCGACTCCATTATGCTTACCTGAGCTATATTTGTTGATACTGGTTTGCTGTCAATTTTGATGTGAATAACACTATCGCTGAACTCATTCTCTGTCGTACCCTCTTTTTCTTAACGAATCCTACTCCCGTTATACCATATTCCACTGATGCTGATATTACCCTACACTCATCTGACAAGATATCCTTGTCTTCTTTCCGTTTCACTTCACTGACTCACATTGTATCTAAGATTGAGCCTTAGCCTTTCTCTTTTCAGATTTTCTAGTTTCCCTACCACTTTCAAACTTCTGCAATTCGGCTCCCTGACTCGTAGAACATTGTCCTTTCGTTGGTTACTCAGTCTTTTTCTCACGGTCACGTCCCCCTTGGCAGTGCCGTCCCGGAGATCAGAATGTGGGCCTAGTCCAGAATCTTTCGCCAATAGAAAGGTCATCATGAAACTTTTTCAGTTATAGACCACGTGTCTTGCGAAAATACATTATATGTCTTTAGTGCGGTGGTTCCCATTTCCTTCTCATCCTCATATCCTTCCGCTTTTTAGAAGCAGTTCCCCACCCCGACGGCAACAGAGTGCCAGGAACCATTTTTATTCAAAATGTTAGCATTGGCGGTGTTCGACCCGGGACAGAGGATGTTTATATTACAAATCAGTGACGCTACCCCTAGAGTTCAAGTGCAAACTCGGTATCTATGAGTTTTTATGAGTCATAATTCGAATTATTTAACTCAAACATCTTCTTTATGGAGGCATGACCGGCGATCACAGGCAAAAAGACAACGTCGATGAGACCTCATAGATATTGCACAAATAGCGCGTTTTAACTAGAGATGGGGGATCCGCTCTTGAACTAATTCATAGAGTTCAATCTTTCAAAGGAGTGAACAATCAGTGATTCAGAAAAAAAGAACGGTAGCTCCAAACGTTTCCCACGGCAGAGAGAGAGAGAGAGAGAGAGACGGAGCATATCAGCAGCGCCTCTGCTGGTCAGAGCACAGTGCACGCCACACAACACAGCCAGCGCCGGCCTCTGCCCTGCTTCTACCTTGGCTGCCTGCATTGTGCAGTGCCCCATTGGATTTTGTGTTTCACATATGCCGTGCCGTCTCTGTGCGTCGTCTGCCGTGTGCACTGTGCAGTGTCTGGCGCAGCTTAACTTCGCATCGCACTCTGTCGGCGATCGTTTCAGTCACACGTCCTGCCCTCTGGGCAGTTGATGCGAGCAACAGGACAGAGAGCCACCTAGCGGATAACATAGGAACTACTTGCAAAAACCTGCTCGCAAGGGAACGGCCGATTTGTCTCGGAGGGGGTGAGTTCACCATTCCCCCCCACCCTCGGAACTCGCCCGCTCAACGCTCACCCCACCGTCTCGACCCTAGCCAGAGTGTCGAGCAAAGCGACTCAGGTGTCACTCTGGTCTCTGCGGTCTCAGCTCACGCAGTAATACAGCTCGCGGCTCGACCTGCTCGACTCAGCGCCTCTGCATCGGAGTTCGTCCCCACTGGATATTGTTCTTCGTAGTAATACCGCTATGTATATTACATTATTATGTTATGTATACATCAATTGTTTCTATTTTATTTTTATTTGTTTAAACTGATTAGATTAGGTTCCTGATGACTCCTCTTACTATAGGATTTTTATTATGGACACTCGAATTTACGCTTTAATTACGAGCGAACCGATAAACGTATCGCAAAATGTGATACACCAATATTTTCCTTGTTTTATTCTGCGTAAGGCTATATGCAGCACTTTCGTTTTACAGTCAAATTTATATTTTTTTTCTTATTCTGGTACGGATTTTGTGATTTTAGACGTCTTCGAAAGGAAACGTTCACTTTAAAAAAATATGGCTTGCGATGTATTTGTATGAGGTTAATGAAATTTTAATACATTATAGCCAAATATATTGTTAATGTAAATCTCAAGTTACAACATTTTCCGATCACCCAAAAAACCACGATAGTGCAAAATAAATCAATAATCAAAAACTTTGTCATATCGTGGAAATTTCAATAAACAATACAAAATTCTTACTCATTATCTGTGTTACTTCAAAATAGGATCAAATAAGATCAAAATACAGGTATAGTACTGGAATAAACCAAGTTTAAAGGGCAATGTGCCTTCCATTTATTTTCTATTGTAAATGAGTGGTGAGTCATGAAAAAGAGCTAATTCATTTCAGGGAGTGAACAATTCTGATCCAATCTCTGAAAAGAACAGCTTTGCCCATCTCTAGTTTTAATACCGCAGAAATGCAATGCTTGCTGTCCGAATTACCTCCTATGCGAACCAGAGATAATCACGTTGTGGGTTCCCTGACACTCCATACCATCACGTCACGCGCTGAGCCGGTATGGCGACAAACTAGCAACGTTCGTACCTCCATCATAGTGGCGTATGCAGAATAGGGTCTCGTTTTAGAAGACTATGTGGAGTCTCTCCTCTGTCCATTTTTAACGCTGGTCTTACCGCTGTCGACGCGCTTCTCTCTGCTGCTGCGTCAAGGGAAATCGCTACAATTATCGCACTGCAGACGCCCTCGCACTGTCAATGGAATACTGTCTTACAGGTAACAAGCCAATCCCCAAATTTAAGGTACTTGACGTGATTGAGCGATCGTGCACAGGGGAGCGGACAATAGCTTATCTCTGTCATCTTGATCGGTTGCTAGCCACATAGGGACGTGGAGATAATTTACAGCGCTAGAGTATGGCTCTCCTGAACCCACGCGTTTCGTATTCAAATATCCGTCGTGGGATTGCGACCAACGTGAGCAGCACAACTGAGGGGCGATAAACTGCAGTCCCGACTGGGCTACAATCCAACTGCTGTCCAGTGCCGGTACATGCTAATAGACTCTTCTCCTTCTCACAAGAAGCATATACGATTTTTTTTTTCGCGAGTAACTAACATTTAAATCCATTTTATGCTAGAGATACCCAATACAAAAGCTTTCCTTGTACACAAAATTTTCTTGGCGCTTTTTCTTATCTAATTTTTGCGATTACGCCGAAATGCTAATAATTTGCACATCCAAACATACCAATTTGTCGTTTGCTGCATGCCATCTTCATGGTGTTGCAATTTCAATGACCTGCAGTGTAGATAGGTCGTTCAATACGTACGACGTGCATTTGGCGGAAACTGGTCAAGGGCTCTTAGACTTATGCTCAAACTCAACACGTATACATACAGTTTCGTAAAATGTTGCTGTTTCAGTATTACTGTATCATCGTGAAGTGTGAAGCATTCATAAATGAAGGAACGTTTGGCAGCAGAAGTTTGATTTCTACCAGATGGTAAAAGGTCCTTTAAATCATAACCCAGATGATGTTTACAGTGCACGAGTTATGGTTTATTATCATGTTAGTAACAAAATAAGCAAAAAATAATAATTCTACAATTTCGCTGCCTTGTGTTGACCCAAGTGCACAGAGCGTGCTCCGTTGGTGGCTACGGAAGGCAACATAAACGGATGAGATTGGGCCGGCCGGTCAGCAGAGCGACATCCGCCATTAGTCTGCGGGATTCTTTCGTGGGACATCGCCTTGGAAAGCAATTTAATCCCAAGCAAGTGGGGAACACCTTTGGTCTCTGCAGGCTTTTTCGTCTCCATCATCACCTTCCTTCATTAAGCCGGGTGAGCAACTTGGTGAATATTTTTCCTTGTAAACGTTCATGTTCGGTGTTAAGCCGTCTGACACGATATCGTTGTGCATGTGTGTATTCCTTCACAAGTGATCGTTTGCAGTGCCATCACCACGTCCTATCTTCTGTTTAATTTTGGAACTGTTAATTCCGTGTTACCTATAGTTTGAGATCAACAACAGTAACGGTCAAATTGCAGTCACTGCTCAGGCTTCCTAACTTGAAGTGGTGTTGATAAACATATACGCAGAGCTTTAGCTTTAGAGTTTCCCCGTTTTAAAAGAGGAACCATTCACATGTCGTTTCTGTATTTTGTCCGACAATTTGACCTCAGGGGGTCCTTCCTGTGCACCATACGTTTTGTGAGATCTTCCTGGCAATTATATTTTGGTAACCGTTGTGTAAACGTAGTTTGGTCTTAATTTCGAGTTTCGTGTAGCTACTCGAGTTGTGTTTGCTGGCGCCTGAGCGCAAAGCTTTGTATCTGTTTGGTTGTCATGCATGCCGGAACTATTTTCATATGATGCCTTGTTGGCTTGCCAGTGCTTATGTCACCATTTAATATTGGAAACATTGACAAGAATTAATAACGGTTTGTTATCTGTAGTGTTTTTGGGTGCGTATGGCGCCGATCTTTAATCTGGCCTTTGTTAAGTCAGTTATTACATTTTGAAATATTTACTGTTCTGTTTTGCCTTTATCATGAGCGAGTGTTGTGTTAATTCTGTCATTGTGGGGTACGGTAATGTTTTGAGACAAAGCCTATATTTAATAAGGTTTGAAATAATTGTTTTGTTCTGGTCTGGAGTTTCAGAAAGCCTGCACCTTTGAGCTTTCGCCGGCTGATGTGGCCGAGCGGTTCTAGGCGCGTCAGTCTGGAGCCGCGCGACCAGCAGGTTCGAATCCTGCTTCGGGCATGGATGTGTGTTGTGTCCTTAGGTTAGTTAGGTTTAAGTAGTTCTAAGTTCTAGGGTACTGATGACCTCAGATGTTAAGTCCCAAAGTGCTCAGAGCCATTTGAACCATTTTGAGCCATGCCCGAGGCAGGATTCGAAACGGTTCTACATCTATATCTACATCTACATCTACATGATTACTCTGCAATTCACATTTAAGTGCTTGGCAGAGTGTTCATCGAACCACAATCATACTATCTCCCCACCATTCCACTCCCGAACAGCGCGCGGGAAAAACGAACACCTAAACCTTTCTGTTCGAGCTCTGATTTCTCTTATTTTATTTTGATGATCATTCCTACCTATGAAGGTTTTTTTTTATTTTTGAGCTTTCATTGCTTGTTGTCACTTAAACTAACTGGACATCGGGATGGGTCCCGCAATGGCTGCAGATGTTCATGTATGTGATCTGTTGGTAATTTTGTTTTACGGAGGCGGAGTCAGGGTACTGCGGGTGACTGTAGGACGCCTCGAAGGTTGGGCGAAGTAGGGGCTTACTTGATAGCAGAGTTTCCTCTTGTATGTATTTTTCCTGTTCTTGCTATGCGCTTTGCTAAGTTCGATAACTTGGTAACGTTTTCAGTGATTTTCCGTAAGCAAATGTCAAGAACACTAGTTGCTCAAGCAAGTGTTAATCTTTTGAATAATTTTCATAAGCTTTGATATTGTGATTTGACTGTAATAAACTTTCATCATTCTCTATTGTGTCAATCCTTATAATCATTGTGAAAGAAAGCATAGTGTTTTATTGATTTGATTGATGTATGTTCAATAAATGTATCTTAAAACATGTTGGTGCCACAAATGAGGTTCAGTACCATCTTGATCCAGTACTTCTGATCCCAAGGCAACCAGGCATGGCAAGCAATGCATCATCATCCTCTCTCTCTTCGTCCACATCCTCCTTCCTATCTTCCGTTGCCTATTCCTCTCCCCCCTCTCCCTGCCCATTTCTGGCTCCCTCTTTGACCATCGCCTCCAACACATTCTCTGTTTTTCCATCTCCTCCTCTCCTCTCCTCTCCTCTCCTCTCCTCTCCTCTCCTCTCCTCTCCTCTCCTCTCCTCTCCTCTCCTCTCCTCTCCTCTCCTCTCCTCTCCTCTCCTCTCCTCTCCTCTCCTCTCCTCTCCTCTCCTCTCCTCTCCTCTCCTCTCCTCTCCTCTCCTCTCCTCTCCTCTCCTCTCCTCTCCTCTCCTCTCCTCTCCTCTCCTCTCCTCTCCTCTCCTCTCCTCTCCTCTCCTCTCCTCTCCTCTCCTCTCCTCTCCTCTCTCCTCTCCTCTCCTCTCCTCTCCTCTCCTCTCCTCTCCTCTCCTCTCCTCTCCTCTCCTCTCCTCTCCTCTCCTCTCCTCTCCTCTCCTCTCCTCTCCTCTCCTCTCCTCTCCTCTCCTCTCCTCTCCTCTCCTCTCCTCTCCTCTCCTCTCCTCTCCTCTCCTCTCCTCTCCTCTCCTCTCCTCTCCTCTCCTCTCCTCTCCTCTCCTCTCCTCTCCTCTCCTCTCCTCTCCTCTCCTCTCCTCTCCTCTCCTCTCCTCTCCTCTCCTCTCCTCTCCTCTCCTCTCCTCTCCTCTCCTCTCCTCTCCTCTCCTCTCCTCTCCTCTCCTCTCCTCTCCTCTCCTCTCCTCTCCTCTCCTCTCCTCTCCTCTCCTCTCCTCTCCTCTCCTCTCCTCTCCTCTCCTCTCCTCTCCTCTCCTCTCCTCTCTCTCCTCTCCTCTCCTCTCCTCTCCTCTCCTCTCCTCTCCTCTCCTCTCCTCTCCTCTCCTCTCCTCTCCTCTCCTCTCCTCTCTGTCCTCTTCCCCCTGTCCATTCCACTATTCACATCCCCCTGCCCCTCTCTATTAAACACCTCCTTCCTACTTATCCTTATCTGTCTCCTCCAACCCCCCATCCCATCAACCCCTCCTCCTCCTTTAGCCGTCCCATCCCCTCCCGCTCCAACCTTTATTCTGACCTTCGCTTCCTTGCCCCATCCCACACAATAAAACCATTCATACCCACCTGCCCCTCTCACTCCTGGTCCATCTCCTCCTGCACTCTTCTCTCTCTCTCCATTCCCCTCTTCAGCCACCTCAACCTTCGCCCAGCGGTGCCCATTCACACTGTGGCCCTGTAAAACATGTTGATACTCCAACACACGTATCGTGTAAGACAGCGTCTACTCTGGGGGCTGCACAACTGTTTTTGTCCTGTCAAATAGACTACCCTGCAAAGCAGACCAGTAAGGCAAGCTAACATTATTTCTACACACATCTGTTGTGTAGCCCAACCTGTATGTCAGAGGATCAAAAACACGTTTTGTCCATACCTCCATTCCTATTGGAGCCAAAGCGCCGATAAAAGTGAATTGTTCTATTGGTGTGCCAAATCTGGTTGAAATCGCCCGAGACGTTTTGGAAGAGACCCCAGATATACATTACATACTGCTTTATATACACTGCCAGAAAAAAGGGTAGTACACCGGGAAAGACTTCGTACATTTTGATCCGACGAAAGCATATGCCACCTTGGGCGTAGTAGATGTACTGATAATAGATTCAATGTCATCTGGCAACAGATAGCACAGTTGCATGCTACCAGAGCACCATCTGTATCTACCCTTTAACAGGCAATGCCAGCAACCAGGAGGTGAAGTGTGGTGCAAACTTGTGAAGCAAGGAGGCACCTATGCCACAGAGACGCATTCATGCTTCCTACAACCAAATGAGCGAGTTTTAAAGGGGTCAGATTGAGGCATTCTGAATGGCGAGATGGTCCTTTCACAGAATTTCCACACAAGAACTGCTGCACAAGTTAATCAAGTGAACATTCATGGACATCCACGCAGCACAGGCGCCCGCCAGGATCGTCGTATTGTATGTGCAGCACTAGTTGATTGTACAGCTACCACAGCACATACAAGACTGCTTCTGAGTCGAGACGTGTCAACACGAACTGTTGCGCCGGCCGGAGTGGCCGAGGGGTTCTAGGCGCTACAGTCTGGTACCGCGAGACCGCTACGGTCGCAGGTTCGAATCCTACCTCGGACATGGATGTGTGTGATGTCCTTAGATTAGTTAGGTTTAAGTAGTTCTAAGATCTAGGGGACTGATGACCTCAGCAGTTAAGTCCCATAGTGCTCAGAGCCATTTTTGAACGAACTGTTGCAAACTAGTTATTAGTAGTGCTACTATTGGCACACAAACATCAAGCCTGTCTTCCACCGATGCCATAGGACAGACATGCACGGCTCGACCTGTGCCTTAAGAGGATCACTTGGAAGAGGGAATACTCGCCATGGTCTTATGTGATGGAAGCAGATTTTGCCTGCATGCAAGTGATGTTCATCTGCCTGTACGACGCAGACATGGTGAGTGTTGTGGGTTGGCAGGAGAGCCAACACCGAGTACTAGAGGAAGCCGAAAGGCACGCGTTTTAGCTCACGCAGGCTGGCGTGAGGTCTGGAACAGGACAAGAAATTTAGACTTTAGAAAAACGGACGTAGCTGGTGGAATACTTAACTTTAATCCATTAATGATGAGCGTCGCTCTTGACGGTACATGATTACAGTATCAATAGTAACTGGTACTGGCGCCTTGCTAGGTCGTAGCAAATGACGTAGCTGAAGGCTATGCTAACTATCGTCTCGGCAAATGAGAGCGTATTTTGTCAGTAAACCATCGCTAGCAAAGTCGGTTGTACAACTGGGGCGAGTGCTAGGAAGTCTCTCTAGACCTGCCGTGTGGCGGCGCTCGGTCTGCAATCACTGATAGTGGCGACACGCGGGTCCGACGTATACTAACGGACAGCGGCCGATTTAAAGGCTACCACCTAACAAGTGTGGTGTCTGGCGGTGACACCACAGTGAGCACTGTCTCGTAGAGTGCATTCGTTGAAGACACACTGGCCTCACCCGGGGGCTTATGATCTGCGATGCGATAAGCAAGAATTCTCATTCACTTTTGATGTTTTTCGATGGGACGCTAACCAGAGCTCAGTATGTACAGAATGTTGTTGGACACAACTTCTGCCGTTCTTGCAACAGGAAAGTGATGTGTTGTTTCAACATAATAATGCTCGCCCACACACTGCCCGTGAAACTCAATGCGCTCTGCAAGTCGTGCAGCAACTTGCCTGGTTAGCACAATCTCCAGACTTGTCTCCTACCAAGCGCATGTGGAATGTGATGGGACGAGAGGAGACTCGTGTGACTTGTCAACCAACAACTCTTACAGAACTAAGTGAACAGTTCGAGCGGACGTGGCATAATGCTTCCCACGACAGCATTCGACATCTGTACAAGCGACTAAGTGCCAGAGTCAGTGCCTGCATCGCCGCCCATGGAGGCTACACCACATACTAATATGGGTATTTCAGCACGGGTCGATATGTGGTGCCTCAGAATCGCTTATGCTACTGATCAGTAAATCTAATAATTTCCTATACTCCATATGCACTGTTGCAATAACAAATCTTGGGTGAACTGGAAGCCTCTAAAAGGGTGTACAAATTTCTTCCCGACAGTGGACATAGATAGTGACAAAATCTCCCTTACCACATGGAACTTGCCTTGGTTGTGTCGTCTGCGTGCCACAACGATTCTTACAGCCTTACTGTTGGTGCACCAACGATGGAGGACTGTCTGTGGAGGGTCCAGACAAACATGTGTTTCCCGAAGAGGGGCATCAGGCTTTTCAGTTGTTGCAGGGGCAACAGTCAGAATGATAGACAGATCTGACCTATACGAAGGAAGGATGATCATAATTTAACAGCCTGTAGAAATGGAGGTCATTAGAAATGGAGAACAAGCTCGGACAGTTTCAAGGACGAGGAAGGAAATCGGTCGTACATTTTCAAAGGTATCATCCCGGCATTTGCCTAGTGTGGTTTACGGAAACTCCGTAAAACATAAGCGTGAGTGACAACCACAGATTGGAACGGCATTCTTCCCGAGCGCGAGTTCATTTTGTTAAGCACTGCGCCGCCCCGCTCAGTCTGGTCCTGTAACGTTAGTCAACATGGCTTTGTTGTTGTGGTAATGCAGACAGCTGAGAGCAACGGGAAACTACAACCATTATTTTTCTCGAGGGCATGCAGTGCTTTTGCGTGGCTAAATTATGACGACATAATGCTGGATAATATATTCCGGAGGTAAAATAGTCCGACATTGTGATCTCCTGGTAGAGATTGCTCAGGAGCGTAACATCGTCAGGAGAACCAAAGACGTTATTCTGCGGATCGGAGCAGTAAATATTAGGTCCTGTAATCCGACAGGGAGGACAGAGAGTTTAAAAATGTGGATATGTTGAAGTTATATGTAGTGTGAATTAGTGAAGCGAAGTATTAGGAAAAACGGGACTTCTGATCAAACAGTGATAAATAAAACATCAAACAGAGGCAATGTAGGAGCAAGTCCGAAATTGAATAAGCATATAGTAATACAGGGAAGCTTTTATGTTCAGCGTAGTGAAAGTAATATCATAGCCAAGGTAGACACGAAGCCAGCACCCACCACAGTAGTACAGATTTATAAGCCAACTAACTCTGTAGGTGAAGATATTGAAAGAATGTGTAGTGAGATGAAAGAATTTATTCAGACAGTCAACGGACAGGAAAATTTTATTTTGCGGGGGGCTGGGGACTGGAATTCGATGGTAGGAAAATAATAGAAACAAATAATAGGAGAATATCGACTGAAAGAAAGGAATGATAGGGGAAGATGCCTGACAGAATTTTGCACAGAGCATTATGTAATAATCGCTAATACTGGTTTTAAGAATCATGTAAGAAGACTTGGAAAAGAGCTAGAAGTAATGAAGGATTTTATATTGGTATATAACGGCGAGAAAGAGATTTTGAAACCATATTTTAAGCAGTACGACATTTCCCAGAGAAAGATGTGGACCCCAATATTTGTTGGTTATGAACTGTAGCCGGCCGCGGTGGCCGTGCGGTTCTAGGCGCTTCAGTACGGAACCGCGGGACTGCTACGGTTGCAGGTTCGAATCCTGCCTCGGGCATGGATGTGTGTGATGTCCTTAGGTTAGTCAGGTTTAAGTAGTTCTAAGTTCTAGGGGACTGATGACCTAAGATGTTAAGTCCCATAGTGCTCAGAGCCATTTGAACCATATGAATTGTAGTTAAAAGTAAAGAAACTGCAAACGGGAGGACATTAACAAGATGGGACTTCGATAAGTTGAAAGAACAAGTCGTTATTGAAAATTCCAGAGTGAGCATTAGGCATCGTTTGACTATAAAAGTGCTATGAAATGCGGTAGATGAGGAATGGATAGGTTTAAATAACGAAAAAGTGAAGGCAATAGAGGTTCAAATAGGTAAAAACACAAGGCCCAGTAGAAATCGTTGGCTACCACAGGTGAAATGAAATTTAACAGATGAGAAGAGAGAATATAAAAATGCAGCAAATGAAGCAGACGAAAGTGAATACAAAAGTCTAAGAAATGAGATCGGCGGAGAATGCCCAATAGGTAAGCAATAATGGTTATAGGTCAAATGCATGGCTGCAGAAGCGTGTGTAACTACGGGAAAGACAGATTCCACCTACAGGGAAACTAAAAAGTACTTTAAAAAAAAGCCATTCAGTGAATATCAAGAGAAGAAGGGAAAGCTGAAATGCGTATGGGATGTGTAGATGGGCTCCACGAGGGAAATGAAGAGAATGCTGTAGAAAGAGAAGAGGAAATAGATGAATATGGGATGGGAGATACGACACTGCGAGAAGAATTTGACAGACCACTAAATGATCTAAAATGAAACAAGGCCTATGTGGTAGGCTATATTCCATCAGACTTATTGGCATCCTTGGGAGAGTGAGCCATGACAAAATTATTCCACCTGGTGTGCAATACACAGGGTGGTCAGAAAAAGTCTGAAAAGCTTGTAAAGGTGTATTGCAAAATAGCTGTTAAAAATCGATATATTGTTTCATTTCCAAGGTAATTAGCATTGGAGTTAGTCAGACAGGCCGTCGTGCGTACATATTGAAGCAGCCCACCAGAGACTTTGTCTCCAGACATGTTCTTCTTTTGTTTTCCTAAAACCAAACAGGAAAGTGATCCAAAAATTGAACATGGGAGGGTAGTATTCAGCAATGCTGAATAGGAAGCTGGACGCTGTGGCTGAGTGGTTCTAGGCGCTTCAGTTCGGAAGCGCGCTGCTGCTACGGTCGCAGGTTCGAATCCTGCCTCGGGCATGGATGTGTGTGATGTCCTTAGGTTAGTTAGGTTTATGTAGTTCTAAGTCTAGGGGACTGATGACCTCAGATGTTAAGTCCCATAGTGTTTAGAGCCATTTCAACCTTTTTTTGAGCTGAATCGGAGATGTTTGTTAAGATCGACTACAAAAGTGTTTTGAAGACTCTTCTGAAGGTATTTGTTTGGAGTGTAGCCTTATACGGAACTGATAGTCAATGATACGCAGTTCAGACAAGAGGAGAATATAAGCTTGACAAATATGTTTCAGATTACATGGGTAGATCGAATAATAGATGAGGAGATGTTTAATCTAAATGGGGAGAAATGAAATTTATGGGACTTCTTAACTAAATGGAGTGATTGGTTGATACGACAAGTTCTGAAACATCAAGAAACGGTCAGTTTGGTATTGAAGAAAAGCATGAAGGGTAAAAATAGCAGAGAGGGATTAATACAGTAAGTAGTTTCAGATGGATGTAGGGTGCAACATTCAACAGCAATGAAGAGATGATGAAGCTCGCACAGGATAGTATGGAGAACTGCATCAAACCAGTCTCAGATTGACGACAACAACAAAAAAACAACAACAACAACACAAAATGAAAAAAATATTTGCTAATGAAATAAAAAAACCTAATACTTAATTTTCATGTAATTTTTGGCATTAAATGAATCCATTCCGCAATATTTAAATGATGATTTGTTTGGGAAATAGTTTTTCCATAACTGCAACGCATTCCGCGCGACCGCTACGGTCGCAGGTTCGAATCCTGCCTCGGGCATTCAAGTGTGTGATGTCCTTAGGTTATTTAGGTTTAAGTACTGTAGTTCTAAGTTCTAGGGGACTGATAACCTCAGAAGTTAAGTACCATAGTGCTCAGAGCCATTTGAACCATTCTGCAATGCATTACTTGAACACAATTGCAGACTTCACATCTACGTACAACGAATAAACTACTTGACATCAAACAAGTGGGATACCTGTACTTAATCATTAGTAGGATGTCGAACGGAAAGCCAAATCAGGCAGGGAGTTTTATTTTTCCTTTTTTTTACAAAAACTTTCGCGCCCAGAGTTTATTACAATTCATGTTCCAAATATTGCCGACTTTCCCTTGCAAGATGAAGAATGTGATAAAATAGTCATTGTTTTCCATGAAGTATGTCTTCAAGGCATGCAATTTCATGAAAGTCTTAATCAAGATCAGCTTTCTCCCTGTTCTTAATCATAGAATGTCTTCGCTATTAGATAGTGTGTCAGATGGAATGTATATCCTTCTGACGTGGAGTAATGTCAAATGCCTTCAGGTCAATATTTTGTATGTTCCTAGGCACTCACTGCGCTAGATTTTTTTACGAATTTATTGGTATACAATCGTTTTTAAACTAAATTTTTCGGTTGTTATATATTTGCTTGTTTCTTATAAGTCTTCCGCAATGGAAGTTCGTAGATATTTTTACTTATTACAGTAACTGAGGATAACATTTTTAGATGATGTAGATTCTGCTTAAATGCTATTAATTTACATCTACAACCACACAGATACTCCGCAACCCACCGTATGGTGCGTGACGGAGGGACTGATTTATTAACTTTCGTAAACATAGTTGACATAATGCCATTATTATCGCTAATCCTCGTTTTTATACTGACATTGTCGATAAGGGCTGGCCTATTTGTAGCTACAATGTCTAAGATACCTTCATTGCCGGGCGCTGTGGCCGAGCGCTTCTAGGCGCTTCAGTTCGAAACTGCGCTGCTGCTAGGTCGCAGGTTCGAATCCTGCCTCGGCTATGGATGCCTGTGATTTCCTTAGGTTACTTAGGTTAAAGTACTCGAAGTCTAATGGACTGGTGACCTCAGATGTTAAGTCCCATAGTGTTTGGATCCATTTGAATTTGAATACTTTCATTGCGTGTGGGCTGTCGAGCTAGCTGCTCAAGACATTTCTCAAAAGTATTTAGTCTGTCTGTAACCCCCGCAATGAATCGATAGACCTCCCAGTCTATACCCGGTAGGCTAAAGTCGCCTCCAATTAGTACTGCATGATCTGAGTTACGCGCTATTGATCCTAGATTTTCTTTGAATGACTCTAGAAATGCCACATGGTCGGTAAAAACATTCAACAATTAACTTCGTTTCACCTACACCTGTTGTACGGACCAGGTAACTTCACTCAACTTGGACCTTACTAGAGACAACTTTTTTCATCTGCATTTATCAATCCCCCTCCTATTGTCTCTAATGTATAGTCTCTAATCTGTCTTTCCGGTATATGTACCATGACTCGCTAAATATCTCGTTGCTTTCCGCTTCGGGTATAACCCAGCTCTCGGTCCCACGAATAATTTCAGCTCCAGAACTTTCCTGGGGGGTAAATTCGGGAACTTTGCTACGAATACTTCGACAGTTTACGATAAAATTGTCAGTCGAACTGTCTCTCTTCATAACGCCGTTTGTCTTCCCTTGCTGCATATCGACTGGCGAGTGTTCATCAGAGTATCTCAAACTATTGCATAGCCTAAAAAAAAACCTCATGTGCGCTCGACAAGTGCTTTGCTACTCGAGTAGCTGCTTTTTTTGTATAGTGCAACCCTGACTTATCAAAGAGTCCTACAAATCCCCACACGATAACGCAGGTCTAGAAATCTGCAGCCGAGACCGTCACAGAGTGGACGAAGCCTTTGGCTGAGACCCTCTATTCGGCTCCGACCCCTATCAACTCTGGGAACAATGCTTACGTTGTGAGCTCTGCTTGCACCCCGCTCGCGAGGCCACCAGTAATAACAATCTCCGCCAGCTGGCTCGGAACCCATGCAAGAGGTATCGTTAGTGCCGATGTGGGCCACAACTTGCAGATGGCTGCACGCTGCACGCTAGATAGCCGCACGCAACGCCGCCTCCACGTCTCGGATGAGGCCCCCCGGCAGACATACCGAGTGCACGTTGGCTTCCTTTGCACACCTGAAAGCCATCTGCCTTAGAGGCTCCATAACGCGCCTAACATTGGAGCTCCCAACAACACGTAAACCCCTCCCCCATGTACTCTGGACTCTGCTCAAAGAGCGGCCACATGTCCATTCAGAGGCTGGATGGACGAGACCAGTCAGCCAGTCTGTCATCGGCCCTCTGCCTCCAACAATACGAACACGTTATCACCCACCACTCACTCTGCTGTGAGGGCGGATCCACCGCATCGGGTGCACAAGGAGGTGCCTCGGAAGCAGAGCCCGTGGGCAAAAGAAGCAGCACCTGAGGTGTTCCAGGCGACGCGCGAAGATCTCCGCCACTTCTACACCTCCAAGCAGCAATCTGAAGATGATTGACCGCAGCCAAAAGCGCATTGAGCTTTTCGCGAACTGCGGCCAGTCCCTTCTGCGTCTGCACACGACATGCACGCATCCTAGCCATCCTAGCAAGACTAACTGAAGAATTAAACTATAAAAGCAGACAGAATTCTAGATATGCGATTTGCTACCGTCCTGCTGTGTCATGAATGGACGCTGATGCGTTAATGAGATATGTATCTAGCTAGTCAGTGAGCAGCTACTGTGCTACAGACTGAATGAATTTATACTTACAAAAATGTGAGATTAAAGCTTTTAAACAGAACACCCCCAAGAACGACATTTAATAAATTTACTACGAGGAAAACACAGGAAAAGGTAAACACTTAACTTGCCGCTCTGTTGTCGTATTTCAGCTGAGAGCTAGAGCCTGACTGACTGGTTTACTAAACGAACGGACGGTTGCTTTCAAAACAAAATAAATGAGCAATACTGCACTACAGACCGAATGAATTTATACTTACAAAAACACAAGATTAAAACTCTTAAACAGATTTAGTTATTCGTATTACTAAAAATTGCGATTGCGCTGATATAATCTAACAAAATCCTCTACGCACAACATGGAAAAGGAAAGTGTCACGTACACTGAAGAGCCAAAGAAACTGGAACACATGCCGAATGTCGTGTAGAGCTCCCACAAGCACGCAGAAGTGCCGCAACATGACGTGGCATGGACTCGACTGAAGTAGTGCTGGAGGGAATTGACACCATGAATCCTGCAGGGCTGTCCACAAATCCGTAAGAGTACGAGAGGGTGGAGATCTCTTCTGAACAGCACGTTGCAAGGCATCCCACATATCCTCAATAATATTCATGTCTGAGTAGTTTGGTGGCCAGGGAAGTGTTTAAACTCAGAAGAGTGTTCCTGGAGCCACTGTGTACCAATTCTGGAGTTGTGGGGTGTCGCATTGTAATGCTGCAATTCCCCAAGTCCGTCGGAATACACAATGGACATGAATGCATGCAGTTGATTAGACAGGATGCTTACGTACGTGTCACCTGTCAGAGTCGTATCTAGACGTATCAGGGATCCCATATCACTCCAACTGCACACACCCCTCACAATTACAGAGCCTCCACCAGCTTGAACAGTCCCCTGCTCATATGCAGGGGCCATGGATTTATGAGCTTGTCCCCATACCCTTACACGTCTATACGCACGATATAATTTGAAACGAGACTCGTCAGACCAGGCAACAGGTTTTCAATCATTAACAAAAATGGTTCAAATGACTGTGAGCACTATGGGACTTAACTTCTGAGGTCATCAGTCCTCCTAGAACTTAGAACTACTTAAACCTAACTAACTTAAGGACATCACAGACATCCATGCCCGAGGCAGGATTTGGACATGCGACCGTAGCGGTCGCGCGGTTCCAGACTGTAGCTCCTAGAACCGCTCGGCCACTCCGACCGGCAGTCATTAACAGTCCAATGTCGGTGTTGAGGAGCCCAGGCCAGGCGGAAAGCTTTGTGTCGTGCAGTCATCAACGGTATACGAGTGGGCTTTCGGCCCTGAAAGCCAATATCGATGATATTTCGTTGAATGGTTCGCTCGCTGACACTTGCTGATGCCCCAAATCAGCCGCAATTTGCGGAAGGATTGCACTTCTGTCAGTTTGAACGATTCTCTTCAGTCGTCGTTGGTCCCGTTCTTGTAGGATCTTTTTCCGACCGCAGTGATGTCGGAGATTTGATGTTTTACCAGATTCCTGATATTCACGATACACTCGTGAAATGGTAGTACGGGAAAATGCCCACTTCATCGCTACCCCGGAGATGCTGTGTCCCATCGCTCGAGCGCCGACTATGACACCACGTTTAAACTCACTTAAATCTTGATAACCTGCCATTGTAGCAACAGCAACTGATCTAACAACTTCGCCAGATACATGTTGTCTTGTGTAGGCGTTGCCAACCGCAGTGCCGTATTCTGCCTGCTTAATATCTCTGTATTTGAATAGGTATGCCTATACCAGTTTCCTGGGCGCTTGAGTGTAGATATATTGTAGTAATCAGGAAGTGCGTCATTTATCAAGAACACACAGTGTCTGCATCACGTCTCACAAAAGAAGTGTACTACATCGATTACGTCGAAATGGATATATGAGTGATCACAAGTGTATTTCTCTGTTTATAATGCAACGTGTGAGTGTCTGTTACCTGCGACGGGAAGTTAAGGGCGGGACAATGACGGTTTGTTTCCTTCGGAGTCGCAAAGCGTTCCCTAAAAGTTAAGAAAAAAGCAAAATCTACTTCTAATTAGAGGGCAGTCCAGACTGGCGCATAATTTGAAGCAGAGACTCGTGGGCACCGAGTACGGGGCGCCTAATATTCTTTCTTTTTCCGCCCCAATGAACACACTTTTCCTCCCATTTGTGCAGGTCTGGCCCTTAATATATAGCCCTCCCGGAAGGCAACACGGCCGCATGTTATGATTATTCCTCTCTCTTTCTGCGTGCTGCAGGAAGCACAAAAAGAATCCCTTCCTGTGTTCCGCATTAAACGAGCAACTGGAGCGTGTCGGAGCGGGCGCATTCCTTTTGTCCCTCGGTCCGAGGTCCGCGGAGAACGCTCATTTGGAAGCCGGGCAAGGTAATGAAGGCCCAGCGGGCATCTCCCAAACACCGCCCTCTGCTAAACTAAGTATCCGCCCGGAGGCTGCTAGCTTACTGGCAGCCAAGTAATAACAGCGGTTTCTAATACCTACAGCGTCTGATCAGTCCTGCCAACTTCTAACCTCCAGAATAAACAACGTTCGGTCTCTTTGGAAAAAGTCGTCATTTACGGATGTCCGTCGGTAGCTAAGAAAGATCTATACCCATCTAAGTTTAAACCTGCGTACGTCCTTCGCGAGGCAGCATACAGTGCATGGCGAAGGGTACCTATTACTACTGCTAGTCATTCCTTCACCTGTTCCAGTGGAACTGGACCAAAGGATAAGCGACTGTTTATATGCTTCCGCAGGTGCCCTGATTTCTCATACCCTGTCTTTGTGCTCCATACGCTAAATGTATTTTTGTGGCAGTACAATCGTGTTGCAGTCTATCGTAGGTTGTGGATGTACAATGATGGAAAAAATTGCAACAACAATAAAATAATTAGCGGAGAGTAATGAAATTTCGGGAATACATATGTTTCTGTAACATCGATAAGTGATTATCATGTCAAGATTACGAGGTAATGTAAGCACGAGATAAGCCATTGCAAATGTGAAATGCTGGTACATTAATAACCGCGGTAACCACCAGAATGTTGAATGAAAGCGTTCCCACGTGCATGCATTATATTGTACAGGTGCCGGATGTAAGTTTGTTAGATGTAGTTACATCTCTGTTCACTTGGTCGGTCAATACAGAAAGGGTTAATGCTGCTAGTTGATGACGCTGGTGTTGTCGTCCGATGATGTCGGATAAGTATATTGGAGACAGATTTTGCGATCTACCTGGCCAAGACAACATGATATACAACAGGCTCTAGATACCGGCTCCCAGGTTGATGCCATATTTCTCGACATTCGAAAGGCATTCGACTCAGTTCCGCCCTGTCGCTTACTACAAAAGTGCGCGCTTACGGTCTATCCGATGACATATGCGGTTGGATAGAAAGTTTTCTAACAGACAGGGAGCAGTATGTCGTCCTGAACGGGGTGACTTCAACAGAAACAAGCGTAACTTCAGGTGTGCCCCAGGGCAGCGTAATAGGTCCTCTGCTTTTTACGATTTACATAAACGATCTGGTAGATGGTATTGACAGCGGCCTAAGACTGTTTGCCGATGATGCTGTAGTCTACAGGAAAGTAGTATCACACGAAAGTTGTGAGCAAATCAATGAGGATTTGCAGAAAATAAATGCGTTGTGTAATGACTGGCAGTTATCTCTCAATATTAGTAAGTGTAACCTACTGCGTATAACAAGGTGAAAATCCCCATTAATGTACGAGTATAAATGCCCAGTCTTTGGAACCGGTAACATCCGTCGAGTATCTGGGTGTGGCTATTCGAAATGATCTCAAATGGAATGATCAGATTACATAAGTAACCGGTAAGGCGAACTCTAGATTGCGCTTTATTGGTAGAATCCTGAAGCGACGCAGTCCTTCAACAAAGGAATTAGTTTACAATACGTTAGTTCGTCCAATCTTGGAGTATTGTTCGTCAGTATGGAACCCTTATCAGTTGGGACTGATTCAAGAGATTGGGCAGGTCCAAAGAAGAGCGGCAAGATTCGTGACTGGTACATTTAACCATCGCGAGAGCGTTACAAAGCTCATAGAAAGTTTGAAGTGGGACACACTTGCAGACAGACGGGGTTGCTCACTAAATTCCGAAATCCGATCTTCACCAAGGATGTAGAGCATATATTATTACCACCAACTTTCAAATCTCGCAATGATCACCATTCAAAGATAAGAGAAATAAGAGCTCGTACTGAGGCGTACAGACAGTCGTTTTTCCCTCGCGCGATCCGCGAGTGGAACAGAGAGAGGCAAATATGATTTTGGAGCGAATTGTGCCCTCCACCACGCACCGCTTGGTGACTAGCGGAGTATATATGTAGATGTAGATGTAGATCTGCACTCTGTACAATATCCTGTTGGGAACACTCGCTGGAATACTGTTCATGATGGAAGCACAAGTCGAATCACCAGGTTGACGTACAAATTTGCAGTTAGGTTGCATGGAATAGCCACTGTCATACGAAATAGCACCCCACACCATAACTACAGGTGTAGATCCAGTGTGTCTAGCACGCAGACAGGTTGGCTGTAGGTCGTCATCTATCCTCTTTCTAACCAGCAAGCGGCAGACCCAGCTGTCATCAGAAAACACAACCAACCTCCGCCCTCCCCACCAAAGAGCTCTTGCTTGACACCACTGAAGGAGCAGACAGCAGCGGTTTGGTGTTAGTGGAATGCTCGCTACACGGCGTCTGGCTCGCAGCTGTTCTTGAAATAACACAGTTCGTGGTGTCGCTGCCGTGCTAATTCATGCTCAAATTGCTGCTGCAGATGCACTACAATGCGCCAGAGCCATACGCCGAACTCGATGGTCTTAAGTCGTTCTGCAGTAGTGATGAAGGAATATCCGGCTTCTCGTAGCCCTATTACATGACCTCGTTCAAACTCAGTGACGTGTTGATAATGGTGACTTTGTCGCCTTAAAGGCAGTCATCACTAACATCAACTCACCACGTCCGCTCACAAATGTAACTAGCCCTCACGACTGTTACAGCGTGTATGTAAAGCAAATCTGATTTGCATTCTCATTGTGGCGCTACTAGCGCCACTCTTATGCTACTGGCGCGTAATACGCCTGCCAACTTTAGTTTATGCCGCGCTTCTTGGTGTTAGTATTTTTTCCGTCAGTTTCTCAATAGTTTTGAGTTTGCGTAGTCCCCCCCAAAACTCCATGGACCTTGCCGTTGGTTGGGAGGCTTGCGTGCCTCTGCGATACAGATAGCCGTACCGCAGGTGCGACCACAA
The DNA here is from genome assembly GCF_023864275.1 of Schistocerca cancellata. Classification (NCBI taxonomy): domain Eukaryota; kingdom Metazoa; phylum Arthropoda; class Insecta; order Orthoptera; family Acrididae; genus Schistocerca; species Schistocerca cancellata. The sequence continues at coordinate 651,086,197 of NC_064627.1, forward strand.
CGGAGCGGTATCTATTGAGAGGCCAGACAAACGTTTGATTCCTGAAGAGGAGCAGCAGCCTTTTCAGTAGTTACAGGGCCAATTCTCGATGATGGACTGACCTGGCCTTGTATCATAACCAAAACGGCCTTGCTGTGCTGGTACTGCGAACGGCCGAAAGCAAGGGGAGACTACAGCCGTAATTTTTCCCGAGGGCATGCAGTTTTACTGTATGGTTAAATGATGATGGAAACCTCTTGAGTAAAATATTCCGGAGGTAAAATAGTCCCCAATTCGGATCTCCGGGCGGGGACTAGACAGGAGTACGTCGTTAACATGAGAAATAAAACTGGCGTTCTGCGGATCGGAAAGTGGAATGTCAGATCCCTTAATCGGGCAGGTAGATTAGAAAATTTAAAAAGGGAATTGGATAGATTAAAGTTAGATATAGTACGAATTAGTGGAATTCGGTGTCATGAGGAAAAGACTTCTGGTCAGGTGAATACAGGGTTATAAATACAAAATCAAATAGGGGTAATGCAGGAGTAGGTTTAATAATGAGTAAAAAAAATAGGAGCGCGGGTAAGCCACTACGAACACCATAGTGAACACATTATTGTGGCAAAGGTAGACACGAAACCCACGCCTACCACAGTAGTACAAGTTTATGTGCCAGCTAGCTCCGCAGATGACGAAGAGATTGATGAAATGTATGATTAGATGAAAGAAATTATTCAGATAGCGAAGGGAGACGAAAATTTAATAGCCATGGGTGATTGGAATTCGATAGTAGGAAAAGGAAAAGAAAGAAACGTAGTAGAATATAGAATGGGGGTAAGGAATGAAAGAGGAAACCGCCTGGTAGAATTTTGCACAGAGCATAATTTAATCATAGCTAACACTTGGATCAAGAACCATAAAAGAAGGTTGTATACATACAAGAGGCCTGGAGATACTGAAAGATTTCAGATAGATTATATAATGGTAAGACAGAGATTTAGAAACCAGATTTTAAATTGTAAGACATTTCCAGGGACACATGTGGGCTCTGACCACAATTTACTGGTTATGAACTGTAGACTAAAACTGAAGAAGCTGCAAAAAGGTAGGAATTTAAGAAAATGGAACCTGGATAAACTGAAAGAACGACAGGTTGTAGAGAGTTTCAGAGAGAGCATTAGGGAACGATTGACAAGAACAGGGGAGAGAAATACAGTAGATGAAATAGTGAAGGCAGCAGGGGATCAAGTAGATAAAAAGATGAGGGCTAGTAGATATCTTTGGGTAACAGAAGAGATACTGAATTTAATTGATGAAAGGAGAAAACATAAAAATGCAGTAAACGAATCAGGCAAAAACGGATACAAGTGTCTCAAGAATGAGGATGACAGGAAGTGCAAAATGGCCAAGCAGGGATGGCTACAGGACAAATGTAAGGATGTAGAGGCATATATCACTACGGGTAAGATAGATACTGCCTACAGAAAAATTAAAGAGACCTTTGAAGAAAGGAGAACCACTTGTATGAATATCAAGAGCTCAGATGGAAAACCAGTACTAAGCAAAGAAGGGAAATCAGATAGGTGGGAGGAGTATATAGAGGTTCTATACAAGGGCGATTTACTTGAGGGCAATGTTATGGAGATGGAAGAGGACGTACGAGGGTGAGTCAAATGAAAACCTTAAATTTGTAATAACAAAATTTTCGCGCCGTTATCCTGTTAGTTGATAAGCGTGCTACAACAACGTGCAGCACACATACCGTCGCAGTATCAGTATAAAGATGGCCGTCCCACTTGCGACTTCCGCCAGTTAAGAGAAGCGTTCTGTTATTCGGTTTTTGCGTAGTGAAGGTGTGAAACCTATTGAAATTCATCGACGAATGAAGGTTCAGTGCGGTGATGCATGTTTGTCACAGCAGCAAGTCTACGAATGGAGTAGGATGTTTGCAAATGGTATGACTTCAATGGAAGATGCATCCCCTCCAGGTCAGGCACAACGAGTTGTGACTTCGCAGAACACTGCAGCAGTTGAAGCCATAGTGAAGGAAAACCGCCGAGTGACACTCAATGACATTGCAGCATGTTTTCAGATTAGTCGTGGGTCAGCATACCACATTCTGTATAATGTGCTCCAGTTTGACAAAGTGTCTGCAAGATGGGTGTCGCGGCAGCTGACTTCTGAAATGAAACAACGACGTGTTGATGCTTGTGAAGAACTTCTTCGGCGCTTTGAACGAGAAGGTGGTGGCTTCCTTGCAAGAAGCCTGGGGACGAAACCTGGGTTCACTTCCATCAACCGGAAACGAAGAGAGCGAGCAAGGAATGGCGCCAATCCTCATCACCAAGTTATTTCGATATGTTTGGATTACTCAAAGACGCAATGGGAGGAAAGAAGTTCCGTTCTGATTAAGAGGTACGCCATGCGGTGCATGAGTGGTTGCGCGGACTACCAAAAGAATTTTTTTTCTAAAGGAATTTATGCACTTTGTAAGCGCTGGATTACTTGCATTGAGCGTGGGGGAGATTATGTTGAAAAGTAATACAGCTTTGTACCACTTCTGCACAATAAACAATATTTATAAAAATATTTAAGGTTTTCATTTGACTCACCCTCGTAGATGAAGATGAAATGGGGATATGGTACTGGATGAAGAGTTTGACAGAGCACCGAAAGATATAAGTCAAACATGGCCCTGGGAATAGACAATATTCCGTTACAACTACTGATAGCCTTGGGAGAGCCAGCCATGACAAAACTCTACCACCTGGTGAGCAAAATGTATGAGACCAGGGAAATACCCACAGGCTTCAAGAAGACTATAATAATTCCAGCTGTTGACAGGTGAGAAAATTACCGATATATCAGTTTAATAAGTCACAGCTGCAAAATACTAACACGAATTCTTTACAGACGAATGGGAAAAGTGACAGAAGCCGACCATGTGGAAGATGAATTTCGATTCGGTAGAAATGTTGGAACGCGTGAGGCAATACTGATCCTACGACTTATGTTAGAAGATAGACTAAGGATAGGCAAACCTATAATTATGGCTTTTGTAGACTAAGAGAAAGCATTTGACAATGTTGACTGGAACGCTCTCTTTCTAATTCTGAAGGTGGCAGGGTTCAAACACAGGGAGCGAAAGGCTATTTACAATTTGTAAAGAAACCAGATGGCAGTTATAAGAGTCGAGGGGCATGAAAGGGAAGCAGTGGTTGGGAAGGGAGTGAGACAGGGTTGTAGCCTATCCCCGACGTGATTCAATCTATATATTGAGCAATCTGTAAAGGAAAAATTTGGAGTAGGAATTAAAATCCATGGAGAAGAAATATAAACTTTGAGGTTTGCCGATGACATTGTAATTCTGTCAGAGACAGCAAAGGACCTGGAAGAGCAGCTGAACGGAATGGACAGTGTCTTGAAAGGAGGATATAAGATGAACATCAACAAAAGCAACATCAGGATAATGGAATGTAGTCGAATTAAATCAGGTGATGCCGAGGGAATTAGGTTAGGAAAGGAGACACTTAAAGTAACAGATGAGTTTCGCTATTTGGGGAGCAAAATAACTGATGATGGTCGAAGTAGAGAGGATATAAAATGTAGACTGGCAATGGCAAGGAATGCATTTCTGAAGAAGAGAAGTTTGTTAACATCGAGTATAGATTTAAGTGTCAGGAAGACTTTTCTTAAAGTATTTGTATGGAGTGAAGCCATGTATGGAAGTGATAAATGGACGATAAATAGTTTAGACAAGAAGAGAATAGAATCTTTCGAAATATGGTGCTACAGAAAAATGCTGATGATTAGATGGGTAGATCACATAACTAATGAGTTGGTATTGAACAGAATTGGGGAGAAGTGAAATTTGTGGCACAACTTGACTAGAAGAAGGGATCGCTTGGTAGGACATATTCTGAGGCATCAAGTGATAACCAATTTAGCATTGGAGGGCAGCGTGGACGGTAAAGATCGTAGTGGGGGACCAAGAGACGAATACACTTAACAGATGCAGAAGGATGTAGGTTGCAGTAGGTACTTGGAGATGAAAAACCTTGTACAGTATAGAGCTGCACCAAACTAGTTTCTGGACTGAAGACCACAACAACAACAGCATCTTGTAAAAGGTCTACTCACATGTTTATTTAATCTACCGGTAAAAAATGTACCAGCAAATGTCTGAATTGCTTGCACAGACGCTATTCGCGTTCCTGAAGCATTTCCATAATACCTGCGTGTTGTTCGAACTTACCTGTGAAAAATCTAGCAGCCCGTCTCTGAATTGCTTCTATGCCGTTCTTTATCTGTTCTGACGAGGAATGTAAACACTCGAGCAGTACTCAAGAATGGGTCGTAATAATGCCCTATTTGCAGTTTCCTTTATAGAAGAGTCACACTTCCCTGAAATTCTCCCACCGATGTCGACCGTTCGCTTTCCCTACATCAATCCTTACTCAGCAATGTGGCGTTCTTTGCACCGACATTGAGATTTGATAGTGTGTACTGATCAGTTTGATGGCCATATTAGGGACCAATAATTTGTTTCACATGCCCATTTCCATTCCCATAAGTGATCATACTGTACATGAGAAAAACGTCAAACTGAGTCTCGTCTAAAAAGGAAAGTAACACTAACCAATATGAATCTTAAACTAACGAATTTAGTAAATGTTCACAAAAACTAAGGGGTATGAAAGGTCGTGAAGGACATGGTGAGTACCTCGGCAAGGGAGACGCCACCACCAGCGACGTTTTTCGGTTTTTGGACCTGAGTCTCGGTATAGTACGGACATGCATCTCAGTGAGATGGGGTAAAGGATTTCATTAAGGAGTGGTAACTGTGAAAGAGGTGAAATAAACATATAATGTATTGGTGAGGCATGTTTAATTATTAAGATACACTTTTAGGGAAAGAGCTGTGTGTATGATAACTACATGAAAAAACGTTGTTTGCTTGGTTTATTGCTGCAGCCGCTAGAGATTCTGAGTAGGCATTAGTGTATGCTCTGAGACAGAATACGTTCCCTATATTCTTTAAAATTATTCCCAAAAACTTAGGCATGCGAACATACAGGGTGAGTCAGGAGTAAAGGGGTGATAGTATTAGAGATTCTGAACAGAAAACTTCATATGGACGTATGCCCTAAACGGAATGGTTTCCGAGATAGAACACATTTAAGATCACTTGGGTACGTTTTCCTTGAATAAATCGAAAACCGCACCCTGCAGCGATAACGTGTCGCACTCAAAATTAAACTATATTAAATTTCCTACAAAAAATGTCCTGTTCATTTTTTTTTATCTAGAACTAATGGTTTGTGCCAAGAGAGCGCGAGAATGTTGAAAAACTCGCTCGATGCGCATGTGCTGTACCTTACGTAGTTTTTGTAGGCCAATTTGTGGTAGTTTCCCGACTTGATAGACCACAAGTATCCCGTATCAAACTGTTCGTTTCAACTTGCTACCTCAAACGGACCTACAAAAACTACCTAAGCCACAGCGTATGCGCGTCGAGAGAGTTTTTCAGCATTCGCGCGGTCTTTTGTTACAAACCATTAGTTCTAGAGAAAAAAAAACAAATAGGATCTTTTTTGTAAGAAATTAAATACAGATTGGAAATTTTTGGAAATTTGTGGTAAGGTCTTATTGGACCAAACTGCTGAGGTAACTAACTTACGCTAAGAACAGCACACACACCCATGCCCGAGGGACGACTCGAACCTCCGACGGGGAGAGCCACGCGAACCGTGAGAAGACGCCCCAGACGCCTAATATAGTTTAATTTTGAACTGCGACACGTTTTCGCTGGAGGATGCGGTTTTCGAGTTACTCAAGAAAAACGTACAAAAATGGTATTAAATGTGTCCTATCTCTGAAACCATTCGGGACAGGGCATACGTCCATATGAAGTCTTTTGTTCAGAATCACTAATGTTATCATGTACCAAGTAGCATGTACCTTTCCTCCTGACTCACCCCGTATATACATTAATATGCAACTTACCTTAAACTCCCACAAGGTTCCCTAACTATAACTCACTCACATCCACTAGTCTATCACTGTAAGTTGCTCATACCCATCCACTCCCACTTACCCTTTCTCACTCACTCATTCAGCCCAACTCAACGTCATCATCTCTTTGTCTCTCTTTATCATTGTCTCCCGCGTCACAACCACAGTCTCCTTCGTTATGTGGTACTCCTCTCACTTTCACACTCTCTCTCTCTCCTGCTCTGTCTTACTGCTATTATCATGATTCTTAGTTCGTGCTGCGGCTGTCTCTTCTTACTGTCACAATCTCTCTTTCCCTCGTCACTGTCATGTAATCTGTCTCTCGTTATCACTGGCTCTCATCCATTTGCACTTTCTCTTTCTCTTTGTTCCTCCCCCTTGGCACTGGCTCCTTCATTTTTTTTCTAGAATTGTTATGTCACTGTCAATTATTCGCCTTGTCGCGTACTTCCACGCCTCCTTCCCTTTTCCTGTAACACAACCATTCTCTATTAACTTCCGTTATTTATTACCTTTCCGTCTCTTTGGCACTGTCAATATCTGCTTCTCTCTCAGCAAAAAGCGTGGATATCTTTTCTTGCTAAAATGTTTGCGAAAACTTTTAAAGGTGCTGAGGAAGGTAAAGTGAGGCACCTGCTATCCCACTTTTTAGTAAGATTCTTTTAGTAAACAGGAGCTTGCCTCGATAGGAGCATTTTTTCGCTGGTACCCTTCTTTTTCCTACCGCATCAGGGCATGTAACTCATATGAAAAGAAATGTAGTGGTCGATAAAATTTATGTACTTCACTTATATCAAATTGAAATAAGGTAAAAGTAATTTTACACCTCAGACCGAATTACACGTGCAAAAAAATTTCTTTCGGTTCAGTACTCGAACAAGGGTTTCGCAGATGATAACAGAGAACTATACAGCATATTTCTCCGTGCAACGTCACTTTATAGACTAAGTTTTCACCTTACATTCTATTATTCGTGCGTTTTTTAATTGTATAAATAGTGTAACTCAGAACCTCTGTATCTCGGAAACTGATAAAGATATGAAGAAAATTTTCAATGTCATTCGAATAAGAATACTTGGAAAAAATTACAACTATTTTCTGTGTTTAGCACATGCGCCTGGGTTTTGATATCCAAAATACAAGTTTTCGGCGTATTTCTCGATAAGGGATAAAGATTTTTGAAAACGGGGAGACGGCTGTTCTAGGTAAATACCTAGAGAATATACCATTAACGTTTGAATAATTTTCTGCGGTTATTTATTATTTAGATTTCGCCTCATACCGGATTAGGGATATGTCATAAAAATTTCTGCCATTTGTTGTACATAGCCGTTTTGGAATCATCAGCTGTGTTTGGTTCCTTTGTGACGGGCCAAATACAGTAAAAAAAATTTTCCCGAATAATCGTCATGAAATGATACCTCCGTAAGTCTCATCAAGCTCGCTGTAGACTACATCAAATGCAAAAAGAACCAAAAGAATTTGTTCCACTTACCTAAGCAGAATGAAGTATGCAGTATTCATACTTTGATCCTGAACAGTAGACAGTGACACTAAAATGATTCTTCTCTCGGATATACGAATGGTCCATAGCCCACGGGCTATCCATAACACTTGACCCTACCTTTTTATTACCAATAGAATTCGAAGTACGAGCGCCGTATAATCCTGTTTTTATGACCAGCGTTTTGGTATATATTAGGTACACATGCTGTCGGATGCACACGGACTTCACACGTGTTTATACACATATTCCACCTCTATCCCTAGCAAATATCATCCCGTGTACGAGTACAAAATGTATCGTGAATACAGTTAGCAGTAAAGAAGTAACAAATCAAACCCTCGTCTTTCGTGCGACAGTTTTACTGCGTGAACAAAGTAAATGCAATAAGCGATAAATTTTTCTCTTTCATCGTTTTCTGAGGATTGACAGCAACAAAAAGTTTCGTAAAGTTGTGAAATTGTGATTAAGATTTGTTGCAAGCAACTAAGTGCTCTAATTCTCAAATACTGATTGAATAAACTACGAGTATTCCCTCGTCGTGCGCTACACTATTTTTTCGTCTCCACGCCCTCGGTGGTTCTTACATCAACAACGATTCTTGAAATCGGTTCAGTGGTTTAGAAAGAGATGTGCAATACACATAAACACAAACATACACTGATGGGCGAAAACATTATGATCACCTGCTTAATAGGTTGTTTGTCTGTCTTGGAACAAAATACATCACCGGTTTTGCGTATCAGGGATCCGACCGTTTGATGGTAGGTTTGTGTCTCCGAACAGGTCATGTAATTCTCCTAAATAACAGGCCACTGATTTGCGTACGCCATGATGGCGCCCAGTAGCGCCCAGATGGGTTCCAAAGAATTTACGTCAGGCGAATTTAGTCACCGAGACATCAATGTGAGTTGACTATAATGCTTCTCAAACCACTGTAAGACGGTTCTCGTTCAGAGACACAGACAGTAATACTGCTGAATTATGACACCGGGGAAGACGTCAAGTATGAAGGAATGCAGATGGTTCGCAGTTGTCAGTGTGTCTTCGATTACTACCACATGCCCCATGTAAGCGCAGTAGAACATCTCCCAACAATACTGTTCCAATCAATCTGTGTCCTTGGCGCGCTGCATGTTTCGAGCCGTCGTTCACCTTATGATGGCGTTTGTGAAGATGACTAGGGACCTATTGTAGCGAAAATGTCATTCACCCGAAGAGCCGACACGGTTCCATTAATCGAATCCAAATTACGTTATTCTCCTATCCGCTGCAATCGTAAGTGACGATGTCGTTGGTTCAACATGTGAACACGTAGGTGTGGTCTGCTGATGAGCTCCATATTCAGTAATACATGATGGACGGTGTGCTCTGAAATTCTTTTTCGTGTACCAGTATTATGCTCTTTTGGCAGAGATGCCATAGACCACCATCTATCCAGCTTTACCGAGGAGACAAGCCTCCAAAGCCCACGTTCTGTGAAGTGGACGACCAACCATTTAGCGCCTAGTGGTAGTTTCACTGACCTGTCTCTTTCCGTAAATGCTCACGACAGTAGCAGATGAACATTCGCCCACCCAACTCGTTCACAGGCTCTTAGTAATAATAACCTGCCCTTTGTCAAAGTCGCTTATCTCAATGGACATCCTCAGTTGCAGCTCATGTCTTCGCTAAGGTGAATCCCCGTACGTGTCTGCTCCGCTTCCATTCTTATGCTACCGCGTCACATGCGCCCAACACCGCCAGGCGGCATCCTATGTCGTGGTGGGCAGTGGTCATAATGTTTTGGCTTATCAGTGTACATTTTTAAGAGTATAATACACTGTCGACTCACATTAATGTGACCACCTTTTAAAAGCCTGACTAACTAACTACCTTTTGAAACGCGGAAAGATGCGAAACTTGCAGGAGGAGGGGCAAAAAGTTTATGGAACGTACCGACGGGGAAGTGGAGTCATTCCAATTGGAGTGTCGTGGCTAGCTGCACTACAGTCTAGAAGGTTATACAGATTCTCAATTGAGTTTAAATCCATGGTGTTTGGTGGCCAGGGTTGTATGGTAAACTTATACTGGTGCGACCTGTGTGACACCTGGCAGTCTGTTGCTGCTAGATGCCATGGCGCCAAGGAAACACAATTTGTACGTAGAGGTGGTCATGGTCCCCTAAGATGGGTACATACTGGGTAAATCTGTACAGAAAATCGTCAGAATTTGATAAGATTCCAAAGTGATCAGATTTATAAAATTGTACACTTCACAAAACGCAAAACCGTATTATTCTGTGTTTACAATACTATGAAGCCCAACTGGAACACGGGGGTGTACATTCTTTTAGTGCAGTCGGATTAGAAGTGGCAGTTTTAACTGTTCGTCTTGTCTCGCGGTTAAAAAGAAGCTAACGACTCTTACTACAATCTATTTGACTTGTAGAGCAGTGCAAAGGAAGATCGGGGTCCTTTGGATCGCAGACAGTGGAGCAGTTGCGTAGCACGATGCAGGGTCATGATTTCGCGGCATCACACTGTCAAGAAGAAGAGGAGCTGACTGTTGCAAACGTACCTCGCTACATGAAACTTCCTGGCAGATTAAAACTGTGTGTTGGACCCAGACTCGAACTCGGGACCTTTTCCTTTCGAGAGCAAGTGCTCTACCATCCTTTTTTCTCATTTTTGTTCGTTGCTGACCGTTGGGTTTGGTCGTTGCGGACGTCACATGACATCCGTTAAAGTTCGTTTATTGATCCTTCCACTTAGTCATCTGAACTACCCAAGTACGACCCAAGGCCCGTCCTCAAAGCTTCACTTCTGCCAGTAGCGTAATGGGAGAAGTGAAGCTGCGAAGACGGGCCTTGAGTCGTACTTGGGTAGCTCAGATGGTGCCAGTACTCTAGCTCACCTTGAACGGATGTCTTTTAACGTCTGCCTAGACCAAACGCAACGAAAAATACCGAACAAAATGGAAGAAAAGATGGTAGAGCACTTGTCTGCGAAAGGCAAAGGTCCCGAGTTCGAGTCTCGGTGCGGCATACAGTTTTAATTTGTCAGGAAGTTTCATACCAGCGCACACTCCTTTGCAGAGTGAAAATCTCATTCTGGTAGCTCGCTATAGTTTTTTCACTCGCCATACGAAACTCAACTGACCACACACATAACCAAAAACGTGAGAAGTATTAAGCTCAAATCTAGACAGAAGAACAGAAGAGAGAATTTTGTGGTTTTTATTTCTGTGTATATTACAAACATTTTACGCATGTTAGCTATATTTTTTGTGTAACGATCTGTTTCTGACGAAGGAAAATTTTTTGGCATCGATTATATTATTAAGTGTTAGGAAGTCTTTTCTGAAGTTATTTGTGTGGAGTGTAGCAATATATGAAAGCGAAGCGTGGACGATATACATCTTAGACAAGGAAACAATAGAAGCCTTTCAGATGTGGAACGACTGAAGAATGATGAAGCTTAAGATGTGTAGATTGCGTAACTAATGAGGGGGTAGTGAATAGAATTGGGGAGAAACGAAGTTTGTGGTACTTATCGGTTGGTAGGACACATTCTGATACATCAAGGGATCACAGATTTAGTATTGGAGGGAAGCGTCTGGGGCAAAAATCGTAGAGGGGAACGAAGAGATGAATATAATAAGCAGATTCAAAATGATATGGGCTACAGTTGTTATTCAGAGATGATGAAACTTGCACAGGATAGAGCAGCATGGAGAGCTCCAGTCTTCGGACTGGATCAGTCTTCGGAATGAACAGCAGCAACGATCTCTAACAAAGATAGCTGTATGGTGTAATAAATACTAATAAAGAAGGAATTAAGAAAGCAAAAGAAAGTTTCAGAAAAGGAATAAAAGTTCGAGGAGAACAGGAATCAATATTTTATAGGCTGACCGAAGTATGGAAATCATCAGAAGTTCACTGGCACAGGCCATCTTTCTGCAGTGAAGGAGCTTTACCGATATTAGATATTGGTGTACATCTGGAGCACAGCATTGTAAGGAAGTCCAACTCGAGCTTTTGGAAATACGGAGAACAAGAAACTGAAAGTATTCTAAATGTAGTGCTGTCACAGAATATTTAAAAAGGAATGCGTGACGAAAGAAGATTAATCTTGGCGCTGGAAGAATATATAGGAGAGGCCGACTGAGACTAGATAATGCAGAACAGATTATAGAGGATGTTGGCTGTGAGAGCTCCACAGAGGCGATAAGATTAGTACAACACAGGAACAAATGGTTAGCTATTTAGTTAGTGGAGGACTGTATCAAACCAGTAGAAATCCTGATCACTTAAAAATACAGACTAACTAAAGAGAAAAAAAGCCGAAGTGCTATAGCCGGAATAATTTAAAGTTTACACGTGATTCACATGCTTTGTATTCCTCGAAGGAATCTGAGCACAATGTTAAGGGTTCCTGATATACAATTGTGTATAAAATCAAAGTCGCACTGTCTCGATTGTCATATTTCTTATTCTCTCTTCTGCGTAGCGGGGACTAAAAAATTACGCATATGGAAGTAAGATAAGAGTAATGTAAAAGTCATACACTACTGAAAGCAGGGACTATTCAGGAGAAATTGTGAACGATAGACAAGAATGTTTCTCCGGAAAGGAACTGCGTTTCGGTGAAGTTGACGGTGCGATAAATGCAGACACGAGCGCTAGGCTTCTATCATGTTCACTTACGGCTTCCGCGCAAAAATCTTGCTATTCCATTTGCGAAGTTGTGCTCTCCCTTTCGACAGACGCAACACGGAGCGAGCAAAAACTTGGCGCTGCTGTAAATTTCTGCTTAAAGTGCGGCGCAATGTGGCGCGGCGCAACGCGGTGAGCCACGACCGCGGCGAGTTCCCCCGTCTCGGACATTGCAGCGCCGTGCCGTGCCGTTACACTTTGCCGCGTCCCGCTGCTCTTGATTGCAGTCGCCTGCGTAGGTTTCCGCCGATCTGTTTTCGTGCTCTCAGCCGTAAGCAGTGCGGCCGTCACAGAAGTTTCAGCGGCAGGTAGTAGCAGAAACGACCGGAGACGATAAAGAACCAGGACCTGCCCTTCTTTCGTACTTGTTCTCTAGGACTTCCTCGGAGGTGCTGGACATTTCTCATTTTCGATTCTAAACTACGATGTCGTAATCAGAAAGAGTGTGAAAAGCTCGTAACAGTGTTGCAGGTAAGATTATGCTGTGAAATAATTGTTAAGAACAATATTCGATACGTTGCGCCGTTTCAGAGCTAATTGCAATTGCAATTAGCCAACCAGGTATAGTATCCACGACACTATGTTTTGGCCACAAGATGGTAAAATGAACTAAGTGTACAAACTTCAACATATGTTATCGATACTACGTATAAAAAAGACTGCATCGTGTAAAAATGACGATAATTATTTCAGTAATAATTTAATTTCTGTGTGAATTAAAACTATTATCAAAGAACTACACTCATGGACAACAATTATAATCTTTTTTTTTTCTTATCTGTGATAATTATGGTTCAGATGTTCTTCCTATGCTAACCGGTGAACTGTTCGGACGTGAGACGTGTGACGTCCGTAAAGAGAAAACCTGTAACTATATATTGTTAATTACTATTTGAAAAGTAGATTCGCTATTGTCTAGACGTGGATTTGTATTTATTTCAGTTGTAATCCAATCTAATTAATGTTTTTAACTGTTAATTTTGAGCTCCGCAATTAGGAGCGCAGCCGTTAGCACTAGTAACTTACAGTGGAGTTTACTAGTAACTGGTATAAAAAAATAGGTCGGTATTTATCATTGAAAATGATCATAAATGCTAAAGAATAGAGATAAAGGCTTAAAGAGTTTTATCCAAACATATTACCTTGATATAAAATAAATCGAGAATAACAATAGACAAATTGAATATCGTCTGTCTGTCGCCATCTTAGCAAAACTATCTCCGCAGCAGTTTTGAATCGAGAACTTTAACAAACATAAATGCTGTTGGATATAAAATGGAAGTAAATGTGCACTGCTGTTCCTGAATTTACTTTAAAAGACAGAATTCAACTCAGATTGAATCCTTAAACATACTGCTCACAGCACGTTACGTAATATCAATTTCTTATTTGCTGATGTATGAAGCCTAATTATTTCGGACGATTTACAAGAAATATTTTATAGGAGACATACGTCAATGTTGTGCGCGGGTAGTATTTTGTGACTAAATGTTCCATGTTCCCTTTGCTAGAGAAAAGTGCTTCTATCTTAAGTAATAGTTTTGTACGATCTGATAAATGATATGCAATTTAGTGCCACTCACACGACTTAACAGACAACATTTCTACACAACGTTGAGTGGAGATTTCTTTAGCAGAGTGACAAATATTAGCCGGGATAATCATTTTTGAGATGAAACGAATTGTTACGTGGACAATAGGTAACTGGTTTTATATTTTCTTTTGACCTACCTGAAATATAATTTATAAGTAATTAAAGTCACGAAATACTATAAACCGGTTCCGCCACACAAGTCACTGCGCACGGAAAATCAAGCGGTCCGTCATATATAATTACTGTCAGTTGTTCTCATGGCGTAGATGATAGCGCACGGGACTCCTCAGCCATTGGAGGGTTTAGATCCTTACTAGCGCCCATGCCCAATTATTTCCAATTTTAGGAAACCAAACGAAGAACACACTTGGCGGCAGCTTCTCTAGCAGGCTACTTGAATTTGCTTCCCCAACGGCCCGATTGGCTCACTGCAATGATAATTAACTCGTAAATGGCGCAATGTATCGAATTTTTTCTTAACACTTGTTTCTCAACACAATCCACAAAAGTTTTTCAGGCTGGTTCTGACCACCCTGTATGTTCGTATATTTTTGCGACTAACACAAAGTGACGTGACTTCGATGCAACGGCTTTCAGTCTCTGTCGATAATTTCTGCTCTCTATAAAACCGTTGCCGCACCGCAGTGTAACATAACAGTTACAACACTGCGCCTCGCTTATCTTATCCACAGCGAGAGCAGTGCCCCAAGCGACCAGCGAATGGCAATTACGAATAATATATCGGATGAGTGCCAATAATAACGTCTATACTGATTGTAACGTGGTTTTTACGGCAAGCAGTACATGTAATGACGTAAAATCAACAATAACCAAAAAAATTACACCACATTTGTGATTCTTTAGTTTCCTGAGGAACATGTAGGTACGAAATGATACATTACAGGACAGTTTATTTACGATTCTCTTGTAACGTACAGATATCATACATATGTCATTTTAAAGAGAAACCCTGAAAGTTTTTATTTTTCCATGTATGCTCCACAGCGTAGTTTGATAATTTGCCTAGTTGAAAACATGACCGTGCAACAGAAGGGGACAGCTGTTTCATGAAATGCATCCCCGATCACCAGATCTCACTCCGTGTGACTTTTTCCTGTGGTGACACATTAAAGATTTGGTGTATGTACCGTCTCTACCACGTGATGTAGCAGAGCTCCGGGAGAGAATACGGGAAGCGACTGCCACAGTCGACGATGCCATGCTGGGACGGGTATGGCAAGAATTCGATTACCGTATTGACGCCTGCCGGGTCACTCATGGTTCGCATATCGAATTTTTGTAGAAAAGTCAACTTTCAGAGTTTCTCTTCAAAATACAATATGAATGACATCTGTACAATGTTTAGTTCTTGTGCAATAAATAACTGAAAGTGTTCCCGGACTTGATATACACCCTGTACATATTCGAAAGTATTTCTTCATGAATAAGTTGCAACTTATGCCATTAAATCACTGTGATTTGGCTGTTTTTACATGTAATTCACTATAACTGATTTCTCTTGATGATTTACTAACGCATGGAATGCAAAAGTATAACAAGTATTTAATTAATTAGGAAATAATTAAAAACGAACAATATCCTTGCTGTGCATTTTCACCGCTTGAGGCGCTAGTGTCACTCCAGCTGTCAAATAGTAACAACTTCCGCTCCGTAGAGTGTAGTGACCGTGCGTATTAGACAGCAGCAACAGCTTCAGCTGTCGGACGTGCATCTAAAACGCTATTTCTTCTTTCTTCCCTTCTGCGTTTGTCCCGGCCGACTATGTTTTAATTCTGTTCCTTGATAATCATTCTGTGATCACAATCAAAATGGTTCAAATGGCTCTGAGCACTATGGGACTTAACTGCTGTGGTCATCAGTCCCCTAGAACTTAGAGCTACTTAAGCCTAACTAACCTAAGGACGTCACACACATCCATGCCCGAGGCAGGATTCGAACCTGCGACCGTAGCAGTCGCGCGGTTCCGGACTGAGCGCCTAGAACCGCTAGACCACCGCGGCCGGCTGATCACAATCGTCAGTTATCCTAAGGTAATTATATATGCCCTATGAATTACGACAACGTGTGTTCGGTTGCGATTTTCGGTGCATTACATATTAAAATTTCTCTCCTGATCTATTAATGGACACTCACAGTCGAGTTAATGCTGCAGAGGGAGGACGGTAGAGCACGCGCGGCTTAGGCAGCTGCCTCGGCCGAGCAAGAGTAGCCCGATCGCCGATCGGCGGGGCTTGCCACAAAGGCCACAACTGCCGCTCCACTTACGACGACCAGAGCAAAGACTGGAGGACAACCACGGCAACGGATACGGTCTTTGAGAGGCCCACGACCGACCTGCCATCTGTCGCATATTTTAAACTGCAACGTCTGAAAGGCAACAGAGCAGCAGCCAAAACGAATAAGTTTTCTAGATAATACTCAAAGTACGAAGAAGATGCTACAGAAGGGCATTGGTTTGGGCATTGCTTTGACTCACGAGAGCTCACGTGGAGAGCCGCGAAGTGAAGCATTGCGTCGTATATGGTCACACAAGATGCCCCGCAGAGCGGTGTCTGGAAGTGCCAATGTGGAAAGGACGGCATGGCCTGCCGCACAGTATAAAGGTGGAAACGCCGGCGTTCGAAAAGAGTTCAGTACAGACAGTGGTTCAAGAGCGACGTCTGTGTAGGTGAGCCCCAGGGTCTGGACTTGTAGTATTTGCTGTGGCTCTGTTCATGCTCCTACATAGTCGCGTACCTCTCTCCATGAGAATTTGCAGTCTGTAGACCAAGAGGGTGGCATCGTCATTTAACTATACACTATGATTGCATGCCCTCGGAAAAAATATCGGCCTCTTGTTTTCAGCCGCTCGCAGTTCGAACATAGCGAGGCCATATTGGCTGATGTTACAAAGCCAGATCATTCAAAATTCAGACTAATGCCCCTGCGACTACTTAAAAGGCTGCTACCACTCTTCAGGAACCACACGTTTGTCTGGTCTCTCAACAGATACTCCACTGTGGTTACACCTACAGTACGGCTATCTGTATTACTGAGGCAAGCGAGCCACACCATTGCGGCAAAGTCTAAGCTTCAAGGAATTATCTAAATATAGGTAACAAAACTGTCGCTACTCGACCTGGGTTCCTATTATTATGCTATCTACAAAAAATTTCTTACGATGAAAGGTCGTCTTTTACCATAGGTTGACTTTTTAAAACAGTCCTGTGGATGTACTGTGTATGTTAGTACTGCCATAAGTAGCAATACGCTTGCGTTGGACGACTTCTGTCAAGCTAAAACATCAAACTATATAATCCAATACCTCTAATAAAAATACCCTATTGTTATACAGAGCAAACATTAAGATTTTATTTAATCAATGTCACTGGCGATCTATGAATTATCTCCTCAGCGTGAAAGCCATGCTACTATCTGGAAACACGAAGGCTTCTATGTAAATGGATATTCCGAGAAAACGTTGAGTAATTTTTTTTTAATTATTCACTCTTAATAACGAGACATTTCTTAAGAACCAGTCCTGGTACACAGGAACTGGGTGTTTCATTTGGTTAAGCCCTAAAAATCAAAGCCATTGCCAGTCAGGGTTCAGTCATAGTAGGCTTGATATGTATGTGTTTGAGCTGCGATTTAGGTCTTGGTCTGTTAACGAGTGATGACGGTCATATTCAGCTATGCTCTACAACCAGGTTTGCGCAAGTGGCTAAGGCTGTGACAAACTGCTCTGTCTCCATAATAAGAAGACTGCTTGTTACTTGTGACCGAGAGAGCTGGCGACAAGGTTGAGGCAGAGGAATCGCCTTCATTGCCATCTGGGCTCAGATGCTCGTCGATCCTCTCTGATCTTTGGTTTCTGTTGTTTGTTAAGTCACGTTATTCCTCTGACAAGCCAGCCCTCTGGTTCTTGCCCAATTGAGTACGCGTTTCATCGCTAATGGCATTGATTTAATGGAGTCATTTTACTGTAACCTTTTTTTTTTTTTTTTTTTAGATCACATTTAGTCCGACGATTAATGGTTGCGACACAGAGCTTTAGTATTATAGTGGCTTTTTTAGAGAGTAGGTACACCTCAACATCCTGCTCTTGCTAAAATTTAAGTCATTCTGCCCTACCATACTTTCGTTATACAGTGCCACAGTTTAAAATAACAAGACAACCTACTATTTTCATGCTGCAAAGTACTATAAGCGATAGAAGATTTTAAGTCTTCTATACGTTGTATCTTTACTTGTATTTAGATCAAGCAACTGCTTAGTATGCAGTTTTCTTATGAAACCCCTTCAAGAATGAAGTACTGAACATGTTGGCTATACAAGTAGTGACCTCGCTCATGCAATTAACACTTCGACTATGTGGTTACATTTTACATATACATTGGTTATGTCCTTTCCCCATTAGGTACTGAATCCTAAGTGTAACTGATACCGAAACTTAGTTCCAATATTCATATTAACTACCTCTGATTCTTAGTTACTTTTGATCATTGTTTATCATCAGAGTTTGGGGCTTACACGTTTCCAGCAGGATACATTACACTCTTGTTGTAATGTTACTTTCGATTTTGGGCGACTGTGAATGAAGGCAGTTACGAAATTCAAGGTGTGCGGTACGGAAGAACTACTATCTCCCACCAGACACATCTCTTCCAGGCAGTTTCATAAATAATAGTACCACACTACCCATTAAATAAATGTGACGTCGCATAGAATAGGGAATTTATAAGAATGAAGGTCTCGATGATTGCTTATGAGTAAAAGAAAGAAAGTAATTAATTTAATTACTTTTTAAATTATTTTGTTGTCCGTTTGCATTTATAAGTAACTGCAGAAGTCGTCGAACACACTTTTGGATATATAGTTTTCCTTCTTCTTAAATTGCGTCGCTCATTACTAAAGTGTATAGCAGAGGAAAGAAAAAGAAAGTTGTTTAATAGAACTTCAACAGCAAACATTTCTCTGGGTACAAAGATTCTGAAATAGCTTAACATTTGACATAAGACACCTAAATTTTGCCTTCTTCCATCTTGCCTGTGTATGTCATTTCCTTTGAATAACGGTTCTCCCATAGTTTATGGTAACCTTAGCTCCTACGTTTCCGCTCAGAAGCGTATGCCTTTAGCAAATTTATCATTATTGGCGGCACTAGATGATAAAACTATGTTTATATACAGTATTTATGAGGTTTTTGTATAGATAAATTCGCAGTCTACATTCAATAAGTAAGTTGGGCGGCAATTATTAAACCGGGACTCATTTGAAGCCTGTCCCCCCATTCGGTCAACTGCTGATAGCACCGCTGCAGCTCATTTCATTGCTCAAACACCAGAATACAAATTTATTTTAAATCCTCTGTGGTTCGTGTAAACGAAAGTCAAACGTTGGATCCCGTTAAATGGCACGTGAGTAAATATTAACGTACCTAAATGATACGAATGTTTAGTTGAGATCCCTCAGTGTTGGCTGCTACATTTTATTTCTTTTGACATCCAGAAAACATTTTTCGTTGATATTGACGCATCTGTGATTAGCGTACAGGACTGTGGGTGCAATCGAATGATGAGTGTTTGTGGCGGCCACTGAATAAACTGTCTGTATTACAGAACATTTCTTTTTATATTTTGTTACGTTTGTTTATTTTTCGATAACGACGGTACCCAGAAAAAATTTTCTTACACTGTGCCGAGTATTGAGTACATATAAATTACGATTTTGTGTCGCACAGGGATTCAAACGTAGATTTTACCGATGACCTCGTAGTTTGGTCCCTTCCCCTCTCTTTTAAACCAACAAACCAACCAAACGCATATAGATGGCTTTTGCTAGCATTCACGCCAGCCGAGGATGCCTCATTGACTGCTTGAGTACGCTCTGTGACGGACTCCTTCGCTAACTTTCCCTTTCCCTCAGAGACCCTCTCGCTAGGAGAAACTAAGGTCCCATTGTATTGTATTGTAAGGTTTCATGTATTGTTTCGGAGGTGCAAGCCTCGCAGAAACGCCTCTTTAGAATTATGAGTGAAAGGAAAAGGACACATTGCAAGTTAAAGCTTTCATTCTGTCTAAGCGACGTGCTCGGATAGCTTACTACCCGCTAAAGGAAAACATGTACACTGAAATGCCAAAGAAACTGGTACACCAGCCCAAAATATCGTGTAGGGCCCCCGCGAACCCGCACAAGTGCCGCAACACGACTTGGCATGGACTCGACTAATGTCTGAAATAGTGCTGCAGGGAACTGATACCATAAATCCTGCAGGGCTGTCCATAAATCTGTAGCAGTATGAGGGGATCGATATCTCTTCTGAACAGCACGTTGCAAAGCATCTCACATCTCCTCATGTCTGGGGAGTTTGGTGGCCAGCGAACATGTTTAAACTCAAAAGAGTGTTCCTGGAGCCACCCTGTACCAATTCCGGACGTGTGGCGTGTCGCATTGTCCTGCTAGAATTGCCCAAGTCCGTTGGAATGCTCAATGTACATCAGTGGTTGCAGGTAATCAGACAGGATGCATTACGTATGTGTCACCTGCCAGAGTCATATCTAGACATATCAGGGGTGCCATATCACTCCAACTGCACACGCCCCGCACCGTTACAGAGCCTCTATCAGCTTGAAAAGTCCCCTGCTGACATGCAGGATTCATGGATTCATGAGCTTGTCCCCACACCCGGACGCGTCCATCCGCTCTTTACAATTTGAAACAAGGCTCGTCTGACCAGGCAACATGTTTCCAGTCATCAACAGTCCAGTGTCGTTGTTGACCGGCCCAGACGAGACGTAAAGCTTTGTGTTGCGCGTGCATCAAAGGTACAGGAGTGGATCTTTGGCTCCGAAAGCCCAAATCGATGATGTTTCGTTGAAGGTTTTGCACACCGACACATGCTAATAGCCCAGCATTGAAATCTGGAGCAGTTTGAGGAAGGGTTGCACTTCTGTCACGTTGAACGATTCTTTTCAGCCGCCTTTGGCCCCGTTCTTGCAGGATCTTTTGCCGGCCGGAGCGATGTCGGAGATTTGATGTTTTACCGTATTGCTGATATTCATGGTCGTAAAGTAAAATCTCCACTTCATCACTACCTCGGAGATGCTGTGTCCCATCGCTCGTTCGCCGACTATAACACCACGTTCAGATTCACTCAAATCTTGATAACCTGCCATTGTAGCAGCAGTAACCAATCTAACAACTGCGCCAAACATTTGTTGTCTTATATAGGCACTGCTGAGCGAAGCTCCGTATTCTACTTGTTAACATGTATCTGTATTTGAATACGCATGCCTATTACAATTTGTTTGGTGCTTCAGTGTAATTTTAACCTGTCATAAGCAATCGACGCAGCAAGATAATGTTTTTCTAAGCTCATAATAGTTATTGTTTGATAAAAGAAACTCCATCAGGGACTGAGACCAACAGCTAAAACTTGAATGCTGTGGAATGAAACAGATGAGATAATTAGACATGAAGAAAAAGCTCAGGGAAGGAGGATGGGAAGCGATACTAGCCGTCTTTCAAAGAAATCATTCTAGTATTTGTGAAATCAAGGATAACATAAATTTGGATGTCTGAACTCATATTTTAACTTTCGTAATACGAGTTTCGTGTCACACCACTCCTCCACCACTGTCGGTGTTCATAACTGTGTTTGGTAAATCATTTGTAGTTATAGGTATAGCGTGACCTAAAAAGGAGTGGCATGTGGCCACCTTCCTCTTACAACAGTGAGTGTAGCTTTGTTATTTATGGATAAGCCATGTTACTCCCTCCCCCAAGTTGTATGAGCCTTACATGGCACTACAGAATGGAGAAACTTGTAATAGAAGCCGGCCGGAGTGGCCATGGGGTTCTAGGCGCTACAGTCTGGAGCCGAGCGACCGCTACGGTAGCAGGTTCGAATCCTGCCTCGGGCATGGATGTGTGTGATGTCCTTAGGTTAGTTAGGTTTAATTAGTTCTAAGTTCTAGGCGACTGATGACCTCAGAAGTTAAGTCGCATAGTGCTCAGAGTCATTTGAACCAGTTTGTAATAGAACACAATGTAGAGCCACATTGTGTAGCACATATATTGGAACTCTGGGTTAAATACCGGTACATCAGTTGCTATTTTCTTGAGTTAACTGTTCATGTTATCATCCTGCTGCTGACACTGGAAACAGCTTTTATCATTGCTGTGCTCCCGCGTATGAAATATATCACAGCGTGGACCGAGATCTTACCTTTGTGTTGTATTGTATTGTATGTTGTCCGGGGGCCTAGAAACGACGGAGGGCTCCGTCCCCCGCCGCAGCCGCAGTGGTCCACAACCCCACGACGACTACGACAGTACACTTCATCCCTCCGCCGCCCCACACCGAACCCAGGGCTATTCTGCGGTTCAGCCTCCGGTGGACCCCCCAGGGAACGTCTCACACCAGACGAGTGTAACCCATATGTTTGCGTGGTAGAGTTCAAATGGCTCTGAGCACTATGTGACTTAACATCTGAGGTCATTAGTCCCCTAGAACTTAGAACTACTATAACCAAACTAACCTAAGGACATCACACACATCCATGCCCGAAGCAGGATTCGAACCTGCGACCGTAGCGGTCGCGCGGTTCTAGGCTGTAGCGCCTAGAACCGCTCGGCCATCCCGACCGGCCCGTGGTAGAGTAATGGTTGTGTACGCGTAGGTGGAGAATTTGTTTGCGCAGCAATCGCTGACATAGTGTAGCTCTGGCGGAATAAAGGCACCAGACCACATTCGCCGTGGCAAATGGAAAACCGCCTAAAAAGTCTGCCGGGAGGATTCGTGCCGGAGACCAGGCGCTCCTTTCCGCCCGGAAAGCCGTGCGTTAGACCGCGCGGCTACCCGGATAGGCTGATCTTACCTTTACTGCACAACGTGTGGGGCTACGACGCGATTTTATGAAAGTGACACATACTGCTATGAAAGACCAGCACACTTGATTGCAGATGTCAGTATGCAGATTTGTCCTCCGTAACAGCTCTTGTCGACCAACACAACTGCAGCGAACCTATGTGTGCAAACATTAATGATGTTATGCAAGTATAAGGGTTAGTCAAATCAAAACGAGGCAAATGGAAAGAAGTAAATAAACTGTTTATAATTTCAAAAGTAATCACCATAGCTGCACATACATTTATCCCACTGTGAGACAACGCAGTCACTGCCTTCATGAAAAGATGTTGGCGGTTGCCTCCGGAACCAGGCGTACACCTCTTTGTCCGAAACAAATCAACGACCAAGAACGTCTTTCTTCAGGACTCCAAAAATGTGGAAACCGCATGGGGAGGGATCGAAACTGTATGGATGATGTGTAAGATGGTTGTTTGGTTGTTTGGGGAAGGAGACCAGACAGCGTGGTCATCGGTCTCATCGGATTAGGGAAGGATGGGGAAGGAAGTCGGCCGTGCCCTTTCAGAGGAACCATCCCGGCATTTGCCTGGAGTGATTTAGGGAAATCACGGAAAACCTAAATCAGGATGGCCGGACACGGGATTGAACCGTCGTCCTCCCGAATGTGAGTCCAGTGTCTAACCACTGCGCCATCTCGTTCGGTAATGTGTAAGAGCTTTCCAGCAAATTTCTCAACGTAGTCCAAAATCCCGCGACTGTTGACGGGCCAAAATTTACAATTATTTAAAAAAAAGTGGTCAAATATTAAACGTAACACTACATAAACTTCGATACTATGTTTCCATACTAAACCACATTTACTATTAAAATTTCAACATCGTACTTTAAAATTTCAGTGGATCTAATTTTCTGATGGAAACAACGGCGTAGGTGGGGTTTAGAGCGACAATTTGCACGCTTGGTTTAGTAGAGGAGAATTAGGTGAAAGTGGGAGGAGTGGCACCTCTCCGGCTCCAGACGTTAATCAACACCCGTCACTAGTTATCCAGAGCACTTGCTTACCCTGATACTATTCAATCAATTCTTGAGTATTGCTCATCAGTCCGGTACTATTATCAAGATGACGTAGTAAAAGACGTAAGGCAAATCCAACGAAAAGTGGCGCGTTTCGTCACGGGATCGTTCAGTCAACGCGACAACATTGTGGAAATGCTCAACGAACCCCTACAGCATATGCTACTAGAGAGGATTTGTGCGTGACAGAAGCGTTTGTTATTGCCATTCCGAGGGCTTAGAGTCCACGAACAATCGGGCAACATATGCTTATCGCGAAATGACCACGATTGAAATAGACGAAATGCAGCTCATGTCTAGGCTTATCGACACTTAGTCTTTGCACACAACATTCTGGAATGGCACAGGGAAGGCTAAGGGACTGGCCGGGGCGCTGGGAGGAAGGGGGCTAGGGTGGTAGGGAGGGGGGAGATAGTGCTACTAAAAGTGTCCGTCACACACAGTAAACTGGCTTCCAGAGCAGTGGGGTACTCTACCTTTCTGAGGCTAGTACCCATGAGTTCAGTCAGATGTTAGTTAGCACCCTCCACTCCCCCACATTCATCATCATTAGCTCCTAACTAAACTTAATATGAAATAGAATTTTCTTTGAACTCTTACTTTGAAAATAATGAAAGATGAACGATATTTAATTTTTGTGGGTTTTTCATTACACCATGAACTAATGAGTAAATGAGCCAAATGGTACTGCTTATGTCTAACAAATATTTTTTACATTTCAATTGTTCTCAGTCAGTGCAGATCACGGTTCATGCTCCAAATCCTTTCAGTTACTTGTTTTTAATTTCATTCATCTCATGGTCAAAAATCGACTTTCGCAATTGTAATCTTGAATGCACATTTATTTGTTTCCCATGTGTTGTGTTCGGATATTGTGCGTGTGTGTGTGCGAGTGAGTTTAAATGAATGATGAATCAATTCCCGGTGCACCGCTTGTGCTGTCTACAACTCCTTTAAAAAAAAAAAGCTACCCACAGCACAGCGATAGTAGACATTTGTTACAAATTATGCTTCCCCGGCACTACTACTCTCCTTAGCGGCACATCTTCTATCAGCAACTTGCACTTCCATTCAAAGTCAACCAAGATAAAGTGTGCGCACTATATTAACTGTTTCCAAATCATTTTATTCCTTGATTCCTTACTTCTGAACTGGCATAAGTTGGAAGAGTTCAGGCTCTTAAAGCTTTGTATGTAACCACTTTAATGATAATAATAATAATAATAATAATAATAACAATAACAATAATACTGTGTACAGCACTATGCCAGTCCTTATGTAGTTAGTGTTGTGTCATGCCATCTGTTTCGAAGTGAGTAACGAAGCAATTTCTGCTACAGGAATTATCTAACAACGAGGAGAAGATATTTTCATCAGATATTTAGCGTTTGTTACGTATACATTATGAAACTTCCCCTTTGAACATTTACACACGACTGTGCTTAAACTGACACACAATATTTTTTTAGTGCAACGCAATCTGACTTTCAGAAATCCCTACAAAGGAATGGCCCTGACTAACATTAACCTGTACCTTTCACTAATCACTGACCTCACCAAAAATCTTCGTTACTTGAACTACTGCAATACAGCGAGCGCCACTACTGCCAGCTAAATAAAAGATTCAAACTACTGAAGGCACTAACTACTGATAGGCATAGTTAGCAAATGAAAGATTTTAATAGAGAACAAACAATGTATTTACCTTAATAATCATAATATATATGCCATCCAGTATTACAAATTTCAAATCTCCGCCATTTCTCTCCCCACATCCACCACTGCTGGCGGCTCACCTCCTACTGCGCAACGCTACGCGCTGTTCACATCCAGCTGCCGCTGCCCAACACTACAATGGCAGACAACAATGCAAACTAGCCACAGACTGCACACAGCACAGCCAGTGATTTTCATGCAGAGAGCGCTACGTGGCGGCGGCGTTACCAATATAAGAACCTAAACAGCCTACTTACATAGCCTACTTACAACATTGAAGGGACAAATGTAATGGACTACCTCCTAGTACCGTATCGGACCTCCTTTTGCCCGGCTGCCGGCCGGTGTGGCCGTGCGGTTAAAGGCGCTTCAGTCAGGAACCGCGTGACCGCTACGGTCGCAGGTTCGAATCCTGCCTCGGGCATGGATGTGTGTGATGCCCTTAGGTTAGTTAGGTTTAATTAGTTCTAAGTTCTAGGCGATTGATGACCTCAGAAGTTAAGTCGCATAGTGCTCCGAGCCATTTTTTTGCCCGGCTTAGTGCGGCATCGCGACGTGATGTACTCAACAAGTCGGTGAAGTCCCCTGCTGAAATAATGAGCCGTACCGCCTCTATAGCTATCCGTAATTGCGAAAGTGTTGCCGGTGCAGGGCTTCGTGCATGAAATGATCTCTCGATTATGTCCCATTATTATTCGATGGTATTCATGTCGGGGAATGTGGGTGACCGAATGATCCACTCGAACTGTTCACAATGTGTTTCAAACGAATCACGAACAGTTGTGGCTCGTTGATATGTTTGGGAACATGAGGTCCATGAATGGCCGCAAATGGTCACTAAGTAGCCGAACACAACTACTTCCAGTCAATGATGGTTCAGGTGGAACAACAGATCCAGTACATTCCATGTAAACACAGCTCACGGCATCATGGAGCCACCACCATCTTGCACAGTGCCTTGTTGACAACTTGGGTCCATGGTGCGCCGCGGTGTCTGCGCTACATTCGAACCCTGCCATCAGCTCCTACAAATTGAAAACCGGACTCATCTGACCGGACCACGGTTTTACAGTCGTCTGTGGTCCAACCGACGTGTCCACGAGCCCAGGAGACACGCTGCAGGCGATGTCGTGCTGTTAGCAAAGGCACTCGCTTCGGACGCCTGCCGCCGTAGTCCTTTACTACCATGTTACGCCACACTGTCCTGACGGATACGTTCGTCGTACGTCTCACATTGATTTCTGCAATTATTTCACACAGAGTTGCTTGTCTGTTAGCACTGAAAACTCTACGCAGATGGGCCGGCCGCTGTGGCCGAGCGGTTCTAGGCGCTTCAGTCTGGACCAGCGCGACCGCTACGATCGCAGGTTCGAATCCTGCCTCGGGTACGGATGTGTGTGATGTCCTTAGGTTTAAATAGTTCTAAGTTATAGGGTACTGTCGACCTAAGAAGTTAAGTCCCATAATGCTCAGACCCATTTCACCCATCTAAGCAGACAATGTTGCTGTCATTAAGTGCAGCCCGTCGGCCACTGCGTTGTCCGTGGTGAGGGATAACACTTGAAATTTGATATTCTCGGCACACTCTTGACATTGTGGATCACGAAATATTGAAATTCCTAAACGTTTCCGAAATGGAATGTGTCATGCGTCTAGCTCCATAATCATATCGGTAAGCTTTTCACATGAATCACCTGAATACAAATGACAAATGGCTCAAATGGCTCTGAACGCTATGGGGCTTAACATCTGAGGTTATCGGTACCCTAGAGCTTAGAACTACTTAAACCTAACTAACCTAAGGACATCACACACATCCCTGCCGGAGGCAGGATTCGCACATAAGACAGTAGCGGTCGCGCGGTTCCAGACTGAAGCGCCTAGAACCGCTCGGCCACATGGCCGGCTACAAATTACAGCTCTGCCAATTCACTGCCCTTTTATACTATGTATGCGCGTAGTTTGTGGACTATGTGAGGAGCCTGTAACGTCCATCGCATAGTGTCATGCAGTAACTCTAATAATTATCAAGAACAAGTCGTTACTGATGACTTCTATAATGAGTATTAGAGTTTCACAAAATTGTGATAGTAGTAATGAAGTTTTGAAAGTAGCTTAGTTTCATGAATCAGAAAATTTCATTTCACTCCTTTGGGGGGGGGGGGGGGGGGGAGAGACGCCGGACGAGTGGCCGAGCGGTTCTAGGCGCTACAGTCCGAAACCGCGCGACTGCTACGGTCACAGGTTCGATTCTGCCTCGGGCATGGATGTGTGTGATGTCCTTAGGTTAGTTAGGTTTAAGTAGTTCTAAGTTCTAGGGGACTGATGACCACAGATGTTAAGTCTCATAGTGCTCAGAGCCATTTGAACCATTTGGGGGGGGGGGGCGAGGGGGGCAGGAGGGGTCAGAATGTAGACGTACATACTTTGTAGTCAACTCTTTCGATAAACTAGAAAATGCTTTAATTCATGTCGAAACCCCACCTTAAATAAGTCAGAGGCATAAGAAGAAGTCCATACTTCGTACATACCCGAGCAGACGAGTCGCTCGCCCAGGTACACTAGAGCGGTAAAAACGCACTTATGAGCAAAGTGTCGGGCATTATGGACGTCCGCACGGCCGGAGTTCATTAAACCAAGGTGGCGCGCGCCCACGTTCCACACGGCGCAATACTGCGCCCGCTGTTAAGGCCGCGACCTGCCACCTGCCCACTTAGGGCGCGACGCAGCCGTATATTGCGGTCTCCCGGCTCTAGAAGCAATAAATGACGCCCTGGCTTTATGGATCATTGTTCGCTGCGGCTGTGCGCCTGTTACCGACCGTACTGCCACATTAAATAAACCCGCCTGTTCTTCTGGTGCACAGTATCGTTAAGCACCATCTAAATACTCCATTATTGTTAACGGCCTCTTTATTTATTGAACCTGTTAACGAGATAACTTTTTGTTTTCTCCAAGTGCGAGCAAGATACTTCCGTCGACTCTATCAAGAGCTCTGACCTGCTCATTAAACGCTAATAACGACTGGGGAACAAGCTCTACCGGTGTGAGGTACTGCACGGGTTGGCCGGTCTCGCCAACTCTGTTTCTAGTAACACAATCGGCAGAGTTTGTAGTTTATGAGGATGTTATAAGACTGGTTCGTTGACCCAGATTGCCTGGCCACGTCTTCAGGCAGGAATCCGCACACACACCGCGCGGGGGTCGAGGCTCAATTTTCGTTCGAGATGTTATATTGAGACGGCGAGTTCTTGGCGAGCCAAACCCGCAGAGAGCCTCCAGAGCCGAGCGGAAGAAAGCTCCCGGCGGACTTTATTAAATTTTTTGCCGTTCCCACCAGACGACACACCAGGTAAGTGGTTTAGGGCTGTTGCTCCCTGTCGCTTCCCGTTCACTTTCGTTCGTGGCAACGAACTGCTCCGGGACACCGCAAGCCTTACAGTGACTGCATTTGCCAGCGGTTACAAAATATTCATGTAAAACTTTTTCATGTTCATAAGATGAATTCCCAACTCAGAATGTTCGTTTGTCAATATACCAATAGTAAACGGCTCTCGATGTTCACTAATTGATTTTTTAAGTACCTGACGTAAAATGAACAGTATTACTTGGGCCTGGAGCTAGTACCTTTCCACCATTATAGGCTGTACGAACTAAGGCTGATGTACAAGAGAGGGTCAGAATACAAGGTGTTTCAAAAAGTTTCATCCTGTTTCACAGGGTGACCCAAAAGTCCATTAACATTTGGAAATTCATCGATTTCTTAGCCACTGTTGTCCCCAATACTTATCTTCTCACATTAAACACCTATTATCATTCCACAACCGCAATACCAGATCGGATACGTCTAGCATCTTGGCTGTACCTTTACATAACACAAAATCTTTCTCTGTGTCATTCTCCATCTCAGCCATACGACTATGGAACGCGCTCCCCTGTGATCTGCGTCTT
Organism: Schistocerca cancellata; assembly: GCF_023864275.1. Taxonomy (NCBI): domain Eukaryota; kingdom Metazoa; phylum Arthropoda; class Insecta; order Orthoptera; family Acrididae; genus Schistocerca; species Schistocerca cancellata. Next base: position 651,115,598 of record NC_064627.1, read on the forward strand.
ACCAGGACGACTTAACATTCAAGAGGGAACTCAAGACTTACATATTAGGGACGGTATAGCCACCATTGTCGTGCCCCTCTCATCTTTTTCTTTCTCCTCTCCATCATAGCTTCGAATTTTACCATTCTATTTCTCTTCCTCTAACCTATCTACCTCTTCTATATCTCTTTCACCCCATTCTATCGTCTTATGTCTCTGCTTGATGAGAATAACTCACAAGCTGCAAGAATATAACGAGAAAATTCCCAACTAGCAATAGGACTGACATTCATAAAAGAAAAAATATGTTTACTTTCCAATACATAGTCATTACTATTATTATTATTCTTGATTATTATAATTATTTTTTGATTGTTATAATTATCATTGTACTACTTTTATAACCTCTAATTTTTTTCTGTAACATTAATACTGTATAATATGTTATATGTCCTTAATGTTCTGTAGAAACTGAAATTTGTGGAATCTGAGTATGCCTGGTTAGGTGTAAGAGAGGGCCTGAAGGCCCTAATCTTGCCAGGTAAAATAAATGCATAAATAAATAAAATAAATATATAAATTCAGTACCTCACGGAATAATGTAAGAAAATGGCTCTGAGCACTATGGGACTTAACATCTGTGGTCACCAGTCCCCTATAACTTAGAACTACTTAAACCTAACTAACCTACGGACATCACACACATCCATGCCCGAGGCAGGATTCGAACCTGCGACCGTAGCAGCCGCGCGGTTCCGGACTGCGCGCCTAGAACCGCTAGACCACCGCGGCCGGCGGAATAATGTAGAGATACAAAAATTGACACTCATGCTTGAAATGACATGGAATTTTAGTGAAACCAAAAAGTGCCCAAATGATCAACAGGTGGCGCCCCATATCAGAGAAAAGCAAAAATTAACATAACAACTGATTTTTAGCGAGAAGAGGAGTTTGTGGCACATCTGCACTAGAAGAAGGGAACGATTGGTAGGACATGTTCTGAGGCATCAAGGGATTACCAATTTAGTATTGGAGGGCAGCGTGGAGGGTAAAAATCGTAGAGGGAGACCAAGAGATGAATACACTAAGCAGATTCAGAAGGATGTAGGCTGCTGTACGTACTGGGAGATGAAGCAGCTTGCACAGGATGGAGTAGCGTGTAGAGCTGCATCAAACCAGTCTCAGGACTGAAGACCACAACATGTTCTTTATAACAAATGCTCAACTTGTCGGCCGTCATTCATCAACAATATCTGTAATAGAGGGACATTGTTGCGAACAGCACTGCACAGCATACCGTTACGTTAGTGAGAAATTGCCGTAAGGTGTTGCATCCCCAACGAAGTCTGATGGTCGCGGTAGACTTGCGACTTCAGGTAAGCCCACAACCAACAATCACACGGACTAAGGTGTGGGGCTCTAAGAGGACAAGCATGGCGGACGTGGCGCCTCAGCATGCGATCCTCAACAAACGATATGCGCAAGAGATCTTCCACACGTGTAGCAATATGGAGTGGAGTGCCATACTGCACAAATGTCTCACCTTCCAGCAGGTGTTTATCTGCCAGTCTAGGAACTATCTGACCCCCTCTGTAAATACGGCTCATTTTGTACATGGTTCTCATCCGACGACACAGATTTGTTGTTTCCAGCCCTATCTCTCGCCCAGTTCTTGCACTAGTTTTAGGTTTCCATAAAACCTCATGTCATTTCAGTCACGTGTGTCGAATTTTACCTCTCTGCCTACATTATTCCATGAATTAGTGCGTTTTCAAATGTTAACGGACTTTTCGGCCAGTCTGTTCTATGCAAGAATAAAGACAGAAACTTTCGGGCTAAGTTTTAACTTATGTATCGAAAATAAAAGTTTACCTTGATGCTAGTTGTTCACAGATCGCCCAAAAACTTCCGGGACAGCTTCATTCCTATCGCATAAGCGACGTCAGCGCAGTAACTGTCGTGCAGGTTGAACTAACAAACGTAAACAAGAGATCCGCATCAGACCAGTCAGTTGTGAGCAGACAGTGTTAAGTACTCGACACGTGGCCATAGCGTGTGAACGTTGTTGTGTCATATCGCAAGGGAGCAACATCTATAAATCAAGTGTTCAAGATGATGAAGAGAAAAATTTATCCCCGACACCTTGATACCTGAACAAAGGCCGGCCTAAGTGGCCGAGCAGTTTTAGGCGCTTCAGTCTGGAACCGCGCGACCGCTACGGTCGCAGGTTCGAATCCTGCTTCGGGCATGGATGTGTGTGTTGTCCTTAGGTTAGTTAGGTTTAAGTAGTTCTAAGTTCAAGGGGACTGATGACCTCAGATGTTGAGTCCCATAGTGCTCAGAGCCATTTGAACCTGAACAAAAACAACAACGCGTTGACATCTGACGCAGTTTGATTGAAAAGAAAACAGAGCACAGTTTTTTCCTGAAAAAAAAACTATCACGATTGACGAGAATTAGTGTTGGTAGTACGAAATTAGCAAGAAACGACAAAGCACAGGTCGGGTCTGGTGGTTCGCCAAGACCGAAGAAGTTTCGACGTGACGCGTAAGTTGAACAACATTCCAAAGAAGGGTTTCTCTGACAATTTCACATGGTTGCATGAATTGTCTCTAAGTTTCACTTAAATAGGGGAAGGGGGGGGGGGGGGGGAGGATGGACTATATAGAATTCCCGAATCGTTAAAACCATTATCTTATGTTTTCTCTATTTTTATTTATATAAGTCTCGGAACTTTCTGGACTGACGAGATAATTTGCGTGTTCATACTGTTGAAAGTAGAGGTCCCGCTCGCTCCTTCATTACCCAGTGTGAGTGGAGTTGAGAGGGCGGCAACGCAGCAACAACAGGCATTTAGCTTTCACCTTTCCGACATGTGCAATTCTATTACAACTGTGTTGCGTGATTTTCGATGCGAGTACAGCACTGCACCTCCTACAGTGCTAGTGGTCCACAGGTCTCACATAACACCATTGGCACCCAAGGACGCTAATCACATGTTAAATGATCTCTGTTTCTTTTTTTTTTTTGAGGGTTTTGTGAAAGGCTCCGTCTATGTGTCTCCTCTTCCAACAACGGTGAACTGTGACGTCTTATAGCAACAACAATGAATGCAGAAGTATCATTGTGTGAAAATATTTGTAATACAGGTGTCAAACAGCTTTCTACCAAAATCTATCAATTTGTTTTCTGTTTCCATTATGAGCCATGCAAAAATATGTAAATAATTATTTACAGCTAATAAACTGTTGCAAAATTTTCTGTATTCGGAAAATGTAATACATATATACGCAGACTGAAGCGACGAATAAAATTGTGTACCAAGGCTGGGATTGATTAGAGCGTAGGTCTCCTAATCACTTTCTTTTTGAAACATTTATTTAAGGAACAATGTTACACATTCCAAGTACGTACTAAGGACATGTACTAATCATGCACACATGTTATACATGAAATGATTTAAACTAAAACTGTTTGATTATTGCAATTATGCTGATGTTTAAGAAATACAACAAAAGATTGTGTTACTGCCTAAATTACCAGAAAGAATTAATTTGAACATCAAGAAAAGTTTTGTAAAGACATTTAGACTTCTTCAAACATGAACAAATAAAAAACTACACTTTGAATTACATTTACTCCAACCTTTACAGAAGCATAAATAGCACTTTATGAAGGATATCAGCAAGTTTTTGGGATAATTATTAATATATTAATGTACGCAAGGAAATCGTCTCCATGAGAGACAGGTTAAGGGAAGAAACTGATCTTTAACCTTCTCAGCTCAGTCAGACTAGCTATGAGCATTGTAAACAATTATATGGAAGTCACCAAAACTTATACAGAATGTGGAAGATTTATGCCCATCGCACATAAAAACAATTTAATAATCGTATTAGACAATCTCTTAAATACTTGAGAATGGCGGAAAAGAGATGTTATGAAGCTGACTAGCCTTCCATCTACACTTTCTGGACATTAATGGAATGGTAATTATCTGAAGTGGTCGGATCTATTTAATAGATCTTTCACTGGAAAACTGGCTTACACATCACAGTGCAAAAATGAACAGGTCAATTTGCCAGCCTTTGAATATTACATTATATCAGAAACAATCTTACGGTTTTAACCAATCAATAAAGACATTTCCTTAAAAAATGTCAGTTTTGATATTTATACTATAAACCAATAATGCAAATTTAATGTTTTGTATTTTGACACTATTAGACACACAATCTGACTGTCACATGAGTTCTATATATTAGCTTATAAAATTTCAAAGACTACTTTCTGAAGTAGAAAAAGCACACACCACAATTTTACAGTAAAAATTTAAATAATATTCTTAAGGTAACTACAATACATCACTGTCAACACAGTCTTCTTTTTTTATATTCACCAATGCCCATTCTTTCAAATATAATTTTTCACATATTACCGATCTTTTTCTTGTGATTCGAGTACCTTATAATTTAGTGATATTCACACCGCATATGTACTTTGATCTCTATGGTGCTGTCGGATCCTAGTTTGTTAATGACGTAATTAACAAAATTTCCCAGCAACCAGCACACAGCGTTATTTTTTGCCTCTGGGAAATAGCTTGATTCAGGCCTGTGTATTAGTGGCAGTGATATACTTTCAGGGGATGTCCTTTTAATCAGAGCTATTTGCTCTCGGATCCACTTCCAACTATTCATGTGACAGCTGCAAGTGTATCTATGGATTATTGTGTCAACTAGATGACATTGTTAACATACATTTGTTTCACAGAGTCCGATTGCGTACAGTCTTTCATTCGTGGTATGTTATTAACTGACTTGTACCATGACGTTTTTTTATTAGACGTGACCACATTAGAACTAATGTTTTCCCAAATCTCAGTCCAATCAATGTTTGGAATCGTTCTATTTTGTTCCTTCCTTCGCTTTTCTTTCGTTCCTGCATTATGGCTCTTGATGTTAAGTGTTGCGACTGTCTGATTTCGGCACTAACGTATCTGAACTCAACATCGAAAACCCTCACATGCTGTAAACGACTGTTGATATTCTGCACGTCAGTCGGGGGAAGCAGGCTTCGAGGTTTAATTATCACGAAAAGTCGACTGGTTATGCTTTCTCGCGAGTGTCTAAATGCACAATAGTAGTAGTAGCAGTCACGTTACGACTCGGAAGAAGCCAGGCGGTTTTGGACTCCCTAAGCAAATCGTTAGTGATAATGCGCCGGCCTTTCTTTTGGCTCCCTTCAAGGCTTCCTGTTTTCAAAGTGGTGTAGAGCACATTACACCCACGCCACATTACCCACAGGGCTCTTTCGCGGAGAGGGTCAATCTTAATCTCAAATACGCACTAATTATCTTCCATCAGAAGACGACCAGTAAGTGGGATTCTAGTCTCTCTTGGCTCAGTTTTGCCTTCAATACCGCCAGCCATGAGGCTTTGAAGGCTACTCCGGTTTCCTTGATCTTTGCTTATCCTGTTAATTCCCCTCTTTCGAACTTATGGGGGATTCAAGATCTAATCCCTGCGGATATTACCCCTCAGATCGTCAAAGAAAACTGGAATCTTGTCAGGCGCAATATTCTAAGAGCCCACAACAATAAATCTGACCGTTAAAACCATATTCGACGAGTCTTTAGGGGTAAACCAGGTGCACGTAATTTTCCAGGGAGGGAGGTGAGTGTTGGAAACCTTGGTAAGTTCACTTCCCATTTCCTGTGTCCCTGTACTATTATGCGTATTTTAGATCCAGTTAATCTTCTGGTTAAGGACAACCGCGCCGGTAAGCAATACCGGGTCCATCTTAACCAAGTTAAGTTTGGTTAGGCCACTTTTTGGCTTACCCCTGGGTTAGTGTTTGAGTGGAGGAGGTGGAGTGGTGTTGCGGCTCGCGTTAGTGCCATTGATAGGTTGACATCATGTAATAGGGATAGTGGCGTCTCGTTTTCTTCTTGTGTTTACTGGCACCACTACGTTTACTAGCCTTGTCTGTCTGCGAATGGCAGCAGCAGCGGTTATCGATATATATAGTACGGTGGTACTATCTTTGCAGGGACGTCAAGTGTTTTCGGGGTTGGAGTGTGTGAGCAAGTTCGGTTGGGACGGAGAAGCAGTGAGGTCCGGCAGCACGAGAAACATTCCGGGACGGCTGCCGGTCCGCAGGCACTGCCGATTCGAGGGGCTGTAGTTGGGAAGGCCACAAACTCGTTGGCCACCGGACCCAGGACGTTTGAATTGAGTGGACATTAACCCAGTAGTGACATCTCCACTATTTTGAGATTACGCCGTTTGTTCACACGCTGCTGCTCGCAGGGTTGCTGAGATGAAGAGCAACGAGTGGAGTGTTTGGAGTTGGCGAAATTAATTAGCTGTCCTCCAATTCTTATTATTAATCATTGAATTCCTTTTGTTATTACTTGCGAAGATCAACCAGCGGTGTTTTACTGCCTAGTGGCCGCTAACGCCCCAGTTACCTGCACTGGAGGTTATCGTATTTTCCGGCATTGTATTCATTCCTCGCCTTGCCACGGCTGTCCGATAAGACGTGTAGTTCGACAGCCTCCTCAATTGTGGTTCGGATATTTTGTTTCTTTTGGACTACTTTGGTCGTAGTGGTTCCTTCTGCTTCTGGATGTTCTAAACACCAGGTTATGAAGACGCAGTGCTGTCCGGCGGTTCCACCTTTCCTGGGTTATTCAAATGGTTCAAATGGCTCTGAGCACTATGGGACTAAACATCTATGGTCATCAGTCCCCTAGAACTTAGAATTACTTAAACCTAACTAACCTAACGTCATCACACAACACCCAGTCATCACGAGGCAGAGAAAGCCTGGGTTATTCCATCGTTGTATTGGTTATCAGACGTTAGGTAGATTTTGCAAGAGTGTTGGTCTGCATTTAAAATGTCACTAGTTTGAGCTGCCATCCGGTTAATTGAATACAACTCTTCGCTGCCTGTCTCATTATTTACGAAGTTGAGCGACTTTCTAAGGTGATGATTTTTCTTTTTTTTTTTTAATTTAATTTTGAATTATTACTGTTTGGGCCTTCAGCCGGCAAAGAGTTTGGATTTCTTGTTAATAAGGCCTTCAGCCGTGAGTGTAACTTGTCTTAAGAAATTTTAATTAGGCAAAATATCTTAATCATGAAATGTTGATGATTGTTCTTTAAATATCTCTCGGAGAAGTTTGATAGCTTCTCAAAAATTTACTATCCAGGCCTTCAGCCATCTAATTGTTTTTTGAGTTATTACTACTGGGGCCTTTAGCCGACAAATAATTTGAATTTCTTGTCAGTAAGTCCTTCAGCCGTGAGTGCAATTGGCCTTAAGAATTTTTAATTACATATTGTCTCTTAATAGCGAAATTTTGATGATTGTCTTTTTTTAAATATTTCAGTATCTCTTAGAGAAGTTTAACTGGTTCTTAAGAAATTGCTATCCAGGCCATCAGCGGTCAAATTGTTTTTTGAGTTATACTATTGGGGCCTACAGCCGACAAATAATTTGAATTTCTTGTCAATAAGGCCTTCATCCGTGAGTGCAACTTGCTTAAGAGTTTTTTTATTTAGACATTGAGTCTTAACAGTCAAATTGATAACTGTTCCTTAGTGTCAACTCATGTGCAATTGTTTCCAAATAAAGAGCACATGATTCTTTTTTAAAAAAACGAAACTGAGCAACCAACGGTAACCGATTATGGCCCCGTCCTTTCCCTAAGTACTTCACCTTTCGTTTCTTGCAAGTTAATACTGACTACACCCCTCTTCATTTTCTGGTACCGTATGTTCATTACCCGTGGTCTAAGGGGCCGGCACGGTAGCTCAGCGTGTTCGGTCAGAGGGTTACGTGCGCTCTGTAATAAAAAAACTGAGTCAATCGATCAACAACGAACATAAACGGATGTCTTACGACGTCCGCACCGACCAGATGCAACGAACAAAAGCGAACAAAATGAGATTACAAAAAAAAAAGGGGGGGTAGCGTCTTTGATTCATGATCATAACGTCTTCGGTCCCGGGTTCGATCCCCGCCACTGCCTAAATTTTGATAAATAATCAGCATTGGCGGCCGAAGACTTCCGGCATAAGAAGTCAGCTTCATTCTGCCAACTGCCTTGTTAAATAGGGCGGAGGAGCGGATAGAGGTTCAGGGCACTCTCTTGTCCTAGGGGTGGGAAATTGCCCCGAAAGGGGGAAGATCAGCAATGATCAACGACATGAGGATGCAGAAGGCAATGGAAACCACTGCATTAAAGACACGTAACGTGTATCCACAGGACATGTGGCCTGTCTTTGAAGATGATCTCTCAATTGGCAAATGATTCCGGAATAGTCCCCCATTCGGATCTCCGGGAGGGGACTGCCAAGCGGGAGGTTACCATGAGAAAAAGATTGAATAATCAAGGAAAGGATAACGTCCTACGAGTCGGGGCGTGGAATGTCAGAAGCTTGAACGTGGTAGGCAAACTAGAAAATCTGAAAAGGGAAATGCAAAGGCTCAATCTAGATATAGTAGGGGTCAGTGAAGTGAAGTGGAAGGAAGACAAGGATTTCTGGTCAGATGGGTATCGGGTAATATCAACAGCAGCAGAAAATGGTATAACAGGTGTAGGATGCGTTATGAATAGGAAGGTAGGGCACAGGGTGTGTTACTGTGAACAGTTCAGTGACTGGGTTGTTCTAATCAGAATCGACAGCAGACCAACACCGACAACGATAGTTCAGGTATACATGCCGACGTCGCAAGCTGAAGATGAACAGATAGAGAAAGTGTATGAGGATATTGAAAGGGTAATGCAGTATGTAAAGGGGCACGACAATCTAATAGTCATGGACGACTGGAACGCAGTTGTAGGGGAAGGAGTAGAAGAAAAGGTTACAGGAGAAAATGGGCTTGGGACAAGGAATGAAAGAGGAGAAAGACTAATTGAGTTCTGTAACAAGTTTCAGCTAGTAATAGCGAATACCCTGTTCAAGAATCACAAGAGGAGGAGGTATACTTGGAAAAGGCCGGGAGATACGAGAAGATTTCAACTAGATTACATCATGGTCTGGTCAGACAGAGATTCCGAAATCAGATACTGGATTGTAAGGCGTACCCAGGAGCAGATATAGACTCAGATCACAATATAGTAGTGATGAAGAGTAGTCTGAAGTTCAAGACATTAGTCAGGAAGAATCAATACGCAAAGAAGTGGGATACGGAAGTACTAAGGAATGACGAGATACGTTTGAAGTCCTCTAACGCTAGAGATACAGCAATAAGGAATAGCGCAGTAGGCAGTACATTTGAAGAGGAATGGACATCTCTAAAAAGGGCCATCACAGAAGTTGGGAAGGAAAACATAGGTACAAAGAAGGTAGCTGTGAAGAAACCATGGGTAACAGAAGAAATACTTCAGTTGATTGACGAAAAAAGGAAGTACAAACATGTTCCGGGAAAATCAGGAATACAGAACTACAAGTCGCTGAGGAATGAAATAAATAGGAAGTGCGGGGAAGCTAAGACGAAATGGGTGCAGGAAAAATGTGAAGACATCGAGAAAGATATCACTGCGGAAGGACAGGCTCAGCATACAGGAAAGTCAAAACAACCTTTGGTGACATTAAAAGCAACGGTGGTAACATTAAGAGTGCAACGGGAATTCCACTGTTAAATACAGAGGAGAGAGCAGACAGGTGGAAAGAATACATTGAAAGCCTCTATGAGGGTGAAGATTTGTCTGATGTGATAGAAGAAGAAACAGGAGTCGATTTAGAAGAGATAGGGGATCCAGTATTAGAATAGGAATTTAAAAGAGCTTTGGAGGACTTACGGTCAAATAAGGCAGAAGGGATAAATAAAATTCCATCAGAATTTCTAAAATCATTGGGGGAAGTGGCAACAAAACGACCATTCACGTTGGTGTGTAGAATATATGAGTCTGGCGATATACCATCTGACTTTCGGAAAAGCATCATCCACACAATTCCGAAGACGGCAAGAGCTGACAAGTGCGAGAATTATCGCACAATCAGCTTAACAGCTCATGCATCGAAGATGCTTACAAGAATAATATACAGAAGAATGGAAAAGAAAATTGAGAACGCGGTAGGTGACGATCAGTTTGGCTTTAGGAAAAGTAAAGGGACGAGAGAGGCAATTCTGACGTTACGGCTAATAATAGAAGCAAGGATAAAGAAAAATCAAGTCACTTTCATAGGATTTGTCGACCTGGAAAAAGCGTTCGACAATGTAAAATGGTGCAAGCTGTTCGAGATTCTGAAAAAAGTAGGGGTAAGCTATAGGGAGAGACGGGTCATATACAATATGTACAACAACCAAGAGTGAATAATAAGAGTGGACGATCAAGAACGAAGTGCTCGTATTAAGAAGGGTGTAAGACAAAGCTGTAGACTTTCGCCCCTACTCTTCAATCTGTACATCGAGGAAGCAATGATGGAAATAAAAGAAAGGTTCAGGAGTGGAATTAAAATACAAGGTGAAAGGATGTCAATGATACGATTCGCTGATGACATTGCTATCCTGAGTGAAAGTGAAGAAGAATTAAATGATCTGCTGAACGGAATGAACAGTCTAATGAGTACACAGTATGGTTTGAGAGTAAATCGGAGAAAGACGAAGGTAATGAAAAGTAGTAGAAATGAGAACAGCGAGAAACTTAACATCAGGATTGATGGTCACGAAGTCAATGAAGTTAAGGAATTCTGCTACCTAGGCAGTAAAATAACCAGTGACTGACGGAGCAAGGAGGACATCAAAAGCAGACTCGCTATGGCAAAAAAGGCATTTCTGGCCAAGAGAAGTCTACTAATATCAAATACCGGCCTTAATTTGAGGAAGAAATTTCTGAGGATGTACGACTGGAGTACAGCATTGTATGGTAGTGAAACATGGACTGTGGGAAAACCGGAACAGAAGAGAATCGAAGCATTTGAGATGTGGTGCTATAGACGAATGTTGAAAATTAGGTGGACTGACAAGGTAAGGAATGAAGATGTTCTACGCAGCATCGGAGAGGAAAGGAATATGTGGAAAACACTGATAAGGAGAAGGGACAGGATGATAGGTCATCTGCTAAGACATGAGGGAAGGACTTCCATGGTACTGGAGGAAGCTGTAGAGGGCAAAAACTGTAGATGAAGACAGAGATTGGAATACGTCAAGCAAATAATTGAGGACGTATGTTGCAAGTGCTACTCTGAGATGAAGAGGTTAGCACAAGAAAGGAATTCGTGGCGGGCCGCATCGAACCAGTCAGTAGACTGATGACCAAAAAAATAAAATGTTCATTATCTTTCTGTTTATCAGTTTCCATTCGCATTCTGCCTTCCGGTTCCTCTGCCTCCTCATCGCACTGTTTTTGCTTGCGAACTGAGGGAGTTGTACAGGACACCTCGTCCTCTGAATAGTTATCAGTTGCCCCAAGAGGTCGTTTTTCTGGTTGCATTTTAGTTTCATGAGTAGTGGTAACAGGTTGCCCCTTTGTTGTTAACTGGGGAAATTGGCTGTTATCGTGAAGGTGGAAATCAGTTTCAGCCGCTGCGTTAACATCCTCAACGAGTTGATCAGGGATATCCTTCGGTAACAGATGATTTGCGCTAAGTTTTTGACGATGGATCCAATTACTTTTAAGAACAACAGCTCGCTGCGGACATTCCTGTCTGAAGTGGTCGATTTCTTTACATGTGTAGAATGTAGTTTCCTGACCTGTATACACAGTTTTGTGCCTTATACCCACAAACAGTTATGTGAGACGGAGTATTTGTCTTAACGTCCATCTCTACACAGCATTGCAGTTTAAAGTGAGGCGACCATCTTTCATTTGCAATTGATTTCACGTCCCCGTAGTTGGAAAGAGGTTAATCTTATCATTTTCAATTTCAATGGGAAGATTCCAGACACGAACGGTTTTGTAATCACTGTCAGCTCTATAGCTGGAAACCTTACTTTTATAACCATTTCTATGAACGAAATCCACTTCATAGCCCCACTTTCGTAACACATTATTTTTCCTGATCCAATTGCCAGGTATGGACGGTTTCAAAATTGAGACCAGTTACCTGTGTAATCCAGTCACCTATTTCCAGGGATGTCGGCTGAACAGGACAGGATTCCTTGTCAAAAGCAAATACCAGAGTAATCTTCCTGAGGTTTTTAGCCATGGTTAATCCAGCGACCAAATTTCGGTTAAACAACCGAAATTCCAATTTGCAGCAGCACGACCAGAAGGAGCGATCAAATCACAAGGAATATGAACGAACACGGAGATTAAGAGATTAACGGACGGACAGCACTCATGGAAGCACAAGTACAGCAACGTAAACGAGGAAGTGCAGCGCAGCTGTAAACAAGGTCCAGTCGCTAGCGCAGCTGCCAACTGCTCACTAGGCACCTGCGCTAACCACTACACCACCCTGGCACAGTGGCTTTGCACCACTGCACGGTTTATTCTAGCTCGCCTCCTTCCTCAGTCCAAATTCCCATTCACCTTCAGCCCACTTCGTATTCAGCCTAAACTAAAACAGCATAGCAGTGGTTGTCCAACTACATTGGATTAGCACCTCAGCATCGAATGAAATGGGGGATACCGCCTGAAACACAGGTATAGGTGATTTAATCAAATGAAACTACGTGGTTCCAGAGACCTTTCAAGTCTCAAACATCCGTGATGTACACTGCGAGAAAAAATTAGTAAACCCGGAAAGAAAAAAATGGTTCAAATGGCTCTGAGACTGTGGGACTTAACATCTCAGGTCATCAGTCCCCTAGAACTTAGAACTACTTAAACCTAACTAACCTAAGGACATCGCACACATCCATGCCGTAGCGGTCGCACGGTTCCAGACTGAAGCGCCTAGAAACGCTCGACCACCAGCGGCCGGCAAACCCGGAAAGACTTCGTCGATTTTGATCCAATCATGGGTCTGCCACCTGAGGGGCAGTAGATCTACTGATGATTATTTCAGCGTCGTCCGCCAATAGATAGCCTAATCGTACAGCTACCAGAGCGCCATCTGTATCCAGACTTTAATAGGGAATGCTCACAGCCAGAAAGCTCAGTGTGGTGCAAAGATGCGAAGCAAGCAGGAAGCCATGCATCAGAGACGCACATGTGCTTTCTACAGACAACTGAGCGAGGCAGATTCTGTCCTTCCGAGTGGGCGGATGGTCCTTTCTGAGAAATGCCCCACAAGCTGGACGTACTGCGTCAGTTGTGCAATGACGTTGGTATCAGTGGCTACCCCCATATACGAGATTCTGGACGTGCACACAGCACGGACGCCCGCAAGGATCGTCGTAATTTAAGTGCAGCAGTGGCAGATCATACAGCTACCACACTTCAGATAACAGGGCCTGTGAGCCCAGACGTGTTAACACAACATGTTGCGAAACAGTTGTTAGCAGTGGGACTATGGGCACGCACACCTGTAGCCCGTCTTCTACTCACACCAGCCGGCCCTGGTGGCCGAGCGGTTCTAGGCGCTACATTCTGGAACCGCGCAACCGCTACGGTCGCAGGTTCGAATCCTGCCTCGGGAATGGATGTGTGTGGTGATCTTAGGCTAGTTAGGTTTAAGTAGTTCTAAGTTCTAGGGGACTGATGACCACAGAAGTCATGTCTCATAGTGCTCAGAGCCATTTGAACCATTTTTACTCCCACCACCGCATCGACGTGAACAGCTCGACTGGTGCTGCCAGAGGACACCTTGGAAGATGGAATGGCGCACCCTGGTCTTCAGCGATTAAACCTGCACGCAATTGACAGTCATTCGCGACTATGGCGTACACCTGGTGAGTACTGCCTCGTAGATTGCATTCGTCCAAGACATAATGGCCCAGCCTCATGGCTTATGGTCTGGTGTGCGATAAGCTCTCGTTCACATTTGATGTTTCTGGCGGGAAGCTAACCAGCACTCGATAGATGCATAATGTTGTTAGACCCATTCTTTTTTTGTTGTCGCAACAGGGAGGTGATATGTTATTCTAACGGGATAATGCTCGCCCACACATTGTCTGTGAAACTCAACATGCTCTGCAAGATGTGTAGCAACTTTCCTGGCCAGCAAGACGCAAGGACTAGTCTCCAGTTGAGCATGTGTGGGATATGAAGGGACGAGAAGTGACTCGAGTGACTCATTAACCAACAGCTGATAGAACTACGTGAACAGGTCGATCAGACGTGACATAACGTATCCCAGGACAGTTTTCGCCATCTGTATCCTGCTTGAGTCAGGGTCGGCATCGCCGCCTGTGGCGGCTACACTACCTACTAATAGGCGTCTTTCAACATGAGTCGATACCTCGACCGCAGAATCGCTTGTGCTGTTGATATTTAAGTGTAATCATTCCATGTACTCCACATTCACTGTTTCAACAATAAGTCTTGAGTGAATTTGAAAGCTCTAAAATGGTGCACAAATTTTTTTCTGGAAATGGATATAAGCAGAGTGAAGCGACGAATGAAAATTTGTACCAAGGCCAGGATTCAAACCCAAGTGCAATACAGCTGGAGTTCCTCTGTAGTGGTGTTTTGATTTAAGGAGAATACAAAGTGGGCTGAGGCGTGAATGGGAATTTGGACTGAGGAGAGGGGCGTGCTAGGGTACACCGTGCAGTTGTGAAAAGCCACTGTGCCAGGGTGGCGTAGTGGTCAGTGCATCTGTCTAGTGAATCCCAGCCTTACTACAAATTTTCATTCGACACTTTAGTCGGCACATGCACGTAATAGACGTTTGAGACTTGCAAAGATCTCAGGAACCGTACAGTTTCATCGAAAAATATAAGAATATGATTACAGCATACAAGTTAAACCAGAACTCCACTGACAAATTTTCAGACATTGCTTAGGCATACGTTCTGAATATCTTGGTATGAGGGACCTATGGGCTTTGTGCAGCTCGTTACAGAGTTGCTGCATTACGTTTGGTTTCTTTCCCCAATTAGTTATCTGTCGGCACTGCACTGAAATAGTGACCAACCGAGCAAAATCTGACGGTATAAGTTTATGTCTCTCGTTTCGAAAGATATGTTCCGATTCGTCACAGTACTTGCCGTTAACAGTAATGTCAACTTTACTCTTCGCACCCATACTGCTCTGTTCTGCCGTGAGTTTGTTTCTCTGATTTTGTAGGTCGTACATTAATACTGATACGCACCAGCAAGGGTAGTCGATGGGTGAACCCAGGTCTCCAGTTGGCAGAGCCGAAGCCGGGGCCCACCGCGCCGTTTCTCATCAGGAGGCCCAGAAACTTCAATAGCGTCAAGGGGCAGTGCAGAGTGATACAGCGGTATTCGGAAGTATTCCATTATTGAGCTAGTTTACAGAAGCGTAATGTCGGTGCCCCACCTGTGCGCTGCTCCACGAGTCCGGCCGTCTCAGAACTCTTGGACTGCCGACATCGCTTCTGTGGTCATCAAGGCCGCCCGACGATGGAAGTCAGCCGCTTTCGTCCGGTCGCCGCCCGCCGCGGCGTAGCAACTGGCGCCGCTCTACTGTCCGCGATTCCGGAGACTGTCACAGTCTCTGGTCCCCGCCGCCCTCCACCCCGTTTGGCCTGCTCTGTCCGACCATGGGACGAAGGTGGTTGTACTGGTTACCCGTGGACATCGGCCACTGCTGCTCCCAGGACAGGACCGGACTCGAACCTGTGCCCTCCTGGACGCCGTGCCGCAACTTGCCGCTAGTGGTGCTTGACGGATGGCAACATCCACTGCCGTCCCTAACGCTGTTCAGCGCTGCTGCACCTCCCGCAGCGTACGCCTCGCCCGAACCCCAGTACGCAAGGTGGGAAGTGAACGTTGCCCGTCCTGGGCCCGCTGCAGACTGCTGTCACTGCCCTCCTTCAGGCAGACCGTGCAATCTCCAAGTACTCGGCTGCCGTTCAAAATGGTTCAAACGGCTCTGAGCACTATGGGACTTAACATCTGTGGTCATCAGTCCCCTAGAACTTAGAACTACTTAAACCTAACTAACCTAAGTACATTACACACATCCATGCCCGAGGCAGGATTCGAACCTGCGACCGTAGCAGTCGCGCGGTTCCGGACTGAGCGCCTAGAACCGCTGCCGTTCCATCCCGCCCCTGTGTTGTGCCCCAGAGGCGGAATACAGCCCGAACAAGTACATAGCAACAAAGTACAGGTTTACACAGAATATTTGCAACACCGACTATTACCACACTCTACCAGCGGTCCCAGACTTCATAGCCCAACCGCGCCTTTACTTTTAACAAAATTCCCCTTTCCTACGACTAAGACTAATACAAGCGCAGCAGTAGGATTAACGACGAGGAGATGGCCAGTAAGCAACCCGTTTGTAGTGACAGTCAGTGCAGTAGAAGAGCGGCCCAATGAGGCAGATGGGGTTGGGTTGGGTTGTTTGGGGGGAAGAGACCAAACTGCGAGGTCATCGGTCTCATCAGATTAAGGAAGGACGGGGAAGGAAGTCGGCCGTGCCCTTTTAAAGGAACCATCCCAGCATTTGCCTGGAGCGATTTAGGGAAATCACGGAAAACCTAAATCAGGATGGCCGGACGCGGGATTGAACCGTCGTCCTCCTGAATGCGAGTCCAGTGTAATG
Organism: Schistocerca cancellata; assembly: GCF_023864275.1. Lineage (NCBI taxonomy): Eukaryota > Metazoa > Arthropoda > Insecta > Orthoptera > Acrididae > Schistocerca > Schistocerca cancellata. The sequence goes on from NC_064627.1 coordinate 651,132,161, forward strand.
AGGTAAAGCTTGGCTGTTCTCATAGCGACTGCAACTAGCTCACAGTACTTTTTCGTCGGTACGCAGGTGTTTTATGTTGTACGTTTTAGTTATTCCATGTTACAAAAAAAGTTCAAATGTCTGTGAAACCTTATAGGACTTAACTGCTAGGGTCATTAGTCCCAAAGCTTACACACTACTTAACCTAAATTATCATAAGGACAAACACGCACACCCACGCCCGACGGAGGACTCGCAGTTCCGCCGGGACCAGCCGCACAGTCCAGCGCCTCAGACCGCTCGGCTATCCATGTTACAGATTCATTAACTGTTGTCAAGGAAATTCCACAGATATAAAGGTAATTCGGGAAACAAATCGAATAAGCTGAAATTATTATTGAAATTGTTTCCGACAGCAAACGCATGGACATGGAAGCGGCAATGGCTGTTTACTCTGAAAAGAAATATTTTTGGCGAAATGTAACAATGTAGACAAAACGAGTCTGGGGTTACTTTGCAGACTCGTTTTGTTTTTTCTCTCTTGGTTTTTTAAAAATAAATTTGGTGTAGGAGTAATCCTTTAGATAAAATCAACTCTTCCTTAACAATAATTAAAATACCAGACCAATGTACTGAACTCAGTTAGTATTTTAACATAAAAGGTTTCAGATGAAACAAAAGGTAGAGTTAAGAAAATCTGGCGCGTTTTAAAGCAAATGTGATTTAGTGAATCTTTTAATATCCAATAAGCATTTACATAAAACTTAACCAGATAAAAGTTGAGATTCTGGAAGCATTACTTCCAACTCTTTTTAAGAAATTTTTAGACAAGCTTTTGATATACTTAACATGACATACATGTGCTACATAGTGAGAAAATTTAATAATAAGAAATACATGAACGAAATTGCTGAATGAACCTGGTTCCACACAAAGAAACGGAACGGCGCCGTGTTCCTTGCAGCTTACACGCTCATCGAACCTTGAATAATGGAACAAAGGTTAATATAGCCAAATAATCACGCTATACTTCGCTTACTAAAACATAGGAGAAAAAAAAGTTACCAGAACGGCAGTCACAGCTCACAATAGATACTGGGGAATTGCGGAAGCAAAACAGACAACAAAATTTTACCAGTTTTCTGTACAATTGGCATTAAAAGGCAGATGAAGCATAACACAAATTCAGAAACTGACTGCTGCCATAAAACAGTCAATTAAAGGTAACAGCTAATTGCTTGCCAGCCTGCAGATGTGTATACTATTTCACTGGGCAAACATACTAGCATGGAGGAAATAAATGCTAAGAGCTCGGCCAGGGGCACTGTAAGAACATGCGGGTCTGAACAGTCACAAGAATTTTCAGAGAGATAGGTGCTCGCTTGTTTCAATTACGGCGACACTAATAAAACAAACAAACACCGTCCGAACAGGCCTTGATGGCCCAACAGCACCGACGTGTAATAGTCCAAAGCACCCTTTTGGCAGCGGATATGGATGAACAATCACGTAACGTACAGCGCATTCAGGGGCGACTTGGGCCAAAAGCTTCCCGTAAGTCGTCCAAACAGTAGTTCGTCGCACACCAAAGAGGTGGCGCTGAGAGTTGCGTTGTGCGACCCTGCCGCCCCGGTGTTCTAAACGGGAAGCGGCTGACTCTCTTCGCGCAGGCGCGGCCGGCGCTGAGTACCCATTTACTGCCACGCCCCCGATGTCCACACCGACAGGGGAAAAGACACGTGTAGCGAAGATATCAAGTATCTCTGATCGACGTCAGAATCAAATCGAGCCACAACATGGCTCAATTATTACCATGTAACGAGCCATCGTAGATCACCGGAACCTTACACCAAAATACTCGGAAAGCATCCCTGAACAACCTCTCAAGTTCTGTCGGTGGTATTCTGGTTCACCCTGTATAATTTATGTTAGTTGAAAGGGCCACCTACAGGGGTTTTTTCATCAATCGATTTGTAAATACGAAAATCCATTAGGCGATCGATGCTCATCCATTTGTAAAAGAAAATTACACCGTTAGACTGAACAGACAAAATTTAGTCGAATTTTCCCAGAGAAATACCACTGCCGGAACAAAACCTACCCAGTCGAGATAAGGTGAGCTACTGCCTTACGGCAAAAGTCAACTAGGAGTGGAGAATGTAATTTGGAAGTTATTGCTGCAGAAAAGCAGCCTAGGCTACGAACGTAATTGACCAATTAATTAGTTTTTAATTTGTGTTTCGATGTACAACTATAAGAGATAAAGTATAAGAAAGGGAGGCAGTACATGGCAGGGAATGAGATATGGTTGTAGGCTGTCCGCCAGATAGAGCAAGTAGTCAAGGAAACAAATTTATTTTCCAAATATCCCCCCAAGCTTTAAGAAGAGCGAATAAAAGCCTTAATGTTTGTGATGATACTGTAATTCTGTCAGAGATGACAAACGATATGGAAGATCGGTTAAAAGAAATAGCTAACGTCTTCAAAACAGATCTAAGAACAGCGTCAATAGACGAAAGACGGGAGTAATGGAGAGTAGTTGAAGTAAATCAAGAGAAACTGCGAGTATCAGATTAAGAAATGAGATACCAAAGGTAGATGACGAATTTTGCTAGTACATAAATATCAGTGTTAGGATGTATTTTCTGAAAATATTTGTTTGGAGTGCAATGTCGTATGGAAGTGAAAGAAGGATGATAAACAATACGGGCAAGTAGAAATAGTAAATTTTGACGTATTGTTACATAAAAGTGCTGAAAATTTGATGAGTTGATCGGATACTAAAGAAGACGAACTAAATTTAGTCGGGGGGAAAGGACATTTATTGCACTATTTGTTTAAAAGAAGTAATAGATTGACGCGACACTTCCTAATGCAGAAAGGAATGGTTAATTTGGTAATTTAGATAAATATGAGAGGGATAAAAATTTTAGAGGCAGACCATGACATGGATACAGCAAACAGTTTCAATGGGATTAACTCTGTGATTGTTAAGCAGATACAGGCACAGGATGGAGCAGCATGAAGAACTGCTGGAGATCGGTCTTCAGACGGAAGATTACAGCAACAACAATGAGAAACGTTCCCGTATTGTAATAATTCTGTTCCACTCACTGGCTTCTAATTTATACAACTTAACCAGAAAGTAAGTTTTTTCATGTAACGTATAAAAATAATAACACAACAGGAATAATGACAGATGAGATATTTAAACCCGTTAGAGATACAATATGAATAAAAGAAAAATGCCTTGACTAGAAAAATATTTCAACAGATATTATTAAATAAATACAAAAAGAACTCGTATATTTGATTGAAGAATGTCCATAGAGGAAGAGAAAATTGAAACAACGCTGTAATTACTCTAGCTCACAAGAAATCAGATAGACAAAATATAAAAGGCTGCGTACCTCTCAGCCTCCGCCTGTCTGTATGAGATGATGAGCAATAGTGGAGCAAGCATTGGATTTTAGTGTAACAAAGAAAAAAGCTAGTCATAGGAACTGATGTAGCATAACAGAGCATTTGTGTTTATAGACTCCAGCAATGGGTACTTTGTTTGCGACTCAAAGACTCTGCGACAGCTTTTGATTGAATTTCAACAAAGCTGTTCATCTCCGTAACGCTTTCGCGATTACTAAACCATCCTGTAACGAAGTGCGCTGCTCTCCATTGGATCTTCTCTATCTCTTCTATCAACCCTATCTGGTACGGACCCCACACGGGTGAGCAGTATTCAAGCAGTGGACGAACAAGTGTACTGTAACTTACTTCCTTTGTTTTCGGACTGCATTTCCTTAGGATTCTTCCAATGAATCTCAGTCTGGCATCTGCTTTACCTACGATTAATTTTGTAAAGTCACTCAATTTTAAATCACTCCTAATGCCTATTCCCAGACAATTTATGGAATTAACTGTTTCCAGTTGCTGACCTGCTATATTGTAGTTAAACAATTAACGATCTTTCTTTCTATGTATTCGCAGTACACTACGCTTGTCTACATTGAGATTTAATTGCTATTCCCTGCACCATGCGTCAATTCGTTGCAGATCCTCCTGCATTTCAGTACAATTTTCCATTGTTACAACTTCTCGATATATTACAGCATCATCTCCAAAAAGCCTCAGTGAACTCCCAATTTTATCCACAAGGTCATTTATATATATTGTGAATAGCAACACGACACACCTCTGCGGCACACCTGAAATCACTCTTACTTCGGAAGACTTCTCTCCATTGAGAATATCAAAACTAGACATAGTTGTCTCACTGGGAATTCCGCGATCGTTCAATAAGTAAAATATGGAGTTTCAGTCTTCGATCGCTATTCTTTATTTTCAATTACCGGTTTCGGGCTAGCTGCCCATCTTCAGATCATATGTTGTAGTTACAGAGTAACTTGTCCGTACAGAACACAAAAAAAATGTAAAATATGGAGTTTCAGTCTTCGATCGCTATTCTTTATTTTCAATTACCGGTCTCGGGCTAGCTGCCCATCTTCAGATCATATGTTGTAGTTACAGAGTAACTTGTCTGTACGGACAAGTTACTCTGTAACTACAACATATGATCTGAAGATGGGCAGCTAGCCCGAAACCGGTAATTGAAAATAAAGAATAGCGATCGAAGACTGAAACTCCATATTTTACTTAACCATTGAGAATGACATGGTGCGTTCTGTTATCTAGGAACTCTTCAATCCAATCACACAATTGGTCTGATAGTCCATATGCTCTTACTTTGTTCATTAAACGACTGTGGGGAACTGTATCGAACGCCTTGTGGAAGTCAAGAAACACGGCATCTACCTGGGAACCCGTGTCTATGGCCCTCTGAGTCTCGTGGACGAATAGTGCAAGCTGTGTTTCACACGATCGTCTTTTTCGAAACCCATGCTGATTCCTACAGAGTATATTTCTAGTCTCCAGAAAAGTCATTTTACTCGAACATAGTACGTGTTCCAAAATTCTGCAATTGATCGACGTTAGAGATATAAGCCTATAGTTCTGCACATCTGTTCGACGTCCCTTCTTGAAAACGGGAATGACCTGTGCCCTTTTCCAATCTTTTGGAACGCTACGCTCTTCTAGAGACCTACGGTACACCGCTGCAAGAAGGGGGGGGCAAGTTCCTTCGCGTACTCTGTGTAAAATCGAAGTGGTAGGACGTATTCTTATCAGTCATAGAAGCATTTCCAAATTTTAGACTAGGGATACAGATTATTTTAGATGGTAATAGCTGGAGAAAAGACGAGTTCAACTTATACCGTAAGCGCACTTCATTTCATTCTGTAACGTTGTCCGACTTATAGCTAACAATGACATGAGAGTAGCGTGACGTAGTCACTGAACTGCCGCAACCCCGCGGTGTGTTGTAACATGGGTTATTCGTGAGAAAGATCTATGTTCCACTGAGGACGGTCACGCTGCCGAATGATAGTCGTGGCTCCTATAGACATTTTTTGAAGCGTGAAAAATACACTGTGCGCGCCACGACCGCAGATGGTGCCTATGCTGTGACGTATCAAAACACGGGCGAGGTGTGACGTGGTGGCGCGGTAGCGCGGTAGCACTTGATGGACGCGGACATCTATGTCTTGATGACTCCCCTTCAAGGTGTCATGAACACCTCAGAGAAAACATACTACAATGTAAACGCTCAAGAAAAATGAAGATTTTAAATCTTAGATCTTAAGTCGGCTTCGATGTGGACGGACGTACTGATTGATGTATATACAAATTTATGTGTTACTGATTTCGCATCTGTCTTCACAAATGATGTGTAATTGTAACAACACAGAAGATCATCGCTGAAGACATGTCCATCATTCAGTATGTGGGAGCAGTGACACACACACTTACAGCGTCACCCTGCCTGGAGACGAAGTCAAGAGGAATAAGTTAGCGCCCAGTCGTGGTACAGAGTAGTCGGACCACGAGAACAAAACAAAAAGGCGACAGAATTGAAAGAAGAATAGTCAAAGGTAACTTAGACGACATCACAATGACAGATCCACCACACAGTACTCCTTACTCATGGTGTTACAGTCATGTCGTCACACACAGGCACAAGAAAGGGAAACACTGCAGCGGCAAGTGAGCTGTCGTTAGCGTTCTACTCAGCGAGCGTGCATTAGTCCCATTTTTCGTGTCTGAAATTCCTAGTTTCCACAAAACTGCAATAACACTGCTGTAAGCAGTCCAGAAGTCACGTGAATGGATCTTAACTCAATCGCATTAGTTGCGCTTAAGACATAGTACTGTTTGCCTGCAGTTGTATACAAATTTCAACAAAAAATCGAGAAATTAATAAAACAAGTTTGAAAGATGGTCTGAAAATCAATTACTAAAAGAATAAAATAATGTTTAACATACTTATGCAAAAGGAAATAATACAAATTAACAACGAATTGATAGAAACAGTCGATGAATCTTTATATTCAGAACAGCTGAATACAATCAGTGGGTGGTCGAAAACGAAAGAAACAAAGTAACAGTGCCCTGGAAACTTTTTAGCAAAGTAATGACAGTTTTAAAAACTAAGCTCTAGTTGTGTACGAAGAGGAATATTCGCAATCAGTGTTTACTACCTACATAGACTTATGGCAGTGAGACACGTACTTTCTATTTAATTGTGAAAATCATTCAAAAACTGATTGATGCTCAGAAAAACAGGAAAATGTGCCTTATCTGAATTATTAGAAGGAAAACGAAAACAAACAATTGCGTTAGGGAACAGGCCGGAGTAGCAGACGTAATTTTGACGTCAATGACAATGAAATGGAGGTGTGCGGGGAGTGAATAGTAAAATATACCACGGAAGTTCATGGCTGGAGTCCTTGGGATAGCGATATAATATAAAATGGAAAGAAACATCCAGGTGCAACACGAATGTGTATAATTGATGTTAATAATGCACGCAGTACTCTACAGGAGAGCATTATCCAACCTTTTAATGGATGTGAAATAATCGATTTCTGCCTCTGGCAAGTATTACCATAAAGAAGTGCCTATACACAGGGTGACAATTATTGAACTATATGAAAAAACGTAAATTAGTTTCAAAATGCGGCAGGCGCATACTTAATTCAAAATTTAAACGTCACTACAGATATTCGGATTTAGGTTATGACATATTCGATATGCGTATCATCACTGGCGATGATGTGGCGCAGACGAATAGCGAAATTCTGCATGACATGCTGAAGTGTCGGAATATGGATGCTGTCCATCACCTCCTGAATGGCTGATTTCACCTAAGCAATAGTTTTGGGGTTATTGTTGCACACCTTACCTTTAGTACAGTACTACAAAAAAGAGTCACATGTGTTCAGATCCGGAGGATATGGCGGCCAATCGAGACCCATTCCAGTGGCCTCTGGGTATAGCCAGAATGCAGCCCCCAAAGTACTCCTCCAGGACATCAAACACTCTCCTGCTTCGCTAGGGTCGAGCTTCGTCCTGTATGAACCACATTTTGTCGAAATCAGGGTCACTTTGGATAATGGGGATGAAATCATCTTCCAAAACCTTCATGTACCATTCGGTAGTCACCGCGCCATCAAGGAATACCGCACCGTTTATTGCTTGACTGGACATTGCACACCACACAGTCATCCGCTGAGTGTGAAGAGACTCCTCGATCGCGAAATACGGGTTATCAGTCCCCCGAATGCTCCAGTTTTGCTCATTGACAAACCCGTCCAAATGAAAGTAGGCTACACCAAATCATGCGCATACTGATTCCCATAACGCCCCGCAGCCAACCGTGCAGTTTGAGCTTCCTAATACAAACCGTTCACAAGTTATGACGATTTCATTACATATAGTTCAATAACTGTCACCATGTGTATAAATCCCAATACTTGTCATAATTCGATATCGATCATTTTACATCCATTACGAAGTTGGATAATGCTCTCCTGATCATCCTGTCCGATCACCACTGAAATTAAGCGCTGTCGGGCTTGGCTCACACTTGGATGGGTCACAGACCGGGTCTGCCGATTGCTGTTGGCAAGCGGGGTGCAATCAGACCTTGTAAGACCAGTTGAGGAGCTGCTTGATTGAGAAGTAACGGCACTGCTTACGAAAACTGACAACGTCCAGGAGAGTGGTGTGCTGGCCACTTGCCCTTCTGTATCCGGATCGGGTGACATCTAAGGTCTGAGGATGACACGGCAGTCGGCCGGTACCGCTGGGCCTTCAAAGGCTGATTACACGGTGTTTATATATATATATATATATATATATATATATATATATATATATATATATATATATATATATATATATATATATATACTGAATAGGGGATCATGGGTGGTTGGTAGAGGTAGCACCTTTGCTTGGGGTTGACTCAGTACTGGTCCTCACCACCCCAGGGATGAGCTGAGGAGGTATGCAAGACCTTTGCCTCTGAGGAAGCTACGTCCAAGACCGTCCGTGCGTGGTGAAGAGCCACATCCTACACGAGGTGACCCTGTTAACGCAGAACACGGCGGATCTATAGGAGAAAACCTTGAAAAAAAATCTCACATTCCAAATCCTCAATGCGTCTGTACTCGAGTCGAGCGGCAGCGAGGTCAGCGTCTGTCCATCTAGTAGGTGCGGCTGTATTATATGCTCCAGGAACTGACAATTCCTGGTTCTAAACACCCAGTGGAAACACTGGACCAAAACTTACAAGCTATCATGATTCGTAAGAGTAATGACAGAATTACCCCAGGTGGTAACCAATCCACTCGTCGACAGACGACAACTGGGTTTTCGGATTCTGGGGAACCCGGGCCATCACGATCAGAGTTCTCAAGCAAACTTCGTCCCAAGGTTCCCATGTACATTGGTACCTTTAACATTCAGACCCTAATTCAACCTGGAAAATTACACAACTTAGTAACAGAGCTAGACCAACAAAAAATTAAGATCTTAGCGTTACAAGAAACTAGATTCACGGATGAAAATACAATAGACTATGGAAACTATCGCATCTTCAAGAGCAAGACTGACAAACGAATTGCCAATGGTACGCCACTCCTGGGCATGGCATTTGCGGTGCACAGAAATATATTAGGCTCAATTAGAGAGGTCTCTTCCATAAATAATCGCCTCATGACCATGCGTATCCAGTGCGCCAACAAGAAATACACATTGATAAATGTTCATGCACCCACAAACATAGACAACAAAAAACGCCAACTACAAACTGAAAAATTCTGGACTAAACTTGAAGATGTCATGGCCAAAATTCCCCGGGATGAGATCAAAATCTTAATGGGAGATTTCAATGCACAAATTGGCAGAGAGAAAGAACACCAAAAAACTGTAGGAAAATATCCAGCACACAGATTAACCAACAGAAACGGACTGAGATTTATTGAACTATGCCAACAAAATAATCTAAAAATAATGTCTACATCTTTGAGAAAAAACCTAGAAAACAAAAGACCTGGAGGTCCCCCATACAAGAGATCGGCGAATATCAGATTGACCACATTGCCATCTCCTATTTCGTACAGAAAGAGATCCATGATGTCCAAGTCCGCAGAGGGGCGAACATTGACTCAGACCACTACTTAACACGCATTAAAGTGAAATTCACCCCAAAAAAATTCTATCCGAAGGAAACACACATGATAAAATTTGACACACGAACAATCAAAGAAACCAATCTGAAGGAGGAGTGGGAAAAGGAACCAGCTGACTCTTGGGAAAAATTTCGAACAAAAATTACAAAGAAGGCAAAAGAACTGATCCCATTGAAAAAGAACACAAAACATCCCTGGTGGGACTCTGGATGTGAAAAAGCGCTGGAAGAAAGAAAGAAAGCCTTTCTGAAGTATAACAGTAAAAAATCCCCAGAAAATCTAGATCACTTCCACAACACCAGAAGACAACTGGCAAAAACAATCAGACACGTCAAGAGGAAGTACCTCAAGGAACAGTGTGAGTCTATTGAAGAAAATTTCCGTAACTTTGCTGGGAGAATCAATGGATACGGCTCACGAAATCTATGTTTCAGAAAACCAGATGGAAAACTAGCGCTCACAAATCGGGAAAATTGTGAGGAGCTGGCGAGATACTTTTCCGGACTCCTCAATTGCCCTGAACCTTCTTCAAGATTCCCTCAAGAAACTGCTGTCTACACAAATCCAGAATCCCCACCACCTACACTAGAGGAGATCCAAAGACATATTCATAGACTGAAAAACAACAAGGCATCCGGAGAAGATAATATCACTGCAGAACTACTTAAAAATCTTGGAGCAAATTCCCTCAAAGAACTCACTCAAATCATCACAGATATTTGGCAGACAGAAAAACTACCAGAAGATTGGAAATGCGCCCTAATTCATCCACTGCATAAAAAGGGAGACATGGCAGATATAAACAACTATCGAGGAATCTCCCTTCTCCAAGTCACTTATAAAATCCTCTCAGCTTGTCTTCTTCAACGAACACAAGAACAACTCGAACACAGTATTGGTGAATACCAAGCTGGCTTTCGCCCTCACCGATCCTGTGCAGAACAAATTTTCAATTTGAAGACAACACTAAAATACAAAGCAGTCAGAAACAGTCCGATCATTTGTTCCTTTGTTGATTTCGCAAAGGCTTATGATTCAATCTATAGGCAATCTCTCTTTATTATCCTTGAGGAGCTAGGACTCGATCCGAAAACCCTAAACCTTATCAAAGAAACGCTCACAAACACAACTTCTAAGATAAAATTCCTGGGTGAAATATCAGAGCCCTTCCTGATCAAAACCGGCGTCAGACAAGGTGACGGCTTGTCTCCACTCCTCTTCAATCTTGTCTTAGACAAAGTCATCCGAGAATGGGAAAAAGAACTGAAGAATCAAAATTACTGGAAGCCTATACAACTAGGAAGATCGAAAGATGGTATTAAAATTTCATGCTTGGCATTTGCAGATGACGTGGCCATTCTAGCAGAAAACGAGACCACAGCAATTAAACAGATACACATTCTCAAAGAATGCGCCGAAAAAGTTGGGCTACAAATTTCCTTCCAAAAAACCAAATTCATCTGCTCAAAATTTGAAACTCAAAAACTGACTAAAAAATATGGACAAATTGAGAGAGTTCCATTCTTTAAATACTTAGGTGAGGTCCTAGAACCCACAGGGGGAGAGAAAACTGCACAAAAAGTTCGACTGCAAAAACTGAAAAGAGCATACTGGAAAACCCACAACATCTACAATAAAAAGTGTCTCTCCATTCACTTGAAAATACGACACTACAATACAGTAATCAAGCCCGAAGCACTATATGCCAGCGAAACACTCACACTCCATAGAAAAGGCGACCTGGAAGGCATCCTGAAAGAGGAACGCAAAATTATCAGAAAGATTCTTGGCCCAAAAAGAACTGAAGATGGATACAGGTTACAGTCTCGGAAAACTACAGAAAAATTATCTAACCTCGCCGCAGACATCCGGAAAAGAAGACTAAAATTTTACGGTCATATCCACAGACTCCCAACACCCAGACTCTCCCACAAAATTTTAATATACATTGAAAAATTGAAAACCATACCCTGGATAAAAGAAACCAAAACAGATCTAGTAAATGCACAAATAAATTCTTCAGAAGTTATAAACAGAAATGTATACAGGCAAAAAATCAATAGTTGGAAAGTACAACCCGAGAATGAAGTTTGCAAGAGACAGGGGACAAAATGGACAGAGGAAAGAAAGAGAATTCATGGGGAAAGAATGAGAGAAGTTTGGAGAATTAAAAAATTGAATCGGAAAAGCTTTGCGTGATCCGTATGAGTCCAATCGCACATTATATATATATATATACATATATATATATATATATATATAGCTATTACAAATGATTGAAGCGATTTCATAAATTCACTGTAGCTCCATTCATTGACACATGGTCACGACACACTACAGATACATAGAAAAAAAAGTTTTGTTCGGCCGAAGCCGTACTTCAGGTTTCTGCCGCCAGAGCGCTCGAGAGCGCAGTGAGACAAAATGGCGACAGGAGCCGAGAAAGCGTATGTCGTGCTTGAAATGCACTCACATCAGTCAGTCATAACAGTGCAACGACACTTCAGGACGAAGTTCAACAAAGATCCACCAACTGCTAACTCCATTCGGCGATGGTATGCGCAGTTTAAAGCTTCTGGATGCCTCTGTAAGGGGAAATCAACGGGTCGGCCTGCAGTGAGCGAAGAAACGGTTGAACGCGTGCGGGCAAGTTTCACGCGTAGCCCGCGGAAGTCGACGAATAAAGCAAGCAGGGAGCTAAACGTACCACAGCCGACGGTTTGGGAAATCTTACGGAAAAGGCTAAAGCAGAAGCCTTACCGTTTACAATTGCTACAAGCCCTGACACCCGATGACAAAGTCAAACGCTTTGAATTTTCGGCGCGGTTGCAACAGCTCATGGAAGAGGATGCGTTCAGTGCGAAACTTGTTTTCAGTGATGGAGCAACATTTTTTTCTTAATGGTGAAGTGAACAGACACAATGTGCGAATCTGGGCGGTAGAGAATCCTCGCGCATTCGTGCAGCAAATTCGCAATTCACCAAAAGTTAACGTGTTTTGTGCAATCTCACGGTTTAAAGTTTACGGCCCCTTTTTCTTCTACGAAAAAAAGTTACAGGACACGTGTATCTGGACATGCTGGAAAATTGGCTCATGCCACAACTGGAGACCGACAGCGCCGACTTCATCTTTCAACAGGATGGTGCTCCACCGCACTTCCATCATGATGTTCGGCATTTCCTAAACAGGAGATTGGAAAACCGATGGATCGGTCGTGGTGGAGATCATGATCAGCAATTCATGTCATGGCCTCCACGCTCTCCCGACTTAACCCCATGCGATTTCTTTCTGTGGGGTTACGTGAAAGATTCATTGTTTAAACCTCCTCTACCAAGAAACGTGCCAGAACTGCGAGCTCGCTTCAACGATGCTTTCGAACTCATTGATGGGGACATGCTGCGCCGAGTGTGGGTGGAACTTGATTATCGGCTTGATGTCTGCCGAATCACTAAAGGGGCACATATCGAACATTTGTGAATGCCTAAAAAAACTTTTTTGAGTTTTTGTATGTGTGTGCAAAGCATTGTGAAAATATCTCAAATAATAAAGTTATTGTAGAGCTGTGAAATCGCTTCAATCATTTGTAATAACCCTGTATATATATATACTGATCAGCCAGAACCGTAAGACCAGCGACCTATTGTCGATACAAAACCGCCTAGGCGATAGCAGCGTCATCTGGCGGGGAATAACCGCTAGTCAGATACATTCACGCTTGTGTAGAATGGGGAAGGTGCGCGATCTATCTGACCTTGACTGAGGGCAGATTGTGATACCCCAGAGGCTCGGCCCGAGCATTTCGGAAACTGCACGACTTGTCAGGCGTTCGAGCAATGCTGCAGTGAGTGTGTTTCAACACGTGGCGAAACCAAGATGAAACCATGTCAAGACATCGTGGGGTTGGGTGGCCATCCTTCATTACAAATGTCGGACTTCGTAGGCTGGCCACACTGGTAAAACAGGACAGAACTGTGGCGGAACTAAAACCAGATTTTAATGCTGGTCAGAGTGCAAGTGTGTCTGAACACGCAGTGCACCGAACGCTCCTAACTATGGGCCTCCGCAGCCGACGACCCATGCGCGTGCCAGCGCTAACAGCACAACATCGTCAACCACGACTTAGATGGGCACATGACCATCGGCACTGGACGTTGGCGCAGTGGCATAGCGCTGCATGGTCTGACGAATCCCGGTAACTGCTTCATTCTGCTAATGGGAGGACAGGAATCTGTCGTCTTCCAGTGGAGCAGCTCCTTGACAACTGTGCTGTGGGAAGGAGTCGAGCTGACGGCGGCTACTTTATGATCTGGAGAAAATTCAAGACAACATTTCTAAACCTTTGGTTCCCTTCTTGTAGAACTAATTTATCATCGGCGTTTTACAAGTCTAAGCGGCAGACAAATCCTTTCAGAAAAAAACATCGTAATACCTAAATTCGTATTAGATTTCGACGAATTCTCGTTTTTCATAAATACTTTTCGTGCTCTAGCCGGTCTACGTTTTATATCCTCTCTACTTAAGTCATGATCAGTCATCTTGCTGCCCAGTAATTAATATCCAAAAATCACAATGTAAATTATCTCCATCGCGCCATGTGTACCGATTATCAGATGCAATTACAATTGCGCAGTGGTTTGCGCGCTGGACTCGCATCTGGGGGAACGATGGTTCAACCCCCGCGTCCAGCCATTCAGATTCTGGTTTTCCAAATACACGTTACTACTGAATTTGCTCAGTAATGTAGTGTACCACGTTGAAAATTTGGAAAGCGTACTATTTAAGTCCTACACACCATCTTGAATCCTACACAAAGTGTAATATTACTACATGTATGGACTGCGAAGTAAAGCTGTCAAGTATTTTTGAATCCTCACAGCTGAAGGTGCTCTATTTCCTTATGGAATTAATACGCAACTGTTTTTGTGCATTATGCCCATTTCTCAGTGTTTTAGTTCTGCCCTGTTTTTTTGTGGTACTGTTGTGGCACGTGTTATTAGCTGTGTAAAATGAATTCCATTGACCTTAAAAAAATGAACTAAATCTGGCAGACTATTACAAATTGGATGATGAATATATGCAGATGAGAACATTCACGTTAATGTTCGCCATTCTAGGCTACTTACGGTAGAGCTGTTGAACTTTAATGAACAGTACGTTCTTCGAAGTGTTATGTGAGACTAATGTACTCACGGTAAAAAAAGCATTTGTGATTTGTCACAGCTCATGCGTCGTGGGATTACGGAAGTCTGAAGTCAATGTTAGCTGCAAATCAATAACGTTACAGAACTCATGTAAATTTATGCTATGACTGCACTCCTCCTTCCCCACTTGTTATCATAGAAATTGACCTTCGTGCACTAAATACAATTCGTGCGCAGTTTAAGCATGAAATGACTCTTCGAGGAACGTTGTAAGACTGGCCGGTTCATGGCTGGAAATACAATGCAATCTACTGCAGTGCACTGAATATGAAAGTTTACTTGTTTCGTCACTACACAGGTGGCTGTACGTAGGTTGATGACCTTGCAGGCTCGTTAGACCGGGACGGCTATCTCCTAGGAAGCCTTCCCCGTACACGTTATCAGGGTGCCTGGGCGATTCGACGGCTTAGCTTGTTCCTAATGGTTGCTTGACAAGTACACTGTTTCGTGACACTAGTACCACTATCGAAGATGATAACGGAACAGTGACGTGGTTTCCATAAAGTTTCCGGGTCATGTGGACATGCGTAGATGTTCAAAGTGCTGGAAGGCAGAGGGGAATTTGATGACCTGGTAAATGGTTACTGCAGCGGAAGACAAGGATCAAGAGTGTATAGTGTTTGAAACTTTTTCAGATCAGAAGTTTGTAAATATATGAGGTCCGTCTGGACTGTAGCAAAGCATAACCTTAATTTTAATCGTTGGCGAATTGGGTAATAGATTGTTTGAAGACATTATCTGAAGAGGACAACTGCAGCAGCTGTCGGAATGAAATCCTTAACCCAGTAAATTGTTCAAATGCGTGTTTGCGTTCAAACATGCTGGTAAAGGAAGCATTACAAGACAAATATTCTAAATAAGTAGGGAAAAAGAATTTCGGGAAACAGATGACAGAATGGTGCGCCACACCTCTGCGGCGCCAGACAGTGACTCAGCCAATCAATTCCGCAGCGTGCGACATCTTCTGGTGACATTTTTGTGGTCAGTAATTGCTCCGCCAGTACACGTCACGGTAACGAACACACCATTCATTATGCATTCGCCGTTATTAATAATTCATTTATGCGCTCGTTGCGGAGCAGTACAGCTCGTGCGTTAGAGGCCCTCAGATCGATGGTCAATTTGTCTGTCATTAGCGCCGTTAAGCGTGCTCTTTAAGCGACATCGCACCTCCCGATTAATATGTCGTGTTTTTGGCAGGGACATTCCTGTTCCATGTTTATTGCGACTTATATAACGTGGCCGTTGAAAAGTCAGTTTTCTGAGAGAAGAATTGTGTCTTGAAAGCATGCGGGGCCAACACCACATTGTACGTTGAAGATCATCCTCGCTGCAGAGAGGGGAGATAAAGACCAGCATTTTTTGGTATCAGAGGTGGCATCTTTCCCCGAAAGTGACAGATGGTAAATCATCGCGTAGAACAGAAGTTATATCTGGCGTTCCGCAAGGTAGTGTCATACGACCTCTGCTGTTCCTGATTTAGAAAAATGATCTAGGTGATAATGTGAGCAGCCCCTCAGATTGTTTGCAGATGGCGATGTAATTTACCGTCAAGTAAAATCGTCAGAGCATCAATTCCGGTTACAAAATGATCTAGAGAGAATTTCTGTATAGTGCAAAAAGTGGCAATTAGCACTAAAGAAAGAAAAGTGCGAGGTCATCCACATGGGTGCTACAAGAAATCCGATAAATTCTGGGCATACGATAAATCCCACAAATCTAAGGGCTGTCAATTCGACTAAATACCCAGAAATTACAATTACGAGCAACTTACATTGGAAAGACCACATAGATAATATTGTGGGGAAGGGGAAACAAAGACTGCGCTTTTTTGCCAGAAAATTTAGAAGATGCGACAAAACCACTAAAGAGACTACATTACTGTTGTCCGTCCTCTGCTGGAATATTGCTGCGCGGTATGGGATCCTTACCGGGTTGGATTGACGGAGGACATCGAAAAAGTGCAAAGAAGGGCAGCTCGTTTCGTGTTATGGCGCAGTAGGGGTGAGAGTGTCACTTATATGATACGCGAGTTGGGGTATCAGTCACTGAAACAAAGGCGGTTTTCTTTGCGGCGAGATCTATTTGCGAAATTTCAAAAAATGGTTCAAATGGCTCTGAGCACTATGAGACTTACCATCTCAGATCATCAGTCCCCTAGAACTTTGAACTACTTAAACCTAACTAACATAAGGACATCACACACGTCCATGCCCGAGGTAGGACTCGAACCTGCGACCGTAGCGGTCACGTGGTTCCAGACTGAAGCGCCTAGAACCGCTCGGCCACCAGCGGCCGGCTACGAAATTTCAATCACCAACTTTCTCTTCCGAATGCGAAAATATTTTGTTGACACCCACCTACGTAGGGAGAAATGATCATCCTAATAAAATAAGAGAAATCGGAGCTCGAACGGAAAGATTTAGGTTTTCCTTTTTCCCACGTGCCATTCGAGAGTGGAATGGTAGAGAAGTAGTATGAGAATGGTTCGATGAACCGTCTGCCAGGCGCTTAAGTGTGAACTGCATAATAACCATGTAGATGCAGATGTAGAAGGCAGTACACTGGTTCGAGTCCTGCCTTCGGTGCCGTCGCTGTCAGTATTGTCCGCACAGAGACTAAATGAGGAATGATGGATACTGTATAGAGTACACGAACGCAAGGCAAACAGTTCCCAGCTGGCCATAAAAATAGTTTATACCTTTGTTATGTTAGTATGGGTGAGTTTTGTACCTGGAGGCTAGCGTACCTATGAACATCTGATGTTTCCTGGTTGATGTTTCAATCTAGTGGCCTATTTTAGAATCAGACGAAAGAAGAGGTGCACTAGAGACCACCAAAAGCAGTTTCCGTCATTTTCTACTGGCTTTGTTGTTGCCGTGTGCACCATTTGTAAATGTTTTGGCTCTATACTTTTAAGTGCTATATAATACACCGTCCAGTAACAATAATGTGATCACCTTGAAACGTCCCCTTAGAACAATTATACAAGACTGTGCTTAAACTGACACACAATACTTTTTAGCGCAACGCAATCTGACTTTCAATAATCCCTACAAAGGAATGGCCCTGACTAACATTAACCTGTACCTTTCACAAATCACTTACCTCACCAAAAGTCTCCGTTACTCGAACTACTGCAATACAGCGAGCGCCACTACTGCCAGCTAAATAAAAGATTCAAACTACGGAAGGCACTAACTACTGATAGGCATAGTTAGCAAATGAAAGATTTTAATAGAGAACAAACAATGTATTTACCTTAATAATCATAATATACATGTTCATGACATTCATTTTTA
Source organism: Schistocerca cancellata (assembly GCF_023864275.1). Taxonomy (NCBI): domain Eukaryota; kingdom Metazoa; phylum Arthropoda; class Insecta; order Orthoptera; family Acrididae; genus Schistocerca; species Schistocerca cancellata. The sequence continues at coordinate 651,150,230 of NC_064627.1, forward strand.
CAAATTTCCAACTCCGCCATCTCTCTCCCCACATCCACCACTGCTGGCGGCTCACCTCCAACTGCGCAACGCTACGCGCTGTTCACATCCAGCTGCCTAACACTACAATGGCAGACAACAATGCAAACTAGCCACAGACTGCACACAGCACAGATAGTGATTTTCATACAGAGCGCTACGTGGCGTTACCAATAACAAAACATAAACAGCCTACTTACATAGCCCCCATGCTCCCCACAAAAATTTTTACAAATTGTTTTGGGCACTGGCCAATACAGATTTGAAAAAATTTTTCATAATTACAGTAAGAAAAATATCAAATGCACACACTAATTGATACAATGTTGGTCAAAATCTAAAATGTTCTCACAGTCCATAAAGACAGTCCAGATTGTTCATTACAGTAAAATTGCAGTGGTTTTCTCAACGTCTGAGCAGTAAAAGAAAATGCACACGGAAGTAGTGGATTTCCACGCAGTCTTGAAGAAGTAGTATTGTCCTTCCAACGGAAAGAGAGTGCTGACTCTTGACATGCTGACAGGTAATGGGCCACAACAGAGCAAACCCACAGCAGAGTCATTCGACGTTTTGAAGAAGGTAGGTCATCACAGAGCAGACCCACTGTAGTCCTGGTAGAGAATATGGTATTGGTGGGCTACCAGAGGTGCAGACCCACTGTAGTCCTGGTAGAGATTGTGGTATTGGTGGGCCACCAGAGGTGTAGACCCACTGTAGTCCTTGTAGAAATTGTGGACAGGCCCACTGTAGTCCTGGTATAGATTGTGGTATTGGTGGGTCATCAGAGATGCAGACCCACTGTAGCCCTTGTAGAGATGGCCAGCAGCCATCTGTTGTGACTGTGCTGGTGCACAATCACCATCGAAGAGTCTTGCAGTTAATATAGCAAGTCCATAATCACCACTTGTGCACTCACAAAGTTTTTGGAATTGTCCTTAGAACCAGCAATGCTGTTATCCAGTCCCTTGCTGAATTATTAACACACGTGCAAACACTAACAGTTCCAACTTCTCACATATTGTCCATATACTATGACCAACAGAAACGTGTGCAGTGAAATGTAACTTACAAGTTACTTAATTTGATGAACTGGTGTCAATTACAATATTATAACATGAGAATACAATTACAAAGGTACAAAATACATCATTAAAGAACATAACAATACAGATAACATTTGTAGTAAAAGCTTTACAAAAGAATAGAAATAGACATATACATCAGTGTTACAGGAATTATGACATAAGTAAATACATAAAAGATCAGAATAATTATTGAAACATCCACTTCACACATTAGCATTAAAACAAAACAGAATAAATAATGTCTAAGCATATTTACAAGGTAAATAACATATTATTAATGCCAATTATATTTGAGAACTTCGTTTCGGCGGTTCCATCTCAAAATCCAATGCGCCTTGCCAATTTCTTTCATAATTTCCGAAGTGTCCTATGTTATTATTTAGTGGTTGTTCCGTATTTCTATGTCCCTCTTCCCGTACTGGAGCGCGAGTGTCCTCTGAAATATGTAATTATTGTATTACCTGCGTCAACTGATCTTGTACTTCCCGGATTTCTCTTTTGTACTGTGAATTGATTTGATTTTGATTTTGTTTGAATTTTCTAATTTGTTCATACTCTTCTGTGTCAGTAAAGACTACCGGTTTTGTGTCATTCAGATTATCATCTACCTTCGTAGATAAATTATTTAGCTGGTCCGAAAGTTCAACTACTTTCTCTGATAATGAACTAATTTCCTCCATGTGTCTTTCTGAACCAACGTTCAGAGTATCTACTTTGTCCTTTAAGTTTTCTTGAGTTTTTACAAGTTGCGTAACCGAATCGGTAGATGCAACTGAGTCAATTTTAGCCCACAAGGTCTCATGATTTTCATGAACAATGGTTTGCAGTTCTTTTATGGCTGCTTCGTGATTCTGTAATGCATTTTCATGCCACGAAAAAATTGGTTGAAAATGCTCACAAATTTGTGTTTTTACGTCATTACAGACTTTTTGACATTTCGATTCAATGTTATGTAACTCAGTAGTTAAATCTTCACGTGTTTGTTCAAGTGTGGTGTCTTACTTTTGAAGCTTTTGCTGTGTTTGTCTCTGCTTTTGTTCCATTGTGTCTAACTTTTGAAGATTTTGTTCCATTGTGTATAACTTTTGAAGATTTTGGCCCATTTGTTGGATTAATTGTAATAACAATGCATTAGTGTCTGGAATCTGTTCCTCTACGCTTTTCGGCAGTGCATTTGCACCAGCAACATTCACATTTTGACAAGCAGAAAATGTATCTTGACTTATTTGAGAAAACGGTGAGGATGCAAAACCTGAATCTACAGTATTTGCAAAATTGTGTCCTATCATTTCGGATTCCTGAGGCGAGCTGTTGCCGATCGATCGATCGATAATGCTTCCCTGTTCACTAATTGTTTCACTGCTTACGCCATTGTTTGCCGCCCGCTCCATTTCCCTATGCACAGTTACCAAATTACTATGTTGAACATTAGTTAATTCATTACATGGTGGCGCTAACACACTACTTTCGTCTTCACTGTCATTTCTCGGTTTACTTTGGAGCCTAGTATTACGTTTTTCACACGCCATTATTGTCACAATATTTCACACGACAACACAGAAAAACACAATTTGAAGAGCAAAAATAGGGGAATACATTAACATAGCACTGAAAATAATATCTAGTTAATTGCAAGCGCAGCTGCGAAATACTTGGTGCAAATCTACATGCATGCCACAACTGTTTTACTGTACAACAATGAAAGACTGCAACTACAAAGGAGAGTCTCAATACAATTACGCACTAGCAATAAACAAAATCTACACTAATTACACAAACTACAAGAAAAAATCAGAAGATTCCAGTGAGGTATCCTCGGCTAAGGGTCGACATATGAAACGTCCCCTTAGAACAATTATACAAGACTGTGCTTAAACTGACACATAATATTTTTTAGCGCAACGCAATCTGACTTTCAATAATCCCTACAAAGGAATGGCCCTGACTAACATTAACCTGTACCTTTCACAAATCACTTACCTCACCAAAAGTCTCCGTTACTCGAACTACTGCAATACAGCGAGCGCCACTACTGCCAGCTAAATAAAAGATTCAAACTACGGAAGGCACTAACTACTGATAGGCATAGTTAGCAAATGAAAGATTTTAATAGAGAACAAACAATGTATTTACCTTAATAATCATAATATACATGTTCATGACATCCATTTTTACAAATTTCCAAACTCCGCCATCTCTCTCCCCACATCCACCACTGCTGGCGGCTCACCTCCAACTGCGCAACGCTACGCGCTGTTCACATCCAGCTGCCTAACACTACAATGACAGACAACAATGCAAACTAGCCACAGACTGCACACTGCACAGCCAGTGATTTTCATACAGAGCGCTACGTGGCGTTACCAATAAGAAAAGATAAACAGCCTACTTACAACCTGTCAAAAGCCTGAGTAACCACTTTTTTGCGGTGAGGACCGCTGCGAGACGTGCGGGAAGGGAGCCAGCGAGCTTCTGGAAGTTGCTGACGGGGCTGTGCATCCATGCCGACACCAGTGCCGTGACCAGCTGCGATAGGTTTCTCGGTAGAGGATCCAAGGCGCGAGCAGCCCAATCGAGGTAGTGCTACATATTCTCGACTGGGTTTCAATCTGGGGACAGTAGTGGCTAGGACAGTACGGTAAATTCATCGTGGGCGTCTTAGAACCACGCGCGTACACTAGGAGCTGCGTGACGCGTTCTATTGTCCTCTAGTGTCGATCCAGTGTGCCTTCCGGAATGACGAGATCGCCCAAGGAATTCCACGGAAGCATTCCCCATGTACAACTCTCCATCCTCCGGCCTGGACACTTCCGGCGATTGCTGGACGGTATCTGCTTTCAGACGTTTCATGCCGTACACGACAACCACCATCAGTCCAATGGAGCGTAAAACGTGATTCATCTGAAAAGGCCATCTGTCGACACAGTGGGCGTCTTGTTGCGGTATTGGCGAGCAAATTCCAGCTGCAGAGGCTCATGCACAGCAATGTTCGCTGAACGGGCGTTGAGGAGTCACTTCTGGTAGCCCCATGGTTTATTTGGACGGTCAGTTGCTCAACAAACTTGTGCGTCCTGAGAAGGACTTTTTGGTTGTTTGCTCTGAATTCTATGACCGGGAGGCCTTTTCGGGCAGTACTGTCTCATCCTGTTGTTGTTACTCATTTAGCACCACCCAGGAGGCACGTGTGACTTAGGGTATGTCACGGACGCGAGTAACCATATAGGTCTACGCTGATGACATCTGTTTGGTAACCCAGAGCTTCAGTTTCACCACTGCTGAAAGCACATTAACTGCCGACATGGAAATCCTGGACACACTTCAGGAAATGGTGTCTCCGCCTAAACCCTTAGAAAACTGTTACATCAGCATTCCACCCAGGAACAGACACTCTGACTATTAACCAGAAGTTAAACTCCGAGGACAAATCTTACAGTACTGCAGCACTCCGACGTACCTCGGAATAACACTCGATAGGTCCCTAACTTTTCGACATCTCTCCAACATGACCGCAAATGTGAAGACTCATAATAATATCATTCAGAAGCGAGCTGGTACCTCCTGGGATTGCACTGCTCAAACCCTAAGATCAACTGCCTTGGCACTATCACACTCTGTCGATGAATACTGTCGTCCAACCTGGATCAACAGTGCTCACTGTAGCAAGATATATCTGCAACTCTACCAGACAATGCGACTTATCACAGGCTGCATACCTAGCACTCAAACTGCATGGCTAACAGTTTTAAGTATCATCCAACCTCCAGATCTACAAAGATAAGATGCTCTCCTGAAGATCTGGAGAAACATTCAGAAGAACCCCCGGCTAGCCGTACACAGCGATATATTAATAGCACAACATCAGTGTCTGAAGTCAAGAAAACCACCTTGGCGAACTGCACAACATCTTGAAGCCTCCGACTTTAACATCAACGAAGCATGGAGAAGTCAGTGGGAAGAATAGTCAGTGTTCAGCGATCATCTGGTTGAAAAGCCTTCCTTGCGAGTTCCAGGTTTCACACACCCCAGACGCCTGTGGAGAACCATCAACGGCACCCAAACAGGTCAAGGGAACTGCGGATATCTAAATCGCAAATGGGGCTGGGCAACATCTCCAGACTGTGACTGTGGAACTGCCCTGCAAACAATGAATCACATTGTTAGTGAGTGCCCGAAACGAGCCTTCGGGGGCTCAATAAATGACGTCCACCAAGCATCACCTGAAGGGCTCAACTGGATCAACAAATTGGACTTAGAAATCTAAGAACTTGTGTAATGTGTACATAATTTAGAATAATACTTTGGACTTTTGCTTCTGTACCTGTATTTTGCTTGTCATTTCTTACACTGTATACTCTTAAAATCATGAATTTGGTCCAAGCTCTGTATAATCATACGACAAATAAATAAAGTTGCTCAACAGTTGCGCGTCCATCTGCTCGTTCACTTCTCAACGGCCGTCGTCGACCCCATCATCTGTGGCCCGTGGTGCCACAAAGTTGCCTCGGCGCCGAGATGTGACAGCGCCATTTTACCATGCACGGTATACTTCAACCGCGTCGGCAAGTGAACAGTTTACAAACTTAGCCTACATAAATGGTTCAAATGGCTCTAAGCACCTTGGGACTTAACATCTGAGGTCATCAGTCCCCTAGACTTAGAACTACTTAAACCTTTTAAGGACATCATACACATCCATGCCCGAGGCAGGATTCGAACCTGCGACCGTAGCAGCAGCGCGTTTCCGCACTGAAGCGCCTAGAACAGCTCGACCACAGCGGCCGGCCTTTTCAAAGTAATTATGTAAAGTGTGGATTGGTAACTCATACTTAATGGGACGTGCACCACCTTGTACCTTAAAACGGAAGGAAGTCCATCATGGAACATGTTATATTTACAAAGTAACTGAGTTTAGTCAACCTCTGTTACTTTCTTAATAAGTTTCGCTATTTTGAACACAGATATTTGTGTTAGCTTCCAAATACGTCTACTTCACTGTGTTGTAGGGATCCAGACCCACGTCCCTATGCTCGTCAGGACTGAACCAAGCAGGGTGCATTGAGATGGGTCTGTTCAAGCTCGAGAGCTTGAAGAAAACATTATTTCAAATATTCAAATGTGTGTGAATTCCTAAGGGACTAAATTGCTGAGGTCATCGGTCCCTAGACTTACACACTAGTGAAACTAACTTAAACTAACTTCTGCTACACTCATGCCCGAGGAAGGACTGTAACCTCTGGCGGGAGGGGCCACGCAATCCGTGACATGGCACCCCAAACCGCGCGGCCACTCCACGTGGAAAAACTACACTCCTGGAAATTGAAATAAAAACACCGTGAATTCATTGTCCCAGGAAGGGGAAACTTTATTGACACATTCCTGGGGTCAGATACATCACATGATCACACTGACAGAACCACAGGCACATAGACACAGGCAACAGAGCATGCACAATGATTGCACTAGTACAGTGTATATCCACCTTTCGCAGCAATGCAGGCTGCTATTCTCCCATGGAGACGATCGTAGAGATGCTGGATGTAGTCCTGTGGAACGGCTTGCCATGCCATTTCCACCTGGCGCCTCAGTTGGACCAGCGTTCGTGCTGGACGTGCAGACCGCGTGAGACGACGCTTCATCCAGTCCCAAACATGCTCAATGGGGGACAGATCCGGAGATCTTGCTGGCCAGGGTAGTTGACTTACACCTTCTAGAGCACGTTGGGTGGCACGGGATACATGCGGACGTGCATTGTCCTGTTGTAACAGCAAGTTCCCTTGCCGGTCTAGGAATGGTAGAACGATGGGTTCGATGACGGTTTGGATGTACCGTGCACTATTCAGTGTCCCCTCGACGATCACCAGTGGTGTACGGCCAGTGTAGGAGATCGCTCCCCACACCATGATGCCGGGTGTTGGCCCTGTGTGCCTCGGTCGTATGCAGTCCTGATTGTGGCGCTCACCTGCACGGCGCCAAACACGCATACGACCATCATTGGCACCAAGGCAGAAGCGACTCTCATCGCTGAAGACGACACGTCTCCATTCGTCCCTCCATTCACGCCTGTCGCGACACCACTGGAGGCGGGCTGCACGATGTTGGGGCGTGAGCGGAAGACGGCCTAACGGTGTGCGGGACCGTAGCCCAGCTTCATGGAGACGGTTGCGAATGGTCCTCGCCGATACCCCAGGAGTAACAGTGTCCCTAATTTGCTGGGAAGTGGCGGTGCGGTCCCCTACGGCACTGCGTAGGATCCTACGGTCTTGGCGTGCATCCGTGCGTCGCTGCGGTCCGGTCCCAGGTCGACGGGCACGTGCACCTTCCGCCGACCACTGGCGACAACATCGATGTACTGTGGAGGCCTCACGCCCCACGTGTTGAGCAATTCGGCGGTACGTCCACCCGGCCTCCCGCATGCCCACTATACGCCCTCGCTCAAAGTCCGTCAACTGCACATACGGTTCACGTCCACGCTGTCGCGGCATGCTACCAGTGTTAACGACTGCGATGGAGCTCCGTATGCCACGGCAAACTGGCTGACACTGACGGCGGCGGTGCACAAATGCTGCGCAGCTAGCGCCATTCGACGGCCAACACCGCGGTTCCTGGTGTGTCCGCTGTGCCGTGCGTGTGATCATTGCTTGTACAGCCCTCTCGCAGTGTCCGGAGCAAGTATGGTGGGTCTGACACACCGGTGTCAATGTGTTCTTTTTTCCATTTCCAGGAGTGTATTTACAACATGAGATGTACAGGATTGTCTCCTCAGTTGCTACCAGCTTCGTCGAGCCACCGGAGTGCGGACCCTGTAAGCAGAAGCGAGTGCGGGACGCCGGGATTTCTGCAGCGTCGCGGAAGGATCGTGTGGTGGGCATCATGTCGCGGCTCTGTCCAGACATTGGCAGCCATAGCCCTCTATGGACAGCGGTCGATAGCAGCCTCTGTTGATCGATCTTCGGAGTGTTCGCGTTGGGGACTGAGCACGTACGCCCAGGAGACTCGTCCTCCAACCGAGCCTGAAATACTCGTTGTCGTGAGGATTCTGACCCTCGGCATCCGTTTAGGAGACAGGCCGACAGCATTAGTGTCTGCTGCAGGAACGGGGTGAGTGGCAGCAGGGGCTCCCTCCACCATGGCGGTTGGCGTACAGGTTCCTGGCCCTGCTGGTCAAGCCATCAGTAGGCCGGCGGGCTGATGGAGTTCTCTGCAGCCTATCAGTGATGTATCTCAAGTTAGCGCTACAGCTTGCAGTGGCTGAGTCTCTCCAGCGGCACTTGCGACTATGTGGATGATTGTAGACGACTAGGCGCGCAGAGAGTCGACAGACATAGCCTGCCCCCACCCCCTACACCCCCCCCCCCCCCGGCCCCCCTTATCTCTACCAGCGGACTACTGCAACTGAGGGTGAGATTAAGAAAGGCGTATTATTTACGTTGGTGCTTTCCAGGCGCTCTTCTATAGTGTGGGTAGCAGTGGCATCTTATGTACCAGCTTCCTCGTATGGTCACCTCTCCTAGTGACTTCAGATGCTCATAACTTAGTCTTCCAGATGCTCTTTTCTGCTGAATCAGTGACTGGATAGTTACTTTTACGTTTTCCCTCCGCCACACACCGTCAGGTGGCTTGCGGAGTATGGATGTAGATGTAGATAACTGGGCTTCGTTGTGTCCTTTGCTTTTTCCCCAGTATGGCGTTATCTGTCTCTTGTCATGACGTCATTGTGCCTCACTAGTGGATTGGGGCACTCGGCCGGTCCCGCGTGTCGCAATCGCTTTCGTGTTCGCCTTCGCCTGCTCAGCATTTCCTCCTAGCCGGCAGTTTGCCGGTCATTGACTCAGTCGGTTCGACTTCTGCTGTTGCCAGTGAAGAACGTTAAACAATATTTTAGTGTTAACCTGCCATGCTCTTCCGGGATTCAGCGATATCTTTAACCTGTAACTGATCTTCGATAATACTTCCACTTCTTTGACTTCAATTACTGATTAATGCTGTGTGGCAGGCTATTAATATAGCAAGTAGACTGTCAAATACAGTACTGGCACGATTTTCTCGATTGCGACACATTTAAATTTCAATAAAATAATTCTTCCTGGGTACATTAGCATGTTGTAGCATGGAATAGTTTTTCACATACTGTTTCAGAGGAAGACTGCAGTACACAAAAAATTACACTTACCGTTTAAAAATGAAACAAGGAAATATTTAGTTGTATTATAAGGCTGGCTACAACGAAAGTCTGAAACGTTTTCCAAGGTGCAGTACTCTCCACTACGTACTGACCAAAACAATGAGGTAATTATCAACCTTATCTGAAAAATAGTTTTGAAGCAGCTGTGCTGTTTCGTTTATTTCAAATGTACAAACTTAAATGCGTGACATCTGGAAGCTTTTCGCCAACGGAAACTTATCCAACGTTTTTGAAGTTTTATAAGAAAGCTACTTCCAAATTTACTGCTCTCACAAAGAAGGTTGCCAAGTTATGCGGAGCCATATTTCTCTCGGAGATGATCCACATCACAAATTTAACTACGAGACGATGCAAAATTCGGTATCGGAAGTATGCGAAATAGCTGACCCCATAGGCAGTTCGTAAGAGTGTGTTAACAACAACCATGCCTTTATTTTTCCAAACAATGGTTTCACGGCAATAGAAGTCAGGATGGCTGTGTATTGATTTGAAAGCCACATCTCCCGAATATAAATGCAGTGTCTTCACCACTGTCCAACTCCATCAGATTACAACGAGAAAAATGCTTTGTTTTAGATGAATGTGGGTTTGACAAATAAGATCTGATTTTTCCATTATCTTTGGAGATCAAGTGGAAGTATTCCAGATTTCAGCTGGACTTCTCCTCTTGACTTGCCCCAAGAAGGACATTAAAACCTCGGAATAGGACCTTTCTTCAGAAGTTGTTTGTAGATTGCAAACTATTTCCATGTCTCTGTGAAAGAACGAATTCTCTATGGTGGAGATAGCGGATCCGCAGTCCTACTTCAAACTACTTTGTACAGAGCCAGGAGAATGTAAACTCCATAGCAGCATCGGAAACCGAACGGATCACAAAAGGATAATATAGCGAACAATCTTCAAAAGATGATCCGAGAACGTGATTTAAACTCAGAAAGAATGTAGCAAAAGCGTCTTAGAAGTAAGTGTTTAGCGTTTTCCAACGATGTTGCAATACTGTCCAGAGACATTGAAATGACAACAAGATAAATCAATATTTGCAAAAAAAAAAAAAAAAAAAAAAAAGCAGGGTTTCAAATATCTTATGCAATAACAGAAGTATAAAACACATTCCAGATTTCATGAACACATATTACGGTTAGATTGAAAGAATCAATTTATTATGTGGGGCAGTCAAATGAAAACGGAACACCTGCCACAACGGCAAAATGGAATGCTTCCACTCACAGTTAATCACCACGCATCTTAAGACATTTATCCCACTGAGACACGAGACGGTCGATTCCTGTTTTATAGAACGCGGCCTGCCGCTGGCTGATTCACAGCTGCATCCACTGTTGCACTTCCTCGCCCTACTGAAACCGACGTCCTACCACGCCATTCTTCAGGTCGTCAAAGATGTGAAAATCACACGGCGAAACATCCGAGCTTTGCGGAGGACGTTGCAGTGTTTCCCAACCACACCGCTGATGCGTAGCCTTCGTCAGACTTTGAGAAGCGGGCATTATTGTGCAACAAGCTGACTCCGTCCGACACCATTCCTGGTCGTTTTGACTTCATAGCTCGCCGCAGTCTCTGCCAAGTGCTTTCGAATCGCTACGCATTGATTGCGGTTCCATGCTCGGGATAATTACTTTTGAATGGAACCGCTCAATGGTCCCGTTGAGGCGGATGTTAGGTTTTCATTTGACTGTCCTCTTAGAAAATACGTTGGTGAAGTAATGCAGAACGAGGTTAACAAACTCATATCAAGGGAAATAGAAAAATAGAAGTGACGTTTTAGCTGACTAAAGATGCATGACTGTTCTCAAGGAAATCTACAAAACTGCAGTTATAAAAATCGGAACGTATATCCGTAGATGAACGCCTGAAAGTACCTAAGACGCAATAAATGTGGAAAAGAAAGAAAAGTAAACACTAACGAAATATTGGAGCAAATAAAACATGGCGATGAATACAGGACCAGAAGTCACGAAGTTCTGTACCAGAAAACTGAACAACTACATTAACGACGGGAGAAAGAGCAATGATGTTCTACAGACATCTAGTTCGAGTTAGTGAAAACATCACAAGGAAGAGAATTATTGAACATGTTAACTGCAAAATATATGCCAGGCGCTAATGGCTCCAAGAATCCAGAATTTATCTGAAACAGATGAAGACTGAAGAGCATGGAGTTCTGAACAGAAACACGTTTCGGAGGAGTGTTTTAATTTCCACATCCAGAGAAAACGAAAAAGTAAAGCTCGAAAAGAGCGGTCAGAAGTTCAGAAACAGCATTCCGATCAAATGAAAAATTATTTGGAAACCCGGGAGTTACATCAAAAGTAGTTAATTACGTGGTTCATAGACAGCCCTAATCGAGTGAAAAAAATAATCGCTATTATTATTATTATTATTATTATTATTATTATTATTATTTTCAGTGCGAGAAAATGTAACGAGATCTAATCTTATTCTTAGTTTCGTGAGGGGATCTTAATATGTAATCTCATAAGTGGCACAAAATTGGCAATCTGTGTTCAGCATGAAAGAACAAGGCCTAGTTTATCAGGCTTCAGCAAACGAAGAATTCAGCTACCAACTTAAATTGCAAAAATTGAAATAAATTGTCAGTTTTACCACAGATATTATTCTTTTCAAACTTAAGAACATCTGTCATTAACATTGGTAAGCAAACAGTCATAAATTTCTGATTAGATTGGCAAACGGAAAATGTCAGAGGCTACACGGAAACTACTTGATCACTGTGTACTGAGAGTATATGTGTCACCGAAAATCAAGTGATACAAACCCAGATCAAATAGTGGTATAGAATATGATCGAAGAAAGTGGAAAACGAATCTTTCGATACGAAGGGTGTTCAAGAAATAATCCAGCACATTTTTTCTGTAAACGGTTAGCTTTATTCAGCATTACAATACACCAGAATATTTCCCACTCTTTTGGTTACAAAACCCTACTTTTCAACATAATCCTCGCTCAACGCGACGGCCTATGCCACCTTACTGGAAGGGTCCGTATGCCCGCATGCTACTACTCTACCGGTCGACGTCGAATCCAACCTCTGACTGCATCAATAACCTTCGCATCATTCACGTAGTGCTTCCAGCTGAGTGCATCCTCCGTTGGGTCAAACAGATGGAAGTCGGAATGCGTGGGATCCGCACTGTAGGATGGATGAGGAAGGATAGTCCAATATTGTGAGCTCCTCTCGGGTGCGCAGACTTGTGTGAGGCCTTCCACTGTCACGGAGAAGAAGAAGTTTGTTTGGATTTCTGTGACGGTGAACACGCTGAAGTCGTTTCTTCAGTTTCCTGAGAGCACCACTTTGGAGTTAATAGTGACACCATGAGAGAGGACATCTAATGCAATAGCCCCTTAAGAGTCCCAGACGTCCGTCGCCATTACCTTAGCGGCTGACGGTGCGCCTTTGAATTTCTCTTCGCAGTGGTTGTGTGGCGCCACTTCACGAACTGCCGTTTTGTTTCCGATTCGAAGTGATGAACCCAGCTTTCATTTCCTGTGACCATGTTCGGTAGTACTCAAGAATGGGTCGGATTAATGTCCTAAATGCGGTCTCCTTTATAAAAGAATCACACTTCCCTAAAATTCTCCCAGTAAACCGAAGTAACGTGTATCCACAGGACATATGACCTGTATTTCAAGAAGTGTCATGATGATCTCTCCATTGGCAAAAGATTCCGGAATAGTCCCCCATGCGGATCTCCGGGAGGGGACTGCCAAAGGGGAGGTTACCATGAGAAAAAGATCGAATAATCAACGAAAGGATAACGTTCTACGAGGCGGGGCTTGGAATGTCAGAAGCTTGAACGTGATGGGAAACTAGAAAATCTGAAAATGAAAATGCAAAGGCTCAATCTACATATAGTAGGGGTCAGTGAAGTGAAGTGGAAGGAAGACAAGGTTTTCTGGTCAGATGAGAATCGGGTAATATCAACAGCAGCAGAAAATGGTATACCAGGTATAGGATTCGTTATGATTAGGAAGGTAGGGCACAGGGTGTGTTACTGTGAACAGTTCAGTGACCGGGTTGTTCTAATCAGAATCGACAGCAGACCAACACCGACAACGATAGTTCAGGTATACATGCCGACGTCGCAAGCTGAAGATGAACAGATAGAGAAAGTGTATGAGGATATTGAAAGGGTAATGCAGTATGTAAAGTGGGACGAAAATCTAATAGCCATGGGCGACTGGAATGCAGTTGTAGGGGAAGGAGTAGAAGAAAAGGTTACAGGAGAATATGGGCTTGGGACAAGGAATGAAAGAGGAGAAAGACTAATTGAGTTCTGTAACAAGTTTCATTTAGTAATAGCGAATACCCTGGTCAAGAATCACAAGAGGAGGAGGTATACTTGCAAAAGGCCGGGAGATACGGGAACATTTCAATTAGATTACATCGTGGTCAGACAGAGATTCCGAAATCATATACTGGATTGTAAGGCGTACCCAGGAGCAGATATAGACTCAGATCACAATATAGTAGTGATGAAGAGTAGGCTGAAGTTCAAGACATTACTCAGGAAGAATCAATACGCAAAGAAGTGGGATACGGAAGTACTAAGGAATGACGAGATACGTTTGAACTTGTCTAACGCTATAGATACAGCAATAAGGAATGGCGCAGTAGGCAGTACAGTTGAAGAGGAATGGACATCTCTAAAAAGGGCCATCACAGAAGTTGGGAACGAAAACATAGGTACAAAGAAGGTAGCTGCGAAGAAACGATGGGTAACAGAAGAAATACTTCAGTTGATTCATGAAAGGAGGAAGTACAAACATGTTCCGGGAAAATCAGGAATACAGAAGTACAAGTCGCTGAGGAATGAAATAAATAGGAAGTGCAGGGAAGCTAAGACGAAATGGCTGCAGGAAAAATGTGAAGACATCGAAAAAGATATGATTGTCGGAAGGACAGACTCAGCATACAGGAAAGTCAAAACAACCTTTGGTGACATTAAAAGCAACGGTGGTAACATTAAGAGTGCAACGGGAATCCCACTGTTAAATGCAGAGGAGAGAGCAGATAGGCGGAAAGAATACATTGAAAGCCTCTATGAGGGTGAAGATTTGTCTGATGTGATAGAAGAAGAAACAGGAGTCGATTTAGATGAGATTGGGGATCCAGTATTAGAATCGGAATAATAAAGAGCTTTGGAGGACTTACGGTCAAATAAGGCAGAAGGGATAGATAACATTCCATCAGAATTTCTAAAATCATTGGGGGAAGTGGCAACAAAACGACTATTCACGTTAGTGTGTAGAATATGAGTCTGGCGATATACCATCTGACTTTCGGAAAAGCATCATCCACACAATTCCGAAGACGGCAAGAGCTGACAAGTGCGAGAATTATCGCACAATCAGCTTAACAGCTCATGCATCGAAGCTGCTTACAAGAATAATATACAGAAGAATGGAAAAGAAAATTGAGAATGCGCTAGGTGACGATCAGTTTGGCTTTAGGAAAAGTAAAGGGACAAGAGAGGCAAGTCTGACGTTACGGCTAATAATGGAAGCAAGGCTAAAGAAAAATCAAGACACTTTCATAGGATTTGTCGACCTGGAAAAAGCGTTCGACAATATAAAATGGTGCAAGCTGTTCGAGATTCTGAAAAAAGTAGGGGTAAGCTATAGGGAGAGACGGGTCATATACAATATGTACAACAACCAAGAGGGAATAATAAGAGTGGACGATCAAGAACGAAGTGCTCGTATTAAGAAGGGTGTAAGACAAGGCTGTAGCCTTTCGCCCCTACTCTTCAATCTGTACATCGAGGAAGCAATGATGGAAATAAAAGAAAGGTTCAGGAGTGGAATTAAAATACAAGGTGAAAGGATATCAATGATAAGATTCGTTGATGACATTGCTATCCTGAGTGAAAGTGAAGAAGAATTAAATGATCTGCTGAACGGAATGAACAGTCTAATGAGTACACAGTATGGTTTGAGAGTAAATCGGAGAAAGACGAAGGTAATGAGAAGTAGTAGAAATGAGAACAGCGAGAAACTTAACATCAGGATTGATGGTCACGAAGTCAATGAAGTTAAGGAATTCTGCTACCTAGGCAGTAAAATAACCAATGACTGACGGAGCAAGGAGGACATCAAAAGCAGACTCGCTATGGCAAGAAAGGCATTTCTGTCCAAGAGAAGTCTACTAATATCAAATACCGGCCTTAATTTGAGGAAGAAATTTCTGAGGATGTACGTCTGGAGTACAGCATTGTATGGCAGTGAAACATGGACTGTGGGAAAACCGGAACAGAAGAGAATCGAAGCATTTGAGATGTGGTGCTATAGACGAATGTTGAAAATTAGGTGGACTGATAAGGTAAGGAATGAGGAGGTTCTACGCAGAATCGGAGAGGAAAGGAATATGTGGAAAACACTGATAAGGAGAAGGGACAGGATGATAGGACATCTGCTAAGACATGAGGGAATGACTTCCATGGTACTAGAGGGAGCTGTAGAGGGCAAAAACTGTAGAGGAAGACAGAGATTGGAATACGTCAAGCAAATAATTGAGGACGTAGATTGCAAGTGCTACTCTGAGATGAAGAGGTTAGCACAGGAAAGGACCAAAAAAAAACTGATCAGTTTGATGGCGACATTAGAGAGTCCATGCGCTGTCACGGAGAAGAGGAATTTTGTTTGGATTTTGTGGCGGTGAACACGCTGAAGTAGTTTCTTCAGTTTACTGAGGGCAGCACTTTCGAGTTTATCGTTGCACCATGAGAGAGGACATCTAACGCAATAGCCTCTTTAGAGTCCCAAAAACCCGAAAAAGTCGCTGGTTTCGGCGTCTCCCTTGCCGCAGTGAACATTTACCTAAATTCGTTAGTTTAAAATCGTATTGGTTAGTATTATTTTCCTTTTTAGGCGAGACTCAGTTTGATGTTATTTCATATTCTGTATAATCAGTTATGGGAATTTAAATGGGCATGTGAAACAAAGCGAGAAAGTCAGAGGGCACACACCATTTGCTACCACAACTTGTGGACGATTGTGTCAGCCTACCAAAACAGACGTCCAGTTGAGCAGTGGGTTGTTTGTTTGTGATTCGTCTATCACCTCCAATGAGAGTGTCCGACAGTCCCAACATTGCAGGAGTCACAGCTGCTTGCGTCCGGCCGGCAAGCGTGAGATCGACTTAATTTGCGCGACCTTGTTGCGATGATGACATACGCCTCGCCCAATGACCCACTATGCTTTTGTTCACTGTCAGATCTTCGTAGACATTCTGCAAGCGCCTACGAATATCTGCAACGCTCTGACTTTCCGCTAACAGAAATTCGATGACTGCTCTCTGTTTGGAACACACCTCCGTTACAGATGCCATTTTGAAGTCTACATATAGCGCCACCGCCACCTGTCGGAACTTGGTGAAACTACACGGGCTGAAGCGGGAAAATTTCACGATCCCCAAAACAAATTTCGCATTTTTTCAAGTGAAATTGCCTGAGAACAAAATGTGTTGCCTTTCTTATTGAACTCCTCTTGCCTCGTATTATAAAACTGTACCTCGTCAAGATGGGAAATGATGCAACCACAAGCATCGAAAGAGAATGATTTGATTTCAGGAATGCATTAAATATTAAATACAATGAACATGAGAGGCAAGCCTCAGCTTATAAGATAGAGAACCATCTTGAACAAAGTGAAGAAATGCTACGAAAATCTTACTTTTGCCAATCCAGATGCTTCGATTCGATTTTGTAAGGAACTCTGGTGTTCCTAGGCAGAAGAGTGTTACGAAGTTTTAGTACGTGACGTCACCTTTTTAAAGTACTACGATTTACGTTTTCTCTGTTGCTCGCAGCGGTCCAGAGTGAAATCCTTCTGGACGTATGAACAGTCTGTTCTGGTTCGGGGCTTTAGGATGATAGAGTTATCACCATACGACTGACAGAAGACACTACCCAAGCATGAGTTAGCTAGCTATCATAATTATTTGTTTCTGACCAAGCAGATGATAAAGACAGTATAATTTATTAATACGCTGAAGCGCCAAAGAAACTGGTATTAGGCATACGTATTCAAATACAGGCATATATAAAGAGTCAGAATACGACGCTGCGGTCGGCAAAGACTATATAAAAGTGCCTGGCGCAGTTGTTAGATCGGTTGCTGCTGCTACAATGGCAGACTGTCAATACTCAAGTGAGTTTGAACGTGGTGTTACAGTCGTCGCGCTAGCGATGGGCCACAGCATCTCCGAGGTAGCGACGAAGTGGGGATTTTTCCGTACGGCCGTTTCACGAGTGTAACGTGAATATCAGAAATCCGGTAAAATATCAAATCTCCGACAAAGCTGCGGTCGGAAAAAGATCCTACAAGAACAGGACCAACGACAACTGAAGCAAATAGTTCAACGTGACATCCTGATATCGTGCAATCCTTCCGCAAATTGCTGCAGAATTCAATGCTTGGCCATCAACAAGTGTCTGCGTGTGAACCATTCAACGAAACATCATCGATAAGGGCTTTCGGAGCCGAAGGCCCACTCGTGTATCCTAGATGATTGCACGACACAAAGCTTTACGCCTCGCCTGGGCCCCTCAATATCGACATTGGACTGTTGATAACAGGAAATATGTCGCCTGGTCGGGCGAGTCTTGTTTCAAATTCTATGCGTATGGAGACAACCTCATGAGTCAATGGACGCTGCAAGTCAGTTGATTGAGGCTCTTTAATGGTCTTTAATGGTCTGGGAAGTGTGCAGTTGGAGCGATATGGGACCCCTGATACCTCTAGATACGACTCTGACAAGCGACACTTACGCAAGGATCCTGTCTGATCACCTGCATCCATTCATAACCATTGTGCATTCCTACGGCCTTAGGCAATTCCAGCAGGACAACGCGACACCCCACGCGTCCAGAGTTGCTACATATTGGCTCCAAGAACACTCTTCTGAGTTTAAAAGAGTTCCGCTGGCCACGAAACTTCCCAGACATGAACATTATTGAGCATATCTGAGATGCCTTGCAAAGTGCTGTTCAGAAGAGATCTCCATCTCCTCGTACTCTTACGGATTTATGGACAGCCCTGCAAGATTCATGGTGTCAGTTACCTTCAGAACTACTTCAGACATTAATCGAGTCCATGCCACGTCGAGTTGTGGCACTTCTGCGTGCTCGCGTGGGCCCTACGCGATATTAGGCAGGTGTACGAGTTTCTTTGGCTCTTCAGTGTGTAACATTGGAGCAGCTGAAATAGATCAACAATTCTCTATTTTGTAATATCTAATTATTGCCTTAAGTTCCCAGTCAATTGACAGGAAAATACTTGCTGAAACAACAACAATAATGATAATAACAATAATAATAATAATAATAATAATAATTCAGATAGCATCACATCACAGCCAATACAGATTAAGCGTGGAATATACCAAGGAGACTCATTAAGTCCTTTCTGGTTCTGTCTTGCTCTGAACCCACTATCCAACATGCTAAATAATACAAATTATGGATACAATATTACTGGAACATATCCACACAAAATCACACATTTGCTATACATGGATGATCTAAAACTACTGGCAGCAACAAATCAACAACTCAACCAATTACTAAAGATAACAGAAGTATTCAGCAATGATATAAATATGGCTTTTGGAACAGACAAATGTAAGAAAAATAGCATAGTCAAGGGCAAACACACTAAACAAGAAGATTACATATTGGATAACCACAGCGACTGCATAGAAGCGATGGAAAAAACAGATGCCTATAAATACCTAGGATACAGACAAAAAATAGGAATAGATAATACAAATATTAAAGAAGAACTAAAAGAAAAATATAGACAAAGACTAACAAAAATACTGAAAACAGAATTGACAGCAAGAAACAAGACAAAAGCTATAAATACTTATGCTATACCAGTATTGACCTACTCATTTGGAGTAGTGAAATGGAGTGACACAGACCTAGAAGCACTCAATACACTTACACGATCACAATGCCACAAATATAGAATACATCACATACATTCAGCAACAGAAAGATTCACATTAAGCAGAAAGGAAGGTGGAAGGGGATTTACAGATATAAAAAACCTACATTATGGACAGGTAGACAATTTAAGAAAATTCTTTCTAGAACGAGCAGAAACTAGCAAAATACACAAAGCAATCACTCATATAAATACATCAGCTACACCATTGCAATTTCATAACCACTTCTACAACCCTTTAGATCACACAATATCAACAGACACAAAGAAAGTAAATTGGAAAAAGAAAACACTACACGGCAAGCACCCGTATCATCTGACACAGCCACACATCGATCAAGACGCATCCAACACATGGCTAAGGAAAGGCAATATATACAGTGAGACGGAAGGATTCATGATCGCAATACAGGATCAAACAATAAACACCAGATATTACAGCAAGCATATTATTAAAGATCCCAACACCACAACAGATAAATGCAGACTTTGCAAACAACAAATAGAAACAGTAGATCACATCACAAGCGGATGTACAATACTAGCAAATACAGAATACCCCAGAAGACATGACAATGTAGCAAAAATAATACATCAACAACTTGCCATAAAACATAAACTAATAAAACAACACGTTCCCACATACAAGTACACACCACAAAATGTACTGGAGAATGATGAATACAAATTATACTGGAACAGAACGATTATAACAGATAAAACACCACCACATAACAAACCTGACATCATACTCACCAATAAAAAGAAGAAATTAACACAACTAATTGAAATATCCATACCCAACACAACAAATATACAGAAGAAAACAGGGGAAAAAATTGAAAAATACATCCAACTGGCTGAGGAAGTCAAGGACATGTGGCATCAGGATAAAGTCGACATTATCCCAATTATACTATCAACTACAGGAGTCATACCTCACAATATTCACCAGTACATCAATGCAATACAGCTACATCCAAACATATATATACAATTACAAAAATCTGTAATTATTGATACTTGTTCAATTACCCGAAAGTTCCTAAATGCAATATAACATATACCATACAGTTACAAGGAAGTCACGCTTGACCGAGGTCCGCGTCACGTTCCATTTTTAACCAGACTCAAGTCTGAGAAAAAAAAGTCAATAATAATAATAATAATAATAATAATGGCGTTATCATTACACATTTAGTTTAGTGTATAGGCCTCAATTTTACTTGTTACGCAGCGATACGGTAGAAAGAAGTTTAGAGTAGAGACATTGTCTGGACAGAACTAAAGTGTATAAATTTATCGGTGCAGAGTTATTGAAATAATTGGGGTTTGCTATAGCAGCCAAAGTAGTAGACGTATGCATTTATCTTCAATAATGTAATCACAATCTGGCAGAACATTAAAGTTTTGCTATTTAATATTATCAAAGTAAATAATTGACATAAGTAGACGCTGAGAGACCACAGTCTGGGACATATTTCCGAAGAATTCTCTAGGAGTAAGAATCATCGAAAAAAGTAAGCTGCCTTACATGAAAGTAAATGACACCAAAGAAGTGGTCAGAATTCAGTGTAACTTCGTACATGCACACACATCATTAACGTACCCGACGTTAATGATTAGAGTTGACAGATAGAACACCCAACAGAGTGGATTAGTACAGATCGTGTTACCAAGGCTGGAGGGTATATAGAGGGCTGAACGGCGTCATACATTGAGAGATCACTGTGAAGAACGGGGAGGGGTTTCAAATGGGCCTCATTGCGGGTCTGCATTTGGCCAGATGATCGTATCTTGCAATATCAACATTCGTGGGGCTTTAGGATGCTTCGATGGCCTGTTCTTGAAACGCGTCTCCAGTCACGTTCTTTTTCTGACGACAGCTCTGACGTCGTGTTTCGTGACCGCGTATGTTACACCATTGCTTGTAGATACGTTGAACTGTCCGCCGCAAAATGCGAACAATTTGACACGCCGTATGGGTATGGGTACAGCCAAACATGACTGCCCCTCTTTTCTAGTCTACCACGTTCTTACATTTGCTCATGTTTAAACACAATCTCCACTTGAAATTTAGATATCTCCCTTATCGCCACTGTATCATGCTCACGTAGAGGCGGTGCGCTCACGGCTAGTGCGTTAGTCGATCGTTAAGACATCTGTACAGGTTGAAAAATTCATCTGCGCGCGAACTCTGGTGTGTCTAATTTCTTGTACAGTGAGATTACAAACTGAATCTTTGTAGCCTCTGACGGTGTCTTCAGCATCGGCATACGAATCATTAGGAACATATAACAAAAATCATCAGATCTTTGCCGGCCGCGTTGGCCAAGAGGCTCTAGGCACTTCAGTCCGGAACCGCGCGACTGCTACGGCCGCAGGTTCGAATGCTGCCTCGGGCATGGGTGTGTGTGATGTCCTTATAGGTTTAAGTAGTTCTAAGTTCTAGGGGACTGATGACCATAGTGTTCAGAGACATCTGAACCATTTGAGCCATCAGATCTTTATTTTGTTCCAATGTGCGTCGCAGTTGCTATAATATTCTTTTCTTTGTGGTGACTAGTTTCAAACCATCACGTGTCTTTTCAAACTATGGGCTTAGACATAGAAGTTTCCGTGATTACATTTACGCTAAGGTCATGCTTTGAAAATGGACGTGGTGGTCCAAAACCAGTCACCATAAAGAGATGATTATTATCACAATTATGACGGATATTGCGAGAAAATAAATATTTAATGCCGGAGTTGCTGGTCGTATCCTTCATCTGCCTGACGGTACTTCGTAAAAATCATTAAGGATACAACTACCGGCCGTGAAAGCCTTGTATGTTCTCACCAGGTCATGCTCACCCATACGTGATTGTAGATTTTCCTAGAAAAGATGGGATGGTCAAGCAAGACAGTGCTACGAGGCTAGATACACATTCATTCTCTGTGTCGACGAGACAAATTCTAAACGCCATTAATTTGTGTGAAAATGGAGGGAACAGTAAGATGTACACTTGAAACTACTTTCAGCCGGTCTCCAAATCTGCCGTGTCTTAATCCATTGGTCTGTTGGCCCAGCTTAATTATCATGCTCGCTGTGTAAACACGCACGTGTGGTAAACAGTACAAAGAGCATACCTCGAGACACTGGCGGAGATCTGTCAGCTGCTGACTACTTCTTTTTTAGCTCGTCTAACTGCAGCGCTTACTGCTCTCAGTACTAGATCGTGGTCTTAATTGTGCGTGCATTTTTTGTATGTAAAATGAGATACAACGGTGTGTCAGGTTTCTTGGACGACACATCCGGGTCTAAGAGTTCGGCGTGACCCGCTTGCGACTTTTTCGTCGCTCCCCGCGCCGCTACACGGTTTCTCCGTGTGGTAACTGAATTAAGGCTGGCCCGCAGTTCCGCGAATAGGGCGCGCACTGACGGCGAATCAATCTTGCGAGTTATCAGCGGCGCCGGCGGCTCGCGGCGCGCCCTGGCCCACCCGCAGCCCATCCATCAGGTCGCCTGCTGCTGCTGCTGCTGCTGCTGCGGTAGGCCGTTCCTGTGTCCCGGCACGGCTTTTTGTCGCCGCCTCGCTTCGCCTCGCCACCGGCGCTAATAAGGCGGCATGCCGCAGCCGCTCCAGCTGACAGCTAACTGCTCCATTTCCGGCTTCTCTGATACAGCCGTTCCGTGGACATCACTTCTGCTGCCTTCTGGAAACCGTCCACCTTTGTAGTTGACGATCACCGACGACGCTCCTGGAGTGCTAAGGTCCTTTACTGGAGCACGAAGAATAATTTAATAAAAAAAAAAGTATATCAGGAAAAAATTTGATTTTGAACAACTAGGATATTTAACTTCGAAAAACGGACAACCTTTTAGTTTGAAAGACAGATTATATTTTGTTTGTAAGAAGGTACAATATGTTCATGGAATAGAGTGATTTAAAGAGAGAATACCATGTCAATTTTCTAGAGCAAAAAGCCTTAGAGCGACGAAAATGCACGACTAAGAACATTCGCCCATGAGGATTCAAAAATTTGGGGAGCGTATGGCCAAGATGGCTGGAAATATCATACGGAAAGTGGTTGGAGATTCTTCCAAGTCACTGTGTCCTCTTCACAGTATCATATCCAGTCAAATTACGTGACACTATTGACGGACAATCTGCCAGCCAGTGGGAACGGCAAGCACGGCGGACTTCTTGGGACTGTACGGTTCAGTCACATCAATGTGTCCGTCGCCTACGTCTTAACGTCAACGTGCAGTAACCATTCACAGACGGCAGGTGCCAGACTAGGAGTGGACGTATATAAAGACCGGCGGGGGACGCGGAAAACAGCGTAGGCGTTGTCGTAATGCGGAAACGGAGCGGGTTATTTGGCTTTCGAGCCTAGGGTGGAAGCATTTCCGAAACGGCTAAGTTTGTAAACTGTTCGCTAGCTGCGTGGTGAAAATATAGCGTGCATAGTAAAATGACGCAGTCCACAACCGATGCGAGACAAGTCTGGTGCACCGCGGGTCATAGACGAAAATGGTTCAAATGGCTCTGAGCACTATGGGACTTGACATCTGAGGTCGTCAGTCCCCTAAAACTTAGATCTACTTAAACCTAACTAACGTAAGGAGATCACACACATCCATGCCCGAGGCAGGATTCGAATCTGCGACTGTAGCGGCCGCGCGATTCCATACGGTAGCGCCTAGAACCGCTCGGCCACCACGGCCGGCGGGGTCATAGAGGATAAGGACGAGCAACGGCTGTGGAGACGTGTATGGGCGAATAAACGTGTAGCTGTTGAGGGGCTCACCGCCCAGATGTAACAAGGACTTGCCAACAGTGTCTCAACAGCCGTACAGGTAACGTTGCTCTGTGTATGGGCCTCCGCAGCAAGCGCCTGGTTAATGCAGCCAAAGTGACTGCCGTTCCTCGCCGTTGAAGGGTGGACTTTGCACGTCAATACTGCAACTGTACGTCCAGTTAGTGGCGACAGGTGGCCTTTAGCGATGGGTCACGTTTTATGCTTTATCGGACAGATGGCCTTTGGTGTGTACAGTGCGATACGTCTGAAAGTAAACACAATCAACAATATACTTATATGGATATGGTGTCTGTCCTTTCGGACATGTCCGACAGAATAAACATCACTGATGACCTGCAGCCGTCTAGAACGAAATTATAATTATATATTAATACCTTCAGGTGCTGACGGGCGTTGATTTATATCAACGGGGACAGGTGAAAATGTGTGCCCCGACCGGGACTCGAACCCGGGATCTCCTGCTTACATGGCAGACGCTCTATCCATCTGAGCCAACGAGGGCACAGAGCATAGTGCGACTGTTCACGCACGCCGCCCACGAGACCCACATTCTCACCTTATATGTCCACACACTACATTCGTGGTGTCTCTACCCAACACACTCATTACTCGTGGAAGACATTCTTACCACGTCCTGTAAGAGTTCGGGTAATATTTGTGCATCCGAAAGAACAGACATCATATCCACATAAGTATATAGTTCTGGCAATATCGGCCATGATCTTCTTCTTCTGTGCGGATGCACTCATATTACCCGAACTCTTACAGGACGTGGTAAGAATGTCTTCCACGACTAATGAGTGCGTTGGGTAAGGACACTATGAATGTAGTGTGTGGACATGTAAGGTGAGAATGTAGGTCTCGCTGGAGGCGTGCGCGAGATATTCCCTGCAGTTGCACTATCCTCTGTGCCCTCGGTGGCTCAGATGGATAAAGCGATTGCCATGTAAACAGGAGATCGCGGGTTCGAGTCCCGGTCGGGAGACACATTTTCACCTGTCTTCGTTGATATACATCAACGCCCGTCAGCACCTGAAGGTATTAATATCTAATTCTAAATATCAACAATTGTCGGAAGGGTCCAGGCCGGAGCATTGACCATTATGGTCTGGAGAATGTTTTCGTAATACTCCTTGGGTGGTGTCGTCATTCTGGAAGGCACAGTCGATGCATCCATTCTTGGAGGCCATGCGCACACCTACATGCAGATTGTTTTTCCTCGGCACGATGGCATCTATAAGCAGGACAGTACAACGTGACGTGTCAGACAGCTCGCAGTGCATATGCGTGGTTCAAAGAGCACTAGGGTCGTTTACCGTACTCCCCTAGCCAACAAACTCCCCGGATTTAAAGCCAGTTGAGAATCTGTGGGAGAACCTCAAATAGATTGTTCGCACCATGAATCCTAAACCGATAAACCTTGCGCAGATAGCCATGACACTGGAGTCGGCATAGCTCCACATCCCTGTCAGCACCTCCTAGCACGTCTCGCAGCGGTTCACGCTACAAAAAGTGGTTGTTCAAGCTTTCGTAAGGTGGTCACACAAGTGTGTGTTAAAGAGGAGAAATCTTTATGCAGAGTTACAGCCGCAACTTATGCTCTCTCAAGAATTACCAACATATGACACTTCTAGTGTGTGTGTGTGTGTGTGTGTGTGTGTGTGTGTGTGTGTGTGCGATAGAGAGATTATGGTCCACATTTGCACAACAATATACCACGATTCTGCGTTGCATGTCTCCGATAGTTCTTTGGTAGCTTTCCAGAGGTCTGTGACACCCGATGTCTACGCACAGATCATGCAGTTCCCGTACATTAGCCGGCCGCTGTGGTCGAGCTGTTCTAGGTGCTTCAGTCCGGAACCGCGCCGCTGCTGCGGTTGCAGGTTCGAATCCTGCCTCGGGCATGGATGTGTGTGGTGTCCTTAGGTTAGTTAGGTTTAAGTAGTTCTAAGTCTAGGTGACTGATGACCTCAGATGTTGAGTCCCATAGTGCTTAGAGCCATTTGAACCATTTGAACCCGTACATTACGGGCTGGTTGGGGTCGTATCAGGCGAATTTCGTGCCCAAGACATCAATGTGGATTCACTATAGTGCCCCTGGATCAATTGTAGCACTATTCGGGCCTAGTCACACGGACAGTTACCCTGCTGGAAAGACATCTACATCTACATGACTGCTCTGCAATTCACACCTAACTGCCTGGAAGAGGTTTCATAAACAACTTTCTCTCCACTTCCTTACCGTTCCACCAACGAACGGAAAACACTAATACTTAACTTAGTATTAAGAAAACAGTCTTAATCGCTTTTTATATTTATTTAGTGCCGACCGGTTTCAGCCCATCGCAGGGGCCATCTTCAGGGCGAACATGCTGTGAAATTACAATATATATCTTAGACAAAACTAACGACAACCGGCAGACGTGACGCCACCAGCGGTCGACCAGCGGGAAAAACATTATATTTACGTAGTCCACTCTTATAAGATGGTTGTCGTTTGTTTTGTCTAAGATATATATTGTAATTTCACAGTATGTTCGCCCTGAAGATGGCCCCTGCGATGGGCTGAAACCGGTCGGCACTAAATAAATAAAAAAAGCGATTAACAGTGTTTCTTAATACTAAGTTAATTTTATATCAATCGCTGTTACTCCACAACCACGTTGTCCAAACTACTACTTAAATCTTTACGTGTGAGCGCTCATTTCACTTATTTTACTACAATTATCACTTCTCCCCATGTACATCAGCATTCGGAGGAAAAAAAGGGTGGTCACTGAAATCTCATGAAAAGATCTCGCCACATCGAAAAATGCCTTTGATTTAATGATTGCCGCCGCAAGTAACGCATCAAATCCATGGCACTCTCTCACCTATTTCGTGATAGTAGAAAACAATTTTTCCTTCTTTCAGTTTTGTCTATGACGTCCTTTAATTATACCTGGTAAGGATTCCACACCGCACAGAAATAATGTACCAGAGGACCGAAAGGCGTAGTGTAGGCAGTATTTTCAGCAGACCGGTTGTACATTTATGTGTTTTGCCAGTAATACGCAGTCTTTGGTTTGCCTTCCTCATATCACGCGTGAAGGTATGCAGGTGGTTTGCAATAACCCTCACGAAGTCGACGGTGACTTGGATTACTACCGTAAGTCCCATATTAGCTCACCTGAGTTTCACCAGTAACTCAATACTGACCCCACCGACCTGCGTCTGTGGTGTGGTCAATGTTTCGAGCAGCAGTCCATATGCATGATGTGAATCCGGACACGAGCTTTCACCTGGTGTTAACAACCAACCTTGTTCATCCGACCAAGTGACATGTTCCCACTGACCGGCGGTCCAATGTCGATGACTGAGTAGATACTGTAGTCATAATTGATGTCGACGTTAGGTACACATGGGAATCTGAAAAGGACGTCTGCTGTATATGCGCTGAATGATGTGCTCCGAAACATTTGTGTCCGCACCATCATTGTACTCTGTCGTCAGGTTTGCCACAGATCGCCGACTATCTTGCTTTAGAGAACGAGTAGGTCTCCGACATCCAAATTCTATGGTAACTCGTGGACGCCCAACACACATTGTCGCCAGTTCTTGGTTTCACCATCCTTCAACAATTTCGCATAGATACTCACTGCAGTAGCACGTGGACATTGTAACAGCTTCGCAGTTTGCGGGATGCTCGTTACCAGACAGCGTGTGTAATCTACTTTCGTCAACGTTGCTTAAGTCACTGGATTTCTCCATGTGAATTCTGTATCGTCGACAAAATGATACCCCCCCCCCCCCCACCTTCGTCTCCACCTCGTGAGCGAGTAATGCAACACATTTCTTTTTCTCGGCCAAGTTCTGTTGAAAAAAATGAGGAATTTGTTGTTGGGCATCGTGCAATATTCACGCTTCAACCCCTATAGTTTCATGAAGTTAGATGCGTTCTAAGCAGAGAGCTGTCGTTGAGTTTCTTTTGGCGGAAAGCCAGAGCATCGCAGATATTCACTGGCGCTTACAGAATGTCTGCGGAGACCTTTCAGTGAAAATAAGCACGGCGAATCTTTGGGCGAGTCGTCTGTCTTCGCAGCAAGAAGGTCACACAAACCTGTTCGATCTCCCAGCTGCCGGCTGGCCGGACACACATGTGACCCTTGCAGTCTTGGAATGTGCAGATAGTCTCATTCGAGATGATCAACGTGTCAGAATCAAACACCTCGCTAACCAAGTGAACGTCTTTGCTAATAGTGCTGACACACACGTCCACCACTTTGAGTACTCGAAGGTGTGAGCCCGCCGCCTAACACAAGGCCAGAAAGTGCAACGGAGGAACATATACGCATAATTTCTTACGCGTTACGAGGCTGACAGTGACAATTTTTGTCGAACATCGCCACAGGCGATGAAAGATGGGTTCGTCACTTCGAAACGCAAACAAAAGAAGAAGAAGTTCAAAGCCTCACGTTCAAAGCCTCACCCTAAGCCCGTAAAGTCACGGCGACAGTGTTTGAGACTCTGAAGGAGCTATGCTGATTGACATCCTCCCTCACGGTGCAACAATCAACTCTGAATTGTATTGTGTAACCCTCAGGTAGCTGAACAAACGACTTCAGCGTGCTCGTCGCCTTCTCCATGATAACGCAAGGCCTCACCAAAGTCTGCGCACCTGAGAGGATCTCACAAAACTTCACTGGGCTGTCCTTGCTCATACACCCTGCAGTTTGGTTCGCGCACCTTCCATCTTTTTGGGTCAATGGAGGATGCACTCCGCGTGAAGCAGTCCGTGGATGATAGGGAGGTTATTGATCCAGTAAGACGTTGGCTCCGACGTCGACCAATAGAATTGAACCATGAGAGCATACGGGTCCTCCCAGTAAGGTGGCTCAACGTCATCTCATTGGTGGGATAACGTTGAAAAATAGGATTTAGGAGCTAAAAGAGTGGGGAATAATGAGGTGTATTAGAATCATGAATAAAACCAACCTGCTTTCAGAAAAAAAAGAAACCTGTTGGATTACTTACTGGACACCCCTCGTATATACTTCCCTTGCCACTTCACGGTGCCTTCAACGCCACCAAATGACATTCAGCCCCGCATTGGGCAGGGTCAGCAGTTGTAGTTATTTTGTCCTTCTTGGAAAATAACAGTAACTACTTTTACCTAATAAACATCGTTTAGAAATATAAAAGACTAAAGCTGTTTCAAAGAAAATTTTACTTAATAACACTATTCTATTTTTGTTTGTAGTTCCGTGGCGTGCACACAGTTCTCATTGCGAGTTTTGTTGTTGTTACTTCACGCACATTCTTCGCGTGGTCAAGATGTAAGCGGGTATACTTAAGACAGCAAATTTCGCGACGTGCAAATGCCAAAGTGCTCGAAGAAAGGAAACAATATAAGCATCTGAAACTACTCTCGGAGTCCAGGATGTAATAAGAAGGAAAAATTACTAACCGTGAAGAAGCTGTACAAAGATCTGTAGTTGTAAAAAAATAACAGTGTAGTTATTTTAATTGAGAGGTTTTTAAACTTTGAGAGTGATAAGACTTCTGTGCACCATGAGTAACGTTAAAATGACCTTTTTTGTGTATGGTAGGAAGTCATTAATGCACACTATTTCACGTATTAGAAGGTTGATACCGCATTACTTTTCCGACACCTTCCTCATTCTGTTAATTATGAGCCGAGTAATAAACAAGAAAATAACGATTTTCTTGAAATATACTACTACTGCTGTGAGGTTTCCTACAATATTTCATGTGGATTTCAAATCAGGTGTCATATGGAACGAGTTTATTACATTACGAGGCACTGATGTGGCAAAAGTCTCCAGGAATGAAGAAGATGAACTGTTACTTGGAATTGTGTGCTAAATGGATCATGCAGTATAGGGAAAGCCTGGTTTTACGCTCATACAAATGACAATAATTAGTGCTAGAATTGTTTAAAAAATACCATCACTGTAATGAGAAAAAAGAGGACAGAACGAAATTTTGTTTCAAACAGTGAAACGCGGAACTGGTTTCTTATTGTCGAGTAGGTAGGGCACCACGCTGCCTGATTAGATATGACTACCGACGGGGAAAGTGCACCGCAGGCGAGCTGTTAAAAGACAAAAATTCTAATGTGACCTGCAAGCAGACTACTCAATAGCAGTCCGCAACCTAATGGCTAAAATATGTTACTGAGACTCGCCCTGCGAAAGGAGAAGTCAACCACTGCACACATGTCAACCTGTGCTGTCACTGATAGTAACAAATATTAATAATAAATTAGTACGACACACGCAACTGAACATCCACTCACACTACAGTGGTCGTCAAGCATTTTTTTAGACCAAGGTAATCATTTGAACCATAATTCTCAAAACCGAAGGTACAAGATATTTATAATTTCAGTGATGAAGAGGAGAAATCATTTTACTTAGCACTTTGATCATCCATAATCGGGGAAAGTAGCCACGAGTACAACTCATTACCCACAAATTAATCTTCCCAACAGTTCAGTGGTTGATTCCTGTGGGCAAAAAGCCTAAGAAGCTAGTTTGTTTCACGCTCTCTCATTCAGTCGTTTGATATCGAATAAAATTCTCGGGGAATTCTGTATTGAAGCTTGCATCTTTAAAGTTTTCGTTTTGCGAAAATGTGCAAACAGGATTATACGATGGGTTTTAGCTCTTAGCCTCCTGTGGACAAATGTTACCAGAACGAGGCAAACTAATGACAGCTTCATATAAATTTAGTGTCCTGTTTCGTTCGTGAAGAGACTACCATAGAGAAAAAGGAATTAAAATAACATTCAACAGGAAATACTTTCCTAAATTTCTGTAGAACACAAGCAAATTGTTTCATATGTAATATTGTTGCTATGTCCCGCCAAGTACCGACGGAAAGTTCATGTACTGTTAGAGAGCAGAATAGTTCATGATTATAGTGACACGAATAGAAAGGGCCTTCACTATTCATGATCGAACCTGAGCGGCACAGAAATGGGTCAGATACACAACCATAAAAATCTTCAAACATTTTCCTAATGAACTAAAGGTACTTATAGACAGCAAGAAGCATTAAAAAGAAACTAACACAGTAGTTTTCTTGACAACGAATTCTACACAGTGAAAGAATTTTTAGTCGGTTGTGTCTGAAGATAACAGTTTTCAGTGAAGTGGAGAAAGAAAACCTTTGCTTTACTACATGGAAAGTGATGTCAACTCACAAATTTACGGGTTCGTAGTTGCACATTCGTTAAAGACAGCAATGCAGTGTAAGTTTGAAAATACGCATTGTTGTTGTGGTCTTCAGTCAGAATGCTGGTTTGATGCAGTTGTCCACGCTACTTTTCCTGTACAAGCCTCTCCATCTCCAAATAACTATTGCAATCTACATCTTTTTTGTAACCGCTTACTGTATTCATCTCCTGGTTACCCTCCCCATAGTTTCCTATAATGCTAAATCAGTGGTACGTTGCTGTCCCAGAATGTGCCCTGTCAGCCGACAGCTCCTATTCGTCAATTTGTACCACAAATTCCTTTTCCTCTCAGTTGTGTTCAGTACCTCCTCATTGGCTACATGGTCTATCCGTGTAATTCTCTCTTCCGTAGCACCAAGTTTGAAAAGCTTTTATTCTCTTCTTGTCTGAACTGTTTACCGTCTACGTTTAACTTTCATGTGAGGCTTCGCTCCAGACAAATACCTGCACCAAAGACTTAAATATGTATTCGATTTAACAAATCTCTATTCTTCGGAAACGCACTTCTTGTATTTACCAGTCCACATTTAATGTCTTTTTCACTTGACCCATCATCAATTATTTTACTACCAAAATAGCAAAACGCATCTACTATTTTTAGTATCACATTTATTAATCTAATTCACCTAGCACCGCCTGAGTCAGTTCGACTGCATTTCATTCGCTTTGTTTCGCTTTTGCTATTGATCGTCTTATATCCACCTTTCAAGACACTGTCCATTCCGTTAAACTTATCTTTCAAATCGTTTGCCGCCTCTGACGGAATTACAATGTCATCGGCAAACCTCAAAGTTTTTATTTTTTTCTCCATGAACTTTAATGGCTATTTCTAATTTTTCTTTTGTTTGCTTTACTGCTTGCTCAATGTACAGACTGAATAACGTCTGCGATAGGCTATAACTCTCTCACTCCCTTCTCAACCACAATTTCCGTTTAATGCGCGTAATCTGTTGTAACTGCCGACTGGTATCTGTACAAGTTGTAAATAACCTTTCGCTCCCTGTCTTTTACCCCTGCTATCTCCAGAATTCCAAAGAAAGTATTCCAGCCAACTTTGTCAAAAGTTTTCTGTAAGTCGACAAGTGCTATAAACATAGGTGTGCCTTTAGTTAACCTGCCTTCTAAGAGAAGTGTTAAGGTCAATACTATTTCACGTGTTCTTGCGTTTTTCCGGAATCCAAGCTGATTTTCACCGGGGTAGGCTTCTACCAGTATTCCCATTCTTCTATATAGAATTCGTGTTAGTATTTTTCAACTGTAACCTATTAAACTGATAGTTCGGTAATATTCACCCTTAGCAGCATCTGCAGGGAAACTTTGTGCCATTGTTGTCACAAATATTTACAACGCTTTAAAAAACACCAAGAGAGTAAAAGCTTCGTTCTGGTATCAATAACGGTGGAGCCCATCCCTTTTCGGAGAAACGCAAGATGTTTCTCATTGAATGAGATAATTATTATTTTCTTCATTTGTCTGGCCATTGTGTCAGTAGTTGCTTTATAATTCATGAGGGTATTTTTGATCCGTCGTTACAACTACAAAGATTCGTGACTTTTTTCACCAGACTCGTTTCGCTTTATTGAGGTAAAGCATCATCAGTGGTCTGTAATTAAGTTTGCTTACATTTTTATATGCTTTTTAGATCGAAAAACAGTTTGTTAAGAATAGGTTGTTTTGTACTTACGGTGGCTTTTCGGATGATTTCTCGGTTACATCGGGAAATGCAGTCTGCTAGTACATCGTTGTTTTTCTGTGTTAGACACTGATGATTTTCCTCTACTTTTTATATGTTCTGAAGCACTATGCATTTCCCACAACACAATTTTATGCACACCACTGTATTCTGTTTGTTTTCGTACTTCAAGTATGTGTTGCTGTTTGTGATTTGTAGTGTTGCCAACATAACCTTTCCACTACTCTGTCTCTGACCTACAAATATTCTTTTTTGATTTAGATTATTGTAAGTGTTTAATTTTATTAAGTATGTTTCTGTGTGTTTATGTACCGTGTAAGTATATAGAAGGAATAGCGATGGATTTTTTTTTTTTTTTTTTTTTTTGGGAGGGGGAACCATGATGAGTGGACATAAGTATATAGTAGTGTGATGGAGTGTGAGTTAGAGGAGAAGATGAGGAGCGAGAAGTGAAATGAATCTGTGAGTGTGTTTGTGTGTGTGGGGGGGGGGAGGGGGGGAGGTTAGAGTAGGGGAGGTGTTGAAGGATCGAAAAAGCTCTTTCCTTTTTCATGTGATTTCATCAGTTATTCTTTATAGAGCCGGGTTCCTAGTATTTATCTGGTCATTGAGCAACTGTTTATTTTGTGTTAATGCTTTTTGTATGTGGAAATTTTCTTGGAAAGGAAGGAGGTGTCGATCTTCACTGATTTTTATGACATTCATATCGTTTTCAATATTGCTTGGTCTATGGTGTTCTTCTTCTAGATGATTCGCAAATGTTGAATTATTTGTACTGTATTTGAATGCTCTGATGTGTTCTTTATATCTTGCGTCAAATGTCGTGCCAATCATTCCAGGCTATATCTTCTCAAATCTCTGCAACTGAGCTGATAGATACCACATTGTTGGTATCTGTCTAGTTTTCATTTTAGTTTTTGGATGCGCTGTTGTATGGAATTGTTTGTCTTGTAAGCAATGTTTATGCCTTGTTTTTTGAATATGTTTCCCATTGTATGAGTGAATTTGTTGTAGTAGGTCATTGTAGGCCATTTCTTGTTGTGGTACAAGCTGTACGAGTTAGTGTGGTTTGGTTAGTGTTCTTTCTGATTTGTCTCTTCATTTTTTGTTTAGTTTGTTTACCATTGTTTCATTGTGTCAACTTTTTAATGCTATTTGTTTTATAATGCCTAACTCTTTTTGGTAATTAGAAGCGTTTAGGGGGTCCTGTTCAGTGATTTAACACGTATCTGATGGCTGCTTGTTTGTGGTTTTGTGGGTGGTTTGACGTTTCATTTAAGATAATGTCACTTGTGGGTTTTCTGTAATGTTGAATGTGTGTTTATTATTGTCTTTTCTTATGGTTATGTCTAAAACGTTGAGTTTGTTTTCTTGTGATTCCTCTGTTGTGAACTTTATGTTTTTGTGTACAGTATTTATGTCTTTGTGTAGTAGCTGTATTCGTTTTTAGGTTCATCTACCATGCATATTGTGTCATTCATGTATCAGTACCAGTAGATGATGTTCTAGCTTTTCATTGTTATTATGTCTTCAAATATTAGTTTTTCTATGTGATTCATGAAAATGTTGGCTAATGTTCCTAAAATAGGTGAACCCATGGGTAAACCTTCTACTTGTATGTAGTATTCTTGATTGAATTCAAAATAATTTTGTTGTGTTATTAACTGTAATAATTTTATGGGTTCATTTGTGTGTTCCTGAGGTAGCTGGTTGTATGTTTTCAGGTTTTCTTCAATTATTTTTATGGTTTCATTAACAGGGATGCAACTGTGCGTACTTTCTAAATCAAAGGAGAGCAATGTCGCTGTGTCAGGGATTTTAGTGTCTATTATATGGTCTACCAGTTGAGAAGTATTTTTGATAGTTCTATAATTTTCTAGTTGATAATAGTGGGTGAGATGTGACTGCATTTGTTTTGCTAGCAGATATGTAGGAGCTGCTCCGAAATGTACTATTGGATCGACTGGATAATTTTCTTTATGGACCTTTGGTTGACATCGCATGTTCGGAGCTCGAGTTTTTTTTTTTTTGTACAAGTCTCTGTTTCTCTCTGTCTGTAAATATCTACTCTATGTTTTTGAGTGTGTTTTTAAAATGTGTTTGAAATCTGTTAGTTGAGTTTTATTTTGACCTTTTTATGTTGTTTTTGCTGATGAATTCTACTGTTCTTTCTATGTATCCTTTTGTTTTCATGAGGATAACACTGTTACCTTTGTCAGATTTTGTTATAATGACAATTCCTGCTTGCAGTTTTTTCTTTAGGTTTCTAAACTGTGTTCCATCACAATTATTTTTGAACTTATTGTTTTCTTTTTGAATCTGTGTTGCTATGTTTATAATTCCTTCTTTTATAAACTCTCTAGTTAGTCTTGTGTTCACACTATTGTTTTCATTTTTTTCTTCTATACTGAGAATATATACAGACTCTATAATGAGATCTTATATTTGTTGTTCATTTGCTGGTGAGTCAACATTGCGTTTTAGACCTTTTTCTAAGAGTTGTTTTTCGTTTTCATCTAGTGTTATATCTGTAAGATTGTCCACCCTAGGGTAGAAATTGTGTTATGGGGTTATGTGTGGCGCACTTTGAGATTTTCAATTTTCTTATTATGATAAGGTCGCGTTTTGTTTATAGCTCTGCATGTGCTGCTTTCGATTTTTTCCTCAGTGGAATCGAAAACAGCCGAATTATTTAATTTCTGTGCTAGCTGAAGGTGAATTTCGCTTGATTCTTCGTTTAATGTCTGAATCTCAGACTAGATGTATAATATCAACAAACGTACTGACAGATTTACTGTAGACAAAGGACAAGGTTTCACAATAACCTTCCATCAGTCACTTAGCACAACACATTCATAAAGGATTTTTCCGTTGATCGTGGAACATTTACGTTCAAGGTGACCACTAATGCAGCTTGCGAATTAAACATCTTATTGGAGGTAAGATACGAAGGACAGAAATTGAGCATAATACTCGAGGCCTGCCAAAACGATGAATCTAAAGTCAAAATATAAGGGATAATTGCTTGAGGATATACACAGTAATTTTTTAATGTTACTGAGTGTGAAACACTGCCCAGGACATCACCTACATTTATATCATACACACATACATACATACGTACTCCGCAAACAGGCCGAGGGAAAAATAACTATTTGAGTCCTTACGATCCCTAATTTCTTTGTCTAACTTTCCTGGCTCTTAAGCGAAATGTACGTTAATGGCAGAAGGACTGATTTCCAGTCAGTTTCAAATGCTGGTTCTCTATATTTTGTCAACGGTGTTTCGGGAAAAGAGCGTTGTCTTCCCTCCAGGGATTGCCATATAAGTTGACAAGCATCTCTGTAACACTCGCCTTTTACCGAACCTACCGGTAACAATTCTAGCATCCTACCTCTAAATTTCTTCCTTGTCTTCTTTAGTCCGACGAGGTAGGGATCCAAACAGACGAAAGTCGGATGGGATTAAGCCGGGACAGTTAGGAGGATGATCGATGACAATGGAGCCAAGGCGTGGGATTGTTGTACATGTCTTAGAGCTCATGTGCTGTCTGCCATTGTCATGCTGAAGAAGAGGATGTTCCATATGTGGACAGACTCTTGGAATTCTAAACTCTGTTACAGACATTGTTTATCGCACGCCTGTACAGTTACGTTGCACGACGCCATGTTTCACTCTATAATTCGGAGCCCTCTAGCGGCAGAGAGCAGCAAATATGTGGACATGAAGAATAAAGATGTAGAACATAGAGAGTTTTCACAAAAAAAGTTCGGAATACTTACTTATCAGCCCGCCCTCGTAAATTACATACACAAATATTCCTCGTGGATAAGTCTATTAGTGAAAAATATATCAGAACCCCTACAGTAGTTCCTAAGATTAGCCTTCATATACAAATAGATGAACGCGGCGGGAGACTTTATAATACGCAGTGACAATGACGGTATTCTTTTAAATAAGTAAAAGAGAAATTTTTAATTATATTCAAGCAAATAACATATTCTTGTTAAACACTCTAGTGAACTGCGAGGAACTACCACGCTTAATAAAGGAGTGTACTTCGTGGAAGCCTTTCAATTTAGAATTGAAAATCCGGGGTTTATCAATCATATTATACAATTTGGAGAGAAGCACATTGAAAATGTATATTGAAAACTAGTTCAAGTGTCATCCAAGAAAATATCGTTTTTACTGTGTCAGGGAATGCTGTAGTGAATTCATATCAGTAGACACAATTCTCATGAGAAAGGAACAGGGCTGATAGGCTGAGTCAGAATTACGAAACACCTCTCTGGCTGCTCGTCTCTGCAATAATTGGTATTGTTTATGAATGCACAGAAGAGATAAAAACACTATCATAGGAGGTAATAGAATACAATCTAAGTTTCCACGATCAAGAGGTAATGACAGCGGACATCATTTTCATAGAGAAATTAGCAAGCACTTGGAACGGAGGAGCTCTCAAACTCTTCTTTATTAATTCTAGCTATCGTTCAGTATTTATCGCTTACCTCTCTTATTTCAACGGTCTCTCACATCTGGATTAATCTCAGATATTATGTGTAATAAATTAACTTTCTTTGAAAGTGGTTCATTGATACCCATACGTTTCTCACAGAATAAAAATTATAAATATAAATTACATACGCATTAACGCAGCGAAAAAAAAAGAAAACCATGAACACCACTACAACATACAGCACATTATTCATAATGATCTGCTGACAGAGAAGCAATGCGTCAGAATATTGATTCCACATTGCGTAGCCAAACATAATAACAATGTTATTAACAATACAACATTAAAAAAAACTGAAAACAAAGGTACATCACTGTACACAGAAACAAAACAAAACAGAAATCCATTACACGAAACGAAGTTAAAGGACTATGTGTATAAAAAATGCTTAAACCTAACGGTATTTACTGATGTATGTGCAGATATTTATGACAGTGATAGCGTAGCAAGTTATTATTACTATGAGGAAAATCTTTTTCTGTAAATGGTGTCGTCCAATCGTATTTCGCAAAATGATTTAAAGTGAGCCGAACATTTGTTTAGATATTTGCAGGTAGTATACTTTACGAACAAATGCCGTACATTCAAAGGCAAGATAAAACAGGACGATCATGTTTATGATATCGCCTATGATTTGCTTGTCTTGAGTCCCATATAAACTAGAATAATTTCTCTCGTGTCCGATTCCCTTGACTCACTTAACTCCTTTATCCGAGAAGATGAGTCATCAGCCCCAGACTGCTTTCTTTCCCTGTAAATCTAGTGGCAGCACATGATCGATTTAATCTCCATTTCCTATTGCATTGGTAAATCTTGTCGTTCTGTGTTTCTGTTTGTCAGACGGGGAAAGGTATTGCTGTCTCTGGGAGAGCAATGTTACTGGTAACAGAATCCACGATGGCCCTACTATATAACACAAATGATTCTGACGAGTGGTTAATTCCCAAAGAACTTTCTATCTGTTATTAAGATACTTATAAAACTTATTTATAGTTTTCATAATCTGTATCAGTTCCTGTTGATTTTTAAGAGAAAGGCGACACGTCAAGACTGATGATTGGGTATATTTCAACGACGTGGACTTTGTGTGTATGTGAGTGTACATGAGTACGCGTTTTTACTGAAATTGTATGTTAATTTGTTTGGCCTAATTGTCCAATTATTTCCTCTAGTGAAATAACGCATAAGACAACAAAAATACAGTAGCAAAACAACTACGTTAACACGCAACAAGAAGAACACACAGCAATTTTCGGTTAGAATTTCATCCATCTAATTTTTCAGGCTTCAGCTCGTAGGAATAATGAGCTCCAGGTAAATTAATAACACCTTCTTCGAGCGAGACCAGTTATTACGTAAAATGTTGTTCTATCGTCTTACAGATACAAATGCCTCATTCGAGATGCGATTACGCTAATTTGTGTATAGCGTGCAACTTCTTTGCAGAGCATACCAGCAACGAGATGCGAATAATACTTTTCACATACAGCAGGTCGGGGGCATGCAATAAAAATGCCAGGAGTCCGTGAACTGGGGAAATTTCGGGCATAAGTCCCGGAACTTACGCTTGTGCTTGCCATCACACTTTTTACTGAATATTGTGCACGAAGAAATTGTATTGGGGAGAGCTTCAAAAGATGCCAACGACTGATACCGCCACTATAATCAATACGTACTATCATCATTCATTCATATTTCAAGTGTTTACATTGTAGAAGACGAGTAAAAGTTCCTAGGCAGAAAAAAATCGAGTGTAATCTCCGCAAGCCTGTGCAGTTGCCAAATATTTTAGCATAAAAATAAGTTCTACTATTGTAGCTTTGCTTGTCGCCAAATCGTGTACGAGTTGGACTTCATAACTGGGCATTCTGCCGAGAATTCTTTGCATGTCACTTCTTCTGATTAATGGAAAGCATTAAAACGCACGTGAGTATATTAAAAATGAAAAATTGAAAAACACTAGCATTTATGAGTAAGACAGAAATGTAACTTGTCCTCTAAACGTATTAACTCGATCGGTGAAAATTTAATGACGAGAGAAAGAAAAATGCATGACGCAGAAAAAATTCAGATTGCTGAACGATCATAATGATAAAAATCTGTGATGATACTGACCTCTTTTTTTCAAATTAAAGGTTACAAAGGAGAACTGTAAGGTCATAGGTCACTGAACATACGCTACACTAGCTCCCTTACATAGCGTTATCGTGCTTAAATAGATTCTATGATACTACAACAGAAATATGAATTACCTAAACAACAAATTGTTACTCATGTGCGCGAATTTTTCGGTTCGCAAATTAGTCCTAGAGTCACAGATAATGAAATTTTCTAATGGCGAAAACAAGCGAATTTGGAGCCGTTGGGACATAAAAGAAGGGTCGAAGTAATGTAACTCTTCTTAATATAATATCATGCGAACAAGAAACTTTTTGAAAATAAGAATGCCGTGTCTCTCAACTATACGATTTCATAAGTACTTCGAATACTGGTAGCTGTTTCAGGTGATAAAACGCCACAAATATTTTCCGGGCACTCGTTGGTCATTGTTAAGTGAAAACCTGCCACGATGGCACTGGCGTTTTACAAGTGTGTGTTGCTACAGTCCAGTAGTTCTTGATCGAGAGTTTATGGTATTACAATTACATGCAACAAAATTTCAGTACCAAAGACGTTATTAAAATATTTTATTGAATGACAGCTCGAATTTTAATCTTATACTGTCAGTTTCGGTCCTTAGGGCTTCTCAAGTGATCACAACTGAACAACATAACAACTTTTGCAACTAAGAGTGCTCTGAACAAGCTATTACTCTAGTAACATTTACGAACGTACTGAAATGTCACTTCTTACATCAGTTACTTCGATAGTTATCATTTTATGTTCTTTACGCGAAACTAAATGATCGTTGATCATTCGGGGTAGCTCCTACTGAGTTTCCATGGTAATGTAACTGCGCAACAGTGTTTTGGAACTGTAGCTTTCTACAAACTATACTCATTATAAGAGGCTTTTCACACCCTTTCTGTTCTCTAATTTCATATAAGTCAACGAGATATAGTGGAATAAACATCACACAGAATATCCAAATATCCACGGGTGTGCGGCCGGTCTATAGTGTCCAACGGGCACAATATTTCGGCGATCATACATGTCGCCATCATCAGGTGAACTGACGGACTGAGCTCCTGTGAACATGCCGGCACGGAGATCCGTACGCTATGGCTGCTCAGAGGGAACTGGGTTCGGTCGCGGCGGCGGCCGATTTAAATACCCTCCGCCCGCGGCGCGTTCCCTCCGCCGTCCGCGCCCCGCGTCACGGTCGCGCGGTGGAACAGATTGCGACGGCGTCTGAGATGACGTCGGTGTGATGGCTCTGTCCGCCGTGGTCGTCACAACTATACGTTTGCTCGATTTACTCTTGATTAACCCAATCGCTGGTTCCCAAGCCTTGCTAAGATTATAGCCACAGTCACGGTTTATGAGGTCGTCATTGGTGCGAATTTCGATGGCCTCTCTAACAACGCTGTCCCAGTATCTCGACGTCTGTACCAGAATCCTCGTGCGGTCATACTCCATGGCGTGATTTTCCGACAAACAATGTTCAGCGACCGCCGACTTGCTCGGATACATCAGTCGAGTGTGCCTCTGGTGTTCACGGCATCGATCCTCGACGGTACGCATCGTCTGACCAATATACGACTT
Organism: Schistocerca cancellata; assembly: GCF_023864275.1. Taxonomy (NCBI): domain Eukaryota; kingdom Metazoa; phylum Arthropoda; class Insecta; order Orthoptera; family Acrididae; genus Schistocerca; species Schistocerca cancellata. The sequence continues at coordinate 651,191,465 of NC_064627.1, forward strand.
GCCACATTGACACGGAATCTGGTACACGCCGGCCTCCCTCAAAACGAGGTCATCTTTGGCGCTCCCCACCAGTGCACGAGTTTTATTTGGAGGACAAAACACAGTTCCGATCTGGTGTTTCTTCAGAATGGGGGCGATTTTCCCCGGGAGTGCGCCTGTGTATGGAATAAATGCAGTGCCTACCTCCTCCCTCGTGACTTCATCCATCTCAACAGGTTGTGCTGCAGTGGTTGGGCGGAGAGCACGTTGAATCTGCCACTCTGAGTACACATTTTTTCGAAATACAATTCTCAGGTGTTCCAATTCCTGGGATAGACCCTCTGCGTCAGAGATAGTGCGCGCCCTATGTACTAGAGTTTTAAGTACCCCGTTCCTCTGTGAAGGGTGGTGGCAGCTGTCTGCGTGCAAATACAGATCAGTGTGCGTTGTCTTCCGATACACCCCATGTCCTAGGGTGCCGTCAGCCCTTCTCTTGACCTTTCGTTGACGTCTTGGTCAAGAGAAGGGCTATAATCTTAGCAAGGCTTGGGAACCAGCGATTGGGTTAATCAAGAGTAAATCGAGCAAACGTATAGTTGTGACGACCACGGCGGACAGAGCCATCACACCGACGTCATCTCAGACGCCGTCGCAATCTGTTCCACCGCTCGATCGTGACGCGGGGCGCGGACGGCGGAGGGAGCGCGCCGCGGGCGGAGGGTATTTAAATCGGCCGCCGCCGCGACCGAACCCAGTTCCCTCTGAACAGCCATAGCGTACGGATCTCCGTGCCGGCACGTTCACAGGAGCTCACTCCTTCAGTTCACCTGATGATGGCGACATGTATGATCGCCGAAATATTGTGCCCGTTGGACACTATAGACCGGCAGCACACCCGTGAATATTTTGATTATCAAATACGCCGGGAGAAACTCAAGAATCACATCACACAGAATATCGTTTTTTACAATTCGTAGTTGTTACCTTGGTTATTTATGTCCTGTCCTATATATAAACGTCTGTCGCATCTGTTTGAATGATTATTATCATGTCACCTGCTCCGCAACAGTCTTACAAGCGAGCTGCGTTTCGCTGAATATTAAAGCCACTATCGTAACCCGATGTCGTTTACGAATACGGTAGATGAATTATGCGAGAGCCGTTTAGTGTTATATATATATATATATATATATATATGCGCATATGACCACAACGTAGGGATATGTTACACTCGTCGCTGTAGCAGTCTCATTTGTTGTCTTACTCAGGAACTCAACCGAATCGTATAGTTATGGAACTTATTCATAGTTTCCGCTATCACTGATTACACGATGTAAACTGCTGGATTTCATTCAGTGGAATAATCGATTCAGATTAAGGAGTTATTTTCAAACAAAAATTGTATAAACCTGTTTAGTAATAGCTTTTGAGGCCTCTTTTCACCACTAGCAGATTTTTACAAATAATGTGGGGATTAGGTTGTCTTTTATGACTGTGTACAGAAGAACACACGGGAGTAGTGTACGTGGACAAAAATGACCACTATGGATTCCTTTAACTAACGCGAAACGTGTGTGGTGTAAATAAGACATCATACAGTCGCAAAATATGGCGTAACCATCATTCTGATTGAAATGTTTAGCTCCCAAAGGTTCCTATTTCAAAAGTTTAGCGGGAGAGCCTCAGTGGACGTATATTGAAGAACTAGTAGAGTTTCACGTAACAAATCTGTTAAAAAGACATACTTTGATGGCGCAATCGGTAGCCCAAATCCGGCGAGAGGATGGGATTTGGTGTGATCTCTCAGTAAGGCACAAAGCCCTAACTTGTCACATAGGTTGATCACAGCATATCCTTCGATAAAGAGTAGAAACTCTTCATGTCAGCCATACGTAATTTCGGTTTTACTCCGTCCCTGTGTCATACCGACCTAGTAGACGTATAGTATCTGGAGGAATGAAGTACAAACCATCATCCCATCATCCATCATTTAGTTTCCCGATTTCCCTAAAACGATTCCGACGAAAGTCAGGATAATTATTTTCAAAAGGAATTTATCAGTTCCCTTCCCCATATTCTCCAAATCTCCTTCTCTAATAGCCACGGCGTGAACTAGTCCTTCCTTCCCCCTTCTTCCCTCTGCCAGTTATGGTAGGGCGTCAAGTCTTCTCCAGGACGTTCTAGATAGACACACCACTGTGGTCGGTATGTTTATACAGATCAGTATAATGTAAACACATCAACGTTAGTGATATTTTTCATGAGATGCAAATACGCATAAATATATTCCATGCAAATCTCACTACGTTCATTGTTTCCGAAGAACGCTTAACACTTTTTCTTTCCACCCTTAAAAATAACATAGAGTTTTGAAATACGTAAAATCGTGTGTAACATCTACATGAAATTGGACTGACTGGGGATATTAAAAATATAAAAAGAAGAGCAGCACGAATTGTCACAGGTTTGTTTGTTCAAATAGCTGGTTGAAGTGAGTAATTTAGGAATATATTACAGTTTCAAAAATTTCATTCATTTGGGAACCACAAAGACAAGACGTGCGAAGGTGTACTTAAGCAGTGCTTAATTTTTAAAGCTGTAGATGATGGAACGCACCTCTTCCACCCTATAGCCGTCCCCCCCCCCCCCTCTCCCCCTCCACCAGCCATAAAAATCACAAGTTCAAATGGCTCTGAGCACTACGGGATTTAACATCTATGGTCATCAGTCCCCTAGAACTTAGAACTACTTAAACCTAACTAACCTAAGGACATCACACAACACCCAGTCATCATGAGGCAGAGAAAATCCCTGACCTCGCCGGGAATCGAACCCGGGAACCCGGGTGTGGGAAGCGAGAAGGCTACCGCACGACCACGAGCTGCGGACAAATCACTAGTTTCGGTTTCTGGAAACTTGTGATAAAACTTGCAATAAGAAATTATTTTTACAAAATACTGATTTGAAATTGAGGTGCTTGAAATATAATTTCTTATAACCAAAACAATAAAACCACAAGATCTGATATAAATAACAGGTGCTGCCGTGTACCCCAGTAGCAGAGTCATTTTGCAACCTAGTTCTACTCGATACATATCGGCAGAAATAGATAGTCTTCGTAATTATGACATGGTGTTTTCAATACGTGCTGTCAGCTGCAACGTTCGGACAGTCGCACTGTAGTTAATCTGTAAATGACACAAGAGCGTGTGGTGTCTTGGCAGGAATTTTAAAACAGTTAGACTCTCTAGGTTTAGGCTATGATGTTTTGGAAGGCCATTACCGCTTTGACTTGTGATACAGCTTCTGTCTGTGACCACAACATTACATACTATGTAGGCGTTAGGTCGACCCCAGACACTAGCGCCGTATGAAATGTCAACTTCTCAGAACGCCAATTGTTTCCAGTGAGTTAAAAAATGTCCCTGGGAGGTGCCTAAATGCCGTTCCGGTCGATATTAAGTACTGCACTTAAGCAATCGTTGTTCCCGCTCTTAATATATCAATGGAATGGGGAAAAGCCCCAATAGGTAATATAATAGGAAGTACGATCTGTCATGCACTTCAGTGGTTTTTAGAGAATAGACACAGATGTAGATTCCGGAAGACAATTGCGGAAGTGGTTGTTCTTCGCTACCGTTTATTCGTACCACTTGTTCGTAAACTGAGATACGTGACTTAAACATAAATGTTGACAACAGATAGCTGATGGAAGTAAGGATGACGTCTTACTATGTTACTGGTGGTAGTCATGGGAAACAGAAATGATGAATCCGATGATGGTACACACTTTTACTCTCATGTTCTTCCAAATTGTCCGCTTTGTGTAGTGTCTAAGCTTGATATCGAATCGCTGTGTGCCGTAATACCTTATGAAAAGGTCTAAGTACAACAAAATGAAGTGAACTTTACGCCAGATTATGTTGAGGAAATTATCAACGTTTCCCGCTGCGTCTAAGGTAAATTTTTTTTGTTTTTTGTTTCGTGCATTTGAGTCTGTATCCATACTCCGCGAATTAATACAAGGTACGATTCAGGGCTCACTTTGCCCCTTATCAGCGTCGGCTCCACACAAGGAAATGATCGTTTCGGACAGAAAAGAGAGTCCTGCATTAGCGCTCTAGACAGTGTCCTAGTAGTGTTGGTTTGCCGTTGCCTTCCATGTCAAGTGCGTATTTCTGTCGTGTGCATGTTTGGAAACAGAGGGAAAGCAAGACCCTGTGTCGGAACATAGCTTACATTTCTTGATAGATTGGATTCTTGCCACAGACGGACGGATTACGGTCGACAGCGTGACATGTTCACACTTTATGAAAAACAGCAGAGCGATTTTGGAATTTAAGCCAGGATATTGATGCAAAATATTATGATCTGGGCCTGTGAGCTATCCTATCTCCTGTCACAGACAAGACCGCTAGACAAAAATGTTTCAAATGGCTCTGAGCACTATGGGACTTAACATCTGAGGTCATCAGTCCCCTAGAACTTAGAACGACTTCATCTTAACTAACCTAAGGACAAGACACACATCCATGCCCGAAGCAGGATTCGAACCTGCAGCCGTAGCGGTAGCGCGGTTCCAGACTGAAGCGCCTAGAACCGCTCGGCCACTGCGGCCGGCACCACCAGACAAGTCACACTGGTTGCTATGGAGTACAGTCGATGGTGTTGAACTGGTACCAGATGGTCATGTGATCCTCCACCGCAATGCAGCGAAGTTGTGTGTATGTGTCAGTAGGTTGTACGGCATCAGCATGGAAGGCTGGTCGACGTGTAGTCGTGACTCAATGGCAGGAACGAGCGCTTGTGTCTGAATTTGTCCACGACCATATAGTGCATATGGATGTCTGATTTGTTGGTGTATCATTGTGGACTGTCCAACATGCCTACAAGAATTGATATACCACCTGCAGCCATTCAACACAATAGAACAGTGATCGTACAAATGTCTAACCGACAAGGTCTAGAGACAAGTGCAAGCAAACAGCATTGAATACAAATCTACCTCAACCCGTTGCTGAGCAAAAATTGTACAATGCACGCAGTGGCTATTTGGAGTGGTGTACCTACCAAAATGTCATTGTTCGCAGTGGCTCATAAAAATAGGTCCAGGATGTCTTTTGTGATCTTCACAAAGTTGGACGATCGGATGTCTTTATTGGGACCTGAAGTCGTGTTGGGGTTTCAGAGAACAAACATGCTGAATGTTTGATTACCAGGATGACGACTTTGGAGTTGGGGATACTGGAACCAGACCTTCAGTCAACTGTACGCTGTCAACTGTTGGATGCTTGGAATGCAGACTGGTGTACCCTGATTTCTCTTAATAAACTGCAGACCATACAAGGGACCATAACCTTGTGGCAGTCTTCTTTGGTGCTGCTCGAAGGAATCTACTGTTATATGTCATATTCACTTGGCTAACCCACAGCCACACTCTACAACGAGAAGATCCAGCCCACTGTCAGTGTGGTTCCTGTCTAACGGTGGCCCACATCCTACTGGACGGCCCTAATTTGGCCATCTTATGTTGTAACCTAAGACTTGCTGACACACTACCTCTGATGCCAGTGGACGACACCAGAGCGGCTGATTTGGTTTACGTTTTACCCATGAAAGTGCTTTCTACTCCTCTTTGAGACATAGGGCACACTAACCACAGTCACTAGTGTAGGACACCTGAGGGATTTCAGGGGTGCCCTGTCGCCTGGTCCGACCTGATGGGGTCCATGTCTGCCCCTGCTCGATGGTCAACTGGCTCCTGTTCTTCTCACCTTTTTAATTCTTCTTATTCTTTTACGTCTGTCATTGGTTTACTGTCTCGTCATCGTTGATCTCTTCCCTGAGATTTTGTCAACTTGTCCACGTTGTTAGTTTTCTTGTGGTACTGGACGATGTGGAAACACTGGTCGGAAGTAATTCTTTCAGTCCCCTTTGCATGACGTGCCCAGGGGCCTCCAGTTGTTTCCTGGGCGGGACAACTCTCCAACCTTCGTCCTTTTACCTCTCTCTCACTAGCTTCTCTCTTGTTTTTCTTGACTCTCGGACACATTTGGGTTCCTTGCGATTTGTCTTTTGTATCTTTCCTCTTTGGGGACTATTTCCCGCTTGATACACAAATGATTGAGAGTCTGATGACCTTTTAGTTTGGTCCTTCTAACCATGTCAATCCATCCATCCATAAAAATGGGACAAACAGTACTGAAACTGGACATTAGCTGACTGAAGATGTGTAAGATGAGCCGACGACTCATGAATTCACCTGTTTCGAAATGACGCATGGCACTGAGTGCACCGTCGGCTCAATGAGGTGTTTGTTTAATCATCCCCCCTCCAACATTCCACTGTTGTATGGAGAGTGTAATTCAGTAGGACGGGGTTCTGTCGCGTTTTGGTGGTATTTAGCATAACATAACGTGGTTCCACTCATTCAGGTTGTCATGGCCATGGACCAGAATGTTTATTTGAACGTTAACAGTGACCAAGTGCTGTCATTTCTTCTACATCCTCGTGATGAGTATGCTATGGACACTCCATTCTTCCAAGACTACAACAGTTGTGTTTACAGGGTTCATGCAAAATGTTCGGGTTTGACGAACACTCAGGCACTCCTAACATCTCGACTGACTGGCAAAATCATTCGAGCTTAATCCCATGGAAAATATCTGAGACTGTTTGAAACGTAACACTCAGCATCCTAATATTTGGGCAGCTCCGTGGGATTCAGTCATTGCTGAGTGGCTTCAGCTGGACAGAGTATAACTGAAGGAATTTGTGGACTCGCTGCCTCGTTGGATTCGCTGAAACTGGTGGATCAGTCTGGCCTCGTTGGACTTTATCAAGGATACATTCTGGGTGTTACAGTAGAGCGTTGCATTTGCTGGGGGATGACTAACCTTTTGTCCAGACGCGTATTATGCCTGTAGCAAGCTACGTCTCCACCAAAGACGATGAATAAACTCTGGACGCAGTTGAATAGCACTTCTCTCGGTTTATAAAGGTTATTACACCATTAGTAAGTCGTGCTACCACAGTGTTGTACGATATCAGCGAGGTTCAGTAGTCTACTTCATTGAGATACGTCTCAGCAGTATAATACTAAAGCCGCGTCATTCCTATTCGTCTTGAAAATCGGGTCCCAGATCTGTATCAGAGTTAAGGAGTTGGTAGTGCAATGTGCATTACAGAATAAATCCTTGATCATGGAAGATGAATGACTGCAGTGTTCGTTGTTTTCTCTGAAACTGGTCTATAAGTCTGACCACAAATGCCCAATGATAACACCGTCACAATGAGGACAACAAAGCTAAGTGTGCACGAGGTTTCTTTCCTTAATTTTATAATGGCTCGTCTTATCCGAGGAAAGTCGTAGGACACTGTAAAGGATCTTGGAATCTAAGTTGACACTGAGATTAACAAACATTTATTTCCTCTAGCGACGGACAAAGATCACAATAAAAATTACCAGAGAGCAAAGTTCTCTAACACTCAAATCAAAATACAAAATGACGCTCACTCTGCGGGGCAGTAGGAAAAACTGAGAAACATCTGCTCAGCCTGCCAGGTTGTGAAATCAAAGTTTTCGATACACAAGATACTAAAAATTGTAAGCAAATTAAGCAACTCAAGTAGCGTGACAAAGGCAGCAGTAATTAGCTACCCATATTATGGACTGCACTACTGCAATTGTGTCACATTTTCCCAAAATCAGAAAACGGTGCAAACATCATCACCCAACAGCGACTGGGAAACGACTGACCCTCGCGGTAGGTGGCGATCTATGTCTGCTAAATCTACATACATACTTTCCATGCCACTGCAGGATGCTTGGTGGAGAGTACATTGTACCAATTGTAGCGATTTCCATTCCTGTTCCACTCGCAGAAAGAGCTAGGGGAAAACGACTGTTTATGTGCCCTTGAATGAGCCCTAATTTCTCTTATCTTATATTGGTGTTGCTTTCATGAAATGTACGTTGGTGGCAGTAGGATCATTCTGGAGTCAGCTTCAAATGCCGATCCTCTAAATTTTCTCAATAGTGCTCTTCGGAAATAACGTCTCCTTCCCTCCAAGGATTTCCATTTGAGGTCCTGAGGTATCTCTGTATCTTCGTAATATTTGTGTGTTAATCGAGCGTATCGGTAACAAATCTAGCAGTTCGCCTCTGAATTTCTGCGACGTCTTCGTTTAATCCGACCAGATGGGGATCTGAAACACTCGACAGAACTAAAGAAAGGGTCGCACTAGTAGCACTGTAGCATCACATCTCAAAAGCTTCCATTTTCTTCTGCTCCGATTTTCCCACATCCCTTGTGCCTTTGTCACGCCACTTGTGTTGCTTTTGATATCTTGTGTATCGAACACTTCTATTTCGCGAGCTGGCAAGATGAGCATGTCCTCCTCACTTTTTCCTACTGCCCCACACTGTAAGCTAGCAGCAAAATAACCCGTGACGGGCGGACGAAGATAACAACAAATGTCAACTGAGGACAAAGTTCTCTAACTCTCAAATCGAAGTAAGAAATGACGCTCACACGGGGGCGGATTAAGGAAGACATAAAAACCAGACTAGCGCTGGTAAAAGGGTGTTCCTGGCCAAGAGAATTCAAGTGAGATCAAACATAATCGATATACCTAGTACAATCTAAATAAAATTAGCCATGAAATGGTGGCAAAAATGAATGAATATCACGCAGTGACACGTGGCAGTACTGTCAAAGTCTTCTTTTTGTTACAAATCCTACATCCATTGTAAGTAGGCTGTTTATGTTTTCTTATTGGCAACGTTACGTAGCGCTCTGTATGAAAATCACTGGCTGTGCTGTGTGCAGTCTGTGGCTAGTTTGCATTGTTGTCTGCCATTGAGTGTTGGGCAGCTGGATGTGAACAGCGCGTAGCGTTGCGCAGTTGGAGGTGAGCCGCCAGCAGTGGTGGACGTGGGGAGAGAGATGGCGGAGTTTTCAAATTTTTAAGAGTGGATATCATGAACTGCTATATATATTATGACTATTAAGGTAAATACATTGTTTATTCTCTATCAAAATCTTTCATTTGCTAACTATGCCTATCAGTAGTTAGTGCCTTCAGTAGTTTGAATCTTTTATTTAGCTGGAAGTAGTGGCGCTCGCTGTATTGCAGTAGTGCGAGTAACGAAGATTTTTGGTGAGGTAAGTGATTTGTGAAAGGTATAGGTTAATGTTAGTCAGAGCCATTCTTTTGTAGAGATTTTTGAAAGTCAGATTGCGTTGCGCTAAAAAAAATATTGTGTGTCAGTTTAAGCACAGCCATGTATAATTGTTCAAAGGGGACGTTTCACGATGTGCGCTGTGTGTAGATAGTACACTGACAACAACTAGAGTGTCGTAAAAGTGTGATATGCATTCCGAAGTGTGTGCTGTAATGAACTGCTGTCAGACACAAAGGACTGCTATTTTCAAGAAAGACACTCACTTCAATGAATCTTTCATATTACCCTGTTCCATTCACAGGTAATAACTGAGCGTGACATTCTTGCTTATTCTGTTCGGACATCAAAGGCGCTGTTACTATTCCATGTTAGTGTGCCCGCATCTCGTGGTCGTGCGGTAGCGTTCTCGCTTCCCACGCCCGGGTTCCCGGGTTCGATTCCCGGCGGGGTCAGGGCTTTTCTCTGCCTCGTGATGGCTAGGTGTTGTGTGCTGTCCTTAGGTTAGTTAGGTTTAAGTAGTTCTAAGTTCTAGGGGACTGATGACCATAGATGTTAAGTCCCATAGTGCTCAGAGCCATTTGAACCATGTTAGTGTGCCCACTTAAATAAATCTGACATATTACCTTGTCAGCAGACACAATGGTCAGTTGTACGTTTCTTAGGTGATACTGTACTCTCCTACAGCTGAACATTTTCATTACATAAATCTTATTTATTTCCTCCAAATTTTAGTGTAACATACCACCTGTATGTAAAAAATGGGGACGCTTGTGTCTTACCAGTTACTGACCTTATCACTATATATTATTCTGTCCAAGTTTATCGAAACCTATCGCAGTAGTGAAGAAGATGTAGTTTTGTTTGATGAACATTCAAGAAAATGATCTAAATGTGTCTCCCTCTGGCTTCCGAGTTTACTGGCGCATTGGTAAGACGTTGGAGTCATATTCGAGATAACGACGGTTTACATGCCCGTCTCACCATACAAATTTGACTTTCCTATGATATCCTTAAATCATTTAAGCCAAATTTCGGGATGATTCTCAATATTTTTAACATGGCTGCACTTCAGAAACGGTTACAGAATAGCAGGTGAATAAGACAGCCAACCAGTTGCAATAAATGGTGGTTTCCAACTAACATTAATAATGGTTTCGACATATTTATACCCGTCTTCTTCAGAAGGAAGAGAAACGAACTTCATATTAGCAAACAGTCAGTTATTAAAGCAATCTAAGATCGGCACATGAAATGTGTCAGAAACGACCTGTACATCTATTCGTAAAAGTTAAGGTTCCTAAAATCAGGACTTGTCACATTAATAAAATCACATAAAATTCCAGACCTTGTTAAGAGCTACATGCCAAAAAAATTGATTTTACTGATTTGACTAGCCATGATTTTAGGGGCCTTAACCTTTACAAATGGATGTACAGATCGTTGCCGACACGCTTCATGTGGACACGTTAGATTGCTTTCATAACTGAATATTTGATAATGTGGAGATTGCTTCTCACCCTTCTAAAGAAGAGGGGTTTAAATCCGTTGGAGCCATGGTTAAAGTTAACTGAAAACCTCCATTTATAGCAACTGGTATTCACTTGCTATTTGGGATGATTCCTTTCATAGGGCGCAACAGATTTCTTTCCCCACACCTAGGATCGTTCCGTTTCTAGGACCTATCGCCGATGGGAATTTGTACTCTAATCTTCTTTATTTTTTGTATATCTAGAGATGGCAGAGAAGTGATCTGGTGGTGACCTCAGGGAAAAAATACAGATCACCACCAGGAGCATACTGCGTAAATGCCACACTCACTACAGCGGCAAAACGTAGGAGGCCATAATCACTGCTAACCGGCATAATAGGAGAGAGTGTTGTACCTAGAGACGCTTTCAAAATTCTCGCCACTAGCCAGCTCCGTAATAGAAGATAAACATATTTTCTTATTCCTTTTTTAAATTGTGGCATTCACTTGTCATGTGCTGCAGTGCTCTCCCGAAATTACAAAAATTACTCCAGAAAATAAAGGCTTTTCGGAATGTGAAAACATGTTCGGCATGTTACAAGGTACAATATGGTCGTGTACCTAGGAACAAACATTCTACTGGAAATAAAAGACTATATGAATGAGTGGGATCTGCCCGATAGAACACACATCATGCAGAAATCGAACCTGTGTTTCATACTATGTGAGCTGAAGAGGAAAGGGGGAGACATAAAAGTAAATGGAAAGAATATCAGCTGCCTTGGGATTTATGCGGACTCGGCGGCGGTGACAGAAAATGAGTGCTAGACCGGGACTCGAACCTGCTCACTAGGCAGATGCGTTAACCACTGTGGAGTCTGGACACAGTGTATACCACAAATGCGCAGACTATCTCGGCACCATCCCCATCTGACTCATATCCCCCCTAGGGCCACCAACCTACAGTTTTGTCCACGTCCTCCATGCTCCATGCCTGCTACAGGTCGAACGTAAATTCGCAGCCGTACTGAAAATTGTGGACTCATCGCCCATCGAGGCGAAACAGTTATATGGACATTCTTTCGTACATGCCCGAAGTAACCCGTGCCACACATTCATGTAACTGAATGAATCAACAACCTTCAGTGCGACTGCACATTTACATTCAACATCCAGGAAGATTCTAAAATTAGCGAGCTTGGAGGACATTTGTGGGGAGTGCAGATAGGTGATGCTAAATGGGAATGTGAATCGCCCGGGAAGCCTGCTGAGATAGTCCGCGTATTTGCGATAAACATTATTTCCGGGTGGCGCAGAGATCTCAGGTTCGAGTCTCGATCCGTTATGCATTTTCACTCTTCGCCACTGATTCTGCATATTTGATATCATTATTTCCTTCTTTTTCCTTTACCTTCCCCACCCTCCCCCTTCAGTTTACGTAATAGAGAATGAAAAATGTTGGAATTGACAAAATGTGGTCGATACTGTATTAAGTCGTCTGTCTCTTATGTTATTACTTAACGTAATTACACCAATAATCAGCAAGTTAAGTCAAACTAAGGAAAAGCGCTGCCAAAAACCAGTTAAAAACTAAATACATTTTGAAACTGAAGTTTCTGGAAACTAACACAAATTTTCTATTTTCAAAACAGGTAATATTGTTAAGACACTAACGAAACTCAGTTAATCTGAAAATATCCCATGTTTCACATGGGTTTAATGTATTTTCGAAGTTATTAAGAATTTAAAATTATGATTTATATTCCAGTAATATTCATTCAGCCGATGCTTTTGGATCACTGTTGTATGTGTAAAATATCTTTGTCCTCCGGCATCAGACGAATAAATGTTCCTTTTAAAAGCAGTCTTTTAAGTGGTTTTAATATTAAACAAGATCTTCCTGTGTTCATAAATGGTATAGTTTTGGAATTAGCTGAATTCGATGGCCCACAAAAAAAACAATTGTCCTAGTATGGATTTTAATTGTGTTGCCCCTCACTCAGTTCATGGCAGAAAAGTATAGGGTAAAGTGTTAAAGTGGTATCAAATTCGAAATATGGTTTTCTGACAGGAGCTCTAAATATAATTTCTGGGAGAAGAGGGGAGGGGGCGAATCAGCATGCAGTTAGCTGTATAACTCTTGTCATAAATATGTCTTAAGTATTAAAAAACCGTAGTTCACTTCTATATATTTTGATTAGGTTCAAAGAGTTTGTTGTTAGGCGTCTTAATCGACTTTCTTCGTTAATCAACTATGAAATTACATTACAAGCAAGAGTATACATGAATGATATGTGGAGGTACAGCCTTCGTTACTAAAAGCATAGTGCGAGTTATAAAGTAAATGAACTGTCTGTACTTACGACCTGATTTATATCTTCCCATTTTAGTTAGAACACGCAATGAGCAATGCCATGCGCTGACACAACACGCCTGTCATTAAAAGAGCATGTAACCCTGGTTATTTAGCATACGCCGTACGTGTCTCATCAGCTAACTGCAGTAATGCCCTCGTAATTAATACACAAGTGGCGGTAATTTCTCTTGCATGACGCGCCCAGTCCAGAAGCCTCGACACAAGCAGCATATATCACGGCCTGACTGCTCAGACCGGGCATTTCCTAACAGGCGAGACTACCTGATTCCCAATCCCTCTAATCAATGAGAGGTGAAACGTTTAATTAATATGTTTCTCTTGATGGGTCACTCACAACTGTTGATATTCATCACCAATGATAATATCTGCAAGGGTTGTAACTTTTTTTATGTCCTAAAAGGATAGCGCAACCCAGTTTCGGGCCTGTGTCCCATCATTAGCTGCATCTGCAAAGTTGTAAACAAATAGTGATGCCAATTTACATTTTTAGCGTTAAAACCACTAAACAGAACTTATACTGAAATTCTTAAGAAGAACCTCATGTATGTGCATTAAACGTGAATTCATAAAATCGATTAACAGAGGTTATAATAGTGCATCCCTGGTACATGTAATAAAGCAAGAAATCCTGTCATTTGTAGGGCATGTCAGAAAGCCTCTCGCAGAGCAGAACCTTCATAAAATGACATAGGTCTTCAATGTAAAAGATGGAATCGCCGTTAATAAAATCAAAATATAAACTCACTCGATTGCAAGTGCACAGACTACACAAGGCGAACCAACAAAACTTGCGCCGTAAAAATAGCGGAAATGGGTAGTGCTACTGGTGTGCGGCCTTCACAGCATGGGCTGGAAGTCAGGGGCTCGTATACTTAGCTAATCAACAGATAATACTTAGGTGTATTTTTGTGCAAACCTTTTTTAAACAGAACAATGCCCATTGACGCTATCAAACTAAAAGTTCCCACATCTACACTTGTACAATAACTGCGACAGCACACACTAAAGAGCAACACAAGAGCATACGCTAGTTATATGGATTATAACCAGTAACGAGACAATGGAGCATCACAGGTGGCGTTCAAAACGACTACAGCAGCGGAAATACAAACTTCCAGTCTGGTATGGAACGACGGTTGCACACGTGTTAACATTTCAGTGGAAATGTCCGAGCAGGCAGCAGTAATACATTATTGCATATCAACATATATAGTTGGTATGTCCTTGTACACAGCGTCTTTCAGCTTTCCCCACAAAAAAAAGGTCGACAGAAGTCAAATCCGAGGAACGGTCCTCTGCGTCCAGTCCAACGGTTTGGAAACAATTCGTTAACACATGATGTAGTACTTCGTGCACTATGGGCTGGACAGCCATCATGGAGGTGCCACAGGGTCCTCCTAGCCTGCAGAGGAACGTCTTCTACTTTGCGTGGAAGATGGTGTATTCGGACACTGCGATACTTGCGCGCTTTGAGTGTTCCGTGTATGAACAACAAGCCTTTGAGCTGATGATTCACTATCCCACATAATACCTTTACACTCCTAGACGCTGTCGATCCACATAACAAAGCGAACGGGGATTGTCAACAGGCAAATATTGCATGTTTGGGCGGTTTACCTGGATATGATTGGTAAATGTTGCTTTATCATTAAACAAGATACATAATACATCTGGAGACTCCCGTCTTAATGCCCATGTAGAGAAGTTAACACAATTCTCGTAATCGTTTCCATGCAGCTCTTGATGGATAGAACCTACGCCGACGGCCAGTGCATAGGACACTTTCCTGACTCGTGTTGCATCGTCGTGCGAAGGCGCGGGAGCGATGTGCAGACCAACTGTGACAGCAGCGAGAATATTAATTTCCTCCTCTTCTGCCGTTACTTGTTTCCTTATGTTACGTTGGCTAGGTGTTACACTAAACTTTCTTGTAACTGGTTAAAGAGGCTGGTCAATAATTGTCGAGATGATTGACGTCTACTGGAATATCTTGCCGCATACTCAGTGCAAGAAAACTGCATTTCTCCTACACTCTCCATGCACCATGAGCATGTCGGATTTTTATTCGCTTGTGAATCCCATCATTCCCATTGTCCACTCATGACGCATTGCTTGAACTGTCATTTAGCAACTGACTAGCATGTCACAACGCACTCAAGAAACACACACGTTCGCTGTAAGCAAACATACAACACCTTACCTCGCAACTAAACAGATTGAATGGCACAAACATCTGGCGATGTGGGATTTTTTCAAAACACGACATCTTGTAAACCTCTGCACTAGAATCCTATAACAAACGCCAGTGACATTCTAATTTACCCTACTTTTACTTTTCTAATGTCAATAGGCATTGTTCCGTGTAGAAAGTGAATGTTTACGCAGAGAACGCTAAGTATTATTAAAATCTTTTTATTGACTAACAATACGAGCTCCTTTCTAGTAATCCATTCTGCACATCAAAAGCAGTTTTCACTTACGCATATATCTGCTGGGCAAGTTTTAGGTGATTCACTCTGTATACCCGCTTTTTTGTTTGTTTCAGTGTTTGAAAGACCGCCTGTCAAATTATCTATGGATCCATGTTTGTCACGCCCAGACCTTTGTAAGTTTTGGAAATTCGCCGCACTGTCGTAACGGATATGTTCATCGTACTTCCCATATTGATTTCTGCGGTTATTTCACGCAGCTTTGCTTGTCTATTAACACTGTCAACTCGACGCAAACGCCACCGTTCTCAGTGGTTAAGTGAAAGCCGTCACCCGCTGCTTTGTCTGTGGTGAGAGGTAAACAGTGGATTTCGGAATACTGAATTTGTAAGTAGGCTGTTTAGGTTTTTATGTTGGTAACGCCACGTAGCGCTTTATATGAAAATCACTGACTGTGCTGTGTGAAGGCTGTGGTTGGTTTTCATTGTTGGAATAGTCGCCATTGTAGTGTTGGGCAGTTGGCTTTTAACAGCGCGTAGCGTTGCGCAGTTGGAATAGTCGCCATTGTAGTGTTGGGCAGTGGCTGTTAACAGCGCGTAGCGTTGCGCAGTTGGAGGTGAGCCGCCAGCAGTGGTGGATGTGGGGAGAGAAATGGCGGAGTTTTGAGAGCGGATGATCTCGACGTGTGTCCATCAGAGACAGTAAATTTGTAAGACTGGATGTCATGAACTGCAGGTCCAGATTGTATACCGATTAGGTTTCTTTCTGATTACGCTGATACAATAGCTCCCTACTTAGCAATCAATACAACCGCTCGCTCACCGATAGATCTGTACCTACAGATTGGAAAATTGCGCAGGTCGCACCAGTGTTTAAGAAGGGTAGTATGAGTAATCCATCGAACTACAGACCTATATCATTGACGTCGGTTTGCAGTAGGGTTCTGGAGCACATACTGTATTCAAACATGATGAATCACCTCGAGGGGAACGATCTATTGATACGTAATCAGCATGGTTTCAGGAAACATCGTTCTTGTGCAACGCAGCTAGCTCTTTATTCGCACGAAGTAATGGCCACTATCGACAGGGGATCTGAAGTTGATTCCGTATTTCTAGATTCCAGGAAAGCTTTTGACACCGTTCCTCACAAGCGACTTCTAATCAAGCTGCAGGCCTATGGGGTATCGTCTCAGTTGTGCGACTGGATTCGTGATTTACTGTCAGGAAGGTCGCAGTTCGTAGCAATAGACGGCAAATCATCGAGTAAAACTGAAGTGATATCAGGTGTTCCCCAGGGAAGGGCCTTGGGACCTCTGCTGTTCCTGATCTATATAAATGACGTGGGTGACAATCTGAGCAGTTCTCTCAGGTTGTTTGCAGATGATGCTGTAATTTACCGTCTAGTAAGGCCATCCGAAGACCAGTATCAGTTGCAAAGCGATTTAGAAAAGATTGCTGTATGGTGTGGCAGGTGGCAGTTGACGCTAAATAACGATAAGTGTGAGGTGATCCACATGAGTTCCAAAAGAAATCAGTTGGAATTCGATTATTCGATAAATAGTACAATTCTCAAGGCTGTCAATTCAACTAAGTACCTGGGTGTTAAAATTACGAACAACTTCAGTTGGAAAGACCACATAGGTAATATTGTGGGGAAGGCAAGCCAAAGGTAGCGTTTCATTGGCAGGACACTCAGAAGATGCAACAAGTCGACTAAAGAGACGGCTTACACTACACTCGTTCGTCCTCTGTGAGAATATTGCTGCGCGGTGTGGGATCCTTACCAGGTGGGATCGACCGAGAACATCGAAAGGGTGCAAAAAAGGGCAGCTCGTTTTGTATTATCGCGTAATAGGGGAGAGAGTGTGGCAGATATGATACGCGAGTTGGGATGGAAGTCATTAAAGCAAAGACGTTTTTCGTCGCAGCGGTCACGCGGTTCCAGACTGAAGCGCCTTTAACCGCACGGCCACACCGGCCGGCTCAGTTTAGTGTTGATCAGAATAGGTAAAGAGCGAAATGTCTGAGTACGTTGTTTTGCTCAGCTGTTTGAAAATCAAACAACGTAAGGGGTTTACCAGCACAGTAATTCATAAATTTTTCTAAGGGGACTTTTCAAATTTCTTAATGATCTCCGAAATGGAATGTCTCATGCGTCTGTCTCCAACTACAGTTCCGAGTTTAGTCTGTTAATCCCCGTCGGGCGGCTATAATCACGTCGGAACCCTTTCCACATGAATCACCTGAATGCTAATGACAGCTGCGCCAACGAACTGCCCTTTTATACTGTGTGTATACAATGCTACCACCATCTGCATGTGTGCATAACGCTACCCAACGTCTTTTGTCATCTCAGTGTATTTTGAAAACCACATTGACGTGCGTGACAGAGGCTGAGGCTACTTATCATTCTACCACATAGTGAAATTTCTCCCCCTATGGAGCTAAGGTGGACTGACAGCTCAAATGCCTCTCTACGTGCTGTAATTAGTCTAATCTTGTCAACTCTATCCCTACAGGAGGGACAGGTGGGGGAGGGAAGAATATCTCTAAATTATTCACTCAATACTTGTTCTTGACACTTTTTCAGTGAGGATAATTCGCGTGCATCCTGTAGTGTCTGTCAATTGTTTTCCAGTATTTCCGTGACGTTCCATGTGGTACACAAAACTGCGTCCAGTCGTGCTGCCGTTCTCTGTATGAGTTCACTATCCACTGTTAATCCTATGTGACCTGATTTACCTGCGACTAAGCATATGTGAACATTATAGCAAGGACCTATACATTCTTCGACGATTTAAGTATTATACAATGTGACGAGTTTTGCTATGTTGCAGTGTTCTTAATATCTGACTTCACGTCCACTTTAATTATTACCTAAAAAAAGTTTTGGGTATTGTCACAAGTTCCTTGTACTCTTCAGACGCTAGAATCGCTCTTGACGCTAGGAATTCATTTGAGAACATAAGCCTAGCCCCCAACTGTCAGCTTCAGTCAGCTTTTCAATTCACCTCTGGAACCTGGCACTTAGATAACTGATACGCAGTGCAAAATACATTCGAAAACTCAGCCAGACGTTTTGTGGTCTTAGTGTGAAAACAGTGAGTTCTTGAAGCACTAGAGAATGCTGAAGTCAAAGCTACGTTGAACTAATTATGGCGGTGGCGCTGACTCGTTCCTACCAGATAGGCTGCACAAAATTTTCTTTCTCAGCTGTAAACCTTACTTATAGTCTAAGATGTACACACGAATCTCTTCATCTGAAAACAGCAGATTTCTTCATTTCTGTGACCACGGTTTCCTCTCAAATGATGCACTCATGCTGAGAGTGACACTTTGCTCTGACTCATTCCAAACAACTACTGAACAATGACCATAATAAAACAGATGGCGCCTTCTTGCCATCCTTTGATATGATAGTACACTGCATACAGCATTATCGCACTGCAACTGATTGCTTCCTGCTTCGATAAGCTCCTCCATTCACGTTCTACAAACTGCAGCCTATTTTCTCCTGGTAAGGGAACTCCAGTAGCTGTTTAACGTTTACAGATACAGAACATCGTTTGTTAATATCTTTTATCAATCGTTTTTGTTAATATCTTTTATCAGTCATTTCATGCAGATATATCTCTGCATCTTTAAGACAGGCTTGGAAATCTCGTTTCCCTTAAAATGGGCTTGCGTCATGACGCTTTGTTTTTGTTTTACGTAGACCGACAGTGCACGTATCAGTAGGCCTACGGATCGTTTAGATGTGAAGCCTCAGTCACAACTCTCTCATTAGAACGAAGTACTGCCACTATAAGTATTTCCCATGTGTAGCTACTCTTAGGAATGTTGTAACTATACACACAAAGTTGCAGTCCGCAGAGAGATTGAGAAGCAAGAAAAAAAAGCTGGTCTACATGAAATGAACTGTAACTCAAGCAGAATATGCAAGTATAAGCGGTATATGTTAGTAGATTCTCCAGTCGTATGCAATGCAATTCCTCGTGTTCCAAGGTGTATTCTGTTTCATGACTTGCCGATGTGACCTTGATAAGACGAAGGAACTCATTTAAATTGACAGGATACTTTAGTCACTTCCTCGCACAAACTGATACAGTCCCTGTTGTAAATTAAAGAAATAGGTGGCTCTAGCAGTTAACACACCAAAGGTATTTTATATAACGTGAACAGCTCACCAGTGAGTATTGTCAGCTACTACAACGAACACTTCACGGTTCGTCACCGAGTAGGGCAGAAATCTGTCGTCCGCGTCACATACACTCCTGGAAATTGAAATAGGAACACCGTGAATTCATTGTCCCAGGAAGGGGGAACTTTATTGACACATTCCTGGGGTCAGATACATCACATGATCACACTGACAGAACCACAGGCACATAGACACAGGCAACAGAGCATGCACAATGTCGGCACTAGTACAGTGTATATCCACCTTTCGCAGCAATGCAGGCTGCTATTCTCCCATGGAGACGATCGTAGAGATGCTGGATGTAGTCCTGTGGAACGGCTTGCCATGCCATTTCCACCTGGCGCCTCAGTTGGACCAGAGTTCGTGCTGGACGTGCAGACCGCGTGAGACGACGCTTCATCCAGTCCCAAACATGCTCAATGGGGGACAGATCCGGAGATCTTGCTGGCCAGGGTAGTTGACTTACACCTTCTAGAGCACGTTGGGTGGCACGGGATACATGCGGACGTGCATTGTCCTGTTGGAACAGCAAGTTCCCTTGCCGGTCTAGGAATGGTAGAACGATGGGTTCGATGACGGTTTGGATGTACCGTGCACTATTCAGTTTCCCCTCGACGATCACCAGTGGTTACGGCCAGTGTAGGAGATCGCTCCCCACACCATGATGCCGGGTGTTGGCCCTGTATGCCTCGGTCGTATGCAGTCCTGATTGTGGCGCTCACCTGCACGGCGCCAAACACGCATACGACCATCATTGGCACCAAGGCAGAAGCGACTCTCATCGCTGAAGACGACACGTCTGCATTCGTCCCTCCATTCACGCCTGTCGCGACACCACTGGAGGCGGGCTACACGATGTTGGGGCGTGAGCGGAAGACGGCCTAACGGTGTGCGGGACCGTAGCCCAGCTTCATGGAGACGGTTGCGAATGGTCCTCGCCGATACCCCAGGAGCAACAGTGTCCCTAATTTGCTGGGAAGTGGCGGTGCGGTCCCCTACGGCACTGCGTAGGATCCTACGGTCTTGGCGTGCATCCGTGCGTCGCTGCGGTCCGGTCCCAGGTCGACGGGCACGTGCACCTTCCGCCGACCACTGGCGACAACATCGATGTACTGTGGAGACCTCACGCCCCACGTGTTGAGCAATTCGGCGGTACGTCCACCCGGCCTCCCGCATGCCCACTATACGCCCTCGCTCAAAGTCCGTCAACTGCACATACGGTTCACGTCCACGCTGTCGCGGCATGCTACCAGTGTTAAAGACTGCGATGGAGCTCCGTATGCCACGGCAAACTGGCTGACACTGACGGCGGCGGTGCACAAATGCTGCGCAGCTAGCGCCATTCGACGGCCAACACCGCGGTTCCTGGTGTGTCCGCTGTGCCGTGCGTGTGATCATTGCTTGTACAGCCCTCTCGCAGTGTCCGGAGCAAGTATGGTGGGTCTGACACACCGTTGTCAATGTGTTCTTTTTTCCATTTCCAGGAGTGTATTTTGTTAACAGAAAATTTTCTTTTTTCCCAAAGT
This sequence comes from Schistocerca cancellata, assembly GCF_023864275.1. Classification (NCBI taxonomy): domain Eukaryota; kingdom Metazoa; phylum Arthropoda; class Insecta; order Orthoptera; family Acrididae; genus Schistocerca; species Schistocerca cancellata. The sequence continues at coordinate 651,212,634 of NC_064627.1, forward strand.
GCGTCGTACTACTTTACTAATACAGTACTTCAATAGTAGATGTGGCACATGATTCGCGTACTATAATCTATTACATCTACATCAACATCTGCATAGATACCCCGCAAGCCACAGTACGTTGCGTGCTGGAAGGTACCCTCGACCACTACTATTCATTTCCTTTCTTGTCGCACTCGGAAAGAGAACGAGGGAAAACCGACTATCTATATGCCTCCGTATGTGCCCTAATTTCTCTTATCTTATCTTCGTGGTGCTTACGCACAATGTTAGCGCCAGTATAATAGTTTGGCAGTCAGCTTTAAATGCCGGTCTCTAAATTTTCTCAGTAGAGTTTCTCGAAAAGAACGTCGCCATCTCTCCAGGGATTCCCATTTGTGCTTCTGAAGCATCTCCGAAACACTTACGTATAGTTGGAACTAACCAGTAAGAAATCTAGCAGCATGCCTCTGAATTGCTTCGATGTCTGCCTTCAATCCGACCTGGTACGGATCCCAAAGAGAGGAGCAGTACTCAAGAATAGGTCGCACTAGCGTCCTATATGCGGTCTCCTTTACAGGTGAACTGCTCTTTCCTAAAATTCTCCCAATACACCGAAGTCGACCATTAGCTTTTCCTACCACAGTCTCACGTGCTTCTTCCATCTCATATCGCTGTGCAACGTTACCCCAGATATTTGAACGGCTTAATTGTGTCAAGCAGGACAGTAGTAATAGCGTATCCGAACATTGCAAGTCTGATCTTCCTCCTCATCCGCATTAACTTACTTTTTACCACATTTAGGGCAAGCTTACAATCATCACAACAACTGGAAATTTTGTCTAAGTCGTCTTGTGTCTTCGTAAAGTCACTCAGCTTCGACACCTTACCGTAGACCACGGCATTTTCAGCAAACAACTCCAGACTGCTGCCCACCCCGTCCACCTAATTATTTATGCATATAAATAACAACAGAGGTCCTGTCACACTTCCCTGGGGCACTCCTGATGATACCCTTGTCTCTGACGAACACTGGCTGTCGAGGACAACATACTGGGTTCTATTATTTAAGAAGTCTTCGAACCACTCACGTATCTGTTAACTTATTCCGTATGCTCACACCTTCGTTAACAGCCTCCAATGGAGCACTGTGTCAAATGTTTTCCAGAAACCTGGAAATATGGTATCTGCCTGTTGCTCTTCACCCATAGTTCGCAGTATGTAAGATAAGGAAAGCTGTTTTTCGCACGAGCGATGCTTTCTAAGGCCATGCTGATTCTTGGACATAAGCCTCTCAGTCCCTAAGCTTACGCACTACTTAATCTAACTTACGCTATGGACAACACTCACACCCATGCCCGAGGGAGGACTCGAACATCCGACGGGGGGAGCAGCGCGGACCGTGACAAGGCGCCTAAGACCGCGCGGCTACCCCACGCGGCTGTAAACTATAAAACCAGACAATCGTAGAAATACAACTTGCTACCCTCCTGAAATGAAAGAGGAAGCCGTCTGTTAGAATTTCGCACAGAGCATAACTTAATCATAGCTAATACTTGGTTCAAGAATCATAAAAGAAGGTTGTATACATGGAAGAAGCCTGGAGATACTAAAAGGTATCAGATAGATTATATAATGGTAAGACAGAGATTTAGAAACCAGGTTTTAAATTGTAGGACATTTCCAGGGGCAGATGTGGACTCTGACCACAATCTATTGGTTATGAACTGTAGATTAAAAAAATGGTTCAAATGGCTCTGAGCACTATGGGACTCAACTGCTGAGGTCATTAGTCCCCTAGAACTTAGAACTAGTTAAACATAACTAACCTAAGGACATCACAAACATCCATGCCCGAGGCAGGATTCGAACCTGCGACCGTAGCGGTCTTGCGGTTCCAGACTGCAGCGTCTTTAACCGCACGGCCACTTCGGCCGGCTTGTAGATTAAAACTGAAGAAATTGCAAAAAGGTGGAAATTTAAGGAGATGGGACCTGGATAAACTGAAAGAACCAGAGGTTGTACAGAGTTTCAGGGAACAATTGACAGGAATGAGGCAAAGAAATACAGTAGAAGAAGAATGGGTAGCTCTGAGGGATGAAGTAGTGAAGGCAGTAGAGCATCAAGTAGGTAAAAAGACGAGAAATCCTTGGGTAACAGAATAAATATTGAATTTAATTGATGAAAGGAAAAAATATAAAAATGCAGTAAATGAAGCAGGCAGAAAGGAATACAAACGCCTCAAAAATGAGATCGACAGGAAGTGCAAAATGGCTAAGCAGGCATGGCTAGAGGACAAATGTAAGGATGTGGAGGCTTATCTCACTAGGGGTAAGATAGATACTGCCTACAGGAAAGAGAGCCACTTCCATGAATGTCAAGAGCTCAGATGGAAACCCAGTTGTAAGCAAAGAAGGCAAAGCAGAAAGGTGGAAGGAGTATATAGAGGGTCTATACAAGGGCGATGTACTTCAGGACAATATTATGGAAATTGAAGAGGATGTAGATGAAGATGAAATGGGAGATACGATACTGCGTGAAGAGTTTGACAGAGCACTGAAAGACCTGAGTCGAAACAAGGCCCCGGGAGTTGACAACATTCCATTAGAACTACTGACAGCCTTGGGAGAGCCAGTCCTGACAAAACTCTACCATCTGGTGAGCAAGATGTACGAGACAGGCGAAATACCCTCAGACGTCAAGAAGAATATAATAATTCCAATCCCAAAGAAAGCAGGTGTTGACAGATGTGAAAATTACCGAACTATCGGTTTAATAAGTCACGGCTGCAAAATACTAACACGGATTATTTACAGACGAATGGAAAAACTGGTAGATTCCGACCTCGGGGAAGACCAGTTTGGATTCCGTAGAAATGTTGGAACACGTGAGGCAATACTGACCTTACGACTTATCTTAGAAGAAAGATTAAGGAAAGGCAAACCTACGTTCCTAGCATTTGTAGACTTAGAGAAAGCTTTTGACAATGTTGACTGGAATACTCTCTTTCAAATTCTAAAGGTGGCAGGGGTAAAATACAGGGAGCGAAAGGCTATTTACAATTTGTACAGAAACCAGATGGCAGTTATAAGAGTCGAGGGTCATGAAAGGGAAGCAGTGGTTGGGAAGGGGGTGAGACAGGGTTGTAGCCTCTCCCCGATGTTATTCAATCTGTATATTGAGCAAAGGAAACAAAAGAAAAATTTGGAGTAGGTATTAAAATCCAGGGAGAAGAAATAGAAACTTTGAGGTTCGCCGATGACATTGTAATTCTGTCAGAGACAGCAAAGGACTTGGAAGAGCACTTGAATGGAATGGACAGTGTCTTGAAAGGAGGATATAAGATGCACATCAACAAAAGCAAAACAAGGATAATGGAATGTAGTCGAATTAAGTTGGGTGATGCTGAGGGAATTAGATTAGGAAATGAGACACTTAAAGTAGTAAAGGAGTTTTGCTATTTGGGGAGCAAAATAACTGATGATGGTCGAAGTAGAGAGGATATAAAATGTAGACTGGCAATGGCAAGGAAAGCGTTTCTGAAGAAGAGAAATTTGTTAACATCGAGTATAGATTTAAGTGTCAGGAAGTCATTTCTGAAAGTATTTGTATGGAGTGTAGCCATGTATGGAATTGAAACATGGACAATAAATAGTTTGGACAAGAAGAGAATAGAAGCTTTCGAAATGTGGTGCTACAGAAGAATGTTGAAGATTAGTTGGGTAGATCACGTATCTAATGAGGAAGTATTGAATAGGATTGGGGAGAAGAGAAGTTTGTGGCACAACTTGATTAGAAGAAGGGATCGGGTGGTAGGACATGTCCTGAGGCATCAAGGGATCACAAATTTAGCTTCGGAGGGCAGCGTGGAGGGTAAAAATTGTTGTGAATTGGCAGGAGCCAATTCACGGGGTTTGGAGGAAGCCGAAAGGCACGCGTTTAAGCTCACGCAGCCTGGCATGAGGTCTGGAACAGGTCAGAGAAATAAAATTAGCAAAACAGGAGGTACTTAACTTTAATCCACAATTGGTGAACATCTCTCTTGACTGTACCTGCTTCACAAGATAAATAGCAAAGGATATGGCGCCTTGCTAGGTCGTAGCAAATGACGTGGCTGAAGGCTATGCTTAACTATCGTCTCGGCAAATGAGAGCGTATTTTGTCAGTGAACCATTGCTATGAACGTTGGCTGTACAACTGGGGCGAGTGCTAGGATGTCTCTCTAGACCTGCCGTGTGGCGGCGCTCGGTCGGCAATGACTGACAGTGGCGACACGCGGGTCCGTCGTATACTAGCGGACCGCGGCCGATTTAAAGGCTACCACCTAGCAAGTGTGGTGTCTGACGGTGACACCACAAAAATCGTAGAGGGAGACCAAGAGATGAATACACTAAGCAGGTTCAGAAGGATGTAGGCTGCAGTAGGTACTGGGAGATGAAGGAGCTTGCACAGGATAGATTATCATGGAGAGCTGCATCAAACCAGTCTCAGGACTGAAGACCACAACAACAACCCTCCTGACGTGTCACCAATGGACGCTGATGCGTTAATGCAGACCGAATGAAATTACTTTTACAAAACACGATATTAAATCTCTTAAGTAGAAAAACCGCATGAAATGTAATAAATGTCCTACGTGGGAACACAGGAAAAGATAAACACTTTTCTTGTCGCTCTGTAGTTGTATATCAGCTGAGAGCTGGAGCCTGAGAAATAATAAATATGGCACAAATATATCGGCTATGTTTGAGTATTACGTAGTTTATCTGATGATAAAAGTTTTAAAATATTGCTCATGATACACACACGAAAAAAAGTTTTACATCACCTCGGTTCTGAGAGTTCCGGAACCTGTACAGAAAAATGGAATAGACACCACTTCCGTCCTTTTTATTGCTCATGAAAACCACGCATTGCTTGTTGTACCACCATACAGCGAGACTTTCAGAAGTGGTTCTTCAGATTGCTGTACACCCCGGTAACTCTAATAACCAGTAGCACGTCCTTCTGCACTGATGCAGGCCTACATTCATCGTGGCATACTATCCACAAATTCATCAAGGCACTGTTGGTCCAGATTGTACCACTCCTCAACGACGATTCGGCGTAGATCCCTCAGAGTGGTTGGTGGGTCACGTTGTCCATAAAAAGCACTTTTCAATATATCCCAGGCACGTTCGATAGGGTTCATATCTGGAGAACATGCTGGCCACTCTAGTCGAGCGATGTCGTTATCATGAAGGAAGTCATTCGCAAGATGTGCACGATAGGGGTGCCAATTGCTGTCCATGAAGACGCATGCCTCACCAATATGCTGCCGATATGGTTGCACTATCGGTCGGAGGATGGCATTCACGTATCGTACAGACGTTACGGCGTCTTCCATGACTACCAGCGGCGTACGTCGGCCCCACATAATGCCACTCCAAAACAGCAGGTAATGTCCACCTTGCTGCACTCGCTGGACAGTGTGTCTAAGGCGTCTCCGACGATTGTCTGGTTGAAGGCATGTGTGACACTCATCGGTGAAGAGAAAGTGATACCAATACTGTCCATTCAGCATGTTGGGCCCATCTGTACCACGCTGCCTGCATGGTGTCGTGGTTGCACTGATGGACCACGCCGTGACGTCGGGAGTGAAATTGCGCTTGATGCAGCCTATTGCGCACATTACGTCCTGTGGCTGCACGAAAAGCATTATTCTACATGGTGGCGTTACTGTTAGGGTTCCTCCGAGCCATAATCCGTAGTTAGCGGTCATCCACTGCAGTAGTAGCCCTTGGGCGGCCTGAGCGACGCATGTCATCGACAGTTCCTGTCTCTCTGTACCTCCCCCATGTCCGAACAACATCGCTTTAGTTCACTCCGGGACGCCTGGACACTTCCCTTGTTGAGAGCCCTTAGTGGCACAAAGTAACAATGCGGACGCGATCGAACCGCAGTATTGGCATTCTAGGCATGGTTCAACTACAGACAACACGAGCCGTGGACCTCATTCCTGGTGGAATGACTGGAACTGATCGGCTGTCGGACCCCTCCGTCTAATAGGCGCTGCTCATGCATGTTTGCATACATCTTTGGGCGAGTTAGTGACATCTCTGAACAGTCAAAGGGACTGTGTCTGTGATGCAATATGCACAGTCAACGTCTATCTTTTAGGAGTTCTGGGATCCGGGGTGATGCAAACCTTTTTTGATGCGTGTAGAATACCAGTTTTCACACAGTAATAAGGGCTGAGATGTACATAGTATAGCAAAGCAGTCTTCTAATCTTTGCACAGCTCTATCCACTCATCTATAAACAGCTCTGTTCTGAAGATGTATAATGGTACGTATCGTGTTGAGTATGTGAAAAAAAAGACTTCTATACGCCCAGAAATCTGTAGTCAAAATTCGTCCCACACTACGTAAATTGCACGAAGTAAAAGTTGCTAATAACTTAAATTACATTTTTCTGACAAAAATTGACAATATTTCGGCATGTACTGACACACCAAAGAAATACATAGTACTGAAGACGTCAGATGTCAGCATTTTGCCGAAAAGCTCTTTTCAAAACAATGTTTTGCATTAAAAATGACTAATAGTTAATGTGTTTAGAACGTAACTATGATGTTGTAGTCAGTAGTGACAATACACAAACTCAGATTGAAGTCGTTAGCGAGAGTGTTCTTTCGCCGCCTCTTAGTAAAACTATGCCGCCATTATCCTGAGGTGGTTCGCAGCAGCTACAAAAGACCTCTATACTACTTTAACATCTTTCTTCCCAAATGCGATTCCAGTGAGTTGTCACTACGCCACTGCACAAAAATGAAAAACTATGACGGATAAAAGTATGCGCGAGTACATCTGGCCGACAAACTTAAGTTTCCCATCTGCGTATCAGATACCTAATGCCATAGTTGACTTACCGTTACTAAAAAAGAATTTAGGCTTCGAATTTTGTTACGAAGATTCTGATCTTTTGAAGGTAAGAAGGATATCCCACAATCTTTTCTTCACATTATGGAGCAATAATTCCATTTACTCTACAGTATTCACGTTTTCATAGTTTCTGATTTTATGAGGCATTTCCAGGATTTATTCTGTTGTAAAAATGTGGCATGGATAACATATGATGCTATTACCATTTTCGTATATTCTTTACACTATGTAGAAGTCCGCATATCCTTTAAAATGAATCCTAAGATATCTTTCAGTGTTATTATCATAAAATCTGACGATTTTATAGATGTGTATGTAAATCTGTAGCTGTGGAATTGATGATGTGGACAAATCACAACATAACCAGAATTCTTTTACATGATGAGAGGTCCAAATAGCTCCCGCGCGACATCTATGGGAAACTGAGATTGTGAAAGGATCGATCCATATGCAGCATTGGCACCTAAGCTTTGGGCTTTAGCGCCTAGTGGGCGATACCTTTGTTGACCACCTTTCTTCAATAGTACTTCCACTGAATTTCATTATCTTTTTATCTATCCGTAAAAGACACGAAACACGTAAGACGCAGCCTGACGGAACTGCCCATAGGCTCGCCTTTCGCAGCATTTCCGCAATAAACAACGCCTATGATGACATGGACTCCGCGAGGGATTAGCCGAGCGGTCTCAGGCGCTGCAGTCGTGGACTGTGCGGCTGGTCCCGGTCGAGGTTCGAGTCCTCCCTCGGGCATGGGTGTGTGTGTTTGTCCTTAGGATAATTCAGGTTAAGTAGTGTGTCAGCTTAGGGACTGATGGCCTTAGCAGTTAAGTCCCATGAGATTTCACACACATTTGAACATTTGAACATGACATGGACTAGAACAGGGCTGTACGGATCAAGGCGGCGAGGGGGAATTGGACGGGCGAAAGAGTAGTCACAATGACGACGTCTACTGTACCCTTGCCCTCACCGACTGCAGTACGCCCTGGCAAGCAGCGTTCGCCAACAAGCCACTGTGCACCGTCGCCTCTTTACTTATAAGTGAAGCTCTGTTCCGTGCCGAGGCGGAACGGCAGTGATTATAAATACTGAAACAAGGACAGGGAAGCACCACGCATAGGACCACGTTCAGGTTCACGGCGGAACAGGCGTCGCCAGCTGACCGCCTGCCAGTCCCAGCTCCCCACAACCCCCCACCCCCTCGCTCCATCACCTCCCTTGCGGACATCGCTAGTCGATCGCTTCCGTTGTCGATAGTCTGTCGGCGTTCATATGTTACTGCCCTGTCCTCCTCACGCTCCACGACGCGGAAGCACTGCGGTGTGTTTACTCTGAGATGGCCAGTTGCCAGACGGGGTTGCAGACATCAGTCCGGCCCCCTACATAGATCGCCAGGAGGTGAGAAAGCCTGCGATGGGGGGGAGGGGGGGGGGAGGAGAGCGCCTGCCTTCCGCAGTTTAGGCACCTTACCCTGTGCTTCATGCTTTCGCGAAAACAAAAGTACGAACTAAGGTAAAAATCATTTAAACATTGTCCGTAATTGCAACTGAAATTGTTTATTATTTTGACATATTTACTAATGATCCTCACTGTAACAATTACGTACAGTTTCACAAGGAATTAAAACAGTATGAAATGCGGTGAAGTACAATTAAGTGACACAGCAGTCAACAATGACTGCACCACATTTGGCTGCAGCCAAAAGCAAATGATTATTGTCCGAAACCCCCCGACTTTTGTTGACTCTTACCAATTCGGAGCTGGGCACCTAATCGGACATCTCAGAGTAAACAAACAGACTCACTATTTAGAGTCCTTCACGGGCCCAGAACCCGGCATCCAGATTTTGTTCCTCTCGGCTCTGCCACACAACTCGAAGTATGGCTGAGTGATAGGTGCCAGACTATCAAAGACTCGAGCTCTAATCTTAAGTTGGACCAAGATTTATCCTATCTCTCATCTGTCTCTTCTTTCATCTTAGTGATTAGTAGAGCACGTTATATTTTATGTGGTTCTACAACCGCCTGGGTAAGGCAACATAAAGGAAGGATGGACATAAAAACTCCGATTACCAGTAAATACTGTGGTGTTCAAATCAAAATTGAGGCTGAAAATGGCTTTGCTCTACAATTTAATGGCCCTCTCCAAAACGTTTCCATGTTATTCAGCCTATTAATCGCACGTGAACATACAACAATTCTGTTTAAAGATTCTGGTCGTGAAATTCTTTCCGATTCTTTGCTCTGCAGTCCAGTAAGTTGCTGAGCATACTACTTCACTTTATCCTCCATCTTCTGGATTTCCATATCACATTTCATTAATTCCCGTCCTGATTCCACTATATTCCAACTTATATGCGTCCTCAGTTCATTCTGGCATTCTACCTGCACTAATACATCTACTCGAATACATATTCTAGCCACTCATTTACTTCCTCTTGTAGTTTCCTCTTATATTCGTTCGGGGCCTTCACTCTTTCTCTTCCAGTTTTCTTCTGTGCCCTTATGCCTACTTCCTTTTTCTTTTCTGCCTCCCTCTCTTTTCCAGACGGATCCAACTGCGCCAACAATTAACTGCTCCACTGTGCATGCACTAACTTTCGGAAAAGTAGTTCCTGTCTGTGTCCCTGCTTCGTTCCTTCTCTCCCTATTTATTCTTCTTCCATCGCTTTGGTTCTAATAGTTTTGTATACACCTTATTCTTTAATTACTTCCCTTACATTTCTTTGCAGCTATGATCCTCTGAGTAGACAAATGTAACATACAGTATGCCGTCGCGAAAGACTCCAAGGACACATAGCTTCCTCCACGGTGGGGACATAATGCGCAGTGTGAGACTGTTAGAAAAACTGCGGAAAAAGAGATCACATCTGCTGAGTTCTTTGGCATTTTAACAGCGCTGCCGGAACAAGGAGGTAATTCCTCGCCTTGCAGTAGTCAAGCACCACATTCGAACTGCTGCAGTGGACAGAATTTTGAAGAGGGCCAGTCTTGCAATAGAGAGACAGCGGATACGACAGACAAGGTACGAGCTTGATCATAATGCCAGGAACCTACTTGAGTGTCATCTGTCTTTGTCATCAACATTGTCACCATTCGATTGGGAAATGGTGGATGTAGTCACGGCAGCGCAACAAAATGCAAGTTTATCCAAGGCAACGTCGAAACAATGTTCCAAGTTGGACCTACTGGATCACGGAAGAACTGTTGTGAAATCCGATAAGGCCGATAGAACAGTTGTTAATTTTCCAACCAGAACTGGACGACGGCTCTATATCAGCGCTGAGTAAAGGCCTCAACTTTTCTCCAGCTCCACGACGTCTGCCAATATTGGAAATAATTAGTGGAATAGAGCAGTGCTTGAGGAATCTTTCGCACGATGCAGCTGAGGTCAGGCTAACTACCAGCCATATCCTGGCGAAAGCTAAGCCACCAAAATCTAATATTAGCCAGGAGGAATGACGGTGCTTACGGTTATTACGTGAGAATGAAGACTTGGTTGTCTGAACTCTACAGACTACCACCTGAAGATGCTACATTTATTAGAAGACGCCACGTACCGCAAGCTTAGTCGTGAAGGGGAAGTTATTGAAGGATTCTGGCGGTGAAGAAATTAACGCCTCGTGCCGCCAGACCTCCCAGGCTTTATGGATTACCAAAGACACACAAGGAAAGTGTTCCTCTGAGGCACACTGTTAGTGCAATCAGTTCGCCCTCCTACAGACTTGCCAAACATCTGGTAGGATTATTAGCACCAAAACTGGGACATTGCGAACACTGTGGTGTCACCGCCAGACACCACACTTGCTAGGTGGTAGCCTTTAAATCGGCCGCGGTCCGCTAGTATACGTCGGACCCGCGTGTCGCCACTGTCTGTGATTGCAGACCGAGCGCCGCCACACGGCAGGTCTAGAGAGACGTCCTAGCACTCGCCCCAGTTGTACAACCGACTTTGCTAGCGATGGTTCACTGACAAATTACGCTCTCATTTGCCGAGACGATAGTTAGCATAGCCTTCAGCTGTATCATTTGCTACGACCTAGCAAGGCGCCATTACCAGTTTATATTGACATTGTTATTACTGTACCGTCAGACTGATGTTCACCAATTATGGAATAAAGTTAAGTATTACATCAACTACGTACTTTATTTGCTATATTAATTACATTGTAATGTTCCAGACCTCACGCAAGCCTGCGTGAGCTAAGCGCGTGCATTTCGGCCTTCTTTAGCAACACGGTGTTGGCTCTTCTGCCAACACACCAAACACCATGTTGTCAACTCGCAGAAATTTGTTGAGACACTCAAGAGGATGAAGATAGGCCCAAACGACCTAACGGTTAGCCTGGACGTTGAGACACTTTTTACGAAGGTGCCAATACAGGATATGATCGATCTTTTGGCCCAACATTTTCCATCTGGAATCATTAAGTTGTTCCGTCACGTCCTAACGACAACGTACTTTTTGTACTGCGATGAATATTATGAGATGACGGACGGCACAGCCGTGGGATCACCACTGTCTCCAGCAGTCGCAAATTTCTTCATGGAGCACTTTGAAGAGCAGGCTGTGCAAACTGCGACATTACGGCCGTCTTGCTTTCTACGATACATTGATGACACCTTCCTGATATGGCCTCATGGTGAAGATACACTACAACAGTTCGTCGATCATATGAATGGTGTCCATCCCAACATTAAATTTACTGTCGAGATGGAGAAGCACGGCAAGCTACCATTCTTGGATGTTTTGGTTGAGCGGAAGGCAGGAGGCCAGCTTGGTCATTCAGTGTACCGGATACCAACACACACTGATCGGTACTTGAACGTCAATGGTTTCCACCACCCTGTACATAAGAAAGCTGTCCTGAACACGGTGTTTCATAGAGCCGAGATAATCTCTGACTACGACCATCTACAGTCTGAATTGCAGAACTTAAAACGTGTCTTAAGGGAAAATGGATAGAGCAAAAGGCCGGCCGGGGTGGCCGAGTGGTTCTAGGCGCTACAGTCTGGAACCGTGCGACCGCTACGGTCGCAGGTTCGAATCCTGCCTCGGGCATGGATGTGTGTGATGTCCTTAGGTTAGTTAGGTTTAAGTAGCTCTAAGTTCTAGGGGACTGATGACCTTAGAACTTAAGTCCCATAGTGCTCGGAGCCATTTTTTTGATAAAGCAAAGGAGAAATCGCATACGCTTTCAAGGCCCGCCGACGAAAGACACCTGGTAAATCAGTAGAAGAGGCCAAACGAACTGTATTCCTGCCATACTGTGGAGCAACTAGCAGTAAGTTAGGACGTCTGCTGCAGAAACATGGGCTAAGACCAGTGTTCCGGCCCGCCCCCAAGATACGAGATATATTGCGCTATGTTAAAGACGACATTGCTCTTCGAGTGTCCAGTGTGTATGGTGTACCCTGTGGATGTGGCAGCATGTATATTGGACAAACAATTGACACGGTTGCTGAGCGTTATGCTGAGCACAAGCGCCATATAAAACAAATGGAGGTTGACAAGTCGGCCATAGCGGAGCATTCCCTAGAAAACAGACATAAAATAAAGTTCGAAAATACAAAAGTGTTGGCTCATGGGTCTACACATTTGGACTCCGTTATAAAGGATGTGGTATCGATACCTACGATGCCACGGCGTAGGTGCAAGTTCGTAGGTTGGCACTACACCGACACAGACGAAAGCGCCCTGTAGCCGGCGCTGTGGAGCTGTAGGCCTACCAGCTCCGCTCCAGATTCAGCCCATTTCATCAAGAGCAAACGGGCTGGAAACATCCCTTCAACTTCAGAGGTTGTTGGCTTCCTATTGAAACTTTGTACTACTTGCGACGGGAATACGGTTTCGCACGTACGTGCTCATCATTGCAAAGTAATGTAATCATTTATTAACTTGTTTTTGCCTATAGTAGACATCTATAATTTTACACGCAGTACCGAAGCGTTTTACCACTCCTGCTCCTACTTGCTTTCGTCAATCGGCCAAACTTTCAATTTTCAGGAGCTGACCCACGCGCCGCCTTCCAGGCGGGATACAAAAAAGGAAGCGGCCGAGATTCGTTTAAACAACATTTTCAGCAGAGACCAGGGGTACACACTCAGCAGGGCATGGGCGTTGGACATCGAGCAAAAGCAAAGACAGATGCGAAACGCGTGAGCGGCAGTTTCAAACATGGCGCCTGCCCCTGGCGCCACCTGACGTCACCGGTGCTGCCACAGGCCATAGCTCCACTAGCTGCCCGGGTCGACTTACGCGCGCGCGCCACATTGGATCGATCTGATTGACTTCTGATGGTGCCATCATGCGTATACAAGCGAGAAACAGTAGCAGCCCCGACAGTCTGTGAACTCCTGACGACGATGGCACAGATGGCCATCGAAAGCTCGAGGATTTTATTCGAATTGACGCCAGTGGAAAACCGAGAACGTTTTATTCAAGACACCACCCCTTTATTTAGCCACCTAAATAAGACTTGCACGTTCACCTGTCTCCAATAACACACCCCCAGATACCACAAACTGAAATTAATTTTGACTTCGGGCTCACTACAAACTGTTCGCCCATTCACCTAGAATGAGTTCCCTTTGGCACTTTCCGTTATGCTTCGAATACTGCGCCTCTCAGCTTTACCACCGCTCCAGGTACAACTGACAACCTCCTCCTTTTTGTGATGACACGCTGCGTCTATCACTATTGGCATCTACGCTCGGGATGCGCACATCAGACAGCTTTCCACATGCTCTCATACCCCAACACAGTTCTTGTTTTTTCTGTTTAATTGGTTTTCTCATTAACGTCCACAAAAATGAGCTTCCACTGGTAACTAGTTTTCCTGTCTACACCCCTTCCCACCCCTCTCCGCCGCAGTGCTGATTGCTCCCAGGAGAGCGCCCAGAGCCGCTATGGCTGCATGACTACCGCCGGTACTGCACACCGTACCAAACTTCACCACGTATCATTTAACTTTACTGCATCCAACCTTCCTCAGGCTCTTTCTTCCGTGCGCATAAGTCTACCTCTGCTTCTACACCTCGCTGAACAATTCACCCCCTTTCACTGGTGACCATTATCCTAGGAGATGTTGTTCTCTCCACGTCCTAGGAGCAGCCGCCGTTCATTAGTGGTTTTCCCAATGGCCTCTGACTAACGAATGACATGTGCTGAGTTGAAACACTCTATCAGGTGAAGGCCCATCACATTACTAGTTCTACCAAATACGTTCCTATGTACAAGTGACCAGAAATGTTCAAAGTTATTTGGCATATTGATAGTATCTGGCCAGCTCAGACAAGCCCCGAGCATCTCGACTCTAATGTTGTGCCAGCGTCTAGTGATAATCCCTTATCTTCACGATTTGTGTCTTCATGTGATTCGTAATTTTACAGATTCCAGAACACAGTTCGAAATTCAAGGATGGTATGTAATGGCAATACAATCTGTTCTCTTACGTGATAACTGAGACTCCAACGAAGGGAAAACGACTGCCATTATGCCAGCGTAAAAGTGTTATCAATGTCAATCTTTCTTCTTGAAATAAATGTTAAAGTGGCATTTGCTGAAGTGATTAGAGCTCTGTCCTGGATGTGGTTCGCAAAATGTTTACTTGTACCCTCAAATGCTGGAAGGTCCTCCCTCTTGATATACACTGTACATTTTGTGTTTATTATTAATCTTAAATTAATAATTTAAAAAAAACTGACACAAAAACACCTCGAAAAAAATATTGGCCCATTAAGTAAGTAGTAATATTCTGATCCCAGTGTCGTCACGGCGGGGGACTGCTAAGAAGATAAAAAAAAATGAGAAGTTAACAGCGGCTACCTTTTCCTAGCACGGCATACTCATTATTGCTGGGTATAAAGCCTCTTCAGTTTGGCATAATCTCTTCCAGTCTTGCGCGTTCCTCATCCATGCCTGAAAACAGCTAGTGAAGTTATAATTACTTATTATCTAAAATATGCAAAATAATCCTTCTTTAATTAGCTTAACATTATTAAACAATAGAGTTACCCACTTATTTTACATCTTATTTTTACATAATTACGTCCGAACTTAGTTTCATGCATTAGTGTATCTTACGAGGCCTTTGTCCTGCAGTGGTTTGATGACAGCAAATTGACCCACGCTTCATTAAATCGTTAGCGCGAGTCGCACGGTCCGCGGTGTGTGGCGCACTGAGCGTAACCATGCGCGGCGACAAAAAAATGGTTCAAATGGCTCTGAGCACTATGTGAGTTACGTATGAGGTCACCAGTCCCCTAGAACTTAGAACTACTTAAACCTAACCAACCTAAGGACATCACACACATCCATGCCCGGGGCAGAATTGAAACCTGCGACCGTAGCGGTCGTGCGGTTCCACACTGAAGGGCCTACAACCACTCGGCCACTCCGGCAGGCAAACGGTCCAGTAACGATGAATAATATTCACCTATAATAGTTTTACCCTTTTCCAGATAGTCGATGAGGATTATCCCTTGCGAATCCCAGAAGACAGTCGCCATAACCTATCCAGCCTTTTATGGTGCAGAGTGTCCCTTGGTAACCCATTGTTTACATTGTTGTTTGGTCTCAGGAGTACAGGAGTATAATAATGTATCCATGTTTCATTCACAGTGACGAAACGACGCTTAAAGTCCTGCGGATTCTTCCTGAACAGCTGCAAACAATCCTTGCAACACTTCACACGATTCCGTTTTTGGTCAAGCGTGAGCAATCGCGGAACCCATCTTGCGGATAGGTTTCTCATGTCCAAATATTTATGCAAAATATTAAATACCCATTCATTCGAGATGCCCACAGGACTAGCAACCTCACGCACCTCAACTCTTCTGTCATCCATCACCATATCATGGATTTTATCAAAGACTTCTGATGTCGTAACCTCCAAAGGGCGTGCAGAACGTTCAGCATCACTTTTGTCTGAATGGCCACTCCGAAAATTTTGAAACCACTTATAAACTTCCAGAATGAGATTTGCACTCTGCAGCGGAGTGTGCGCTGATATGAAACTTCCTGGCAGATTAAAACTGTGTGCCCGACCGAGGCTCGAACTCGGGACCTTTGCCTTTACCTTTGGAAGGTGGGAGACGAGAATCGAGATACTGGCAGAAGTAAAGCTGTGAGGACCGGGCGTAAGTCGTGCTTCGGTAGCTCAGATTGTAAAGCACTTGCCCGCGATAGGCAAAGGTACCGAGTTCGAGTCTCGGTCGGGCACACAGTTTTAATCTGCCAGGAAGTTTCACTTATAGACTGTTCTAATCGAAGGTGCAGAGTCACTGTAATGCTTATCAAGCTTCTCTATAGTCTCCTGAGACGTTTTGCCTGTCATAAAGTAATGTTTAATCACCACATGGAATTCTTTTTCGTCCATTTTTTGACAATCATTCGACTTCCTTGATTCACACGAATTCCAAACACAAATAAATAGACCAATATGGCTGAAACTTGGTGTGCGTTCTTTCCAAAGATGCTACTAACTAAACATGACCTCGATACGCGCCGGTGGTGCCATCTCTCGGACTTTGCATGGATTTTTGAAATGCCCCTCGTATAGTCAATGAATATATGTGTGAATTAAAAAAAAAGAAATAGGTAGATCGCCTGAGTGGAATACAACTCTAATCTCAATATAATGTTTCTTCCTGAAAAGTATTTGTGGGAATGTGGGGATAGAGAGTCGATCGTATGAAATTTAAAAAGCAGGAAATAAAACTTATATTAAAAATTATAAAAACACAAGGAGCCTCTCAAAAGTAAAAAAGTGTATTACACACACACACACACACACACACTCACTCACACACACACACACTAACATAAACAATAAGCGATGGCGATAATGCTAAATCAAGTCGGAAGGAAGTGGCCCGCCACTGTCTTGTCTTGCAGTAGCCTGCCTAAACTATAAGGGCAAAATCATTTGATTTAGTGCTGAATTATAAATCTCAAAAAAACTACAAAAAAGCCTGCAAGAGCAAATGTTTACCGTTTACATTTGAGTCAGAGTCACCATTTGTCTGCTTTGTAGGTGACGGAACGGGCGACTTCAAAAGACAAATATTTTCATTGTTGGTCATATGTTCTGGCGGGATTTAGTTAGATCTTTTTGATCTCTATAGATTGATATATCTCTTATGTATTACCTATGATATACGAAGAGAGCGCTGTAAAGTTACGCATATTTAGGCGACCTAATCGGCCGCCCAGTGTCGGCAAGAGGTAAGATGAATTTGTTGTGCCGCTGAACGTCCAGTTCCAGTTTTCAGGGCGTGCCGGGACGGTTCCGGCTCCAGGCTAGGTGACCAATACGGGCGATTCCAGGTACAGACTAGAAGCGTCACCGGAAACGTGTAAAAACCCATCGCTGGGAATTTGGACGACAGTCGGTCGTATGGCCTTTGTGCAGGAGACAATCTCCAAGCAAGGGGAACTCTGAAACAAACTGAGACATGGCTTCTTACAGCTCTTTAAGAGTCTATAACAACTCGTATCAAGTACTGAAGCAAATCTGAATACATCGGCACTCTCAGATGACTGACGCACTTCCAATGGCACAACGGTAATTTCTATAACTTTAGAAGCATAAAAATCAATGATTTACAGTGCGAAATATTTTCACAATGAACCTCTGAATAAATAATTTTAAACGCTTCATGCGATTTCAACATACAATATCTCAGACATATTGCACTACATTGCTACCATCGCTCAAAGCTACGTATCTGCATCTATTTCATTTCTTGTTTTATTATGTCTTTTGTATCTTTCTCATTTCGCAAATGTTTGTCAGAACTTCGTGTTCACCACACTTACGGAGCTGATGAATACACTATGAATATCCCACGTATTGTCGTACTTGTGTTATTATTTAATGAAAATGACTTAAAGGTCTCGGGGAAAATTTAATTATAGGATTTAATGAAAAGTTTACTATTTTGCTAGTATCATCATTTAAATGTTCACTACAAGTGCTATTGAAAAACTTCACTACATTTGATCAGGGTATTTTTTGTCTGTACTTTAACTGAACATCCCGTTCATTTGAGATATCCCTTCACGAATAAATAGTATTTGTCATTATTCTCTGTCATTTACGTCAATTACAGACGTTAGAACAGAGCAGGATCACACCTACATGTTACTATTTGCCGCTAATTAGCTGCGAGGAATGAAAGCAGACGGACGCGGCTCGGCCCTATGACTACATCGAGCTATTCTTTTTAAGCACAGCCGTGCATAGCCCCAGTACCGAAAGTACGAGTAACCTCAGGTGAAGAAGCAACTGGTTTGCTAACGTGGACTTCTGTTTAGGAGAGCAACTGCACTCAGCAGTAACCGTTAGGTAAGTCGCAGAGCGCTGAGGGAAATTTAGCTGATGAAATCCAAGCGGATGAGAAGATTCCTGTAGAACAGTGCTAAGAACCATCGTGATGAAACCTGCTTTCAAATAAAAAAAAAAAAAAGACTGGATTAAAATCGGACCTCATGTCTGGGAGCTTCGATGCCATAGACATATACACAGATAAACACGTTAAAGTTATAACATCCCTCTGTTTGCGTCAGCGATTAAAAATAATCACTTACGAGACCTCTTTGTTTAGCTTAATATAGTAATAAACCTTATTAGAGAGCCACAGAGAGAATTTTTCAAAAAAAGTGTTAAGTGATCCTCTGATGATCAACTTTTTCTAAATTTTAAGAAAACACAATCTTTTCAGTGCTGTACTACAAATAGAGAGTCACACCAATAACTGATGTAACATGTGAACATGTGTCAGTAAATAAGGTAGAATGCTCCAAAATTTTGGGTCTCTATGTTGATGAAAACCTGAAGTAGAAGAACTATGTTCCTAAGCTTCTCTAACAGCTAAGTTCAGCTGTTTTCCTCTACGTATAATTTCTAATTTTGGAAACAAACGAATCAACTCTTGATGTATTTTACAAATTTACGATCAATGATGTCTTATGGAACAATTTCCTGGTATAACTCACCGCTTAAATAGAAAATACTGATTACACGAAAGAGAGCAGTAAGAATAATATGTGTTGGTCACTCTCGATCGTCATGTAGGTTATCTTCTAGAAGTTAGGAACTTTAGGTACAACATCACAGTTTATTGTTCCCTAATGAAATTCGTCATCAATAAATAACTCATCACTATTTGAGAAGAACTGTGATGTCCATATCTACAACATTTGAGGAGAATGTAATCATTATTACCCATTGTTAAAATTGTCAGTGGCTCAGAAATGAGTTCAATACGCAGCAACAAAAGTTTTTGATCATTCCACTCCTATTGGTTTTTAATTGTAGTTGCTAAGAATGACTATAAAATGATGCATTCATTGATGTTAAGGGTAATCATGTACAAATATCCTGTAAACTGATTCGTTGCACATTTTTTTTGATAAATGAATCGTTCAAATTAGCTGTGGAACATGTAACTAATTAACAAACAACATAATAAAAATACAAACACACTCTATGCAAAATTTAAGTTCTTATTAGATAGTGCAGACGCTTTTGCTTCCTTATTGTAACTAATGAATTTTGCTAAGTGAAGGACATCCGACAGCGGAATTAAAATAAGTCATAAATGCACGATTACCCGTCGCTTACGAAACCTACAAAAACGGAACATTCGCTGAAGGAAAACGAGTGTAAATTAACCTTGAAAAAGTATAGACCAGCCACTTTGGCACAACAGCAAAAATGCTCTTTTTTAAAAGACATTGGTGTACACACACAGTATAGCTTCTGGATTCAAATTTTCATCGTCTTTTCTGGTAGCATTGTTGTTGCCGAATGAGGCATTAGATGGAAGAAAGCTTAAAATGAGTGCTTAAACGAATGTTGCTGGTCTGTTTTCGGTAACTCGTCGTGCAATGGTTCAGTGTCGTACTCCTAAGACAGTGAGAGACTTTTTTTGTGATGACCGTAGTCTCACATTTATATAGCCGAAGAGTTATCAGTACAAGCATGCTGCTTCCCACTTGTAAGTTCGGGGCTGCACTCTCATCAGTTTGGAGTATGTATATCTATGCGTTTCCAAAAGATGCCATGACGCCTGAGGCAAATGGCCACAAGTGCAGTGTAGAATATCTAAGCTCGGACAACACCGAAACGAGTCGAATACATTTTCCGAAGAGGCGTCTGAGACATCGTAGTAGTCGTGAGAGATACCTCAACATGATTTACACAACAGTAAATATGCACACCGGGCGAGTAGGGCTCGAAGAATCGCTACCAGTCACGCGATCGCTCCATATAACCTGATTCCAAAAGTATCTCCAAATGTCAGTCCACGACGTTCTTTTCGGTGATGTACCATACTCTGAGACGAAGGTCATCCGTGATCATGTTAGTTAGTTTACTGCGCATACCACAGTTGATACACTCTGAAATAACTATCCGTCATAATGCTAGTTCCTTAACAGTACGTTCCATAGATAAATCGCTCGATTTGGGTGTGAATGGCATGGAGAAAGGCAGTTTGCAAGCTAGCCTGTCACCTGTTCTCAATAGTGTGACACATTTCAGTGACACGCGATCAGTGCCGAATCTACCCATAGGCAACGTAGCGGCAAGTGTGCCGATTAAAAGGGGGCAGCTAGAAACCTCAGCGCTTGTATCGTCAATAAACTTAGTAAAATACTGCAGTAAATTTGAAATATGGAAGACAAGCCGGCAGCACTGAAAGTAGCGTTTGGTTCACTCTTTAGTTGGAGAACGACTGTTCATGTCCGGGTCGCATCTACTCCACAGTTGTGTTCTACATCGATACGTGTACAACATGAAAATCCTTTGGCTGTCAGTTGTCATCTTTGCACCTGTCAGCTACAGTTGTTTTTTAAAAGTTTATTTATGCAACACGATGAACGTCGTGAAGAGGTGGTGCATGAAATAGGGAGGAAGCTATCTATCTACTGTATATTGCTGAATTGTGACCTGGGGCACACTGTCAGTTGAAAGTCGCCTATCTAATGTCTTCAAGGAGCAACAAAAATTTGATTTACGGTATGTCATATGGTTCTTGAGAGAACTTAAAATACTTTCATAACGTAATCATTAACAGGTTGAATCATACGTTAAAGGTTTAACATAGTAAGACAAGTATTACAGGTAGAAACTTCGGTTATGCCGTGAGGCGGCAGAAGTTATGGTGCGCCAATTACCGGGACTATATTCGTCCAATGATGATGAAAATGATGATGTTTGGTTTGTGGAGCGCTCAACGGCGCGGTCATCGGTGTCCGTACGAAGTCCCAATTTTTTCACAGTCCAATTTGTTACAAAGTCCAATCTAGCCAATGTCAAGAATGATAATGATGATTATGAAATGATGAAGACAACGCAAACACCCAGTCCCCGGGCAGAGAAAATCCCCAACCAGGCCGGGAATCGAACCCGGGACCCCGTGATCCAGAGGCAGAATATTCATCCGAGAATCTGAGAATGAGAGCAGTTAGCGACTTCCAACAAACTTCACTCATGATTTCGAATCTTAATGAAACTTTGTCTCGCTGACACCATACGCAAAATAACAGCAAAAACTTTTATCGGTTACGACATTTTGGCTGTTAATGTAGAAAAGTTCAGCATCAGTCATGAGGTTTGCATTTATTACTTCTTTACTACCAGCTCTATTCAGAACACATTTTGCAGAATGTGGCTGCTTAATGATATGATTTTACGAGAATAGTTCGGTTGTCCTATACATCGAGAGGCAAGAAAAACCGTTTTGCATAAAACGGAGCGGAAATTACCCACATTACTCTCATGCAGTGTTTGATAATGAGAGCACTTGTGACTTCCAACAAACTCTGAACATAATTCCCCACCCTTTGTAGCATAACTATAACACACCGCTCCACAATTTTTGTGCCACCCACATTACGACTACTTGATAATTTATTGTGCGAGCGTCGTACTTTCGCTGGGAGTGGAAAGTTATTCTATTTCTCACAGGATGTAAATGTGGCTGGAGTTCCTGGTAGTGTACCATTTGCTCAGCAGAAGGCTTCACAGAGTCTTAAAAGGAACGAAGGGCAGCCTCCCGCGAGGTGCCAAGTCTTTGCGGAAAGGTCTGGTTTCCTAAAATATTACTGGGGTCAGTTCCCGGTGCTAATCCGTTGCACCAGCAGTGGTGCTGCTGATCACCCCAGCGTTACCCTGTAGGTGCTCGAGATCAAAATAAGCCTTTCTGTCTGGATCTCAAAAGGAGCCTCCCATTGACGCCACCCTGGCCGCGTGGAAAAGTTCTTTGCTTTCTTTCCAAATTACGGTCTGCCCAGTAAAACACATGGCGTGAGCGATGCTAACCAAGGACAGAGACTATTTGGTACCAGTATCAACCTAATGAACCGTCACACGCGTTTTTGTATGGCTTGACTGGGAAGTTTCTGCTAGGTTCCCTATTTTAACATGGATAAAGGCACATTCTCGTTTGTTACATTGGCTGCAGCGTTCGGTCCCCTCGCCAAGTTGGGTTTGGGAATTGTGGCCAGTTCTAGAGAGAGAACTATGACTTGGTATCTATTTGTTTCCTGGTACTCGTCCTGACTGGCGCTCACTCGCTGCACTTGGATCACGTGCCACTCAGCCTGCAGCACAAACCATTTCCTCAGTAGCTTGCAGTTAACTAGTTCTGACATACGTCTTATATCCTCAATTCTTTGTATTTAATATTCGTCTCTTTTATCCTGAATTTGCGATCTGCCCAAATGTGGAAACCTCATTCTGATCTTCCTGCAGTATTCCTATTAAACCTATTTCCCACGTTCTTAGCATCATTTCACTTTATTCCATTTATCAGAACATTGCTGCTTGTAGTCAATTATTCGCCTGACTAGAGCAAATAACACTTATGAATTCACAGTAATGATTTGCATTTTGGGATCCCTAGTTGCTACGCCTTCCCCATTGCTAGGAGACCCTTAAATAATAAATATAAGCCGCTGCATTATTAGGATTTCTGCTTCAGTCGGATGAGGTTCTGTTTTGTGCAGAGATCAAGCAAAGATTCAAGTGTGAGAAACGCAGAGGTGATATCTTAGATGTTTTATACCAGGATTAATCTGTGCACAAGCCAATGAGTCTTATTTTGACCTCTTCCCGGTAAGTTATTCTACTGTTATTCATTTTAATTGCGTCATGAGATCTGTAACACGACATGCATAATCCTGTTTTAGTTTTTGCATGCACTTATTCTCAGCTAATTATCTGATTTGTTTCCTTAGTGATAGTCCCACATAACATGTTTTACTCTATAACAGGCGCTTAATTTTTCATTGCGAGCCCTCTCCAGGAACTAACCAGTCAATTTTCACGGTGGGCCTCCTTCATTTTTCAGATTTTATGACCTTTTACTCGCTTGGATTCTCAACGTGAAATATTGAACACATTATTTCATTTGTCAAGTAATCATACGTTTGAAGCGGTTTTATACATGGAGGATGGGGAGAGGGGCTATAGGTTGGATGTTAAAATGAAGATGCCGTTCGAGCTAAATTACTTCGCGAATATAAGTGTGGACTTCATGATATGTTTATTTAAAGAGGTAATTCCATTATCAATTAGAAGTTTTGTAATGCGCAATCTCAGTTTTGTGAGGCAACAAGGAAATACATAAACTATAAACGTCGAAAGTCGAAAACAAACGAGCGGCAGGAAGGGGGCATTGGTGTACGCAGAAATTTCTCATGCAGGCCGTCGCCGTCGGTAAAACGGGCTCTGCACGAGGCGCTTCCACGCGATAAAACGCATCTCTGACAGCGAAGGAACTCATAATCAGATGACCCGTCTCAAGTTCTGCGGTACTATGTTTATGAAATTGTTTCAGAAAAGGACAGCCCATCTCGCTTTCACGACAAGGATAAAACTCACAATTCCAGCACAGCTGACCACTAACCTACCACACTTAGATATACTCTAAGATAAGTTGACTGTACTGAAAACATAGAATCCAAATAATCTCCGTTTGGTTCCCAAATAGTTTGTTTGCATGCTCAGCAATTACAGCAGAGCAAAGTCTGGAGGTAACAGTTGAAAGATGTGGACATCACAAAGTCGCACCACAATCGTACCTGAAGCTTGCACGAAAACAAGAATGTGTTTTCCCACACTCTTTTTCTTTAACGAGATTCTCCTCCAGCAAACTACGATCCGCTCGACCTAATGCAAGTAGAGAGCACAGGTCCTTGGCAGTGCTCAAATATTAGCGTACCTTTCTTGTCGGTTTAAGCACTGTATCAGTACCGTGTGTTCTGTGTACTCTGCAGGGCCTTAGTGCTAAATTAAGGTCTATAGCATACATCAGTATGACCCTGCAATCTTAGGCAGCGGTGTGATGACATCGCAAACCGGCCCTTGCGTGGATATGTACCGACACTTCCGCTTATTGAGATTGTCTGACACCATAACTGCTTTCTGATGCGTTATAGCCTTTAATAATGTCTCCAACATTGAAAGACGAAACGCGTTAGAGAGACAAATACACCTTGGACACCGGGCTAATGCACATAAAGCAAATATCACCGATAATGCTTTAACTGTCCGCGAAAGTCCACACTGTATGATCAAACGTCTCCACTCATTGCTACCAGTTAGGAAAATAACTTGAAAACTAACAGTATAAACAAAGGAGCAGCAAAGTTCCACGTCATCACAGGAAACCTTTCGAATGCTGGTACAGTCTCTCACTCCATATTTAAAGCACATAAACTGCTTTCTAGACTGAATTTCAGATTCACCAACTATTCGCAGCCATTTGTAAAACATTGGTCATGTATTACAAAAAGACCAGCTGTGTGTATCGCTAATAACGCTTATGTACCAAATTAACATGTTATAGTAATGAAGCTTAACAGAGAAAATTAATGAATTGGTTGCTACAACATAGACAGTATTAGTGAAACACTAATTATAGTAACAAAAGTAAATATGTTGATTTTCCTTTTATATACACATAACTACCTAATCTGCAGCATATGAGGTAAATTACAGAAATAACTATTTTAGTTTACTTTTATTATTCTCTTATTTACCTGCTACATGTTTTCATAATTGAGTAAGTGATCAAAGGTACCCTGTCAAACCACAAACAGCTTTATCAGTAATAGATGGCATCTGAGAATTGTAAGTAACGTCATTTTCACTCTATGGTATTGCATGTTCGAGTAGTGGGGCCAAGAGAACATGTGCACAATTGGTAGTGTGGGTTGTATACATTCAGGAGCAAACTTGATTGATTTATGGCTTGCTCCCTCTCCCTTAACCTATTGCTCTGCTAAGTGGTTTATGACTACCTGAGGATTGATTTGTGACCACCCAGGGATAACCCATCCTTTTGAGAAACCCTTCCCCCTCTCATTCCTCCTCCCCACATCTCTGGGAAATGCCAACCCTCCCCATCCCCCACGTTGATACAAGCGCATTTTTATATCAAATTAATGAACTAATTAATTAAATATATCAATTTATTACTCCCATAACTCCTCTTCCCTCCCCACCTCCATCCACATCCCTTCAGGAAACTGGTGGGAAAAAGACTTTCTCTGTGCTTAGCTGCCAGAGACAAAGCACATCGAGTAGTTTATTTTCCTTATTTTGGGTGCTACCCTGTTGGGAATTTGTGAGAAAAGCTCAGCCCCTCCCATCCCCATATCCTCCTCTCCTCCATCTAGAAATTGGTGGGATATGCTTAGTCTGTGCTGAGCTGTTAGACTGGAAGGTGAAAGTATTACCTTTTCCAGCACTACATGACCCAATTGCATAATTACATAGATGAAAATTGGAGGTGGTGTCTTGTTGGAAAATGTGTGTGCTCACCTTGACTTGCATGGATCAGCTGAGCTAGTACACAGTGCTACTACCAGAGGGCATCCCACCCCAACCTCCCATTCCTTGACCCTCCCTCCACACCCTTTCCAGAAAAAATTTGTGGAAAAAAGACTCAATCTGTGCTGGAGAGGAAGGATCTCATGGCATGAAATTCAAATCAATGTCAGTATTATATTGAGGCAAAATATTTGTCTAATCATTTTGCAGGAGACAGGAGTCCCCCACTTGGGTAGAGCTCACATATACACCTCACACCCCTCCTTCTCATGTCATAATAACCATATAAGCCGAGGAACGAAATGAAGTGTAATATAGTAGCCGCCATTTGGAGTCTCTGGCGCATATGTCTGTCATCCACGAGCCACCACTGAGGTCAAAAAATGCCAGACGTCCTAATCACAGACCATGATACTAAATACCACTGATCATGGAGTGGATTTCGGCCTCCTTTGATCTCATGACCCCAACAAAGCATCAGGTGGTGGAATTCCGTTGAGTAGAATATCCCAGACTCACTTCCTATCTCTATATCTCTCAATTGGCTACTTCCTGTTTGTGTGTGTGAACAATATCTCAGAACACACTGATGGTATTTTTCATCTCTCCTCCTAATACTGTGTTCCTATTGGCCAATAATGGGAAAAAAGGGAGAGCTTACGCAATTTCAATATCAAAAATAGAGGGAAACAGTCCATTTGCACTACACTATCAGATTAACTGTTTAGCAATTTACAGGAACAAATAGAACCGGTAAAGTTATTATCACCACCTTATAAATGGTACTTCTTTGTACTAAAAACATATCATATTTTCAACATTGGAGAATGTGAGGCAAGCAAGTGCCACATGGACATATAACTCTAATTGCAATTCCACCCTGACATAGGTATAGGCTACCCCCCCCCCCCCCCCCCGTTTATAAAGTCCACGTTACTCTAATTGCAATTCCACCTTACATAGGTATAGTCTCCCACCTAGACTGGGAGAGACGATCATCGTATTAACATCAGCTACATATCGAATTTATAAGTTGATACATGGTATCAACCTGATATTTATCTCTGTGCTGTTGCCTTAAGACACTTAGTATGTGATGAAGCGTGTGGTTACTTTAAGAGAGTTCGAAAGTGAGGAAACAACCTGCTACAGAGGTCGATCTCAGCACTTCGTCATGAGCGAAAAATGAGTTTAATATTATTACCTGATGAGTGAATGATTAGAGGACACTTGAATAAGATGATACCTAATGAAACAATACTCGAAACGTAGCCTATGCCGTACTGTTACTGGATTTTCAGAAGTAATGATACTTTAAGATGTGAAAACGCGTTGTTATGCTCCAATTTATTCTGTCTTCGAAAATAACTCATACAAAAGGAACTTTTGCATGAGGAGTTCGAGGTTTATGGTCAACATCCCGGTATTGGATTGGGTAAATTGGCTTTTCTAAACTGGGAGGAGTCTCTGTGTGGACGGAACTGCAATTGCAACTGTATCTCTATTTCATGCCTACTTGTCTCTCAGAGCACCGCAGCCGGCGGCACGAATGGGCATGAAACTTTGGGCGAACAGATGTCATAGATTAGCTTAGCCTGTGATGGGCAATTAGCTACAAAGAATGCTACGCCCTTTTGGCTCTTGCATGCGTCTGCGGGGACAAATCCCAATGGCGGCGCTCTCTGGATGAATGACTAGCTAAGTGACCAGTTATTCTGGGTGAGTGGCGACAGAAGCAGACGTTTGTGGCGTGAGAAGATGCAATATGATGCGTGTTTGTGCTGAACGATTATTCACCCTGTGAAAATTGATCAATTGACTGCTTGATGAGAGCCTCTCAAACCTCTGAGCTGGAGGGTGGGTGTGCAGCTGCCAATGTGTGTGCGGATTTGACCTGACAGGCGCCTGCACAATGATGTGACATACTAGCCAGTGGTGCAGCCATGGCTCTGACCAGTTGGTGGACACTGTGCTCTTCATGATCATGAGAGTGTGTAATCGATAGAATTTTACTCCAGTTATGTTTAGCGCAAACATTGTGGTGGAAGTGGGTGCCTGTGGTATGAAACATCAGTGCATACAAGACTTTACATATATTTAGCACTATGATCTATTTGTGGCGGAAATTTAATTAGTTAATTTGTAAAATGTTTGTCTCTCATTATCAAATGTTGACAATATATTATTCGGTGCTTTCAGTTATTACTTCAAGGGAAGTGGGGATGGGGTGTAGACGTGGGGTCAACCCAAGTGAGAGAGCCCTGTCTCCAGCAAAATGACTAGGCAAAGAATATACCTCAATCTATTACTGTCATTCATTTGAATTTCATGTCATGAGATCCTTCTTCTCCAGCAAAAACTGAGTGTTTTTCTCGCCAAGTTTTTCTGGGAGGAGTGGGGAGGGAGGGGTCGCTGGGTGGAGAGTGAGAAATCCTCTTGTGGTGGCATTGTCGATTATCTCAATCGATCCCTTGCATGTCCGGGTGAGTACACGCATGAAAATTTTCCAGCAACATAATGCCTCAAATCTGCATCTATGTAGTTGCGTAATTAGGGCATGTAGTTGCCAGGCAAGGTAATACATTAACCCTCGAGTCCAATAGCTCAGCACAGACTGAGAATTTCTCGCCAATTTCCAGATGGGGAAGGGTGGGGGATGGGAGGAGCTGAGCTTTCCCTGCTAATTTCCGACTGGGTACCACCCAAAATAAGGAAAACAAACTGCCCTGATTTTCCTCTTCAGCAGTTCAGCACAGACGAAGACTTTTTCCCACCATTTTCCAGACAGGTGTGGATGGTGGTCAGGGACTGGAGGGGAGAGCTGGAGATAATTAATTGATCAATTTAATTAATTAGTTCATTAATTTCATATCAAAAGTGTGCTTGTATCAGTGAGGGAGATGGGGAGGGTTGGAGATTTCCCAGAGAAGTGGGGGAGGAGGATTGGGAGAGTAAAGGGTTTCTCTGAAGGACAGGTTATTCCCAGGGAGTCAACCCTCAGGTGGTCAAAACCAGTTAGCAGAGCAATAGGTTAAGGGGAGGGGGAGGCAGTCATAAAACAATCAAGATTTCCCCTGAATGTATGCAACCAACACTTACAAAATGCGGTTGTGCTTTCTTTGCACAACTACTTGCATGAACTTAGGTTTCCATGTAAACTATTACAATGGAAAATTCATTAGCTGATACATGTGTAGATAATATGTTGAAAGGGTACAGTACAGCCCGACATTGAAAATAAGTACAACATTCTTCGTTATTTTTGTCAGAACAACATTTTTTTTTAATAATAACTCAATTTCAATTAATACAGCGAAGCCAGATACCAGTGTAGGAAAGAATGACAATTTATTTATTTAATCGATCACATGTGCAATCCCACAAAATAAATCCCTACATCTAATTTGGTGAGATCTGCGAAATGAATGAATGTATGGTCGTCTGCTAACTGCGGATAGTGAATGTGCTATATATACTCATCTTTGAGACGGTCCTTTGGTCACCTTTGGTGGAACCAAAGAGATGAAATTTACCTGAGCTTTGAGCGCCTGAAATGTGGCTGACCAATACGGTAGCAAGGTGCTCCCCCTCCTTGACGGAGGTGCGAGCTGACCTGAAGAACGACCATTTTTCAGCAATCTGCCGCTGGATCTTGTGTTGGTAAGACCTATCTTAGGTGTGCTCCGTAAAGACAAAAGAGTGGAGAAAATGGTATGCATGTGGAATACTTAAGAGTAGTTTAGAATAATAATTTCTCTATTTCAGGAACTTTTGTGGGGATAAATGTCAGGCAGGTAATATTAAGGGGATCATAGTAATCTTCGGAAGTGATCAACGGTCACAATGAAACCACGTCTAGCAATAAGTTGAAATACTTCTGAGTGCTAAAGTTAAGCTGAATTACTGGCGTGTGTACTATAAGTTGGAAATATTTAAGAAATGGCGTGTGCAGGACTTGAAATTAGAGACGAGTACTTCCACGTGGTGAGTACTGTGTGAGTCTCAATCTGTGTGTGAGACAAAGGATAAAGAGAACTACTCGTCCATGGTATCAGCTGAGGACTCGCGTGTGTGACGAATATGTTCTTAATATTACTTTGCGTGTCATGTTTCCGTGTGACGCTTGATTCAAACTATAATACTCTGAGAGTGAAGCAAGGTGAGTGAGCCGTCTATCCAGCAACGCCACTTGGCTTGCATTGCACAGGAAGATGTGCAAATATCCTCCAGAGTTCATAGTAGGAAAGAAAAGTTACGAAGTGGGGCATTGTCGTCTGAAACTGGGATGAATATTAATTGAAGTGGGAAAGCTGAAAGTGATGTGACTATAACGTTGTGACTATTCTTGGTGTTGTATTGTATGTTGCCATTGTGATGTATTTCATGTAATATGTGTGGTTTGCATGGGAGAGTAGCAAGATAGGTTCAGAGGCTGTGGGTTATGCATGTTCCTTTTTGTACCGCTCGGTCTGAGGGAAATTTTGTGATGATGGGTGTGAGAGTCGAAGTGTGAGATATAGCAAAAGATCCACCATCCTATCCAGAAAGTGCACTGTAGCGTTAGATCATTACGAGACCATAAGATAATCACCAATGTAAAGCCATGCCCACTGGGCGGAGTTTCTCATGTGTAATTGTAGTAGAAAATGTAATGGTGTGTTTAGGTTATAGAATTTATCGGAATAAAAATGATAGTGAAAAGAAAACGATTGGTGGCCTTCAAATAGTATGTTGTCATGATACCCAGAATTTATAATGTGTGCGTCATTCATATTCAGTGCGATGGCCACGTGCTGATCACAGCCATTGGGTAAGAAAGAAAATGTGGTATTGCCAGTATGTAGTGAACAGTCAGAGTTGTGTAAATTACTAATCGTCAGATGTGCGTTATCCGTTTCCGTTGCGTAATAGGAGAATAATTTGTAACTTAATTGGGAGTACTAGATCTCATGTTACTCGATAAATAAGAATGAATCCACTCGCTTGGCAGACCACTCATCTTGCAGGCCTGACTTTTGATGCCACAGTATGAGCAAGGCATGTGAGTGCCTCTCAATGTAAACTATTACAATGGAAAATTCATTTGCTGATACATGTGTAGATGATATCTGTGACTGTGTGCAATGTACGTTTTGAAGAGGACTTCTCGTTTTCTCTTGCACTTCAAGCCTTTAAGGTATGACATTCATGAGAATGTTACAGTATAACACATTAATGAGAGAAAGTGTACAAAATACGTTAATTAGCACTAGTGACCTGCCCTGGCTTCGCACAGGCAGCACTAAGTACTTACGGCTGGACGACATCTGTCTGACGTAGCGATAATAATTCATTTATATACATATTTTTTTAATGAACACACTGTCATTTTACTGTATTGTTGTTTATTTAATTACTGTCCAGGTTTTGGCATTTTATGCCTTTTCAAGTGATTGGGTTTATGTCATAAACATACATTGCAGGACACCAAGCTCAGAATTGGCCATAAATTAATAAAAATATTGGCTCCCACGAAATATTTTTCTTAATTTGTGGTCAATTTTGATCTTGATGTGCTGCAGTATATGTTAATGACATAAACTCAATCACTTTAAAGTGGCATAAAAGTCGTAATTCAAGAAACAACAATACAGTCAAAAAGCTGTGTGTCCATTTAAAAATTTTTGTATGAGTGTTGTTCAGCAACATCAAAAACTGTTTATAAATTATACACACATACCTTCCTCGTAAATCAGTCTGTTAGTGAACACTGTTATCAATACAGCTACAGTAACTCTAAGGCTAGCCTTCTGATACAGACAGAAAAGTGCTGCGAGAGACTTCAGTTTATAATATGTAAAGATGCTGTTTTGTTTTTAGGAAGGACAGAATGACACGAAACGCTAAACATTCTGAACTTGGTTCTTTGAGATGTTCACCGAGCCACTCTTGTACTATCAATTTTTCGACGACAGAAAGGCCTCTACCGGTCTGTGGGATACATTTATGTTTGATGTCATTTCACTTGTAGTTAGCGGAATATTCTGGATTTTATGTCTGTCCCTTCTCCCTCATCCCTCTCTTTCTATAGCTTTTACACACACACACACACACACACACACACACACACACACACACACACACGACACACTACACACTTAAATACACTCACAAGATGATGAAATCTATCTGCTGCTAGGTTGTTGGACGTAATATTTGAGAACGGTATATCAATACTCACTACCTTTGATCAACGCAGACAGGGACAACGAAACAAACAGTTTCCACAAAGAAACTTTGTCTGGAAACCTGGCAGAAAATCCAAAGAGATCCTGGTCGTATGTGAAGTACATCTGCGTGATAGCAATGGAGATACTATCGAAGACAGTGATACCAAATTAGGGTTACCAAACACAGCCTTCCAAAATACCTTCACAAAACAAAACGAAGTAGAAAATCCAGAATTCGACTCAAGAACAGCTGCCAACATAAGTAACGTAGAAGTAAATATCCTCGGAGTAGTGAAGCAACTTAATAAAAGCAGGTCTTCTGTTCCAGACTCTATACCAGATAGGTTCCTTTCAGAGTATGCTGATGCATTAGCTCCATACTTAACAATCATATACAACCGTTCGCTCGACGAAAGATCCGTACCCAAAGACTGGAAAGTTGCACAGGTCACACCAATATTCAAGAAAGGTAGTAGGAGTAATCTACTTAATTACAGGCCCAGATCGTTAAGGTCGATATGCAGCAGGATTTTGGAACATATATTGTGTTCGAACATTATGAATTACCACGAAGGAAACGGTCTATTGAACACACAGTCAACATGCGTTTAGAAAATATTGTTCCTGTGAAACACAACTAGCTCTTTATTCACATGAAGTGTTGAGTGCTATTTACAAGGGATTTCAGATCGATTCCGTATTTCTGGATTTTCGGAAGGCTTTTGACACTGTAACACACAAGCGGCTTGTAGTGAAATTGCGTGCTTGTGGAATATCGTCTCAGTTATGTGACTGGATTTCTGATTTCCTGTCAGAGAGGTCACAGTTCGTAGTAATTGACGGAAAGTCATCGAGTAAAACAGTAGGTGATTTCTGCCGTTCCCCAAGGTAGTGGCATAGGCCCTTTGCTATTCCTTATTATAAACGACTAGGGAGACAATCTGAGCAGCCGTCTTCGGTTGTTTGCAGATGACGCTGTCGCTTATCGACTAATAAAGTCATCAGAAAATCGAAACAAACTGCAAAACTATTTAGAAAAGATATCTGATGGAACGAAAATTGGCTGTTGACCCTAAATAACAAAAAGTGTGAGGTCATCCACATAAGTACTAAAAGGAATTCGTTAGACTTCGGTTGCACAATAAATTAGTCAAATTTAAAGGCCGTAAATTCAACTAAATACTTAGGAATAACAATTACGAAAAATTTAAATTGGAAGGAACACATAGAAAATGTTGTGGGGAAGGCTAACTAAAGACTGCGTTTTTTTGGCAGGACACTTGTAAGATGTAACAGACCTACTAAGGAGACTGCCTACACTACGCTTGTCCGTCCTCTTTTAAAATACTGCTGCACGGTGTGGGATCCCTACCAGATAGGACTGACGGAGTACATCGAAAAAGTTCAAAGAAGAGCAGCACGTTTTGTATTATCGCGAAATATGTTAGAAGGTGTCACTGAAATGATACAGGATTTGGGCTTGACACCATTAAAAGAAAGGCGTTTTTCGTTGGGACGGAATCTTTTCACGAAATTCCAATCACCACCTTTCTCCTCCGAATGCGAAAATGTTTTATTGACGCCGATGTACATAGGAAGAAAAGATCACCACGATAAAATAAGGGAAATCATAGCTCGTATGGAAATATATAGGTGTTCATTCCCTCCGCTTGCTATACGAGATTGGAATACTAGAGGACTGTGAAGGTGATTCGATAAACCCTCTGCCAGGCACTAAATGCGATTTGCAGAGTATCCATGTAGATGAAGATGAACACTGCAGTTCACAAAATGAAAGTGACCAACATACCCAATGGGTTTCTTACATTATTACATTAGATATCTGAAGAGTGACCAAGTTTCTGACAGGGAGTAAAAGCATCTCTCTGGTCACTGTTCAACGTAATAATGTAAGAGACATTCTTTATTTTTCTAAAAAATAATTCTATTTTCAACCTTGACTGTATTACGCTCACAGTCCTTTCTTTCCTACCACGCGATCATCTGATGTCGACTGTGTGTTGAAGTTCTCACTACGTCTGCCATTTAAATATGTAACTGCATTTGTAGTATACTCGAAGGAGAACAACATTCCATGTTATGAGTGAGCACTTCACAATCACCTGATCGTATGATGTAAATGACTGGGCTCGTAAAAAAGCAAAGGCGGAGTATTGAACTGTCTTTCACTAAAATTGTGGCTTTGACAAGCAGCATCAGAAATGATCTGTTACAGAACTTATCTGCTGCTTCATAGCGCAGTAAGTAAAGACGTGGTGAGTCTATCTAAAGAGTTATCTGTTTAAAGTTTATTCCAAACAATTTGCGAAATCGCGCCTAAGTAAAATACTTGCACCAGGCCATTGAGCCACACGAAATTATTATGCGGCATCAAAGCAGTACCAAGTGCTCTTTACGTTTATTTGTTTCATTTCTCGATTTACTTTAAAAAGTAATTTTGCTTTGCAGGCTGTTATTTTATTTTTAAATCAACGCATTGTTTCAATTTTAGCTGTTTTCAGCCCCTTTGGGACGTTGTAACGTCTATTTCGGATCTGTAATGCGATACAGATTGTACTCCAGCAAAATTAGTAGAAGAAACGCACTGACTCGTCAGTCAGAAGTCCATGGATACACTGGCAATTATTGCGGGCAGCCGTCCGTTTTCGAGCGCTGAGCCTTTTCGAGTGCTGGTACAACGACGGTCTGAGTATTTAATATCCCGAGTGAATATACAAAGCTCCTCGTTTCGAAAAGGGATCCCGCGCACCATCTGACATCTGCACTTTGTAATCACACGAACTGCGGCGTTACCGCATCTCTGTGTGAGAACATGCAATAAAGCCGGAATGCCAGCTAAAGCGCGAACAGCGTACAGCAGAATACTTTGCAATGGACATTCTTTTTTTTTCTGCTGCAGAAAAATTATTTGGTGTAGGCGGGCAGTGCGAGATGAGGAAGCGCGCTGCCACAGCTGGTACGGAAGACAGATGAGCGGCGCGCGCGCCTACGCGCCTGCGCACTGCATCGCCGACCGCCACGCGTTTCGCTGCCTTCGCGATTCCGACTGCGGGCCGCGTTGCGGCCTGTAAAACGGAGTGGTATCAGCGGGCCGCCGGCAGCGACGCAATTTTAGCCGGCGCGAGGGCGACGCCAGAGCGGCCGCGTGCCGCGGCATTAGTCTAATCGTGGAGGAATGCGGCGAAATAAATGACGCCGCCGCGGACACACTTCTTAAATTAGCGGCCGTCTGAACGGTGGAACACCTGGGTCGGCAGCCGTAGTTCCCTTCCCACCAGTGTCCAACCTATCATAGCTTACACCTAAATGATTCCACCTCTGGTCGCTGTGTAGTCGTGTACATGCCAGCACTGTTCCAGGTTGCTGTCTGTTTTGCCATTAATCCCGAATACAATCAGTAGCTCATGCATCAAAATGCTAACAAGATTGGTAACCATAAGAACGGAAA
Source organism: Schistocerca cancellata (assembly GCF_023864275.1). Lineage (NCBI taxonomy): Eukaryota > Metazoa > Arthropoda > Insecta > Orthoptera > Acrididae > Schistocerca > Schistocerca cancellata. Next base: position 651,248,058 of record NC_064627.1, read on the forward strand.
ACAAAATAGAGGGTGTTAGTTCAACATTAGTTTTACTTTAGGAAATGTAAATTGAGATAGTTCTGACGTTGAACTTGAGAATGGAAGCAAGACCTAAGAAAAGACGAGCCACTTCCATCGGATTTGTCGAAGTATCAAAATCACTGGAAAAAATAAAATGACGCAAGGTGTTTGCAATTCTCAGAGAAGTAGGTATAAGTTATAGGAAAACAGGAACAATGCACAAAAATACACAGGAAGCAAAAGGGGACAGTAAGAAAAGAAGACAAAAGGAAAAGTGCTCGGATTAAAAATGACGTAAGGCAAGGACGGAGTCTTTCTCCTCTACTCTCCATCCTGCACATCGAGGAAGCAAAGGCGAAAATAAAAGAAAAGGACTGAGATGAAAATTCTGCGTGAAAGGATATTAGTGATAATATCTAGTGACCAAATTGCTATCATCAGTGAAAGCGAGGGAGGATTACAAGAACTACCGAATGAAATTAACAGTATAATGAGCACAGAATACGAAGTAAACCAAACACAGACGAAAGTAATGAGAAGAGGCGGAGATAAAATTAGAGGTAAACTTAACATTACAATTGAGGACTGCATAGTATAGGAAGTGAAGGAATTCTCCTAGTCAGAAGCAGAACACCGCATTATGAACGAAGCAAGGAGTATGTAAAAGGCAGATTAACATATCCTAGAAGGATATTCCCAGCTAATTCTATCAGGCATAGACCTTGATTTGAAAAAGAAAGTACTGGGAATGTGAAACTTCCTGGCAGATTAAAACTGTGTGCCCGACCGAGACTCGAACTCGGGACCTTTGCCTTTCGCGGGCAAGTGCTCTACCAACTGAGCTACCGAAGCACGACTGACGCCCGGTACTCACAGCTTTACTTCTGCCAGTACCTCGTCTCCTACCTTCCAAACTTAACAGAAGCTCTCCTGCGAACCTTGCAAGGTGCCGTGCAGTCATCAAAGGTATACGAGTGAGCCTTCCGTTCCGAAAACCCACATCGATTATGTTTCGTTGAATGGTTTGCACGCTGACACTTGTTGATGCTCCAGAATTGAAATCTGCAGCAATTTGCGGAAGGGTTGCACTTCTGCCCCGTTGAACGATTGATTCTCTTCAGTAATCGTTGGTCCCGTTCTTGCAGGATCCTTCTCCGGCCACAGCGATGTCATGATTTGATGTTTTACCGGATTCCTGGTTTTCACGATATACTCGTTAAATGGTACTACGGGAAAAATCCCACTACATCGTTACCTCGGAGTAGCTGTGTTCCATCGCTTGTGCACCTACTATAACAACATTCAAACTCACTTATTCCACCCCTTCGGAGATTCGAGTCCTCCCTCGGGCATGGGTGTGTGTTTTGTCATTAGCGTAAGTTAGTTTAAGTTCTATGAAGTAGTATGCAAGCTTAGGGGCCGATTACCTCAGCAGTTTGGTCCCATAGGATCTTACCACAAATATCCAAATTTTTCCAAACTCACTTAAGTCCTGATAACCTACCATTCTAGTGGCAATAACCGATCTAACAACTGCGCCAGACACTTGTTGTCTTATATCCGCAGCGGCGCATTCTCTCTGTTTACATATCTCTGTATTTGAATACGTATGTCTATACCAGTTTCTTTGCGCTTCAGTGTATGTCACAGGGCCGCGTCGTATAAGACACTTAAACTGTTTTTCTCCTCATAAATCAGGTTCATTTGGGTTACATACATAACGCACACCACCGCACACTAGCGCTGTTTCCTTTGCAAATTAAACCAAACAAGACGTTTCAGATCCTACACCGCCTTGTCGTGCGAAGGTTAAGCATAGATATGCATTCTTTAAAAATGTATGTGTGTTTTGTTTTGAGTGCTGCGGTGTTAAAGCTTTCAATATTCTCATGCAGTGTTTCTTCAACACTGTATATGCGTTTGGATCTGAATGTTTTAAGGTACTTCATTCAGTGGTCTGTTTACGTTGAGGCTCTTGCGGGTTCAGCGTGCACAGTTTCTTTTAAGTTTATTACGCCAGGACCATAGATTTATGTGCGATCTATTTTTATTCCTATTACAGACCTAACTGAAATGCATATTCTGTATATTTTTTAGACTCTGAGCCGAATCAAGCAGCTGTGCGATGCGTGGTCTGAGCTCAATGTTGGCCACTGCATTCATTTCCAGCTCCTTGAAATTCTTTATTTACAAGTTCTGTCACAGTCGCATGTATTTTACACTGGAGACTATTTTCGTACATAGCCGTTCATCTTCAGACTAGACCTACAGAATATTGCAGTACTGGATTAGGAAGACATGGAATGAAATAGCATTAAGATGGTATAACTTGAACAGTTCTCAATAGCACAATCAACTTTTTTTTTATTTTTACATACAGGTAGATGCACTGGTTACATTACAACTGCTGTAGTCATAGTTCAAAGTGTTGTGATGAAATATGTAATAACTGAAGTTTGTTCCCTTTACTTATCAACTAAAGGACTATAATGTACTGTTTTGTGGTGCCTTGTTTGAATACATTACATTGTTACTGTGACTTGCCACTGGCCTCACATGATACATGCGAGCACACGCAGGAAACTAGCGACATCTGTTGACTTGACGTGAAGTCGGTTGTAGTACATGGAGGCAGCATTGTTTCACTTGTTGAAAGTATCACGCTGTAACATGATCACCACTGCATTTGGTGTAAGACTGTGTTATGCCACCCGAGTACGTAACTGAGACTTTATTTTAATAAGCACTTAAAGGGACTTGCGTTAAAATCAGAAATAATATTAATAGTGCTACTAAGAACTGCACAAGTTATGTCACGTCACTGTTATTTCATTAAATGCTTTGCAGTGCTGTAATGCTCTGTAACTCCGGTTTGGAAATGAACGTCTACGTTCGAAATCAGTCACCAGTATAAAATACACCCAACTGAGACAGAAATTTAAAATAAGGACTTATCAGATCGTAGTTACTGGCTTTTTCCCAACCATATGTTGCAACTAAATCCTTGTAATTCTGTTTAGCAACAGTTATACAATGCATTTATTTTAAGCTCTTTTGCGAATTATTGTTTTAAACTCTCATTTTATTACTTATTAATAAGTTGAAAGATTCCGGAGTTAAATGTTTTCGGAATTTTAATTTAGTTTTTCAGATGGTAGTTATTCTAAAATATTATTCTGAATCACTGTGCCTTTTGAGGCCCTCTGGGGCAAGGTCTTAAACGTTTGTAGGATTTGAGATTAATTGAAAAGTGAAAAAAAAGCTAAAGGTACAAAATGTTTGTGTTTGGTACACCAACACCTCACTTCCTCGAGATCCTGCCTGCCTGCCATTTCAGTAGAGGTGCGTCGCATGGACGCTGGACTTGGGCAGAAGGCGAATCCATGCGGTCGTACAACGTTCAGTACTGACCGGCAGCGGCGGCGGTAACGGCAGCGAGTTGGCGCCTCCACCGTGTCGCCCCTCCCCCCCCCCCTCCCCCCCACCCTGCCGCGACACACAGACACACACACTGCGGCGGCCGGATGCCAGTGACCTGGCCGGCTTGTAAACAACGCGCGCAGCTCAGTCTGCGGCAGGACGTGGCGCGCCGTCGGCGAAGGTCCACAGGTGCACCGAGGTGGCGGTGATTTGAGTCAAAATCAGGGCGGCGAGAATAAAAGCACAGTACTGACATCGTAACTAATAGAGAAACTAGTAGGAAGTGCTATTACCAGTTTAAAGAATGGACAGTTTTCGTATCTTCTGTTTCTATGATTTAGTTCTCAGCAATATTTTCATGGAAATACACAATAGTGAATTTAGAGCAGGGTAGGAGTCGAATCGAACAATAATTTCCACTTAACCATAAGTAAGATATGCACCGTTTTGGAACTGCTCCAATAAAACGATAGCAAATCTACAATGAGTGCTCAGAAGTTTGTTTTGCAAGCGAACGTGTTTAAATGGCCCTAGTTGTGTGGTTTTCTCCGATTAAGCTCCTCCCGTATTTGTTGGAATAAGATCTCATTCATGCTCTCAGCACATCAGGAAGCATTAAAACATATCGAGTTTAGGTTTATTTGTTAAAAAAATCGCAGCTTACTGTGCAACGTGTCGGCTATCTTGCCGCTGTGCTGTTTCTGCAATACATCTTATTCTAATAAATTAATTGCACTACGTTATTTGTAGCGTTGTTCCTTTAATAGTCACGCTTTATCCAGTGAATATGACAGAAAATTCACGTCCAGTGTAACGAGCCATCGACAGGAATTTTCTGTCTGTAACTGTTCACTTAAAGCCGTTATCGCAGGCTAATTTAATTAGCAACTGCAACAATCAGCATTAAAGGCTGATAGCTGGGGCTAGTTAAATTAAATGCACCTCTCCAGCATGCTTGTCCCTGATAAGTTGTGGTTTTATGGCCGCAGATTCACAGCGACCACCTCCGTACATGAATGATTAACGTCGCTGCCTTCGATGCTGAAGGACCTGGGTCGGATTGCCAATACCTCTTCGGATATTTCCAAGTTAGTGAGATCTGCCGAGGGGTAGGAATAGAAATAAGGAACCAGATGAGCGGCTGCTTGAATAAAGAAGAAGCTGCATCGTGAGAATTCATCCTCTGGCAATAGCGGCTGGAGGTATTGGCGACATATTGATCACATGTTCCACAACAATACATGGCACGATCTAGTCACTTTAGTGTGGCCACCGCCTATATACGATGTTAAAGTACAACAATAACCATTCACTGACAGCAGGTGGGTGCTAGGGCGTATAAAGCGTGTCGTGCGGGGCGGAGGGGAGGGGGGAAACGTTGAACAGTTCAGTCACCGGCCGGAGTGGCCGTGCGGTTCTAGGCCCTGCAGTCTGGAACCGAGCGACCGCTACGATCGCAGGCTCGAATCTTGCCTCGGGCATGGATGTGTGTGATGTCCTTAGGTTAGTTAGGTTTAATTAGTTCTAAGTTCTAGGCGACTGATGAGCTCAGAAGTTAAGCTGCATAGTGCTCAGAGCCAACAGTGCAGTCGTTCTCATAATGCGGAAACGAAGGAGTTGTTCTGATGTCCAAAAGGGCATGACCACTGGCTTTCGGGCCAAGGGTGGAAGCCTTTCTGAAACGGCTGAGTTTGTAAAATTTCGCGCGTCGCCGTGGTTAAGGTATACAGTGCGTGGCAAAATGGCGCTGTCCAAAACCGGTGCCGACACAACGCTGGTACATCACGGGTCACGACGACGGCTGCGAAGATGTCTACAGGCAAACAGACGTGTGACAATTGAGCAATTGAGAAACTGACCGCCCAGGTGAACCAAGGGGCTAGGGACAGTGTCTCCTCCACGACCTTTCAGAGTGTCCTCACTGCATGTGGTCCTCCACAGTAGGCGCCTCGTTCATACACACATGCTGACTGTGAAACATCCCCTTTGAAAAATTATATACGACTGTGCTTAAACTGACACACAATATTTTTAGCGCAACGCAATCTGAATTTCAAAAATCCCTACAAAAGAATGGCCCTGACTAACATTAACCTATACCTTTCACAAATCACTTACCTCACAAAAATCTTCATTACTCGAACTACTGCAATACAGCGAGCGCCACTACTGCCAACTAAATAAAAGATTCAAACTACGGAAGGCACTAACTACTGATAGGGACAGTTAGCAAATGAAAGATTTTAATAGAGAACAAACAATGTATTTACCTTAATAGTCATAATATATATAGCAGTTCATGACATCCAGTCTTACAAATTTCAAAACTCCGCCATCTCTCTCCCCACATCCACCACTGCTGGTGACTCACCTCCAACTGCGCAACGCTACGCGCTGTTAACATCCAGCTGCCCAACACTACAATGGCAGACAACAATGTAATCCAGCCACAGACTGCACACAGCACAGCCAGTGATTTTCATACAGAGCGCTACGTAATGTTGCCAATAAGGAAACATAAACAGCCTACTTACAACTGTTATTCATCGGCAGCGAATTTATACGACAGTACCGCTGCTGGATGTCCAGTGAGTGGCGACAGGTGGCATTTTCAGCCGAGTTACATTTTATGCCTGACTGGATAGATGGCCGTTGGCGTGTGAGACATTGAAAAAAAAAAAAAAAAAAAACACTCTTCAGTAATCGTCGTAATGTCCAGACTGGAGAAAGGAGCATTATCGTCAGGGGAATGTTTTCATGGCAATCGCTGGGTGATCTCGTGATCTGGAGGGCACAATGGATCAACAAAGTACGCAGCTGGTCTTGGAGACCACGTCTAACCCTCGGCACGATGCCGTCTACCAGTAGGACAATGCAACGTGTCACACATCCCGCAGTGGACGAGCTTAGTTCGAAGAACATCAGGACGAGTTTACCGCACTCTCCCGGCCACCAAACATCCCCGATTTAAACCAAACTGAGGATTTGTGGGACTATCTCGGTCGGGCCGTTCGCGCCACTGATACTCAAGCGAGGAACCTAGCGCAACTGGCAATGGCATTGGTGTGGGTTGGCTCCTCATCCATATCGGTATCTTCCAGAACGTCACAGACTCTCTTCCTGCACGTCTGGCAGCGGTCCGTTGTTCAGTGTTTTGATGGTGGCCTCATTAATGTGGCTGGTTAGTGGAGATCGCTCGTTCCTTGTAGGCAGCTGTTGGCAAGTCGCAACAGGTCTAAGGTCTAATGCGTGAGTTGTGTTTACGTTTAGGTCCACAGCGATGCACTTTCCGTCTCTGGCTATTCGCAAAAATTTCCTCAGTTCACGTCCCGAACCTGAGTATAGGGAAGAATTATACAAAAGGAGCAGTTCGTAATTTTTAACCGTTTCCCGTTACGTGACTGATACGTTTTGTTACGTTTTTTTTTCTTGTCTGCTTCACGTATATCTGTTTATGTGAAGCTAGTTGGTTCAAATGGCTCTGAGCACTATGGGACTTAACATCTATGGTCATCAGTCCCCTAGAACTTAGAACTACTTAAACCTAACTAACCTAAGGACAGCACACAATACCCAGCCATCACGAGGCAGAGAAAATCCCTGACCCCGCCGGGAATCGAACCCGGGAACCCGGGCGTGGGAAGCGAGAACGCTACCGCACGACCACGAGATGCGGGCGTGAAGCTAGTTCAGAGAGAAGATTTTTGAGAACGATGTGTGTTGGGGAATGTTAAAAAAAATCTGTTGCGTAAATGTAGGGATATATGCTACATTCAATGTGATTTAGTTTGTTCTGATTCGATTAACGTTTTCCTTACTATATTCTGGTGATTTCGTAGTTGGCGAGCCACGAGCGTGGCACAGCCAACACGAAATATATTCCACCTGCATAAGACTGCTCGGAAACTGAACATGTAGTCTAGAATCTTTCAAACAGGTAGGAACAGCGAATGTATTAGACGTGATTAAACAACAGCAATTGTCAGCAACATCTAAAATTGAATCATATGGCACCGATACTTCAACGTGTTCCTTTCTCATTTTCCACCAGTATGTGGAATATCACTTTTGTACATATTACACATCGGAAGGGAAATTAAGAGTTCGATTCCCTGTTGACATAGAAGACATGAGTGGTACAGCGCTATGACTGGAAGAAGATGAGGAAATATCTTGCCGTCGCCTTGTGAAGAAACCGGCTGGAAGCAATCGTAAATGTCTTTGAGGAAGAACAGAAAAACCACTGTGGAGCCCATCGCTACGGAACACGTGTCACAGCTCTTAAGTGCTACAACACAGATCTCGTTTATCGTGAAGACATTTCTTGAGAGGCAGTCTACCGTCTCCGAAAGAGGCGATGTAAATCTGTGTGCTGTGCCGAACGAAAAGCTTGGAAACGTTGCAGCTCTGGAAACTGGCAGCAAGTGTTTAGGAACGCCGAAGATGCTCTCTCCATGTCTCGTCTGTAAAATGGCAGCGAGGTGAAGAGGGTAGGGGTAGGAGTAGGGGGACGGGGCGGCGGCGGAGCTGGTGAGCCGCGGCCTGCGGCAGGTGGCTGCGGCAGCTCGGCTGTTTGTTTTGCGGCCGCGCCTCCTCCCGTCCCGGCTATAACGAGCCTCCAGAGGCCGCCACTTGTTGCCTGCGCCTCGCGTGACCGCGGCGCGCCCACAGCGCCCATGAAGCGTGAGACAGAGCACAAGATTGGATTAATCGTGGTTGAGGAACCTGGCTTAAGTTACCAAGGAAAACCTAAATCTTGTTAGTCGGACGTGGATTTGAATCGTTCTCCTCCCAAAGGTGAGTCGTGTGTGTGAACCATTACCTTGCCTCGCCCTGTTTTAAGCCGAGAAGAAAGTCGTGATTTTAATCTCTCCGATGCTATTGTCGATGGCACGTTGGAGACATACAGACATAATCTATTCCATTATCTGGAAGATTACAAACTTCCTTGGGCTGTTACTTAAACTTACCTAGAAATGGGTTAACTACGAAGATACATCAAGTGATGAAGTAAGTATTCTAAAATCGGTAATGTACGTAACGTGAATAACTAACAACAAAAAAGTGCAGTCTGAGGAAGTCTGTTAATACTTCGCATAATAAAATACGTGGCTCTTAGATGCTGTCCTCAACAACAATGCTGAGATTAAAAAAGTAGGTAGGGTTAACGCCACCCTCATCCATACATATTATTCAGTACAAGAGTCCTGTCTGGGAATATAAAAAATCACAATGGCGGCAGGTAGTGTCAGGCGTTCCGCAAGGCTCACTATTAGGTCCTATACTCTTCTCTCTGTATGTCAATGATGTGTCACCGGTTCTGACCTATTGCAAATATCATATGTATGCTGATGACCTTCAGTTGTATCTAAGTGCGAAACCAAGCAATCTCAAGAAAGTTATTGAAAATTTCAATACTGACCTCGATGCACTGTCAAAATGGGCACAGGACATAGGTCTAAAACTAAACCCATCTAAAACCCAAGCGGTACTTGTTGGTCACTCTAAGCTCATTAGCCCAAAACATCGGGAATCCGTACCACCTCTTATCCTAAATGGAACAAATATTAACTTCTCTCTCTCAGCAAAGAGTTTGGGAGTAATGATGAAAATCTAAATTGGACAGAGCACGTAACTGCAGTGTGCAAAAAGCTTCAGCATCCCTTCATGTCCTACAAAAATATAAAAAACTCTTCCCTTTCGATCTGAAAAAGAAATTAGTACAAACGCTTATACTCCCAAACATTGACTACAGCGATATTATCCTACAAGGCCTCTCTCAGGAAAATTCCCGACGTCTATAACTGGTCATGAATGCCTGCGTCCGATATATCTGTGACGTTCGACTTTTTAATCACATTTCACCAGCATATGCACAATTGTCCTGGCTGCGTGCAGACAAACGCAGACATTTCCATACACTCTGTCTCATCTACTGCCTTATAAATGTACACTGTCCCTCATATCTCTCCTCGTCCCTAACGCTCATGTCGGAACAACATGACAGAAACACACGTTCCCATTATAACAAAATCCTCTCCGTTCCACTGCATGGCTCAGTCACCTTCTCCAAGTCCTTTACAGTAGCGGGAACCCGACTCTGGAATAACCTTCCTCGTTATGTTAGAGAACTTAAAAACATGTCCGGCTTCAAAAAACAGTTAATGATGTATCTACTTAAGCAACAGTAATGCCTTCCTCTGCACATGAATGCACTTCACCACATTACTTCACTCTTTCCCTCACCTTAAATCTCCCTTCCCCCCAAAACTCGCTATACTAGTAAACATCTACTTTACACACCAAGATATAAATGTACATCTGCACAAACCTTCATTACTATTGCCAATCTTTCTCATGTTTGTCATTATTATTTGATTTTTTTACTGTTATTATTATTGCTTTTATCATAATCCGTATGTATAGCACCTGTTGTAAAAATACTGCCAGCATTTACTTTATTAGGTCTTAGTCACTACACTTTATTCATATTGTCACTAGAGTAAGCTAATTTTCTCATTTAAACTATGGTCATGATGTAACTCTGATGTGTGAAATGCTGCATGTGTGGAACACTGGCCCGATGTAAGAGAGGGCCTGATAGTCCTAATCTGATCAGGTTAAATAAATAAATAAATGAAATAAAATATATCTGTATGCATGGTGCACATAAGTACTGTGTATATATGTGTGTCCACATCTCCTCCTAAGCAACTGGATCGACTTCAACCAAACTTGGTACTCATATCACGTACTATCTCGAAACGTCCACTTGAGGGTAAGAACCATCTACCTCTCGGAGGGGTAGGGGTGGCGATGAACAATTAGCGTAGCTCACGATACACAAATAGCCAGAATATATTCGTCCAGTAGTTGAGAATGATAGCACTTACTGACTTTCAACCAACTTTACACACATGAAGTTAAGCCTTCACTAGCCTTTTCTAGCTGACACCCCAAACAAAATGATGAGAAGAAAAGAGACATTTTCCCTGATCATGCAGAAAAACAGCGGCATCAAGCCTGACCTCTTAATTTATTATTTCTTTAGTACAACCTCTATTTGCAACACATTTTGAAGACAGTATTCACATACACCATAGAATGTTCTTCCAAAATATATCATTGTATAATATATATCAAGCGATATGACACCATAAACATTAAGCTGCATAAAATCGAAACAGAAGGGTGAAATTCGCCGTTGACACATGAGAAACGTATGTACAAATATGTGCAAAATAGGCTAAACGTATGTGGGATATATATAACGTGCATATGTGGGCAAAGTTATGGGTAAAATATTCCTTCTAAACCCCTGGATCGATGTCAATCAAACCTGGTAAACATATTACTTACTATCTGGAAAGAAACATTTGTGGGCATAAGAACCACTCACTTCCTATTGAGTTGGTGGTGATAACATGGAGAGGGAAGGGGGAGAAGGAGGTGGGTAGTCAGGGGTTAAGTGGAGATGGAGACACAGATAGAGGGAGGAGAAGATGCATACAGAGGGGGGCAGGGAGAAACTGGCCGAAAGTTAAAAAGGGAAGAGGAGGAGATGCACCTATCACAGTTGTGGAAATGGACACAGACAGGAAAGAGAAAGACATGGTTGAAGACAGTGGGAAGGAAGAGATGGCATATGGGGAGGAGGAAATAATACACAGAAAATATGAACAGAGAGTGTGGAAAGAAGTAATTGCAAAAAGAAATGAAACAGAGCAACATGGGTTGCGAGAGGGGTGAGGAGGATATGGACTCAGAGGAGGTGGGAAGGAGATGGGAGATAACGAGATAGAGGGAGGCAGAGGACATGGAGTAGGAGCAGATGAAGAGAGAGAAGGAGAAGGAGCAGATGGACAAAGAGAGGTGCAGGAAGAGATCGACAGTGTGTGGGGAGTTGGAGAGGTCGACAGATGGTGTGAGGAGGAGCAGGAGGAGGAGGAAGAGCAGAAGGTGGACAGAGAGTAGGGGAGGAGATGGGCTAATAGAAGATTAGAATAAATTCTTATCCAGACAACGACAGGTAACCAGATAGTCCAAGCAGTATATAAAAATTTATGTATATATCTTCCACATATCCTTCTACACCACTGGACCAATTTCAACCAAACTTAATACACTTATCACGTACTGTCTGTAAAGAACCGCTATGAAGGTAAGAACCACCTGCCCGTCAAAGGGATGGGGGTTAGTGTGAAATTCAACTGTAGCCCATGATGTGGAAATACCTAGAATTTATTCACCCACTATAAGAGAATGAGAGCATTTAGAAACTTACAACAAACTCTATACATTATTCCAAATCAATACGAAACTTTTTCTCGCTGAAAATCCCGACAAAAAAATGAGAGCAGAGAAGTTGATCGCTTGCTACATTTTCGCTATTCATACAGAAAACTGCCATATCAGGAATCATGTTTTAATTTATTACTATTTACTGCTAACTGTATTCGCAACAAAACTTGCAGACAGTGTTGGAGCATACCACTGAATGAATGTGACAAATTATATCATTTTACTAACCATAGTTTAGGAAATACGACGTTAAATACCGAGATTGTCGAAAAACTACCGCGTCATGCATGATGTTTAAATTTATTACTCCTTTACTACTGACTCTACAAGCACACATTTTGCTGACAGTATCACATACGTCGCTAAATCAACCTACAAAATTATATGTAAAATGTAAAACTTGCTCGAGCTACTGCACAAGACAAATTGGCGGGATTCTTCAAATTAGATACACTGAACATATCATGTGTTACACACATAGCCAATTTACAAAATCAGCAATAGCAGCACACACAAAAATCACTAGTACCCGTCCGAAAACACAGAAGAAACTCCACCACTTCAGAAACTTACATACTGTGGATTTAATGGAGGAGCTTGAAATTTTTGTACACCAGAAAAACCAAGGAGAAAAGATTCGTCTCAAACTAGACAGTGAATCAGTTAATTTTTTCAAATTTTTCTGCTGCCTTTCTGCATATGATAACTACTGTAATTTTCATGAATATGTACATTCCATCATTTAAATAAATGTAATCGATAATTCAGTAGTCAATAACGGTCAAAATGCATTTTACAAAAGACAACTATATATATATATATGCAGGGTGTCCCATTTATCTTAACCGCCCTATACAACTGTTTGTCCAGATGCAAATTACAAAATGTTTCAAGCAATTGTTCTTTAGCCGTCAGGGGGACATCAATCAGCGTGATTGCCTTCTTTGTAGCTTTATTTTTCACAAAGATGTGAACAGCGGTATGACTTTTTTAAATGGCACCCTATATTTTTTATTCGTTAATTCTTTTTCCCTCCTAAAGACCTATTCAAAAATGTATCACAGTGCACCACTCACTGAAACATAACGTTTTTAATTACATAACACAGCACTGACGTTGACACTAACAGCACATACTGCGGGTACTCGGGGTAATGGAATATATCCACGTGCTGACGTTGACAGAGGACAAATATAAACATAATTAGAATGCACACCCGTCATTCCGTCAACCATCGTCAGCTGAACAGTTGTGTGAGTAGAAAATATACGAAGTGGTCAGAAAATGTGTGAAATGCTTGTAGGGATGTTACAGGGCAGGTTGTACTGAGACATAAATGTTAAGAAAATAATTCGATACGTTGCTCCGTTTCCGAGTTATTTAGCATAGAATTTAGCCAATCGGGGCGTCGCGCGCTCACATTCAAGCGGCCTGCCAGGGGCGGTGTCTCCTAATGAGTGCTTTGTCTCGTTAGCCGAAACTTGAATTTACTCGCGCGACGTGTGTTTGTATATATAGTGTGTTTGTATGTTTGTGTGTGTGTTTATATGTTTGTGTGTGTGTGTGTGTGTGTGTGTGTGTGTGTGTGTGGAGTGTAATCGAAACCACTCTAACACCTCTGACTGTGTACAAACGCTTTGTGAAACTGTAGTGTTGCAATATCTTTGTAGCGTGTTTTGTAAACAAACAGTGTAAGTGATGATTTGTGTGTGTGTGTGTGGTGTTCTGTATAATGGAGGAGGCACAATACTTGTAAGTAGCTGAAAAAAGTACCATTTCTAACATTAATGTTTAAAAATACTCAAAGATTCATTATGTCCAAATTTTCCGATTGTTGTATAACCTCAAAACGATACAAGAAAATGCACAAAAGCACTTGAAAACGAGAATACATTGTTAAAAGGCGTTATGCTAAGCTTCATAAAATATGTAGCTGGTGAGTTTTCATTATTTAAATAATTGATCACATTACGTCTCGTGTGAGAAGATTAAATATTTGCCAGCTTGTGTCGGAATAAGGCAGCATTGGAGTCGTGGAGTACATGGATTGTTGTTTATTGTCGTGTGATATTGTTGCTTGCCAAGACTGCCATGGAAATGTGGAATCCTCTGGTTCAGGAGCACCAACTTCAATATCGTGTGGTGCCTCAGTGACCTCATGCGATCAGCTCCGGAAAGATATGTAGCTTGCTCTGCTGTGCGGGACAGAACAGTAACGTCACGTATCATAAGTTACGAAAGCAAGTCAGGTATCCACACAGACACCGAGACGAAGCTGAGCACCACAGACTGTAAGCACGGCAACCATCACTCTGATTTTCCCTGAGGCAGCACTAGAGAAAGGTACACAAGTGATCCAACCAGCCATGGACACTAGCATGGCTGCACATCCTCTTCTCAGAATCTGTGCACAGCATTATCATCGGTGTATCCACGTGTACAAGGTCCGAAAGGTCCGAAGGAAACGGACGTTGCCAGACTACACTTGTCGTCTTCATTTTTATTTGTTTATTTATTTATTTTCGGTCAGTGTTCTGACTGGTCTGATGCAGCCCGCCACAAATTGCTTTTCTGTGCCAACCTTTCCATCTCAGAGAGATGTAATTGCAAACTATGCCCTCAATTATTTATTGGAAGTGTTCCAAATTTATTTTCCTCTGCAGGTTTTACTCTCTACAACTCCCGCTGGTACCATGGAAGTCATTTCCTGATGTCTTCGCAGATATCCTATCACCCTGTCACTTCTTCTTGTCAGCGATTTTATATATTCCTTTCCTCGCTAATTCTGCGGAGAGCCTGCTCATTCCTGACCTTATCAGTCCATCTAATTTGCAACATCCGTCCGTAGCACCACATCTCAAATGCCTCGATTTCCCTATGTTCTGGTTTATCCACACCCATATTTCACTACCAGACAATGCTGTGCTCCAAACGTACATTCTCAGAAATCTCTTTCTCAAATTAAGACCTATATTTGATACTACTAGACTTCGCTTGACCAGGAATGCCCTTTTTGCCAGTGATAAACTGCTTTTGGTGTGCTCCATGTTCCGTCCGTCATGGATTATTTTGCTGGCTAGGTAGCAGAATTCCTTAACTTCGTCTACTCCGCGATCCAAAATTCTTTTATGTTAAGCTTGTTGCTGTTCTCATTTCTGCTTCTTCTTATTAGTTTCGTCTTTCTTTGGTTAATCTCAGTCCATATTCTGTACTCATTGTACCGTTCATTCTCTTCAGCGGATCCTGTAATTCTTCATCATTTTCACTGAGAATAGCAATGTCACTAGCGAATCATATAATTAATATCCTCTCACCCTGCATTTTAATTCCACCATTGAACCTTTCATTTATTTCCGTCATTTCTTCTTCTATGTACAGATTGAATAATAGGGGAGAAAGTCTACATCCCTCTCTTACACCCTTTTTAATCCTTGCTCCTCGTTCTTGGTCGTCCATTTTATTACTCCCCCTTGGCTCTTGCACATATTGTATATTACCCGACTCTCCCTACAGCTTACCCCTATTTTTCCTAGAATTTTGATCATCTTGCACCTTTTTACATTGTCGAACCCTTTTTCTAGGCCGTCAAATGCTATGAACGTGTCTTGATTTTCTCATTGGTCTTGCTTTCATTATCAACCACAACGTCAGAACTATTTCTCTATTGATTTTTCCCTTTCTTAAATCCAAACTTATCGTCATCTAATTGATCCTCAGTTTTGTTTTCCATTCTTCTGTATATTATTCTTATCAGAAACTTGGATGCACGAGGTGTTAAGGTAACTGTGCGATAATTCACGCTCTTGTCGGCTCTTGGTATCTTCGAAATTATGTGGCTGATGTTTATCCGAAAATCTGATGTATATCGCCAGTCCTGTCCATACGGGTCCAATAACTGATGCAATGATATACAGTGTGATTAGATAGAGAACACGAACACCAATGAAACGGATAGTGAAGGGTGTATGTGAACGGGTAACTTGGACAGTAAGCGCTACACTTCTGACGTGTCATCCGTGAGTGTGGGTTTTATCTTCGAGGTCCCAGTGAACAACAGTTTTTGAACGTCATAGTGCTAGAGCGCCTGCTGTCCGTAATGTCGTGGCCCACCTCGATGTACGGTTACAAAGTATTCGACTGTTGTCATGGTCAGCACACTTACCAATTTCCAGCCCAATGAAAACAATTGGTCACGGGTTGTCTAGAGACTGGTATTCCATGTTGGATCATTTAATGACGTAGCACTGCCTCTCATCCCCAGCAGTCCGTTCCACAAGATCCCCGGAAGAGAGCCGTTGTTACTGCCACAGGTGGCAGATAAGTGTATATTTCGCACTTGCATACCCTCAAATCACCTAATAATCTAAGCTTGCGATATTCTTAATATTTTTCGTACGCAGGATAACTTAAATTTCGTCACTTAGTGTCCTTCCTGATGTTGCACTTTTGATGGCCAGCATTGTAGATGGACAGAGGAGCAGGAGGAGATGGACAGAGGGTTTGGGGTGAAGGAGGTGGACAGATAGAGGGGAGACAAGAAGACGGACAGGGAAGGGGTCAGAGGAAACGGGTAGTGAATTGCTCTTAAGACTGTCAAACGTCTTCCACTTGTAAACCACTGCCACTTTTAGAATTTAAAGAAGATTGGCAGTCGATCTGGTTACCAGGAAGTGCCCAGACTCACCTGAGAAGTATCTGAGCTGACTGTCTCACTGTGAGCACCGTTGCGTCTGCGAATTACCGCATGTAATCGCAGTTGAGGTCGCTCCTTTGAAACTGAATAATAAAAGGAATTTCCAACTCGCCGTACTCATTTGTGGTTATCCAGAATAGTAGTCTATGTGGAGACATTGCATTCCATCAACCCATCCCATTTCACTTTATTTCATTCCAGACTCCTCCATTCAGAACAAATGCACACCACACTGCACAAACACCCTAACATTCAGCTACGACGTACAACTATAGTGTATCCGACATATGCGACACCCAGATCAGCAAGGTGACGGTCAATAGGAAGACTTCTACAAGGTAATGACTTACAAGGAAAGTGAGGCAAAATTATTTCTCTTAACAATCACGGCGGATATTTTGAGTTATCTGTGAAGAGGTTGGTATGACTCGTGTGTTTGAAATTGAATACGGTACATTAGCAATACTTTCCATGCCTTCGACAGCATAGTTTGTTTTAATGATGTCTGAAGACCTTACACTATCGTACACGAAACAGTGAAGTCTCTGAATTGAAAATATTGAATATCAGTTTAATAAAAGAAGTGGGCACTAAGACTCTCCAGCAGCCTACAGATTTGAAACTTCCTGGCAGATTAAAACTGTGTGCCGGACCGAGACTTCAACTCGGGGCCTTTGCCTTTCGCGGGCAAGTGCTCTAACACCTAAGATACCCAAGTACGACTTCCCCCCGCCCCCCGTCCTCACAGCTTTACTTCTTCCACCAGTACCTCGTCTCCTACCTTCCTACCGCTGCAGAGTGAAAATTTCATTCCGGGAGCCTACAGATTTGTTACAAATGAGGCATACATGATTGTTGTCACAATTAGAAATACGATGGATTGTCCAATTTCCGCTCGAGAATCCATCGTTGTTTTCTTGAACGAAAAACCTGTAGACCAACTGACGTCTATTGTTACAGCCTTTAGCTATAGAACGGAATAAAGCTACGGAAAATAGAACAGACAACACCTTCAATCAGTTCATTTTGGTCCAAGTTGGCGTATCATTAGAAATAATTTGATTCTAGTGTCAGTTCTCACGGTACTGAACGAGATAAATTCATGTGTCTATCTTGAAAGTTGTCTGTCACAATCGCAACTTTTAGTACTGATTTTTTCGCGTGTTCTAAATCGCAGACACTCTGCAAATGTTTTTTCTGTACCGAGTAATCGGGCACTGAAAGCATAACGGTCTCTGAGATTCACAGTAGGAGTAGAATACACGGGGAACATTTTGGCGAGGCGGCCACGGCGGCCAATTAGGGACGAACAAGCCACGTGGTCCACAGGGAGCGTTTAGTTTGAATGCACGAAGGGAGGACTAGTAAGAGCTGTCGTTTCGGTTGGCTTGGTGTTGCAGAGACGCTGCTATGGTTGGGTGAGGTAGTCAATAAAATTGCAGTCAGTATCTGTTGTTTATTCTCAAACTTCGTGCTATAAATGATTGCCTAGGTTCTTGTTCATATTGCAAAGCTTCGTGTAGCGGTTTTCACGGAATTTTCAGATCTTTAACTGTGTCGAACGAAACGTTCTTTACTTCGTGATATGTTCAGTTTTGGCAACACAGTGCAAAATCAGTTTCGCCCTTTGCCGTTGCTTTAAAATTCAAACACATAATCCGCTCACATTAATGTGACCACCACCTATGTTCGACGTCAACGTGCAGTAACCATTCATAGACGGCAGGTGGCACCAATAACAGTGGAGGATATGTAAAGATCAGTGGGGGACGCGGAAAACAGTCGTTGTCGTAATATGGAAACAGAGTGATTTATGTGATGTTCAAAAGGGTTCAAATGGTTCAAATGGGTCTAAGCACCATGGGACTTAACATCTGAGGTCATCAGTCCTCTATACTTAAAAGAAATTCCTTATTTTTCAATACACGATACATAAGCAACCCACCACCTAACTGTATTAGTATCAACTCGCGACCTTTGCCTTTCGCGGGCAAGTGCTCTAACATCTAAGATACACGAGCACGACTCACCTCCATAATACAATTATTACTACTGCAGCTTTTTGTTCTATGAATGTTAGTTCTATTACTCTTCCACTATGGGCACTACTGCTGTGTCCTAAGGTTACCAATATTTAACTATGTCTACTACTTACGCTAGTTTACTCTACCTGCAGCATAACAGGTGCGCTAGCGTACATAAATCTACATTAGTTGGCCGCGCTCACCGAGCTAATCCCGGTGAGCATGCCCCTGGCACCGGGCTGGCCCAGAGTGGTTAATAGCTGCAGTACTACTCTAATGTTGCTATCCTAGCCTATCCTACATCTAACCTTATACTAAGTCCTATGCCAGATCTGGTGAGGCCGGCCGGGGTGGCCGAGCGGTTCTAGGCGCTGCAGTCTGGAGCCGCGCGACCGCTACGGTCGCAGGTTTGAATCCTGCTTCGGGCATGGATGTATGTGATGTCCTTAGGTTAGTTAGGTTCAAGTAGTTCTAAGTTCTAGGGGACTGATGACTTCAAAAGTTAAGTCCCATAGTGCTCAGAGCCATTTGAACCAACCAGATCTGGTGAGTGTTAGAATCGGATAAAAGGCGCACCCTCCCCCTAATCCCAGACGTGGCGGATCCCAGCCGTGAAGCGGCTGGCCAAGTCCACACCTCGGCGGAACAGGGTAGGTGCACTGAGTCTAGTCAGGTGATCAGATATGATCTGTTAGTTATTATTCCGCAAAAATTCCTATATGACTTTGTGTGATATTTCATTAGCCAGTTTGTTCAGGATTTGGAAGTGGTCCTCTTGCCTGAGCAGGTGATACGTGTCATGGTTGATACGTGTCATGGTAATTGTGCCGCTATGTAGTCGAAGAGGTGGCACTCATACACAACATGTTCTGGGGTGCCTGGTGCGGCCCCACAATCACACGCTGGTGTAGCCCGTTTCCCAAACCGGCATAGGTATACCGGGTAGGGTCCATGTCCCGTAAGGAAGTGCAGCAGTCCTCTTGATGGCTTGAAGTGTTTTAACTGTAGTCGCTCTCTGATGTTGGGGAGCAATTCATATGTTCTGCGACCTGTCTTCATTATCCCACTGTTCCTGCCGAAGCTCCTCCCCCCTACGTCTAATTTCTAGTTTGTTCCCCACGTGAATCCCCATTAATTCAATTATTTTGTCCATGTTTCCCTTATCAACCCAATACCACGCCGCTCCCCTTTAATACGGTTAGTGCTCCCCCTGGAGTTGTTCTATATGTTCCTACTGATCGCAGGAGCATATTTCGCTGCTCTCTTCTTACGGGCACGGCAGGCATAAACCTCGTCAGCGTGTCAGCCAAGACTCCTGACCCGTATCCTACAATTGACGTCAGAATACTATTGTGATATAGTTTTATTAATTCTGGTGACAGGTGGAATCGTTTATGTCCAATCGCAATACGATTGTTGAGTGTTTCTAAGGATCTTTGCGTTACGGTGTCAATGAGTGATGTACAACTCCACCTCTCATCGACGACTACATCCAAGTATCGTGCCTCGTGGCGCTGAAGAACTGGTGAGCCGTCTATTCTTACTGTCAGATTCCTAACTAGTTGTCCCTTCAATGGTAAGTATTTGGACTTACTTGGTCAGATCTTAATTTTGGCAGTGCTGCATCATGTACTCAAGATAGATATGGCCCTTTCAATTTTTGGTTCCAGGTCTTCGTGGCTACGACCGCCAACCAGCAGGAGGAGGTCGTCTGCTTAGGCTATGCCCTCTAGCACACCATCACTGTCCTGCAGGTTGTCCAAAAGCGGTTCCATGTTGATATCCAAAAAGAGTGACCACAGGACAGATCCCTGTGGACACCCCTTTGTGATCTTTTTACTGATTCTCCCGCTAGGCGTCCCCTATACGCCATGCTAGAGAGACAGAGACAGTATACTTTCTGGCATAATGTCTAAACTGCCCATACCTAATACGAATGTGTAATCCATAACAAAAAATAAGCTCGTTTTAAGTGAAATATTGTCGGAAGTAACGGTATGAGTCGTGCTTGGGTAGCTTAGTTGTAGAGCACTTGCTTGCAAAAGGTAAAGATCTCGAGTTTGTGAGGTAACGGGCGAGTTGTGGCGTCCTGGAAATATTCTATGTTCGGAGTTGGGGCGGCAGCACAGAACGCTCGTCAAAGCCGCGGCCCGGCAGCAAACACGTGGTGCCGGACGTTGGCCGAAGCAAGAGGGGTCCGGCCCGACCGCGTGGCTGGGAATTCCATGGCGACGCTGTGTCAGTGAAAGAGTGCCAAAGATGGCGGACTTTGTGAAACCTTAATGGCAGACATTTCACAGATCGTATAGAAATTAATAGTAGCCAGACGAATCATGATACCTCAAAGAGAAACATGTACATTGTCATTATTTTCACGACGATTCTGATGGTGTAATCAGATTTTCAGTATCTTTATTAGTTTAAAGTTTAGCATCTGACGGTAAATTATGCAAGTAACACCCAGCAACGAATTTACAAAATATAAATGCTTCATCTAATTTTGTCGATCGCCATGTATTTAGAAAGCTATTAGTGTAAACCTAAATTGCTATGAATTACAGCCATGTAACTTGAATAACACATGAGTTATTCTTGGTCAAAGTGGCCGATTACTATCGATCGCATCAGGCCAAAAGTACTCCACAGTTACACGGTGGCAGCATGGTTCAAATGGTTCAAATTGCTCTGAGCACTATGGGACTTAACATCTGAGGCATCAGTCCCCTAGAACCTAGAACTACTTAAACCTAACTAACCTAAGGACATCACACACATCCATGCCCGAGGCAGGATTCGAACCTGCGACAGTAGCAGCAGCGCCTAGAACCGCTCGGCCCCATTGGTACAAAAGGGGGATCATTGACTTTTAGACCAGGGGTACCGAGACAACTGTGATGCACTACGGGCCGTAGGTGACGGGAGTGAATGAAAGCTGCAGAGATGTGTACGAGAGAAAAGATGTGCTACTGTTGAGTAACTGACCGCTCAAGTGAACCAATGGACTTGGAAAAATTTTCGTGGAATTCCCTGGGCGATCTCGTTATTCTGGAAGGTATAACGGGTCAACAAAAGTGTCCAACTATCCTTGGGAACCATATCCACCCCTACATTCAGTTTGTTGTTCCTCGGTCCGGTGGCACATACTAGCAGGAGTCTGTAACGTGTCACGCAGCTCGCAGAGTGCGTGTGTAGTTCGAAGAGCACCAGGATGAATCTATCGTACTCCCCTCACCACCTCTATTGGGCTGCTCGCACCGTGATTCCTCAGCCGAGAGCCGGCCGGAGCGGCCGAGCGGTTCTTGGAGCTGCAGTCTGGAACTGCGCGACCGCTACGGTCGCAGGTTCGAATCCTGCCTCGGGCATGGACGTGTGTGATGTCCTTAGGTTACTTAGGTTTAAGTAGTTCTAAGTCTAGGGGACACACGACCTCAGATGTTAAGTCCCATAGCGCTCAGAGCCATTTGAACCATTTTTTTTTTTTTTTTTTTTTTTTTTTTTTTTTTTTTTTTTTTTTTGCATCGAAGACAAACTGATGAGGTTCGGACATGGAATTAGTTCCATTTGACAGGTAGTGTTGAGGACGTACACCGCACAGGGCGTCCATGTTCGATAGGTGCATAGGATAATCGATATTTACGACTTTGGAATCAAAGGAACCGTGGACTATGTACTCCAGAGCTGAATTCGGCGTTCGAAGAGGCTACAGGACGTAATTTATCGCATCAAACTGTGAGGAAACGATTATATGACGCCAATCTCCGTTTCTGACGACCATGGTGAGCACCAAGTCGTACATCTACATCTACTTGGATAGTCCGCAAATCACATTTAAGTGCCTGGCAGAGGGTTCATCGAACCACCTTCACAATTCTCTATTATTCCAATCTTGTATGGCGCGCGCAAAGAATGGACACCTATATCTTTCCGTAAAAGCTCTGATTTCCCTTGTTTTATCGTGGTGATCGTTCCGCCCTATGTAGGTCGGTGCCAACAAAATGTTTTCACATTCGCAGGAGAAAGTTGGTGATTGGAATTTCGTGAGAAGATTCCGTCGCAACGAAAAACGCCTTTCTTCTAATGACTTCCAGCTCAAATCCCGTATCATTGCTGTGACGCTCTCTCCCGTATTTCTCGATAATACAAAACGAGCTGCCTTTCTTTGAACTTTTTCGATGTACTCCGTCAGTCCTACCTAGTAAGGACCCCACACCGCGCAGCCGTATTCTAAAAGAGAACGGACAAGTGTGGTGTAGGCAGTCTCCTTAGTAGGTCTGTTACATTTTCTAAGTGTTCTGCCAATAAAACGCAGCCTTTGGTTAGCCTTCCCCACAACATTTTCTATGTGTTCTTTCCAATTTAAGTTGTTCGTAACACAACAACACCATGAATCGGTTGCAGGTGGGCAAGAAATAGTTCAGAATGGAAGCCACATGATTGGAGTCGGTTGTTGTTGAAGGACAAAACTCGGATCTGTTTGTATCCTGATAATCGTAGACAACATGTCTGGAGACGAACCGGTAATGTCGAACCCGTGCAACGCTGTATCCCGCACAAGGTAGTGGTGGAGTGGTACTACATGGGACACGGTACACCGAACGTGGTTATTGGGGGAACAAGATTCTGCAACTGGCCGTATCGCCAACGTTTTGATAGAAATTTCATCTCGATGGTTGTAACTCGCGTGCTCATCGGGTTGTTTTTGTGGGCGTGCGTGTTCCTTCAGCATCTAGGATCACCGGGATAGAGATACCTGCCTGTTCCCCGGCTGTGGACCCAATCGAATATGTATGGGATCGATTAATATGAGGTGTTTCTGGACGTAGACAACGACCTTGTACTTCGCGCGACTTACACAGAATCGCTGTTGGAGAATGGGCAATTTGGACCAGGGCTTGTTTGACGATCTCATTGATGGTATACCGCGACTGAATCAAGTCTGCATCCTAGTAAATGGACATGCCATCACCTACTGATGTTGCTCAGGAGTGTTGTGGAAAGCCCACAATGGGAAACAGACGATTTTACCTCACACAATTGTTTTTCATTGGTGACTGAACACATTACAGATTAATATATTCGCATGCCTTAGAGCCAGTTATTGTTTCTTTAACAAGAATTTCCAAATAAAGGAGTGACGCAAAACGGTTGTTAGTGCGTCTATAAATAAAGAATAAATAATCACAGATATTGTATACTAAGCGTTAACCACAGATGCAGCTTCTTATCCGGTGTCAGACTTAAACAACACACCTGTTTCGTTTATACACATAATTATTAGAAAATCACGTGAACTATATGTTTGTGTATCGCTCGTTGTGTCGCTCCATAATAAAAGCAAACGATAACGAACAGTTTACCTTAGCTTGCTGTCATAGTTAATTCCAACAGCCCTTAAATGCGATATTTGTTATCCTATATTACCTGTGTGCACACCCTCTCTGTGAATGTTGATGGCGCATACACATCATTAGGTCCAAGGCTAAATGTTTCTCTGGTGCCCTACGTCAAATACTTTATTGACAAACCAACGTGACGGACTTCGATTACGATGGTTTGCCATTGCTCAAAGTAATTGCTCATAAATAAATGTTAATATACGCCGTACTTTGCGACTACAGTTTCATAATATTTCCCTTAGCAGCCGTTACTTTGCTTAGCAGCAGAGAGGCTGCATAATGATCCTGGACAGTCTTGTTTAAGGACTAAAGTTCAAAATACTTATCGCGTAGTAGCCATAAGATTGCAGGGGAGTTTTACCCAGTTTTTGATTGTGTCAGATGGGAAGAAGGAAATCTCCAGTGATCAAATATGGATTTCATTCAAGTCTTTATAAATAACTGTTATGACAGTAGGTGCACGAACGTCGTTCTTGAGTGACTGTGTGATGATCAAGAAGATGATGATGGTGATTTATGGTTTTCATTATTGATGGTGTCCTTTTTTTTGTTGTTCGTCATTGTTGATTCGATTCGTCTATTTCTTTTTCGCAGATGCAGTATGTGCTCTGTTCCGTCTGATACAACACTCCACAAATATTAAACTACAAGAACTTCTGAAAAACACGGCAGTCAGTGAACTCTTTAAATTTATGCCACGTTTAGGATCCGGCAGCAAACCCGAAGAGACTTTCGAGACTTATTACGCCGGGAAAGCCTACGTAACCATATGCCACGTTTACTCCTTTTACTTGGAGACATCAACGCATATATTGCACTGCGACTAATCTACTATTAGCCTCAGGCGCCGTGATATGGAATAGCCTGTTAATGTCAGAAGATATCTGTGTGTTTAATACCAGAGAAATGATATTTTTTCCAGCCGTAAACTTTCCCATTGTTGATCTCTCTTATGCTCTGGCGTTTGCAGGTACTGTTTGGTAAAACGTATCCTGCACTCTCGAAATCACTTTTCGCTCTGGTTCTGTTGAACAAATACAATAATGTCATACATGCATGATAAGCAGAGCAAACTGGACGTTGTACATCCGAAAGACCGCTACATTTTTTTAGCTCTACAGGACAGGGTGGGTTACATCATAAACGTGTTACATCATGTCGCTGGAACCTCCAACCTGTATCTGCCATCCTAACAGTAAACCTGTCACACGGTGGAGCGAGGTACTTCACTCCAAAATCATGGAAGAGGGAATAGCATTGCGTAGACCCAAAAATACCTTAAACGAAGTGATAGAACCCTATTCGAGTCATACCACTCCAGAAGGAGGGAGCAGAGGTAATTCTCAATAGTGCTCAACCATAAATGATAATATGGGAATAAGTGAGACGTGAGAAGGATGTAAGAGAATAAAATGCATCTTCCACTGTCCGCCACGCTGAACAATATTGTCTTACAAACAACACCTTGGGATACAGCGCAGGTGATTGCGAAATACACTTGTTGTATAGGTCCCAGGAATCAAATGCCGCTACTATCGGTAGGACGTGGGGTGGAAGGAACTGGACTTACCCTCTAACAACTCAGAGATAAACAACTTCTTCTTCAAGTGGGAACTGCAATATTCGCTGTCTGCCACTTACGATTCAGCGCATGGCCCAGACAGAATACGATATGTCATGCATCAGGAACTAAAAGTGGAGGCGAAAGAAGTCCTGCTATGTTTCACAAAACCTGGGCTGAAGGCTGCATCCCCTTTCTGAAACTTCAGAAGAAGCAATAGTCTACAGATGTCTACTGGACTAGAACTTCCAGACAGACTGGGACTCGAGCCCCAAATCTTTGCCTTTCGCGGGCAAATGCTGTACCGACTGAGATTTCAAGATATAGCTAACGACCTGTTTTCACAGCTTTAATTATACGGTATCGTTTCTTCTACGGGTGCTAGTCCCGCAAGATATACAGGAGAACTTCTGTGTGGATTGGAGAGTAGGAGAGAGTTGCCAGCGGAAATAAAACTATGTGAGTGTGTAGCAAGCGGTGTCTGGGTAGCTCAGCCGGCACAGCACTTCCCCGTGAAAGGCAAAGATTACGGATTCGAGTACTGATAGGTCACACAATATTAATCTGTCAAGTAGTTTCAAATCAACGCACACTCCGTAGCAGAAAAAAATTCGTACTGGAAGCTACATGACTACTGACCTCACTAGCTCTGCAGTAAAGACCCTTCAGTGGATGATTCAACGACACCAAATACCGATTCTCCAAACAAAATGTTTAATCAGCAGTTTTCGGAAGCGCTGCTGCACACTTAACTACTACATCCAATTAGAACAAGTAACACGCGAGATTTCCCTACTATAACAACACTTTACTAATCTTTTCATCTATTAGAGTAAACAGATGGTGCATGGAAAAGAAAATGCAGGATTTGTTAGACGACGACCAGCTGGGCCTCAGGAAAGGCATGGGCACTAGAAAAGCACCTCTGACGTTTCGGTTGATAATGGAAGGAAGACTGTGGATAAATCAAAATATATTCCTAGGATTTGTCGACCGGGAAAAAGGGTTCGACTATGAAATATGCTGCAAGACGTTCGAAATTCTGAGAACAATTGGGGTACGCTATTGCGAAAGACGTTTGTAAACAATATGTACAAGAACCAAAAGGGAACAATAAGAGTGGAAGACGAAGAACGAAGTGCTCGGGTTGAAAAGGGTGTCACACAGGGATGTATTCTACTGTTCAATCTATACATAGAAGAAGCAATGACGGAAATAAAAGAAAGACTCAAGAGTGGGATTAATATTCAAAAAGACTTGCGGTTACAATTCTGGTTATGGTGAATGGACCATCAATCAATCAATCACTGTAAAAAAATTATTATGCTTTCTGTTCAGGGAAACGGCGTGAGTGTGGTTAAATGTTTCACCCATGAAGCATAGAAATATTGTTTGTCTTTTTGGCTTCATGCAGATGTATGCGTGTGTTTCAGTTGGGCACCAGTAGCTAATTCTTAAATGTTTCCTTAATAACAAGCTTGCAGATCCAATAGGTCAACATTTTACTGAAGCTTCGAACTTGGCCTTCTGACATGTGTTCAACATTTGTATGACTGTGCGAGTATGTCCATGTATGACAGTGGGCTCCCTAAGGGAGAATCTGTGTTGCGTGTGACTTATTCGTCAATGTGATTAAGATGTTGACAAAGTCATAAGGAAAGTTCCACTTTTCATTTTATCATCAATTTCCAATTTAATCTGCCAATTTGTTGTGACATTTTGGAAACCGTTTAGACCGATTCTTTTTGAGTGATTGACACACTACCTTTGTCAAGTGAGTCAACCACTACCAAAAATAATCTAAAGTGACTGTGGGGGGGGGGGGGGGAATGAGAGGTTCCATGCCCTCTTTTGCATTTTTCCTCTCATTTTCATCAATTTTATTAATGTTCTATGTCATTGCATGGAAGTAACAGACCAGATAAGGTTATTGTAATGAGAGTATTTGTACTGAGAGCTCAAAAAATACTTTTCACTTTATTCCTAAACATGTTGGGTTACTTCCCTGGGTGGTCTGTGAGGCAAGCATCGTAGGACGCGGCACACGGCATTTTCTGTTGGGGGTTGCACTTCCCTGAATTCTGAAAGGTTCGTACAATAGGCCTCAGCGCCTGGCGGAACGACTGACGTCGGTCGAGTTTCGCCTATTGTATGCAGGGCGAAACGACCTGCGAGACGTCTGAGTGTCGCTGCAGTTTATGTGTTCACCGTTCCGGCTCGTCGGGAACGAAGACTCCTGGCACCGACTTACTGCATTGTCCTCCTGATATGGAGAAAACTTGTGGACCGCGCCCTCCTGGGTGCGACTGTCTGGCGCTGGATGGCCGGTGGTCTAGGCATGTTGTTTTCGTAGCCTCTCAAACGGCAAGTTCAGTGCCCTCAGCTGAATAGCAGAGGCATGATTGGTCGACTTAAACTGAGGCTAGTTGACGTCATAAAGCCCTGCTCGAAATTGGAGGGAACTGTCGTTATTGGCGCGAATGATGTCCTGAGACAGTGTGGGGGAATTCTGTAATCAGAACTGCATGCTCATTCGCGGCTTTCGAGGAGAGTAGGGAGGAGAGAAATGTTGGCTTCGCTCTTGGGTTGCGTGGGAAGTGGAATTGGGGATCTGATCTTCGTCGGAGTCAGACGGTCTTGCTACTTGGTCGCTCTTTTTCAGACAGCCTACGAGGCCAGAGGTTGACACAGAGTTGTTGCACGCAGAAGTCGGCGCCTACATCATCAGGACACTGCCTAACGTTGACGTGCTGCAGATGTCAGTACTGGTACAGTATTTTGCGGCTCCGGAATTGTAGGACCTTATCAATTTTATACTGAATCACTCAGCAGCACGTACGCTCGCTTTGCTACATGTCCATCTTGCTTGTTTCTCCATGTGATCCCATTTGAGCTCTCACTACTAATTGCGATACTGCTATATAGTCGGAAGATTAATATTTGATTCATTAGGACCTTCAGTCATTATCGTCAATCTATTGCATCACAGAGAGAAGGAGCTCCTTGTTCTCGAGCCAACTCTTGTTCTCATAGTTCGGTATACCCTATCCTTTAACCTACTGTTTGGGTCGACAATCATGTACATTCATGATTGTCTCATTGTAATATTTAATATGCATATCATTTCATAGATATATGCAGAATCCCATTTCCTGTTGTTTATTATGATAAAGTTCTCTTTTTTCTGAGTAGATTACGGTTCTTATTAAATTATTGTGAGTGTGCACTTCTTATTTTACCAGCTAGCAGGGTCCACCATCATTTTCTTCCGTTACCGTTGTGCGCATCATTAATTAGGTGGTAGATAAGGAGGGGGTCGAGTGCATGTCTCGTTCTCATGCAAAATTCGCCAGAATTAAAGAGGTACAAACTCTTCTCCACCCCGGCACCTCGCAGGGTCTGCTGGGATTAACGTCCCAATCTGACGGACGGATCACCACCAACAGTATAACGTTCCCTCATCTCAGGAGAAACTATCACGACACTTGCAATTAATGCAGGATATTGGCGATAAGTTTTCTGGTCAGAAACTCTGAGCACCATCAGATTTCCTACAATCGCGGTCAATTTCTACGAGGAACTTAAACGACTTCCTTCGAATCTAGCATCACCGTACAGGTGTGCTTTATTATTACTGGGATCGTTTCGTGTAAGTGCTACTCTAAGATGTAGAGGCTATCACAGAATTTGATATCGTAGGGGATTCCATTCAACTAGTGCCGAAATCTGATGATAAAAAACTGCACATGACAGTGAAAAATACACTGTCCACTCATATTAATGTGTTCACCTGTTAGAAGCCTGAATAACGACTTTTTGCGGGGTGGACCGCTGCGAGATGTGCAGAAAGGGAGTCAGAGAGATTCTGAAAGCTACCGACAGAGATGTGGAGACATGCCAACTCCAGTGTGGTAGCCAGTTGTGCTACATTTCTCGGTTGAGGATCCATGTTGTGAATAGCCCGATCTAGACGGTCCCACAGATTCTCGACTGTGTTTAAATCTGGGGAGTTGGGTAGGCAGGGGACTATGGTAAACTCTCCAGGTGCCAATAGGACTATGCACGAACGCAGCGAGCTGTGTGAGACGTTGCATTGTCCTGCTGGTACAAGACACTGAGCCGAAGACAAACGAACTGCACTAGCGGGTGGACATAACCCGCCCGGTTATCCATGTGGTCTGACGCACTGCTTTCCGGGCGGGAAGGCGTGTCGGTTCCCGACACGAATCCGCCCGGCGGATTGGTGTCGATATCCGGTGTGTGGGATAATCTGTGGATGGTTTTTAAGGCGGTTTTCCAGAAGCCTCAGCGAATACCGACTGGTTCCTCTTATTCTGCCTCAGTTACACTGTGTCGGCGATTGCTGCGCAAACACTTTCTCCACGTACGCGTACACCATAATTACTCTACCACTCAAACATTGGGGTTACACTCGTCTGGTGTGATACGTTCCTGGAGTGATCCACTGGGGGCCGAACCACATATGAACGGTGAGTTCGGTGTGGGGCAGCGGTGGGGTGAGCGGACTGCTGTAGCATGGAGTTGTGTGGGCTACGGCGGGAACGAAGCCTCTACGTCGTTTCTAGGTCCCCAGTTCAATACAATACAGTAGGGGTGGACATGATTCCAAGGATAGATGTATACTTGGGTTGATCCATTTCCCTCCCAGAATGACGAGACCACCCAGGAAATGCCACGAAAACATTTCCCAGACCACAATTGTTGCTGGGTGTTTGCATCGAGACGTTTCATGCCGTACACGCCAGTGGCCATCTGCCTCATTCAACAAATGACGTGATTCATCTGCAAAGACCACCTGTCGACACTTAGTGGACGCCCATTTGCGGGCAAATTCCAGTCTTCGTCGTCGATGAACAACAGTCAAATGGTTCAAATGGCTCTGAGCACTATAGGACTTAACATCTATGGTCATCAGTCCCCTAGAACTTAGAACTACTTAAACCTAACTAACCTAAAGACATCACACAACACCCAGTCATCACGAGGCAGAGAAAATCCCTGACCCCGCCGGGAATCGAACCCGGGAACCCGGGCGTGGGAAGCGAGAACGCTACCGCACGACCACGAGCTGCGGACAACAACAGTCACCTTGGTTGCACGAACCAGGTGTCTGTTGAGGAGGCCTCTATACGCAGCAACGTACGCTGAACGGTGGTTGTCGAGACACTATTGGCAGCCCCTTAGTTCATATAGGCGGTCAGCTGCCGAACAGTTGCGCGGCTATTCGACCGTACACTTCACCGCAGCCGTCGTTCACTCTTCATTACCGTCCGCGTTGCTTCGGCACAGGTTTCAGATAGCGCCATTTTGCCGTGTACTGTGTATCTTAACCACAGCAGCACGCCAACAGTTTACATAATTAGCCATTTCGGAAATCCTCTCGCCCATGGCTCGAAAGCCAATGATCATGCCCTCTTGGACGTCAGGTAAATCGCCCGGAATCCGCATTATGCCAACGACTGCACTGTCTTGCCGGCCAGGGTGGCCGAGCGGCTGTAGGCGCTACAGTCTGGAACCGCGCGACCGCTACAATCGCAGGTTCGAATCCTGCCTCGGGCATGGATGTGTGTGATGTCCTTAGGTTAGTTAGGTTTAAGTAGTTCTAAGTTCTAGGGGATTGATGACCTCAGAAGTTAAGTTGCATAGTGCTCAGAGCCAGGAATGCACTGTCTTCTGTGCCCCCACCCCCACCTCACCCGCACCGCGCGACCCGCTTTATAAACCGTGCACTGCTAGTGCTGCCGCGTGCTGTCTATGAGTGGATATTGCACGTTGAGGTCGATCATTGGCGGAGGTCTCGTTCATGTGACTGGACTATGCATTCGGATGAGAATACCGAAAGAAATCTAAGGAAAGGTAAATTGTGTTAATCAGTTGTTTGGGTGTAATGAGCGGAGAGAGCTGAAAAGATCTCATTGCGGACGGGGTGGTCTATTTCAATGTCAGTCAAGAAAATTTAAGGGTGTGGCACATCGATTTTGGGTCGCGGGTGATTAACAGCCATTCGTAACAAAGTGTCCAGTGAAAACGCAGTGCCGATGCTCAGGAGGAGCCATGCAGAGGTCGTGAATAATCAACAGAGAAATATCGTAGTCTATGAAACTATCAGCGCTTATCTCCAAGAGCATAATTCGGTTCGCTGTGCTCCTTATGCGAGAGCCATCAATGATAAATCTGAAGTAGATGACCGAATCGACAATAGAATTACTTTAAAATGTAGTAGTGTTTAAAGACTGGAGCTTGGTGTCTTCGCACCTCTGAGTGTGGTTCTCGCAAAGAGCGAAAAAATTCTGTTACATACGACGACGGAATTATCTTCGACTCCGAAACGTTCGAGAATGTCTCCATCACATGGAGCAGTAGCCGGTGAGTATGGGGTGATAATGGTGTGCTTTTCCGGTGAGACGAAGTGCTAACTCAGTTGTCTTTCTTTAGTTTGAGGTCTCACCAGAAGGCATTCGACCCAAAAGAATTTCTTGAATTGAAACAGCCATTCAGTATCCCAGAACTAAGGGAGTTAGTTAACTGTCTCCAGCAGATAAACAATCCAGTTCAGAGTGAAGCTGCCGGTACAGTACTGAGCGTAGAGGCAAGACACAAACGCCGCAGATGCGTTGGTAGACTTTTTTTTGGTGTTTTAAACTCATAAGATGAGTTTGACAACCTGATGATGAGAGCATTGTCTGTGGAAACTAGTTGTTGAGTTGAGGACATAAAGTGGTTGAATGCTGTTAGTTACTACTGTGGATTGAGAATGAACCGAAGAAAGATGAAAGTAATGAGAAGTAGCAGATATGAGATTACTGATGCAGTTAACATCAAAATTGAGAACCATAAAATAGAAGCAATGGAATTCTGCCACCTAGGCAGCAAAATAACGGATGGAGGATGAAGCAAGACATAGCCAGAGGCAGAGATCAGAACATATCCAATAAATAATGGACAACTTCTCGTGCAAGTGCTGATCGGAGGTGAAGAGGCAGGCACGGGAGAGGAAATCATTGCGGGCCACACCAAACCAGTCACAAGAATGATGGCCACCCCCACGCCTCCTCAAAAAATAAATAAATAAAAAATAAATCTGAGTGTAAATATTATCATTAACATCATATGATTTAAGGATAATCATCTTTCAGCTGCGTTTGAATAACTGTTACTTGACACATGTTCGTGCTTATGCCTTTATGAGGGAATCTGAACGCTTCAACTTTGACAGTGAACCGATGGGTAGAGATTTGCAGGTATGACATATAGTTCCACCTCTTCTGCATTTCTTCGATTCACTTTCTACATTTCTGGTAAAATTTTTCTTATTCTTGCTGTCTGAATCAGTTCCAATTAAAGATTCTAATTAACAAAATGCATTCGTTAAATCACTGTTTTTATATGCGGATTCTTTCATGATTCGTATCTGTAAGTAGCTCTTCCTTTTGTTAATTTACGTTGTTACCACTGCCTTACGTAAACGTATTTCTCAAAATCTTATGCTTGAAAGTGGCTTAATGCCAAAATAGTAGTCCTTAAATAAAACACTAACAGGTGGAAGCAAGATGACATCATTTAAAAAAATTGTAGTTGCTGTGAATCCATATTACAAAAAAGTAGCTTACTGAGGAATTTTGTTAGTATCGATAACTAACACTGACGAGGTGTCCATGTCAGAATGCCTTCCATACAGGCTATAGTTTCTGGAACAGTCCGAGATTGAAAATATTTCATTCTACGTATCTTCTCTATTTCATTTCCGTTCTTGATTATATTCACGAAATTTATACTTTATAGCTAAAAGCAGTCACATGAAGCACGTATGCCTGAGAGATCAAGTTTTGAGGCTTCCCGGAGTTGAAAACAAGGCTTCCTGGAGTTGAAAACATTCCCTTCCAAATGTGTTCTTCGATTTCACTCACTCACTTGATCGATAAGATATCTACTGCGATATTAACCAAATACCCAAATGTTTTGATGTTCAGTGGAAATATAATCTTTAATGCGAAACAAAATAATGTAGCAGCTTTCCGATTGCAGACTATTAAGTCTTCTAATTCCTTCGCTCGTTTCTTCTAGTGAACTCTCTTAAATGCCCCGTCTATGAACGAACCTGTAATAAATCTGTTCCAGTAGTACTTGGTAAAGTTTTAGCAACTCAGATATTAAGAACACCGGTATCTAAGTACAAATTTTAAGTTTGTGAAAGAATTTAACTTCCAGCTTCTGTACAGATCATAACCAAGCAATGCTTATAAAGGCGCCAAGACAGAAGCTGCTTGACCTTCAGTAGGGAAGGAACGTTAGATTTGCACTTCCCACTGAAGTCGAGTTCTTTAGAGGCGGAATAGCAGCTTGGATTGAACGAAGATGAGACTAGGATTCAACGGTTGTCGTAGTGAAGGTACCAGGTCAGCGCTTGTCTCGAGTAACTCAGGGAAATCACCGTAAAACTACTTCAAGACTTTCAGAGTGCAATATAATCTTTACTCCTCTCAAACAGGAGGCCAATGTCTTACACACATCACCACCTCGATCGGTCAATTTTCACACCCGTATCTAATTCGTTTTTTAAAAATGTTCAGGCACATTACTTAGTCATGAAATATTAAACTATTCTATGGGAAATTTTCTGTCATAGACTAAATAGAGTACATGACGCGGAGGCTCTCTGCATATTGTGTTGCGAAGTTCTGAACATCTGTTTATGTTAGTGTGGCAGATCTGACACAACTTCCTGTTTTCACGTCCTCGCAGTACAAATAAATCTTAGCTTCCTGTTGCTTTCTACCCACTGTAGGCTGAAACAGTTCTGCTCAGAGCAGCAAAAGGAAACCACGGCAGTTTGTCTTCTCTTTGTCCGTGTCGTATGCCAGCCTTATCGATGTGGCCGCTAATGGACGGGCCAGCACAGGCTGTTTGCTTCCGAATTCTGAGGACGTCTTGCAGTCCCTCAGCATCGAGTGATATATTCTTTGTGCTAACGATACTAGTACAACTGTTAAAATGTTTCGAGACTTTCGGTTTACGCCCATGGATAATTTTCAAAATTAATCCGGACGTGTTGCTTAACGTCAATCTCCTTCAATATAAAAGGGATGATAAATTCTTGGTTACCTACCGAATGCTTAGGTAGTCACTGGAATTAGGTATACCGTGCAAAGATAGATCACTCAGGAAGAAGAATACTGAGCGGAGTGTTATCAAAATTTTAATGCCTTTGAATGATGAAAACTGGTAGTGTCTCACTAGAAACTTCAAAGAACCATCAGATATGATTGTCATGTGACAGGGGAGGCCTTACTAATCATCACAGAAGACACACGTTAAAAACAAAAGAAGAATTTCATTACACTTCCTCTGGATACAATGCGGCTGTATTTCTATAGATGTACATTGACGCTGACCATGGATGTCTACTTATAAGCTTTTAGCAACAACCTTCGTTTTGGTCTTAGTCTCCAATGTTGGTCAGTAATCCTAGTTACCACTACATACCTGTGTTATTTTAAGGCTATTTGTAGAAGGCAAACAGATTTTGAGGCTAATTGTTTTTGGGGAAAATCTATTTCTTTAGGCATTTATCGAACAAAAATTATTCTTTTAAAATGTGTGCTTCTTTTTTTGAAGGGACATGTGTATTTATGAGAGGCCAATCCATTAAGGTGTCACTTTATAGTATGTGAGTAAATTTTACCGTGTGTATGTTTTAGATTATCTAATGAGCTGAATGAAGAGACCGATTATGTCTGGGCTAAGCTCACCATTCACATCGTGTCAACGGCTGAGTACCTGTTTCAGATCTTCCGATAGTAATTACTGTTGTCAGTGTGCGCTGATATGAAACTTCCTGGCAGAAGTAAAGCTGTGAGGACGGAGCGTGAGTCTTGCTTGGGTAGCTCAGATGGTAGAGCACTTCCCCGCAAAAGACAGAGGTCCCAAGTTCGAGTCTCGGTCCGGCCCACAGTTTTAATCCGCCAGGAAGTTTCAGTGTTCTCACTGTTTAAATTTTGTTTCAGTTAATTCTCTTACTGTTTATTATTCTCAAGAACTTCCGTGAGCTGTAGTTTCTTTCAATAATCTGAACTACCGTTCTCACTGCGGCTAGTATTAAGTATTTGTCTCTCATAGGTTATTTTATCCACTTTAAAATGCCTCTGACGCAATTGAATGGATCGTTGTTTCACCGTTGCTTAATTTTCAAACGAAACAATTACCAGTCACGTGCACAATAACGCTTCAATTTTCCATCAGTAATGAGAACACTTTGTCACCTAAGTACGTTCTGCTTCATATGTTTATCAGGTCATGAATGAACGCAATGCAGAAGCTTATAAATACTTTCTTTTCGTTTCGAGAGATGCTCACATCTTGTGTAGGACAAGAGTATGGATGCGTAGCACAGTGTGGCACTGACTACATAGACGAATCTACCATGTGATGGCAATGTGGCCAAACTCGTATGTTCGATATGACATTTTAAATCTTAGTTTTAACGTAGTATATATGAGACAACAATAATTTTTCGTGTATGAATGTAATTTATATAAAGTAGACTGGTCGATGTAGAGAGTCGGAGGCGAAGTCAGTCAGTCCAAATAGCAGCAGAGAATACGCGATGGTGAAAGTCTGTTGGAAATTGGAAATTTGTGGTAAGTTCTTACGGGACCAAACTGCTGAGGTCATCGGTCCCTAAGCTTACACACTATTTAATATAACTTAAACTAACTTAAGCTAAAGCCGACACACACACACCCAGGTCCGAGGGAGGACTCGAACCTCCCACGGGGGAAGCCACCCGAGCCATGACAAGGCACCCTGGACCGCGCGCCTACCCCGCATGGCTTAAAAGTGTGTTGCCAGTTTCAGTATTAAGAATCCATTGGTTACAATATCACTACGACTCCTAGTACTACAACTATTACTATTACTACTACTACTACTACTACTAATACCTACACTGTCATCACCATCGCCACCACTACCATCACTGCTACTACGCGTTCTCAAGAATGGAAGATATCCATGGGACCAGCTTCCATGTAGTTGAAAGTTATTGCACATTACGTTTTCTATATGACAATATTTTAACAGAGTGGAAGCTGACATTTTACTATGCAAAATATACATAGTCTTCACATTCAAATGTCCTCGTACTACTATTAAGAAATTATTAAAGTAACTGTTATGGAACATAAAACGAAAGTAGTTAGTTTTACTTCAGTTCATGAAGACCACCCGCAAGTAATCAAAATGAGTAATTCACCAAGATTTGCTGCAAAGATGTGTTCCTAAAAAAATATTTTATGAATATTTCGAAAAGGATTTCACAGTAATGTATGCGCGGTAGTAATATTTTGTGATGTTGTTTAATCTAAATGCATGCCTGAGTTCACGAGTCCAGTGTACAGATTGTCGTCCTTGTCTTTCCCTTCCGTCCATAGTTGTGAAATCGATAGCAACAAAATGTTTTGAATTTTGAATATTTATGTCATATTTCTGTCATTTGGTGATAACTATTCTCTTATTTCTAAACTTTTACTCTGAGACCCAAGTATGAAAGTGCATTACAGGAAGGTCAGTTTAATGCTGACGTAATGAACAAATAATACCCTACCAGTGACGTGTCTGCTAATTTTCATCCTCATACGACTGTAGAAGAACATTAGTGGGAACACAGTGTTCGATTGTCGAACTAAGTTGCTTGATCTTTGCTTTTAGTTTTGGTAAATGTGGTCAATGAATGCCAGTGATTTATTCAGAGAGATTTAGGAACCAGTTATGGTGAAGCCTGTCCACTTTACGCCTAGAGGTTGTTATCTCAAGCAGGACTGTATGGGAAACTTCTGCAGAGGAAAGCAATGAGTTACTTTACGTTGTTGTAGTTATAGACTTGGAGCTTCCCAATAAATTGCAATAGACAATATACAATTCAGACAAATTGTTCATAGTGACGATCGCTGTATTCGATAGCTACATACATTACATTGGACTCAACCTCTTCAGCAAAATCGATGTCAGTGATGAAAAAGAAAATATCTATTCGAATTTCAGCTGGGAATAAAAAACAAGGTTTTTCTGGCTTGCGTAAGCCCTTATGTCAGAAGCTATGTAACCCTCCGAGGAAAAATTTTGCTACAGCCAAATCATCGTATTAATGTTAACAAAGATACTTCTGCCGCACCAGTATGATCCATTACTGGTCTCTTGTTGTTACATGTCATGTTGATCGAATTCATTAATGAACGACTTACCTTTATCAATTGCGGCGATTGACTATTTACCTGATGCAGCTGCCATCATGAAACGTATGTAGTCATCGAACACATTGCTTCGATTCACTGTACAGCCCTCAGAGACTGGCAGCGTCTTACAGTGAATCAATATTGCTCAGTTATTCTTGGGAAGGTCGAGGAATTAGGTCACTGCACGTTGGCTTCGTAGGCTGTTGCGATGATAATCCTTGGCAGCTTACCTGAAAGGAGAGGAAACACCTTTTAGGTACAGGTTAGTTGCTACAACATCAGTGCTTCTAGGCTAATATTACTGCCCACAGATATTCGTTTCCCTGATTCTTATCATTACCAACACACAATTCATAAACTGTTAATCTTCTATCGAATTTTGTCCACCTTGATGATGCTCACAGTGACGCCACATTCTTCTTTATGTGGAAACAGCGGAGTTATTAGTTATGTAAACAGTGTTTTATTTTTTTATGGAAAATGAAGCACACTACATAGATATCAGTACCGCGTGACCGAAGCAGGGACTTACAAGCTACGGTGTGATGCCTCAGCTCTGTTGAGAGCCCTCTACCAATTTCATTAATTAGTGCACGATACTTTTTATCATGTTGTAACAGGTTCAAATGGCTCTGAGCACTATGGGACTTACCATCTCAGGTTATCAGTGCCCTAGAACTTAGAACTACTTAAAGCTAACTAACCTAAGGACATCACTCACATCCATGAGCGAGGCAGGATTCGAACCTGCGACCGTAGTGGTCGAGCGGTTCCAGACTGAAGCACCTAGAACCGCTCGGCCACAAAGGCCGGCTATAATGTTGCATGATATTCTGTCAAAACAGATACTAACCCAGGCCTGACAGCCATGCTCATTGTAAACTTGGTACTACATATGTATCTACGAAAATGTGTCAGTTCAGATTCCAGACGAGCAGAGAATTCATGAATAACCATTATGAAACTTAAAAAAAGGAACTGGCCAAGTGCGAATAGGACTCGCGCACTGAGGGTTCCGTGCAAACCTAATTACGAGTATGAGTATAATCCATCCATTTTGGGACTCGTGAATCTCCACGATTGTTGGCTTCTAGAAATCGATACTGGCAATATCAGTCCCGGGAATTCCACGACCGTATCAAAATGTCTAGAGCAGTTCTTCAGACTAGCCCAGACGTACAAAATGAAGCGAGCACAGGACTTCAGTTTATTTCTATAGAGAAACAGGATTAATTAAACATTTTTTATTTACGTACTAAAAATGGCAACTTACATTTTATGTTTGTTTCAGTAATGTTCACCTATTGTGCTTTTGACAAATGATGAATGTAATTTATGTTCAAATGGCAAAATAATTATATGTGACGTAATTAAAGTTCAACAAGTTTCAGATCTTTTACTTTACTTGTAAAGTGAAACATTGCTTATTGCCGAATTTCATGAGTCTAGGTCAACGGGGAGTACATTTAGGTTTTGGTGAGTAATTTTGAGAGTACCAAAATATGTGACGTAAGCGACGGAATCTTTTCACAGCATTGATTCAGAAACTTAAATTTTCTACACCGCCAAGGGGCCACAGATTTTAGTGCGTCATATAAATTTGAATTTGATTCGCCAAACTGTTTCAGAGATAAAATGGTCTTAACAGACGGATGAACACACAGACAGACGGATAAAAAAAACTACAAAGAGATATTTTTTCGTGTCATACAATTACAAACTGACAACGTTAGGATTTTTTCTTTACTTGTACTGTAAAACCTTGCTCCTTGCCAGAATTTATGATTCTACGTCAACGCGAAACAGCCTGCAGGTTTTGATGAGAGGTTTTTCAAGTATCAAAATACGTGGCATAAATATATGGGTCTTTTGATTGCATTGACTTAGAAGTTTACAATTTCCACCCCTCCTAGCCACCATAGACTTTAGTGGACGATATAAATTTGAACATCACGCGGAAAACTGTTCCAAAAAACAGGGTCTGAACTGAAGGGCAGACAGACAGACAGAAAACAAGTTTCAAATAGTCTCAAGTGCTCTCAGTCGGTTCATCTCTGCAGTTACCGTAAGGC
The DNA here is from genome assembly GCF_023864275.1 of Schistocerca cancellata. NCBI lineage: Eukaryota > Metazoa > Arthropoda > Insecta > Orthoptera > Acrididae > Schistocerca > Schistocerca cancellata. The sequence continues at coordinate 651,287,779 of NC_064627.1, forward strand.
ACTTCACGCAGTTGATCCCTGTTTCCTGGAAGAAGGTGCTCCTTAGATGGTCGCGGTCTCGTCGTGCATCATCGTCTTAAGAGACGAATCTACCGCCGAACTAACGACTGTAGGGCTATGCAGCAGGTTGGAGGATTCCGTCCGATGCTTCTCAGCCTTCAAATGTCCCTCGATAGCAACGACAGGTGTCAGGCATCCGTACGTAATTGACAGAATTCTTTGTTTTACTACGTATTTACTTGTTCCGTAATCCAAGAATATAAATTTAATTTTCATTCTCTGTTTGTGCCTGTCTGTTTATATGTGCATTTTCTTCAACACTTCTTCTTCTAATTAAAGAATGAATTACTTATCTCTCTATGAAGCCGAAGATCTCCCCCTTTTTCTTCTCTCCTACTGGTTTGCTTTCCCTGATCCGTTGTGGAAATTGCTCCTGTTTCACCCTTTTCGTATGTCCATACCATATTAGTTGTTTTCTTACACAAAATCGATAATCGAATTTCTGACGTCCATTTTCTCTCTGATGACTTTATTTCTGGTCTTTTCCACCTACGCACCCTTGCAGACTGTCTTTTTAAATCCATATCAATTGGCATCCATCTTTTGATCTAACTGTCCATATACTGATTTATGTGCCTAAATTGTTGTAAAGCTTCTTTCGTTTTCCTGTTGCTTTCTTTTTAATCTATGGATAATATTAAATACAATTTAATGTTCCAGTAATAAATTTTCTAGCATTTATTGATGAATGACTTGTCTCATCTTGTTTATCATCTTGTGCGATTTTTACTCTTAAATGTTCGTGTTCTTCACCATGGGTAATGTACTTATACGTTATTTCAAGGTCTAATCTTTAATTAACAAACAACTTTCTGGAGAGCGCTACCACTGCTCAGAGACGTTAAGAATAGCAATATAAACACTCATCACTTAATAACCATTTAATTAATCATAACAATCATAAATGTCTTTCACGTCAGAATCGACCCATCTTCAGGTTTATAATTGTTATTTTTCTTGTTGTAGATGGGCAATCACGGAGTCTCAGCATTTTGGAAGTTATCTACGTTAAGAGTCAAATCACACTGGTTTGTATGTCATTATAAAATAATAAAATATCCTACAGGATGTTGTCCAACCTGACTCATTGAACAGTCATGCTTTGTACATTTGACAAGCATCTTTTGATTGTACTCAATTTTATTGTGACAACCCACCCTTATGGTTTGACTCTTAACGTGGATAACTTCTCGAATGCTGGGACTCTGTAATTGTTCATCGATACTATGAAATTATAACCATCATAAACATAAAGATGCTTCTAGACTGACATGAAACTGGTACTTGCTAATAAGGCACCTTCATACAGCTGTGCGGCTTGTGTAAACACCTCAACAGTCTTCATTTTTTAATTGTCGGGATTTATATGATAATTTAAATGGGTATTGAGTGTTGTGATTATTACTGATATTCACACATCATTAATTGGTCCCCTTCTAGCTTTCTCACCTGAGGACCGTATTATTATACTCCTCTACTAATTTCATGGTGATATATTCCACGTATTTCTCACCTTATACAAAAATTACCTAGTCATCAGAAAATTGTAGTGAATACATAGCACTGCAGGACTACAATGGACTTGCGGTATGTTTCGGAAGACGAGAGGCGACACTGTGTTATCGCCCTGACAGCAATCATTAAATTGATTTTCCCCTTTGACTGTGTCTGTTGTTGACAGCCTGGATTAGAGGTTATCACATTTATCAGAACCCAAATGAACTTCAATGCTGAAATAACATTAATGAAATGGTAACCCTGTCACTATTTTAGTCAACTGTGGATGGGTGATTAATGTATCAACACGGGATTGATCTTTTATAAAAGCTATAGGACTAGTATATTGATAGTAAAACAGGACAAAAAAATACGTGTTCAGCGAGATAACAAAAATAAAACATGATGTAATGACAGAAAAAATATGCAACGAACAATTAACACTCCCTTGGGGGCAGCTAGTTGGCATAGACTACGGTTTGTCTGCTTGAACTATTTACTCTGGCTCAAAATATGGATAATGCAATCTGAAATTATCTAACACTGAATACACCTTGATGGATTTATTCCACACAAAAGTTGTACTACGTTGATGCATCTGAGAACAAGTGGCGAGATTGTGATCCTGCTTCCCATAACAAGCCGGAGTAGCAACACAATACCCCTTTTCTTAGTGTGTGGCACTGTCCCTGTTGATGGTCGTAGTACCAGCGTCAACAGAGCAGCGACGTGAGGCACCTGTAATTTCGTATTGTGGGCACGAAATATGCAAAGGCGTGGCTGTTGATCTGTTTGACGGATCTCAGTTACTCTTTAATGGATCCCTGAAATCTCAGCTGATTCCAGCGTGTGACACTCCCATTCATTGGTCATACCATGGACCAATTTGGCTCACTTATACGGCAGCGCGCAGAAGGAGATCAAACGTCAAACTGGAAGACCTGTCATGAGTTGGCACAGCGAGTTGTCCGAGATGGTTGAGGTCTAAACTGTCGGTACAGTTACCACAGGCTCCCAGTCAATACCAGTGCTAGCCAGAAATCATGATCAGGACAAGTGTCCCAAGTGCACCCCACTCATAACAAAAGTCAAGACCAGAATCCTTTCCAGATCAGAGTGAATCAGAAGACCAAGTTTGTCCTGTCCTCACTTTCCATCAAACCTTGGTAAACTCCACAAAAGCACTCACATCTTTATGTAACGGAAAATGTAGCCACACACTTGGAATGAAGCGTGTTTACATATATTTCCATGGTCACGAAAATATCAGAATTACCAGCAACCAGCTAACCTTGGGAAGAATGTTTTCCAAAATACTTCATTCAGTAACGTGCCAAGGCGAAATGGATGCATGAAAAATGCGAAGAAATCTAAACAAAAATGTTCGTAGGAACGACTAATTCACCATATAAGAAAGTAAAAACTACCTTTGATGAAATTAAAGGCAAAAGCGTCAGCTTTAAGTGACAGCACTTTTAAACGCAAAGGAGACTGCGGAGAGTACATTGAGGCTCTGTACGATATGGAAGGAAAGAAGATTAGACGTTTAACGTCCCGCAAACGGGCGGTCATTATAGACGGGGCCTCTACGACGGGGACGAACTGTCTGATAACGTGAAATAAGAAGACATGGGATTCAATATGGAAGACATAGTATGAGAGTCACAATTTAACAGAGCTTTTTAAGGCAGAGGGCATACATAAGATTCCTTCGAAATCTCTCAAATCATTGTGGGAAGTGGTAATCAAACAACCGTTAAAGTTGATTTGCTGAGTTTTATTAGCCTCGTCACACATAATCTCAAAGATAGTAAGGTCAAATTCGTGCCAGAATTATAACACAATCAACATTTCATACATCCAAGTTTCTGGCAAGAATAATATACAGTAACAGTGGAAAATAAAACTGCAAATCTCTTATATGATGATTACTTTTGCTTAAGGAAAGGAAAATACAACAAAGAGTTACTGCTGATGTTGCGGTTGATAATAAGAATAAGACTTAGGAAAAATGGCTGACCTAAAAAAAAGGTCCGGCATTGTAAAATCATACAAGATGTTAAAAATTCTCAGGAAAACAGTTTTAAGCTATATGAAAACATGGGTAATATAAAATATGTACACAAAATAAGAGGTAACAATAAGAACGGAAGACCAAGAACGAAGTGCTCCGATCAGAAACGGTATAAGACGATGATGTAGTCCTTCGTCCCTATTGTTCATCGAAGTAGAAATGACGGAAATAACAGAATGGTTCAGTAGGGTGGGGGCTTTAAAATTCGGGGTCAAAGGATGTCAATGCTAAGATTAGCTGATGACAAAGATATTCTCAGTGAAAGTCAGGAAGCACCTGTTGAATGTTATTAACTGTCTAACGGGCACAGAATATCGACTGAAAGTGAACGAAAGAAATATGAAGCTAATGATGAGTATCAGAAACGAGATAAATGATGAACTTAACACCAAAACTGGGGACCACAAAGTCGATGAAATGATCGAATTCTGCTACCTTGGAAGCAGTGTAACATATTCGTATGACTGACGAAGCAAGGACGACATAAAAAACAGGCTAGCTCAGCAAAGGAGGGTATTCCAGGACAAAAGCAAGCTACCAGTATCTGATGTAGGCCTTAACTTGATGGAGAAATTTCTAAGAATGTACGAAGGGGCACAACAAAGTAAATCATGGAATGTGGGAAAACCAAACAAGAGAACCAAAGCGTTTTCCATGGAATCGACGAGGAAGCTTATATGTGCCAATCATTTAGAAGAAAAAGGAACATATCGTTGGGAAGTATGTTAAGATACCAAGGAACAGCTTCCACGGTGTATGACGGAGCTGCAGAGTGCAAGTGCTACTACAGGAGAAGCATTAATAGTGGACTGCATAAAACCAGTTAGAAGACTGAAAACCCAAAGTAATGTATAATAAGAGTTTCACCAAACTCTGCTTTTATGACAACTGGTTCTGAAAAGAAGCTTACTGTTAAGGTTAATCGATACGAGGACAGTTAAGGAATGAAGATCGAAAGTAGATCATCAGTTGCAATGGAATACGTATTCTGAGACAGACAACTCATTATGTGCAAGTAGCCGTCAATCTTGCCCTCCCGAAGTCTCAAGTTGTTATTCGATAGTGAGCAGCAAGTAAATGATGGAATACTCGTTCAAGTACACCTAGCTGTCAAGTCAACAGAAAACACAAACCACGTCCGAAATTATCCTATAGTTTTCCTGCCATCTACGGCCTTCCCCCACACCTTCGTGCACGTGCGTGTCCTGGATTTGTGAGGTGATCACACTTTATAAACAACCCAAGGGCCTGGCGATGTTAGGATCCAAATTGTCTCCAACCTGTCACTGACCTTTTTTCGCAGCTCTTTCCGTAAAAGACACATTCAACCATGTTGAGAGTCTTAGCTGTCTTCAGCCCCTCTCGCTGCATTACTGAGGTAACAACTTTCAAAAGTTTCTTTGAAGTGAGTCATGGCCACCCCGACTTGAAAATATTTTTGAGCTTCATTTGCTAGGTTATAGTTTGCTATGTAGCGTATGAGGGTTGGATTGGTAAGGTCATATTTCACGTAAATGCATGCCTTAAACACACACACACACACACACACACACACACACACACACACACACAACCACACACACACGTCAACCACTAGCCTGTTTTGCCTAACTCGAATACTCAGGATTCTATAAACTAAAAAATAAAAGTAAAAAATATTTTCAACTTGGGGACAGCATGTATGAATGCTGTTACCTCAGTAATACTGAAAAGGACTGAAGATAGCTGATACTAACAGTCTCGTAGAACGGTGTCATTTCCCGAACGAAGTGTGATAGGGAGCCACTGGCTGCTGGTAGACAAGTTGAACTACACCGCCAGTTTTTTGTGTTGCTTACAAAGTATAGTCACCTTTCTCAAATCCAGGACTCGGTGTCCAAAAATACCTTTAGGATATCACCTGCTTTTGCTTAAGGGAACTTTAACTTTTTATTGCTTTAGCGAGAAGCCAGAACCATTACGGCACACCATCTCTCGTTAACAGAACAGCATATAGATTTGTGTGTTGTACTGATTATACAGATAACCGCATTATTGGCGTTATTTGAACTCCACGAAAATGAGACAGTCATCTTGCATTTTTGAAAAATCTTCAAATATAAAAACCTAGAATTGTATTCCCAAGTATTATGTTAAGAGTGTCATGTATTCCAGACGTTGCAGGATTCGAACCTGCGACCGTAGCAGTCGCGCGGTTCCGGACTGAAGCGCCTAGAATCTCTGTGCAACCGCGGCTGGCTACATTCACTTGTTCCAAAGTTCATGTGTGGTAGTTAGTATTGGGTCACAGCGCTGCATCTGTCGTTTCACCATATTCCACACATTTCCGATTGGCGACAAGTCTGGTGATATGGTGGGCCAGAGCAAAAGGCTGACTGTCTATGACACCAAGAAGGCATGTGTTCGTGCAGCAACATGTGGTCATGGTCATTCATTGTCTTGTTGAAAAATGGCGTCTGGGATGTTGTGCAGAAAACACAATGCCCTGGGCATGCACCAACTGTGATTTGTGGCTTTATCCAATAGCATACCTCACCATAACGCTGTGAGTTGGCACTGTATGTCTTGTGCGAATGCAGTCAGTGTGCTGTTCCCCATGTTTGCGTGGAACCAAAATGAGGCCATTTTGTCAAAAGTTGAACTCGTCAGAAAACAATATCTGATGATATTCCTGTCCCCAGTGACGTCGTTGCATACACCGTAGCCGTCTTGCAAGTTTCTGCGTATTCGTCAGAGGTAGGTGGAGAAGTGGACGACGCTCAGGTAGTCCGTGCCGTAATAAACGGCGACGGACTGCCACCCCTGATAGTGTACGATGTGTTTCAATGTTCCGATGTTGCGCCAGAGCCGAGGAGGCCGCAGACCTGTTCTACGATGCCATTCGGATGAGGTGTTCATCTTCTCTGGGAGCGGCCTGGGTGGTGTGACCTGGCCCATCTCGTCGTGTTCTACGGCCTTCCGTCAACCATTTTGCACACAACCATTGCATTAACGACACACGGTAGGTGGTGTTGCGCTGCGATATCGATGTTGACTTTGAACCTGCGGGCAGATGTTGTTCAAATGCTAATCATTTCTGCAGATCGTACTAAAGTACATTTCCTGTGAGTATGAACATCCTATCCCTAGTCGTTCAAGGTGTTCTGTTTTTTCTGAACATGAGTGTATTTGGGACAGCTGAAGACAATTACAGGATGGATTACATATGAAATACTCAGAAGGGTGAAAATGATCTGGAATGCTTTTGACAAACTAATAGAATTTTGAAGCCATAGCTTTTTATAGGCTATAGCGCACAACAGGTAACCATTACCAGTTCTGCTAGTTATAGGGAGATTTAGATCTAACCGAACAACTTTTGAGTTCAGTTTTAGGCATCATTCCAAACATCCTCGACAAGACGGCGCAGCGTCTGCGGCGCTGGGCATTCTTGTTGAGTGGGTACCACTACGAATTCTACTTTCGTCCCATCGTCCAACAAGCTCACGCTGACGTCCTATCCCGCCTCCCTCTTAGGCCCGACGCGGAGATCGATAGCCAGGAAACTGTTCGCTTTGCCCAGTATCAAAACATACAAACATCCCTGCACGAATTCCCGCTGATAGCGTTCGAGGAGGCCTCCGCGTCGTCCCCTGTTCCAGTCCTGAGGAAGGTTTTCTCGGTGGTCCAGAAAGGGTGGCTGTTTCCTGCCAGGTCGACTCGTCTTTCTACCGTTTCAACGCCACGCGCGGAATCTTATCGTTGCTCACAAAGGGCTGTTTGACTGCCGGGCGGTCATTCCGCACCTGCTGCGGCCCTGCATCCTCCAAATCCTCTGTGCACCACTTTGGGTAATGACGCACGTGAAGGCGTTGGCCCAGCGGCACGTCTACTGACCCGGCATCGATGCTGACATTGAAGGCATGTACAGTTCCTACTCTGCCGACTCCCTGAATCAGGCGTCCCCAGCACATTTTTCGCAATGGTCTCGCCCTGCACATAAAAGAGGGTCCGAGCCGATTTTGCATGGCCATATCAAGGAGCTATGTGACTGCTAGTGGTGGACGCCTCCAACTTACCATATGTGCCGTGCATGCTTTTTACTAACAAACCTGCCCTTGGCAGGGTCTTCACCATTGAAGCAGTGTCTTGTACCCTGATAAACAACAGGCCTCAATTTACAGGGACTCAATGCCAGGCCTTCTGTCGCTGTAACGGCACCGACCACCTGACCATCACTGCTTTCCACAGTACCTCCATATGGTGGCTGAGTGGATGATTTGCAGGCTTCAAACGCATATGAGAAAGGCTTTGCTGTCATTGTCGAAGGATTCCTGGCACAGATATCGTATGACATATAGGATCACCCCATCAGTGGGGTCAAACCAAACAAAATTTTGCACAGGCTCTGACCTCCCTCCTCTCGTGCAATGTGCCTGTTCTACTTACAGAGCTGCCTGTATCTAGTGTGCCTGAGTCTGAGCACGCACATCTGGCTGATGTTCAGTGTGGACTGAAGCGGTCATCACATACCACTAGGGCTGTCAGCTGTTTGGCCTCGTGGCTGGCCATATTCACTTGATCTGTCACCACAATCTGTTCTGTCCAACACCACAGTTCCCAATTGGCACCTCTACCGTTATCTCCACCTCCAACCATTGGACTGGGAACCAGGGTTGCTACTATCTGGGTCTCTCGTCTTGTCCCTGTGCATACTGAATCATGATACAACTTCTGCACCCACTCCCCACTCTTCCAAAAGTGGGTGACAGTATGCAATTTGGAATCTATGAAGACAGAACAGCTTCCTCCATCCCAACCTTTCCTCACCCCTAGGAGCATAAGAGCAGTCTCACGCTGCAGGTGCATTGAGGGCTACACTGCTCCCACATACCTTGACCAGGCCTCCTGCAGGGGTCGAGCCCAAACTGATGGTCCTACATCTTCTAATGAAGATTTCTGCCCCTGCACCCTCTCCCCACTGGCACTGGAATCAGCTGGGGCATTATTGTGCCAAATTTAGGGAGGATGGATTCAATAGCCCCACTAGTAAACACAGATGATAGCGAATCAGAGACATTGTAGTTAGAGTCCGTAAGGCGCCTTCAGTGACATGATCGTCAGATCACATGTTACTGTGCGACAGCGGTATGGACCAAGGCGAGCGGTCGCAGCTATGTCTTGTATGAGTTCTTTCGTATCCCTCTTGGCCACTGTTAGGAAACCGACTTTACTCTGCACTCTGACTTACTGGCTCACATTTTTGGTGAAACTTCCAGGCAGATTAAAACTATGTACCGAACTGAAACACGAACTTGCGGGCTTTCGAACAATAAATGATGAATGATGTCGTGTGGTGTTGCCCTCAACTACGTACCCTCCGATTCAGCTTTGCAATGTTAAAAGTTTTGGCTGGTTTCGTTGTCTAGGGGCTGGAATATGTAGTTGCCACATTACAGGCCAAATACTGCTGGGTCTACAGTATACGATTAGAATACACACATGAATCGAATGGTCGAAGGTTTCTATCACTCTGCAATTGCGAATTATGAATGTAACATATAAATTTATAAATGAAAGATTGCAATTAAATAAAATCTGCAGGTACTATATCTTAACGACTTTAAATGTGGAGTACGATAGTATAAGTACTTTTGAGAATGCGGTATATTTCTGCAAAACACTTATTGGTGTCAATAGTCCAGCAATTAAATAAAATATAAGTGAATAACACGGGAAAAAATGTGTGTGAAATCTTATGGGACTTAACTGCTAAGGTCATCAGTCACTAAGCTTACACACCACTGCAAATAAATTATCCTAAGGACAAACACACACACCCATGCCCGAGAGAGGACTCGAACCTCCGCCGGGACCAGCCCCACAGTCCATGACTGCAGCGCCTAGACCGCTCGGCTAATCCTGCGTGCTAACAGGGTAACAATAGATTCCTACAGCACGTAATTAGTTATGAACAACAACACAGCTCGCGAGATATTCACTTCTAAGCGCACACTAAGTCTTCACTGTGGAAGCCACGGAAATCTCAGAAGTGCACAAGTCGGACTCCAAAGTACACTACTGGCCAGTAAAGTTGCTACACCAAGAAGAAATGCAGTTGATAAACGGGTATTCATTGAACAAATATATTGTACTAGAACTGACATGTGATTACATTTCCACGCAATTTGGGTGCATAGATCCTGAGAAATCAGTACCCCGAACAACCACCTCTGGCCGTAATAACGATCTTGATACCCCTGGCCATTGAGTCAAACAGAGCTTGGACGGCGTGTACATGTACAGATGCCCATGCAGTTTCAACACGATACCACAGTTCATCAAGAGTAGTGACTAGCGTATTGTGACGAGCCAGTTGTTCGGCCACCATTGACCAGACGTTTTCAATTGGTGAGAGATCTGGAGAATGTGCTAGCCAGGGCAGAAGTCGAACATTTTCTGTATTCAGAAAGGCCCGTACAGGACCTGCAACATACGGTCGTGCATTATCCTGCTGACATGTAGAGTTTCACAGGGATCGAATGAAGGTTAGAGCCACGGGTCGTAACACATCTGAAATGTAACGTCCACTGTTCAAAGTGCCGTCAGTGTAAACAAGAGGTGACCGAGACGTGTAAGCAATGGCACCCCTTACCATCACGCCGAGTGATACGCCAGTATAGCGATGACGAATACACGCTTCCAATGTGCGTTCACCGCGATGTCGCCAAACACGGATGCTACCATCATGATGCTGTAAACAGAACCTGGATTCATCCGAAAAAATGACGTTTTGTCATTTGTGCACCCAGGTTCATCGTTGAGTACACCATCGCAGGCGCTCCTGTCTGTGATGCGGCGTCAAGGGTAACCGCAGCCATGGTCTTCAAGCTGATAGTCTATGCTGCTGCAAACGTCGTCGAACTGTTCGTGCAGATGGTTGTTGTCTTGCAAACGTCCTCATCTGTTGACTCAGGGATCGAGACGTGTCTGCACGATCCGTTATAGCCATGCGGATAAGATGCGTGTCATCTCGACTGCTAGCGATACAAGGCCGTTGGGATCCAGTACGGCGTTCCGAATTACCCTCCTGACCCCACCGATTCCACATTCTGCTAACAGTCATTGGATCTCGACCAACGCAAGCAGCAGCGTCGCGATACGATAAACCGCAATCGCGATAGGCTACAATCCGACCTTTATCACAGTCGGAAACGTAATGGTACGCATTTCTCCCCCTTACACGAGGCATCACAACAACGTTTCTCCAGGCAACGCCGGTCAACTGTTGTTTGTGTACGAGAAATCGTTTGGAAACTTTCCTCATGTCAGCACGTTGTAGGTGTGCGCCAACCTTGTGTGAATGCTCTGAAAAGCTAATCATTTGCATATCACAGCAGCTTCTTCTTCTGGGTTAAATTTCGCGTCTGTAGCAATGGCTTCGTGGCGTAGCAATTTTAATGACCAGTAGCGTGTTTCCTTCTGATGCGGCCACGCACAAACCGCCCCACTCTCTCCAAGCCTCTACCGCGACAGAGCGTCCGTCGCGCCCTCACGTCCAGCACTTGCCGTGTCCTGTCCCGCACTCCCCAAAACTCCCTTTCATCCGGTTTCCCCATTCACGAGCGCTGTGATTGGCTAGAGCGCTCGCGCCATGTCTTCAAGCCAATGCACCCATACAAACACAAATAAAACATATTCGAAATACTGGGTTTACATTTAAGTACTTAAGATTAAATATATATTCCTACGGCTGGATCGTAAACACGCTCTAACACATATTATTAAATACATAAACAAATTAAACATATATCAAAGGAATAGCAACAAAAGGTAGGCCAGTAGCCTAATGTCTCTGTGCTTTCTAAAACACAGTAAACATGTAACAAATTTCTTCATGAATAGTATATATCAAATATAAACAAAGACATAGATGAATAAATATATTTATAAGCATGCTGCCACCGTTTTTTCATGTAACTGTGGAGTACTTTTGGCCTGATGCGATCGATAGTAATCGGCCACTTTGACCTCTAATAACTCATGTGCTATTCAATTTACATGGCTGTAATTCATACCAATTTAGGTTTACACTAATAGCTTTCTAAATACATAGCGATCGACAAAATCGGATGAAGCATTTATATTTTGTAAATTCGTTGCTGGGTGTTACTTGTATAATTTACCGTCAGATACTAAACTTTAAACTAATAAAGATACTGAAAATCTGATTACACCATCAGAATCGTCGTGAAAATAATGACAATGTACATGTTTGTCTGACGCTGCCGCCCCAACTCCGAACATAGAATATTTCCAGGGAGCCACAACTCGCCCGTTACCTCACAAACTCGAGATCTTTACCTTTTGCAAGCAAGTGCTCTACAACTAAGCTACCCAAGCACGACTCATACCGTTACTTCCGACAGTACCTGGTCTCCTATGTATATTCTTGGTGATTATTCAATATTTCACATAAAACGAGCTTATTTTTGGTTATGGATTACACATTCGTATTAGGTATGGGCAGTTTAGACATTATGCCAGAAAGTATACTGTCTCTGTCTCTCTATCATGGCGTTTACTAGCGACCCTTCCTGGCACTAAGTATCTTTGGTTTGACGACTTGCCTGGCGTAGGTGATTATTTTTTATAGGCCCTGCATGGGGTTGCGATTAAAATCCAGGTAATAAATTTAGGTAACTGAATATTAACTCCAAATTCTGAAACTTAGACGACTGAAGTTTTCATAAACTAACCCGCTAAAAAATTTTGTTGCACCTACAACTTTCCAGCATGTAGACACATTTAAATGCTAACTGACCTGAACGACCCTTGGAACCACACAGTTAGTTAACTAATGACCCGGAGAGTGAATGTCTCCCTGCCGGTCTGTTCACATACGTATGTAAATGTATAGCTAAGATGCCCCGCGTCTTAAGCCGGGGCTACAGGCGGCCGCCGTCTGCTTTATGTTTTCGTAACTGACGCTGGACTGCGCGCTGGGAATATGCGCGCCGCGTCCATGCAAATGAAAGCAGTGCCTGCCGGCTTTAACGACCTCCCCGGCGTCTTCGCCCGCGGGACTTGGCGGCGCAGTCGGCTCGGTACGCAATAAGATCCGGGACGCCGAAGTTACTGCGACAAATTACAAGTTTTATCTGCTCTCGCCCTGGAGGCCGTCTCAGCCATTCGGTGGTAGGCAGCGGGTAATGGCAAACGTATGGCTCTGGCGGGTGCAGCTGAGAGCACTGTGCATTTCAAGAGCTCGTAGTAGATGTTGATTTAATAACGTTTTAAAGAGAAACTCACAGCCCACAGGGAAAAGAAGAGAGACCAATTTGTCTCTGTTGGAACGCTGCTTCAACTCCCTTTGTCCAAAGACACACAAGTTCGGTACTGTTTGAGAGTTCCGTGAACAACAGGAACTTCTGACAGACTGTTATCACGCAAAGCGCAAAGCATAAACACTGTAAAATACTGCAAATCCGCGAATAAAGCCCTAATTCGTCGTACTGCTACGATAAATCTAGTCAAACAGCAAATATAGTCCAAGCTCGCAGCTTACTTCTTCAACTCGAGGGCAGCTGGCACGCGGGTTGCAAGCATGAGGACTGAATACGACACTACAATGTGGTCGCTGTGAAGGCAGCTTTATCCCATTCCCGAGACCATGGGATCGCTCCACGTGATGTCACGTGCGACGTGGCGAAGGAGAGCGTTTCTCCAGCTGGTCGTTGTATGTTTAATGCCTGCTACAAGTATGAGGCGCTGCCTGCTCACGATGCAAATAGCTTCGCTATCTCGGACACTGGCTACGGCACTCAATATGTCCAAGTACATTTTCTCAGAGCCTTTACACCTACGTAGTATGATGTCACACTCTCAAGGGATGAATTAATTTATTAAATAATGAATAATCAGGGTAAAAGCCGGCCGCTGTGGCCGAGCGGTTCTAGGCGCTTCAGTCCGGAACCGCGCGACTGCTGCGGTCTCAGGTTCGAATCCTGCCTCTGGCATTGATGTGTGTGATGTCCTTAGGTTAGTTAGGTTTAAGTAGTTCTTTGTTCTAATGGACTGATGACCTCAGATGTTCAGTCCCATAGTGGTCAGAGCCATTTGAACCATTTTGAATTAGGGCAATTAGAGCACGATAGCTTCTTAGGCCAGGAATAAAGTAGAAACTTGTATTTTTAACTGTCGTTAACGAGCGACTAGGCTCAGTTTTGCCCAGGTAGCATTATGTGCGGCCAGTCGTCTTGTGTGGCATAGTGTATTTCGTTGTCCGGTCACTGCGTAGAGCTATGAAAAAATTTCAGAGAACAACATTAACTTATGCGATGTAAGCAGAGCACAGCAGGGAAGTTGTCTGGAGGCATGAATATTATGTTTTCCGTATTGAATTGGCATTTAGTGTGTCGTCAAATGTCAATAATGGAAGCGCATCGTAATACAAGTCATATGTTTACTGCCAGTGAAATACTGTATGGGAATATGCGTGTGTGACTGATTCTATATTTATCGGGGGCTAGCTGAGGTGACACAAATAAAATAAAAAATAAGGACGAACACGGAGGTGTGCATTATAAGCTCGTGTTACAGTTGTCCTCTTGTAAAACATAGTACGCACTGTGATGCGTTGTTTGGACTCAAATGTTCCAATGGTTGTGAAATCTTATGGGACTTAACTGCTAAAGTCATAAGTCCCTAAGCCTACATGCTACTTAACCTAAATTATCCTAGGACAAACACACACAGTTTAGACTCACTGCCGCAATGCTTTGTCGTGGGCTCTTCATGGCAGACTTCTTCGCCATACCACTTAAAGAATCGTGTCCACAACTAGATTTCATTTGAGGGAGGCATAAGCCTGAAAGCTACGTGCTACGCTGCCGAAAGTACATGCTGTATGCATAGAAGCAAAGTGGCATATGGGTCACCGGTGCCTCTACGCCCCCGTCAAGCTGGTCTTCGATATTCTTCTGTCGTGTACTGTCAACAGGCAACCTCTTTCTCGCACGCCTTCAATTTTTAGACATTCACTTTTCATATTTGTTTTTTTTCCGTTATTTCTTGTAGGAAGTTTCTTCCTATTTGACAGAGCCTTGTCAGCTTGTCCTTAACTGTTCATTATCTACGATAAAGTATTTCTGTGATTTATTTCAGTGCTCTCTAATTAATTAATTAGTTAAACATCTGTGCCTACTGGAGACGTACTTATCGATATCTATGAAAGATAACTTCTATCTGATGAACTGAGTCTTTAATAGAGAGTTAAGCAGAATCACGTCATCCCATCCTGTTCTTAATTTTAATGACGCTTTACCACTGTCACTGTGATCAAACGTGGCACCATAGTGAATTAAGTCTGCGATAGGAGCAGACTCTGATGCTGCCGGCAACTGTCAGGAGAGCGACCAGAAGCAGTCGAATGGTCCGATTTTACGCCACGCCGGAGAGCAACACATGTCCTGTACCTAGTTGTTTCCAAACCACTGTCGAAGAGAGTGACAATTAGTATCTGCGAACTTCATTCGTCGCTTTCAGAAGGGTATTCACAGAAGTGTAAAGAGAGCCCGAGGCCTGTAATGGAATTACAATACAAAGTGATACAATACATGAAAAAGCCACACTTCGCAATTCCCAAGAGCTGCTGGTAAATTTGTCTTTACAACTACCGGGTTAGATCATTTTATGTGCATCGGGTATCACAAAATTATTTTCAAGACACTTTATCGCAACATTTTTAGTTTGGTGTCAAATATGGAGAGTACACTCAATACACAAAAAAAATGGTTCAAATGGCTCTGAGCACTATGGGACTCAACTGCTGAGGTCATTAGTCTCCTAGAACTTAGAACTAGTTAAACCTAACTAACCTAAGGACATCACAAACATCCATGCCCAAGGCAGGATTCGAACCTGCGACCGTAGCGGCCTTGCGGTTCCAGACTGCAGCGCCTTTAACCGCACGGCCACTTCGGCCGGCCAACACACAAACATTGAATTTAATTGTCACAGTGTCCTGACTACCGATGAAAAGGCGTCAGGACCGTTTTAGATTTCATCTTGGACGCAAAAGAACGAACTTTAGCAAGTGGGCTGTTGTAAATACTTTTATGATAGCTGAAGATGATCACATAAATAAAGTATTATTTATCAGGACCTCCTGAAATTTCGAAAATACGAATTTTAACAAACAGTTATGAGCTTTGAGGCACCTCTTCCACTAAATGATAGAACACAGATACAACACAGGCGCCATTTTTGCGTCATGAAATTCAGTGTTACTACCGCTAATGATGTAAGGGATAATCGTGCGTTAGTAATGAATGTATTGTTTCACGTTTATTCTGCAATTCCTCGCGAAGCG
This sequence comes from Schistocerca cancellata, assembly GCF_023864275.1. Taxonomy (NCBI): domain Eukaryota; kingdom Metazoa; phylum Arthropoda; class Insecta; order Orthoptera; family Acrididae; genus Schistocerca; species Schistocerca cancellata. The sequence goes on from NC_064627.1 coordinate 651,303,762, forward strand.
TTCAGCAGCTACCTTAAGAGAACAAAGTCATATGCGCTGTCTGTCGACAGATCTAGTAGATTTTTCATTTTGTGTTTATTCGTATGTTGTTCTGAGGCGGATGTTGGGAACCAGCCTGTCAACTGTCTAAGCCTTTGTAGAAGGCCGGCATCCAGATGGCTGTTCTGCTGGAGCAAACCTTGTGAGTTGCGAGCTTGGGTTAGACAATACTGAGTGTTCCCTCTTTCTTTCCCAGCCCTTTCACGCAAGCTAGAATATCTCATCAAAATTCGGAATTAAAACAAGAAAGAGGAGAAGTTTTAGTCAAGTTATTGGAGGCACTTTTGCATTAAAACTTCTTATAGCGCAAACGTTTTTAGTTATTGAGGCTGATGCGCTGTTTGCGCAAAGTTTCCACCCTTACCTGCCAGCCCAGACACAAAGCGCGATTCCAAAGGAAAGGGGAAGTGAGAATCGGTGGCGATCATGACACCCTCTCTAAAAGAAATTAGCAGAATTTCTTATATTTTAATGTTCCCATCAATTTACAATTTCACTGGTACCTTTCAGAGAACAAAGTAGCGCGAAACTAAGTCTAGAAAACGACAACGAATCGTAGAAATTATGAACTACATTTAACATTATTCAGTTGCTTGCGTGAGCTACGGCCTGTGTGGATAGGCTTGACCAGTAATATTTGAGCCAGGTAAATGCACACACTCTTAAACTGACCGAACCTACTGTCAACAACAAATCCGACACGGTTCGTGAGTCGACTTACAGAACCGGTAAAGCACAAGAAATTTGGTACGGGAAAACAGAAGAGGAAATATCTATTAAAGAATAACAGAAATACTGACCTCTCAAATGTTGGCAAAAACAGACTGGAAAAGGAAAACAGCATTCCGCTTCCTTTACGCGGGCCAACAGATATAGTCTGCATATCTGAGTCCATAAGCTGTCCGTTTAGGGAATAATAAGAGTGGTGAGGCCAAACTTTTTCTCGTATTTTATGTGGTGTAAGCTACGACGTTCTCAAAGTTGTGAGAGGTTTTGCTATCATAGCTCCTAAATTAACTGCATGACAAGTAGACTTCTCCTATTTTCGGATTCATGCTTCTGAAATGTTATATTACACTCAGACACAATTTCTTGAACGTTATGGGGCGATCTACTAAGAACTAATGCAAAGAAGTAGTGGCACTACATCAAAGCATTTTATATAATATATTATTCTAATCAAACAATTTATTATTAACATGTTTGTGACGTCACAAGACGTCACAACTCCACTGCAATTTAAATACCGGACCAGCGTGATGTGCGCGCTGCGGCACGCAAGTAACTGTGTGGTGACACGAATAATGCTCTCAGCTTAGCGTGAAATAACAGCGGAAAACCAATTTTCAAGCGCCCGCAAAAATTGTGATCGTGATTGTGCTTGCAAATAAACTATTTATTGTCACTTCGACGAACTCATATAGATGAAAAAGAAAATAACGAAAAAGTAATTTTTACTGTAATATACCAGATGTTCCAACCGTACCGCGTTAAATATGTACAGTTTTTTTCTGTTAATAAGGAGAAGTTGAGTAGTGAGTCCCGTACTGCCTAGAATCTGCAGAAAACTGAAGAAAACAATAGCAACTTCCGAAGCTCAAATAGTGATATAATCAAAATTGGTATGTACAGCAGTGTTATCAATATTGCTGTCGTGGCCTGCAGTCAATAGACTGTTCTGATTTACAAGGTGCGATCAAAAAGTTTCCGTCTGACGCAGTTGTTACAGCGTACATGCAGCCCATCGCGACTTCGATGTGGGTATATATGCACCGAAATGTTGGCAAGGGATTAGGGTAGCCTGCAAGTGCAAACTTTTTGATCGCCCCTTACAGCTTCCCACACTAGTCTGTTCTGTGCTGTTTTGTTGATATCTGTGTAACTACTGTGCCCTACATCAATCTGAATCTTCTTATTGCATTCGAGAATTTGTCTCCTCTTACAATTAAACCCACATTAACAAATTAACTATCCTTTGATGCCTCACGATGTGAGCTAGCAACCTAACCTTTCTTTCAATCGAATTATACCATAATTTTCATTTCTCCCCGAATCGATTCAGTAGTTTTTCATTAGCTACCGACTTTAGCCGTGTAATGCGTATCATTCTTCTGCGTCACCACTTTTCAAAAGATTCTATACTGTACCTGCCTTTTCTACTGAAAATTCACGTTTCGTTTCCTTATGAGAAAATACACCGTGCAAATACTTTGTGAAAAGACTTATTAAAATTTTAATTTATGTTAGAGGTAACTAAATTCCCTTTTTTTTCAGAAAAGTTCTTCTTGTTATTGTCAGTCTGCATTTCATATCCTTATCACTTCGGCCGTCGTCAGTTATGAAACAGCAAAACTCATGTCTTACTTTTGGTATCTCACTTCCTAAAATCAATCCCTCAGCATTCGTGGTTTAAACAGATTGCACTACATTAACCTTATTTTAGTTCCACGAATGTTCATCTTGTAAGTCGTTGTCAATATATTATCTACTCCTTTCGATCGATTACCAAATTCTATGCCCTCTCTGACAGACTTTTATCGACAGACTTGTCTTTCGACAAACGTGATTTTTTTTAATTTCTACTCTTGTAACTTTAAGTCCTTTTCCGAATTTCTTCTTGGTTTCCGTCACTGCTTGCACCATTTCCAGACTGAATAACTTCGGTGACAGGATACAACACTGTCTCACTCCCTTTCCAATTACTGCTTCTCTTTCATGAGTTTCGAATCTCATAACTTCAATCTGGTGTTTGTACAAGTTTCAGATAATCTTTCGTTCCCCGTATTTCATCCCCGACTACTTTATAATTACAAGCTGTATACCCCAGTCAACACTGCCAAAAGCAATTCATAGTCTTCAAATGTAGGTTTGTCCTTCAGTCTGTCCCCTAAGATACGTCGCATGGGCAGTATGGCCTCGCTTGTTCCTATGGACTAATTCGGAACAAATCTGGGCTTTCCCCAGATCGGCTTCTAGCAGTCGTTCTATTTATGGGAAGGTTATTCGTGCTAGTAAAAAATTAAATGATCGTGTGGCACTGATGGCCGGGAGGCCTCATCCGGGGAAGTTCGGCAAGTCTTACTTCATTCGACATCACATTGACCAACTTGTGTGTCGGTAACGGTGATGAAATGACGAGGACAACACAACACCCAGTCCACGAGCGGAGAACAACTCCAACCCGGCTGGGAATCGAACCCAGGGCCGCTGTGTGGCACGCACGTTACCACTCAGCTAATCTTTTTTTTCTCATTTTGTTCGTTATTGTTCGTTGTATTTGGTCGTAGCGGACTTCACATTACATCAGCTGAAGAGAGCGGCCAGCTCTCTAACGGAACACGCTGACCTACCGCGCCGGCATGTTCAGCTGTTTTGTCGGTTTGTGTCGCCAGGTTTCTAATGATTATGAGTCAATTTTCTCTATTCCACTCACCCCGATTCGAGTCAGCAATTTCTCAGTCCCCTCTATGTACTTTAACACCGTTATTTGTCTTATTAGAAGGGAGATAAAAGCGATACTTGGTTTTAAATCCTCATGGCATATTAAAACTGATACCGAACCGGGACTCAAACCGGAACCTATGACTTTCGGCAACAAATGCTCTACCGTCTGAATTATCCAGACACGACTCACCAATCCGTCCTCACAGTTTGACTTCTGCCGGGATGTAAATTTACATCTTACACCGAAAGTAAGCTAACGGTGTGTGGCGGAGGGTGTTTCTGAGACTAATAAACTGATCTCCACTTCCCTCTTCCACTCGCGATTTTCACGTGTGAAGAATGTCGGTTAGTCTATGTATCAGCTCTAATCTCGAATTTTCTTCAAAATGGCTTTGAGCACTATGGGACTTAACATCTGTGGTCATCAGTCCTCTAGAACTTAGAACTACTTAAACCTAACTAACCTAAGTACATTACACATATCCACGCCCGAGGCAGGATTCGAACCTGTGACCGAAGCGGTCGCGTGCTTCCAGACTGAAGCGCCTAGAACCACTCGGCCACAGCGGCCGGCTCGAATTTTCTCGTCGTTGTCATTTCGCGAGACGTTTGTGGGAGGAAGTAAAAGTTGTCCGACGCTGCCCGGTAAGTGCTCAGCCGGTATTCAACAGTAAACCTCTCCTGACGTACAACGCCTCACTTGTAGCGTTTAGCAGTGGAGATTGTCGAACATCTCTGTAATGCTCTCGCGTCGACCAAATTCTCTCGTGATGAAACATGGATCTTCTCTGTTTCTTACATCACTTTTATCTGGCAAATATCCCAAATAGATGAACAGTAGTCAAGAATCGGTCGAACAAGCGCCTTGCATGCCACTTCCTTCGTGGATGAACTACATTTCATCAAGATCCTTCCCATGGAAGTCTGCTGTCTGCTTTTCCTACTATTTCCTTTATGTGATCATTCCACTTGAAACTTCTTAATTAAATTTTGTACTTAAACTGATAAGTGAGATTGAATGCAAGTGTCACTTTGCTTGTGTTTATCAATTGATATCTGACCTACAGAATCATTCCCGACAAATACAACTCAAACGCAATTTGACTGCATAAATAATTAACACAAAAGAATGGTCCCGAATTAGAAGAAATTCTAACAATAACCTATACATTTCATAAGACACTTATCTCACAGAAAATCTTCATTACACGAACTACAGCGATACAGCAAGCACCAATTCAGCCAGGTAAATAAAAGATTCTAACTACTGTAGGCTCTAACTACTAATAGGCATGTGGTTAGCAAAGGAAAGATTATATATATAGGGTGGTCCATAGATAGTGACCGGGCCAAATATCTCACGAAATAAGCCTCAAACGAAAAAACTACCAAGAACGAAACTCGTTTACCTTGAAGGGGGAAACTAGATGGCGCTATGGTAAACCCACTGCCATAGGTCAAACGGATATCAACTGCGTTTTTTTAAATAGGAACCCAATTTTTTATTACTTATTCGGGTAGTACTTATAGAAATATGAATGTTTTAGTTGGATCACTATTTTCGCTTTGTGATTGATGGCGCTGTAATAGTCACAAACGTATAAGTACGTGGTGTCACGTAACATTCCGCCAGTGCGGACGGTATTTGCTTCGTGATACATTACCCGTGTTAAAATGGACCGTTTACCAATTGCGGAAAAGGTCGATTCGTGTTGTTGTATGGCTATTGTGATCAAAATGCCCAAAGAGCGGGTGCTATGTATGCTGCTCGGTATCCTGGACGACATCATCCAAGTGTCCGGACCGTTCGCCGGACAGTTACCTTATTTAAGGAAACAGGAAGTGTTCAGCCACATGTGAATCGTCAACCACGACCTGCAACAAATGATGATGCCCAAGTAGGTGTTTTAGCTGCTGTAGCGGCTAATCCGCACATCAGTAGCAGACAAATTGCGCGAGAATCGGGAATCTCAGAAACGTCGGTGTTGAGAATGCTACAACATCGACTGCACCCGTACCTTATTTCTGTGCACCAGGAATTGCATGGCGACGACTTCGAACGTCGTGTACAGCTCTGCCACTTGGCACAAGAGAAATTACGGGACGATGACAGATTTTTTGCACGCGTTCTATTTAGCGACCAAGCGTCATTCACCAACAGCGGTAACGTAAACCGGCATAATATGCAGTATTGGGCAACGGAAAATCCACGATAGCTGCGGCAAGTGGAACATCAGCGACCTTGGCGGGTTAATGTATGGTGCGGCATTATCGGAGGAATGATAATTGGCCCCCATTTTATAGATGGCAATCTAAATGGTGCAATGTATCCTGATTTCCTAAGTAATGTTCTACCGATGTTACTACAAGATGTTTCACTGCATGACAGAATGGTGATGTACTTCCAACATAATGGATGTCCGGCACATAGCTCTCGTGCGGTTGAAGCGGTATTGAATAGCATATTTCATGAAAGGTGGATTGGTCGTCGAAGCACCATACCATAGCCCGCACATTCACCGGGTCTGACGTCCCCGGATTTCTTTCTCTGGGGAAAGTTGAAGGATATTTGCTATCGTGATCCACCGACAACGCCTGACAACATGCGTCAGCGCATTGTCAACGCATGTACGAACATTACGGAAGGCGAACTACTCGCTGTTCAGAGGAATGTCGTTACACGTATTGCCAAATACATTGAGGTTGACGGACATCATTTTGAGCATTTATTGCATTAATGTGGTATTTACAGGTAATCGCGCTGTAACAGCATGCGTTCTCAGAAATGATAAGTTCACAAAGGTACATGTATCACATTGGAACAACCGAAATATAACGTACCTACGTTCTGTATTTTAATTTAAAAACCTACATGTTACCAAATGGCCGGCCGAAGTGGCCGTGCGGTTAAAGGCGCTGCAGCCTGGAACCGCAAGACCGCTACGGTCGCAGGTTCGAATCCTGCCTCGGGCATGGATGTTTGTGATGTCCTTAGGTTAGTTAGGTTTAACTAATTCTAAGTTCTAGAGGACTAATGACCTCAGCAGTTGAGTCCTATAGTACTCAGAACCATTTTTTTGTTACCAAATGTTCGTCTAAAATTTTGAGCCATATGTTTGTGACTATTACAGCGCCATCTATCGCAAAGCGAAAACAGTGGTCCAACTAAAACATTCATATTTCTTTGCGTACTACACGAATATGTAATAAAAATGGGGGTTCCTATTTTTGAAAAAACGCAGTTACTTCAAGCTATACAAGTTTAGTTCTGTGTAATTTTTCGTTTGACGCTTATTTCGCGAGATCACCATCAATGGACCACCCTCCATGTAACCGTCAGTAATAAATATCCATGACGTATACACATTCAGACCGTCCGCTCGCGCTTTACTGCAAACCTCCAACACTGGTTATTATTAATCTCTAAACTCTAACCTCCATCACTGCAGACTTCTCATTCTCAACTTCCATCACTGCTGGCTGTTCACCTCCAACTGCTAGTCCGACCAGCCACAGAGTCTCTTACATAGTGCGCAGAGCGCTATCAGAGTTATTAATGCAGAGCGCTACAGCGCTGCCAACAAACACATATTCAGCCTACTTACACACTTACAGTCGCTCTGGATAGTTACTCATTGATATTTTACTGTTTTCAGCAATTGGTCATCAGTTGCATAGCAGTTCATTAATGGATTTATTTTCATAAGTATTCGCAGTGTGCTACATTTATTTACGTTCGGCGTCAACTGCCAGAGCCTGCACTATTCAGCAAACCTCTGTAGATCATTCGGCAAATCTATACTGTCTTCCGGAGTTTGTTACTTACTTTTAAACAACCGCATCATTTCCGAACAGTCTTCCAAAGTTTCCACTAAATCATTTGTACCCATTGTAACCAGAAACAGTACTAGCACATTTCCTTGGGGTACTCGGGAAATTACATTTGTCGACTTTGTTCCGTTAAGAGCGATGGCTTGAGATCTGTCTTCAAGGAAGTCTTGAATCTAGTCACAGTATCTCTCCCCTACCTTCGGAACACTCGAATGTACAGAGAAAATTCATTCTGGGAACATTAACTGATTTTCAGTTACTATTGTTTCTTCGCCTTATACTTACTGAAATTAATTAAAGGGACTTTTACACCACACGCGTCTCACTTTTATTTACCAAGCATTTTTTGTGGGCTTCTACTCATTAGACCCGTATATTTGTGCATGTTTTGTTGTTGTAGATTAAAAACAGCATTTTGTTTATAAGTTGGTGTACAGCTTACTTAGGTGTATCCAGTTTGCAGAATGACCACAGAAGATGCTTCGTAACCAGAAATGAAACACGTCTGGTGTAAAATTCTCTTTTAGTAACTGCTGCAAGTGTAGGACGGGGAACCAGTAATAACTGATAATAGCTGCTGCGGAAGATGCCCAGACGTACAAATTAACTGATTTTGATTTACTTGCTGCTGAAATATATGGTGTGTACCCTGTTCAGAGTCTCAGCTATGATCGTAGTTTAATCCCCCACCCGCCCTTACAGGTTTTAAAAGAAAATCTTAAAGCCTTATGTATTCTTTAAAAATCACATTGCGTGTTGCAGACGGGTGAATCCAGCACGAGTGCTCGGGGGCGGGGTACCAGGGAGGTTGCCGGCAGAATGTCTGCGCCAAACGAATTAGCGGCGGAGGAAAGCGGAGACGCTGCGGGCAGCGCGGGCGGCGGGGAGGAGTGGGCTCAGCCAGATTTAATGAAATTTTTCAGCCCGAGCAGGGAGGCGGCTAATACGGCGAGGGCGAGGGCGAGGGCACAGTAGCAGCCGGGCGCGCCGCCACTTGCCGCCGAGCCGCCCCCGCAGGAGCGCGCGCCGCCCGCTCCGGAGTGGTCGGGCGTCTAACGCCACTCGCAATCGCGAAATATTCAATCCCCTGCAGGACTTTCCGTTAGACTTACGGAAAAATATCTTCCGCCCGATCCTGATTACAGAAAGGGCAGAAAACTGAGTGAACTAGCGCAGAATCAGCTGAACAACTTATGCATACGAATTATTGATGAGAATAATATAAAGAAGGATGGAAACGGAAACTGCGTTACTTGTTAGATGACGTTCAGTTAGGCAAAGATACAGGATGGCAGTTCTGAGGTTGCGTTTGACAATCTGGGCAAGACTTAAGGAAAATCGTGACACTTCCAAAGGATTTGTCGACCAGGAAAAAGAGTTCTGCAAAACGTTCGAAATTAATATAAATGTGCATATAAGCCCTATGGGGAGACAGAAACAAAATGACGTATGGGCGCTATTCAGAGACGGGTAATACACATTATATGCAAAAGCTGCGACCCCCCTCCCTCTCCCCTCCCCCCAGTTGTTAGAGAAAGGAAAAAAATATAGTGTAGTCAAGTGTTTTTCTTTCAAGGTCATTTAAAATTCGGTATTACGCAAGTTCATAACAGGGTCGGAACTGAAACATTTTTGTGGGTACTTTAAGCCGCCCCTAGTCGTCGAAAATATTAAAAATACTCCATACCCCCTCCCCCGCCCCCTCTCCGGTCTTATCCCCCACCCCAACAAACTGACGTATGGGCGCTATTCAGAGACGGGTAATATACATTATATGCAAAAGCCAATATGCTTTAATGAGAATGGAAGACCAAGGAAGTGCCTAGATTATAAGGCAAGAATCAGTCATTCTCCGATAATATTCATCTTGTACATCGAAGTAGTAATAACGGAAACAACAGAAACTTTCAGGAGTGCGATAAAATTCTGGGTGAATGGATATCAGTGATAAGATTCGCTGATGACATTGTTACCCTGCAGAAAGCAGGAATATTTACAAGATCTGTTGAATGGAATGAACACCCAAATGAGCACGCATTATGGATAGAAGGTGAACATAAGGGGTACGGAACTGATCAGCAGTAATAGAAGTGAGATTACTGAGAGACTTAACATCAATACTGGGTACTACGAAGTAGCCGAAGGGAAGGAATTCTGCTACACTGAAAGCATAACAGACATACAGAGCAGACTAGCATAATCAAAGTGTGCGTTCCTGGCAGAAGGAATTCTACTAGTATTAAACATCGGCCTTAATTTCGGGAAGAAATTACTGACAATGTACGTTCGTAGCACAGCATTGAATAGGAGTGAATCATAGACTGGGAAAATTGGAAAAGAAGAGAGTCGAATCGTTTGAAACGTGGTGGTACATGAACATGTTGAAAATAAGGTGAACTGGTAAGAAAAGAGTAGGCTCTCTGCAGAATAGACAAGATAGGAGCATGTGGAAGACATTGAGAACAAGTAGGAACATGATAATAGGACATGTGTTAACACATCAAGCAATAACTTCCATTGTACTTGAGGGAGCTGTTGAGAATAAAAATATAGGAAGACACAGAGTTGGAATACATACAATAAATAATTGAGGACTTTGAATGGCAGTCGTTGTGATGAAGAGACTGGAACAGGAGAGGAATTCGTGACGGGATATATCGGACGTCAGAAGACTGGGGAGAGAGAGAGAGAGAGAGAGAGAGAGAGAAGAAGTAATGAATGGAGATTCGTATGAGGAGGAGTAATGAATGAAGATTCGTGTTACGTTAAGCGTATTGCAGAGTACTGTTATAGAAGGAAAGCTGCCTGGAATCAATTCCGTCTCTGTATTTCTGAGTTTAGTTAGTTAATGTAAGAAAGTTCGTTGGTGTTTCCGAATGTAATGCCTTTCAGTTGCTGCCTTGGAACTTACAATGGATACAGAAAGCACAACAACACAGTTTCATAGTGCAGTAAATAGTAAATATGTTATATATATCCTTATATATCTAGATGATGTAACGATTTTGGAAGAAAGTAAACATGACTTACAAGCACCAGTGTATAAACTACATTAATTAGGGGCAAGATAATATTCTGCACATCAATACAGGAGACTAAAATCTTGCTCCTCATAGGAAATGCCCCACCAGTTCAAAAACAATAACAGTTAACACCCCACTTTAGTTGGTGTCCAGGTTTAACTTTCAGGCTGCGGTATAAGCTGTGATATTGTGATACGCACAAAGATATACATAAAATATTATCAGATATCAATCAATATCCAGAATGATACAAAAAACATTCCAAAACACAATAAAAAATGTTATAAAACCATAGCTACACGTTTATTGCTACATTGAAGTGAGTCATGGATCCCTACAAAAGACCTAAAACAAGTAAACTAAAAGTAACAGAATTGATAAATCTCAGTAAAGTTACAGGTGTTACCAGGAAAGACCACATAAGAAATAAGGATATTAGAAATCAAGTAGATTACTACAAAATTAATGTAAATGCTGAAGAAAGTAAAACATGATGGAAGCTTCACCTACAAAAAATGAATGTAGCGAGAATCTACTTCAGACCGTACTTTACCAGCCAAGAGGAAGAAGGGGCATAGGAAGAACCAGATCGACGTGGCAGTGAAGAGCGAAGACAGAAGAGGCACACGCGAATAAACCTTGAAGTGCTGAAGAAAAAATGGCTCTGAGCACTACGGGACTTAACTTCTGAGGTCATCAGTCCCCTAGAACTTAAAACTACTTAAACCTAACTAACCTAAGGACGTCACACACATCCATGCCCGAAGCAGGATTCGAACCTGCGACCGTAGCGGTCGCTCGGTTCCAGATTGCAGCGCCTAGAACCGCTCGGCCAGTACAGAAGAAGGAGAAGAAATAGAATAATATTACATGACATATATAATACCATTTCTCAACATAGCTAGCACCATTTTTATGCACTTTTGCCAACGATGAATTAGAAAGAGCCCACATGCTGCGCTCATAAGTATTTCTGTCAGCTGAAGTTACCGCCCCACGGTTGCAACTGTCAACAGTCCTACTGTCGTTCAGTAGCTCCATGAAACATGCTTCCGAGTTCATCTCCCCATCTTTCGCTACCTTTCCCCTCCACGCCGTATCTCCAGCTGGCGACGCCATCTTAGAAGGGTGCTGACTCAGTTCTCACACTAGCAAGTGGGAAGTTGCGGTGTTAAATGGTCCTAACATCAATCGATGGTATGAGTAGTGTCATGAACCAATGTGTGTAAAGTGTATATAGTGCATTCAGTGACTAGGAGTGAGAAGTGAATGAACAGCGTAGCATTTGCCTTTCATCATTATTAAATAACTTATTTCTAAAACAAAACTAGTCTTCAGGGGTAAACGGAATGAGGTAGCACTGTTTCGAACAGAATGGCCTTGTATTCGAGAAGGTGGAGGCCCCAACATTCATCCAGCTATCTTGATTTAGGTTTTCTGTGGTTTCCCTAAATTATTTCAGGCAAATGCAGGGATAGTTCCCGCTATAAGGCCACGGCCGACTACCTGTGCCATCCTTGTCATTCTCGACCAGTAGGTCTATGTGAATTACTTTATTTTTGTTGTTGTTAAATTCTAATACCAAGACATATCAAACATACTTGTAAAAGAGATCTATGGATAAATAAAACTACTACTGCTAGTACTACTACTACTGCAATGATTAAGAGAATAGTTTCCCTCAAAGTAGTGTATGTGAGGTGTGGCAGTACTTCTCATGATTTTTTCCTGCTTCAGATTTGTAAGAAGAACCCTTCAGTTGTTGCTGACATTTGAAACTCTGGATGAATGCACCGACAAGAAAAAAATAATTTTTAAACTGAGAAATCTGTGATGTATCTTCCTTTAACTTCCAGATTCTGTTCGTAACTTGCCTGGTTTGAGGACTAGACACACTCTTATTAATTTAACCGTAGATTACTAAACCCTCGCAAAATTTGCGATTGCAGTTGGTACCAATTCGCAGTTCCCGTCAATCTGACATTGTCAGTAAAGGATGTAAAAGAGGACTTTTTTGCTTTTTTTGTATGTGACATACCATTGGAGACCTTACAATCGTAATAAATTTCCTTGACATCCTTTGAATAAAATATGGAGTATTAAGAAGGAAGGAAGGAAGATTGGGTTTAACCTCCCGTCGACATCGAGTTAATAAGAGACAGAGCACAGGCTGGGATTGTGTGAAGGATGGAGGAGGAAATCGTCAGTGCCCTTTCAAAGGACCCATCCCGGAATTTGCCTGGAGCGAATTAGGGAAATCACGGAAAACCTAAATCTGGATGGGCGGACGCTGGTTTGAACCGTCTTCCTCCCGAATGCAAGTCCAGTGTACTGAACACTACGCTACCTCGCTCGGTGAGTAGTAAGATTTACGGTGGTTTAGTAACACTGTAATGTCTTCATCCCTTTAGTGTTGTAGCTTCAAAGAAACTACTAAGTTTCTGGGCCTCACACTTGATTTTTAGTGTGACATACCTTAGGAGTGTATAAAATATAGACTGCAATGGCAAGAAAAACGTTTCTGAAGGAGAGAAATTTATTAACATCGAATATAGATTTAAGTATCAGGAAGCCCTTTCTCAAGTATTTTTATGGAGTGTAGCCATGTATGGAAGTGAAACATGGACGACAAGAGAAAAGAAATTTGCGGTACAACCTGACTAGAAGAAGGGATCGGGAGGTGGGAAACATTCTGAGATATCAAAGGATACCCAGTTTAGTACTGGAGGGAAGCATGGGGAGTAAAAATCGCAGAGGGAGACCAAGAGATGAATACAGTAAGCAGATTCAGGAGGATATAGGTTGCAATAGTTGCTCGGAGATGAAGAGGCTTGCACAGGATAGAGTAGGATGGAGAGCTACATCAAAGCAGTCTTCGGACTGAAGACCACAACAACACAACCTTAGGGATCTGAAACCATGCTCCTAAAAGCACAAAATGTTATAAAACATATTAATTATGGTACTTGGGGAGCCGATCTTACTTGTATGTTCAAGTTTACACGGTGCAGAGGTTCGCAAGACCCTCGTATTTAAAAATGTTGGAAGTGGCGCACATGATGGAATTAGTCAGGCCTTATCCGAGACTCTTCGCCAACAGCAAGCTAAGTGAAACAATGTCCCAGGCCCATGCGCTGCTATTTCCTTGATAAGGCAGAGAAACATGCAGTTGTAAGGAGACTGAGTGGCTACCAACGAGGACAGAAAGATTCCGTCAGTGAAACTGATCATTGGGCCGGAGGGGTGTGGGGAGGTGAGAGTTGTGGAGGGTAGCTTCTATTGGTCTTTCCGATCGGGCGATTTCACCTTCACCTGCCTCTAAATAGTATTAACACATAGTTTCATATTCCGACTGGATGAATAACCCCCCCCCCCCCCCCCCGGATGTGATGCTTGTCGAGTAGAAGTTCCTGTACGTAATATTTTCACTGAGTGTAATTTGTATTTTGAGTAATGAGAAGAACCAGATGTAAATGTTCCACACCCAGGAGGATCCCATCGTTCGTGGGTCTATGGAATGATTAATTAATCTAATCTAAATGGGTACCTGTTAGCCTAGTCAACGAATACCAAATGGCGGGAGAGAAAATTCGTGCAGTCGCAAAGGTAGGGGGCATACATACAAAAATCCTGACCGATTGGGTGAGAGCGTAAGGGTGGGGTACATGTAAAGATCACTTATTTAGGTTTTTCGTGAATATCGTCAACCGCGGCTTCTAGCAAAGATGTTTCTCAGTACAAAATTAAACTACACTAAATTTCCTACAAAGAATGACTCATACATTTTTTCTCTAGGATTAATAGTTTTCGCTTTCCATGGGATGGAAAACACGCAGATTCTTAAAATTACTGTTTTCATGTCATAAAATTAATGCATATTGTTAAATAATGTTGGCTGAGAACAAAAATTAAATGTCTGTATCACATCTAAATGCAGTGGAACCATATTAACGGAGGTTAGGAACGTGGGGGAAGGTAGGTCACCAGGTTGTGGTCATGCACTTCTCTCCATCATAGGTCTGCAAACTGAAAAGTTATCCGCCAGCTCTCCAGTCCCTCGACGAGACATCACAAAAGCAAATACAGTGTGTTTCACAAAGTTATACGGACTCTTTCGCAGCTCACCTTATGAATCACTGGTGACAGGGTGTTCACACGTGTTCGGGGGTGTTTATTTTCCACAGATTATGTTAACACTACACTGAATACAGATATTAGTTGCTAATAACATAAAATCAAGAAAAGAAAATGAACAGCTTCTACGTAAATCTACGCTGCCACGGAGGAAATTGATCCTTAGTCATCCCTCATGGTGTTCTTCCGGGGAAGGCGACTTCCTCCACCAAGAGCATTGCTCGCTTCCTAGTCAGCAAACAGTCTGTATGTCCTCATCATTTCCAGTCCAGTTCTCCTATGAAAGTAGACCAAGGTACTTCACTGAACTCGTGTTTGTACAGTAGATATATTTTAAGCTTCTTAAGTGAGAACTATTTTGCAGGTGTTAAGTGGGCTTTTAGGTGACATATGTTCATATAAACAATGGCTGAGAAATACTTAATTACGTGATGATGGCAGCGACATATGTAGTGTCGCTGAGAAAGGGGTTGGATTGGTAAATGTGGCATCTTGCTGTCATCTGTCGTTGACAGCATATTGTAAATTCATGTAACCGTGTTAGTAGTGAATTAATAAATGACCAGAAAGTTACTACACTTCTCTCACCTTTAATTGCATTTCTGGTAGACTGCACAAATCTCTTCCAGTCAGGAATTTCTGGCACTTCTAGAGTGGGCTTCATTGACTGGAGCCACTTCACATACATCCACAGTACATCTTGTAAAGGATGCGTCATGAAATTGGACCGACAATGTTTAAATCAAGCACAGAAATCTGTTGTAATACATTGTTTGACTTGTGTTGATATACCTGAAGTTACATAATGTACAGGTGAACTGCTCCTGAGGACCCGAGTTAAGCCTATGGGCCTCTTCAGATGTTAAGAGGCGTTGAGATCCTCCAGCTGCGAAAAGTATTCCAATCACTGCTAAGGGCGGCATTGGAGCTGACATTGTCGAATACATATTGGCAGGATATTACACATGGGGCAGGCTCTTTAGTGTGATAGACAGTAGACAGCTTCAGCTGTTAAGTATTTTTACTCACTAGCTCAGTTAATAACTGCAAACAAATACTCACTCTTTAAAATGAAAGTAACTCCACTGTATGAACATAAGCTCAGTGAGGTTATTTTGTCTGCTCTCTTGAGAGAACTGGACAGAAAATGCTGGGAGGATAGTTTGTCCGTAAAATGAAAGGTATGATCGGAGAAGTTGCCTTTCTCGTAGTAGCACTACAGCTACAGTACAGGATGACAAAGAATTAATTTCCCTCTTGCATCGTAGAGAATTACGCAGAGCCATGTCGTAGATTCTCCCCATATGCAGTTGTTGAATTAGTGTTATTAGTAACTCACATCCTTATTCCACGTATTGTTAATGCAGTTTTGTCGGAAATAAACACCCCCATGCATGCCTGCACAATGTGTCACCAGTGATTCCTAAGACGAGCAGCGGAAGGGTCGGTATAACTTTATGAAACACCCTGTAGTTGCTATTTTGATGTAGTGTGGTAGAAGCAATAGGGCATTGCCCGCTCGTTCTCGATTTTGCGGACCTATGAAGGAGGGAAAGGCATTACCACAGTCTGATGACCTATATTCTCTTGCGGTTCTAGGCTCCACCCTATTACACACCCAGAGCTCAATTTATACCTTAATGCGGGTCTACTACATGGAGACATGGTACAAAAATTTAATATTTATTTTCAAGCCACGATATTTAACATTATACGTTAATTTTGTACCATTAAAACAGTATTTTTCATTCTGCGATTTTCCATATCCAGCAACGTGAAAACTATTAGACACAGAGAAAAAATGAAAATCTTTTTTGTATGAAATGTAAAGTAGTTCAATTTTGCACTGAAAAAATTTTCGCTATAAGCCGCGATTTTGGAGATATTGAAGAAAAACTAAAATTTTACTTTTAAACGCCTTCCTCCTCCACCCTCACCCTGACATCTGACAGGTCATAATTTTTAGTATGCTAGTCTTTACACTGTCTCCTACAGCTATACAAAAATTTGTGAGTATACGAATTTTTTATCGTAATTTTCCGTCGATGACTGGACTACGTCCTTTATCTTAGCTGACAAGACGGATGTGGTGAACCTTTTACAATTTTGAGCAGTATCTGCCCTCTGGTGCAAATTTTTCGGCTTGAGGTTTCGAAGTGTACCTGTTTGGCTGTCTGTCTCTCTCTCTCTTTCTCTTTCTCTCTCTTTCTATCTCTCTCTCTCTCGAGTATTCTGCATTTTCCACACTTACCTAAGCTCGTCTCGTAAAAGATTTTTGTACGGGCTCTAAAAATCTGTCTTTCGTGCGCCAAAACCAACACTTAATGACACCTCGTGTCCCGGTTTTCGACTCTTAGTGCCATTTAAGAAACCGGAAGACGTATGAAACGTCCGCTGAAAGGGACGGCGGAGCTCTCAGATGCCCCAAGTTTCCGTGCTGTGTTGTCATCGGGTCAACGCCGCTGTGGGCTGTTTACTGCCGGAGATAAAACGGCCGGACGCAGTGGCTATGGCGGCGCAAAGACTACGGGGAGGGGCGGAGGGGGGGGGGGGGGGCCGACGGCGCGGGAGGACCGGCTGCCATCGAAGTTCAGGTTTTACTGCCTGCGATAAGGCAAGATACTTTGGCGGCTTAATAGCGCGACAATGAGCCGGGAAAACATGAGGGAAGCAATAGAGGTTATGTGGTTCCAAATTATAAATTATAAACAACGAGTTAAACGAAGCATTTATTGCAGCTTCTTCGTATCGCTTATACAATAAATTCCGTGCTGAACGATCACTCATTTCAAATACCGTTCGAATAGCAAAACTGGCAGCATTAAGTTACTGAACGAGATCCTGAATGTGGGCTTTCCATAACAGTTAACTATCTATCTGAACACCTAGAAACTTGAACTGTTCAGTTTCACTCATCATATGTCCATACTGTGAAATTAAAACGTTCGGTTTGTTGAATTGTGTGTTACAAACTGTAAAAACTGAGTCTTACTGTGATTTAGCGTTAGTTTATTTTCTACAAGCCATTAACTTATGTCATGACCTGCACTATTTGAAACAGAGCCGCACACAACATCCTTTGCTATCAAGTTTGTGTCATCAACAAACAGAAATATTTTCGAATTACCTCTAATACTAGAGGCCATATGGTTTATATAAATTGGGAACGGGAATGACCCCAATATTGATCCCTGGGGCACCCCCCATTTGGATGTACCCCACTGAGACCCCATATCACACCCATTCTCAGCACTGTGAATAATGACCTTTTGCTGTCTGTTGAAATAAGAAATGATACAATTGTGAGATACTTCCCATATTCCGTAATGATCCAACTTCTGGAGCAATATTTTTTTGATCGACGCAATCAAACGCCTTAGTTAAATAAAAAAAAATGTGCCTAGCGTTCGAAACCTTTTGTTTAATCCATCCGGTACCTCACAATGAGAAGATTAAGTTGTTAATGCACTTTTAAAGCCAAACTGTGCATTTGAAAGCAAATTATGTGAAATAAAATGATCAATTATCCTTACACACATAGCCTTTTCGATAACTTTAGCAAACACTGATGGCATAAAAATAGGTCTAAAATTGTCTACGTTACCCCTTTCTCCGTTTTTATAAAGCAGCTTTACTAATGAGTACTTTAATCGTTCTGAAACTGATCTTTCTTAAAGGAAAAATTACAAATATGGCTAAGTACAGGTCTAACATGTGCAGCAAGACCTTTAATATTCTGCTAGGAACTCCATCATATCAATGAGAGTCCCTAGTCTTCAGTGATTTAATTATTAACTCAATCTCGCCCTAATCGGTGTCAAAGAGAGCATTTCAAACATCACTATCGGAAAGGCATTTTCCAAGAGAGTTATATGATTCCGTGTGGAAAATAAGTTTTTATTTAATTCACCAGCAATGCCCAGAAAGTGGCTATTAAATACTGTACATATATATCACTTATTAGTAACAGAAATATTTTTACTACGAACTTACTTTGAATCATTGATCTTGTGCTGCTGACGACACACTTTCTTATTATTTTAATTTTATCGTGTGAATTAACTGTTCTATTTGCGTAACATACACTCTTTTTTCTTCTTAATAACATTTTTAAGCACCTTACAATACTGTTTGTAATGGGCTACTGTAGCTTGATTGTGACTACTTCCAATATTTTGATGTAATTCCCGCTTTGTTCTACATGATGTCCCTAGCCCAATAGTCAGCCACCCAGGCTTCTTTTTACTGCAAGAAAAATGGTTCAAATGGCTCTAAGCACTATGGGACTTAACATCTGAGGTCATCAGTCCCCTACAGTCGGAACTACTTAAACCTAACTAAGCTAAGGACATCACACACATCCATTCCCGAAGCAGGATTCGAATCTTCGACCGTAGCAGCCGCGTGGTTTCGGACTGAAGCGCCTAGAACAGCTTGGCCACAGCAGCTGGCTTTTGCCAAGAAAATGTTAATTTTATCAGGGTTATTAACTAAATAGGAAAAATATCAGAAGTCGTCACACAAAGAACTATAATTTGTGGCTCGAACTTTTTAACCCGATATCATGTATTTTCCGAAGTGATGAACCAGTGCGTGCCTCAGCCTTTTTTAAGAGATGAAGAGAGGCCTAATATTAGTGGCGCGTTTTCTGGCCTAACCGTGAATGAATGGCTCTCTTGTGTGACAAATGGCTTCCAAGTCAAGTGAAGTAAACGCTCCCTTAAATTGGGCGTGATGCTGCCGCGCTCTTCCGCTAATTGAGTGAATTGAGAAGCAGCCAAAATTCTGGCACAGTAACTGCTGTTACGAATTTTCGCCGCACAAATTCTAAACCGCCAATCTCGAACTTTCCGAGATGTTTTATTTTCTTACTTCATAGCTACGTAGTACTACAACACGGACCACTTGGAAAGTGTAACAGTTTGCAAAACAGGTGTTGACTCTGCCCACGGGAGCAAATTTGGGTTTCATCGTAAAAGTTAATGTTTTCTGTGTGTCTATAGACCGATATCGTCATTAGTGGAAGTATGTATAGGGCATGCAATGCCATACATGTAACACTGCTGCAAAGCTATTTCAACAGTAGAGGTAAAGCTCTACAGTCACAGGTCCTTTGGAAACTAACCGGCCGGCCGGTGTGGCCGAGCGGTTCTAGGCGCTTCAGTCTGGAACCGTGTGACCGCTACGGTCGCAGGTTCGAATCCTGCCTCGGGCATGGATGTGTGTGATGTCCTAAGTTCTACAGGACTGATGACCTCAGATGTTAAGTCCCATAGTGCTCAGAGCCATTTGAACCATTTTGAAAACTAACCCTTTATCGCTTACTGTCGAGTTTGTTAATCGTTCGAGTCTGTGCTAAGTTGAATAGAAACCAATTGACAATAGAAGCCACAGTCTGATATGTTTCCATCTGAAGCCGTGTTGCTCGAGGGGTCGGCCATCTCCTCTATCGTGAACGATTTGTGCACACCAAGACGGACACAGACACACAAGATTCATAAAGATCGTGTTACAAGCCGATAGTAACGCGCGTTAGTCTTCAACGATCACACAGACCGAGGGCGCATTATGTCATCAAGTAATGCAATAACAGGACACTATGACAAAAGAAACCTTTTTCGCCGCGCGAGGTAGCCGCGCGATCTGAGGCGGCTGCCCCCGTCGGAGGTTCGAGTCCTCCCTTGGGCGTGGGTGTGTGTGTTGTCCTTAACGTAAGTTAAGTTAGATTAAGTAGTGTGTAAGCTTAGGGACAGATGAAGTCAGCAGTTTGGTCCCGTAAGGCCTTACCACAAATTTCCAAATTTTCCAAACCGTTTTCAGCCTGTAGATAACAATTTACATGTCAGATCAGCTAACGAATGACCAACGATAAATTGACACAAAACTCAAACTTTGTTCTAGTGACGTATGTTTCACCATATAGTTTCCCTCAAACTCTCTTTGGATAGTTAACGAGTCACTTTTTACACAAGCTGTGACATAGAATTGCTTTCGCTACCACTGCCTGGGTTATTCACTTGACAACTTTAGCTATAGGAAGGTTAGTGAGCGACCCCGGAATACCAGAAGCTCTGGTGGAAAGAGAAAGACCTAAACGTTCCATCTCTGCCACTGGTTGGTATCTCGCCTGCCAGCGCGGGGTAGCCGCGTGGTCTGAGGCGTCTTGTCAGGGTCCGCGCAGCTCTCCCCGTCGGAGGTTCGAGTCCTCCCTCGGACTTGGGTGTGTGTGTTGTCCTTAGCGTAAGTTAATTTAAGTTAGATTAAGTAGTGTGTAAGCTTAGGGACCGATGGCCTCAGCAGTTTGGTCCCTTAAGACCTTACCACAAATTTCAAATTTTTTCTCTCCCTCATTCGGATTCTCAGTCATCTCGCTCCTGTCTCCTGCAATCCATAAATTCGAAGAAAGGCCAAAGGCAAAGCTCCACTTATTTGTTTCTTATTATTCTCTGTTAAAACAACACCTTAGGAAAAGATCCTGTTACGTGCAATGAAATCCTTTAGTGAATATTGCGGGATAATGTCAATCTGTAGCACACTCAGTCACAAAAAACTGACTAAGTTCCACCTTCAGAAGTTTTTAGATTTCCTTGAAAATTACTAATCCTCCACGTAAATATATTCCTCGAAATCTGTGGTCTTTTAAATGTAAAGTAATAGTCTAAAAGAACATATTCAAAGTTTCCTTCAGTAGACATTAAAATAAATCAAAGTATTGAGAATCATCAACACTCATTCAATAATTCAGTCCACGAGGAACACACTATCCAGATTTCAAATTCTACATGAGCTGACACTGAAACTAGTCCAGCATCGTCATAGTCGGCGTACAGTGTGCCTGTTATCACTCGACACGAAAATTCACGAGAACAAAACTATAGTCACAGTCATTCGCATCGGTGCAGCCGTGGAATTCGCCCAGTGAAGAGTGGCGCGCTTAACGCACACGCTCGTCTGCTATGAGACCAGGAACGCTATTTGCCCCACAAAAACTTTCCCGTTACTCGTAATATCTTCCCTCTAAAGCTAAATCGAAAAACACCGTTTCCGGGTCTGCAGTCGGTATGAGAAAAGGTCCGTGAGTTGCATTCACTAGATGAGCTCTTCAGTTGCGACAACTGGTGAATCAGTGTCTTAGTATTCGATCTTACCACTCTCTCCTTTTTAATCTGTCGTAATCCTGCATTCATAAGCTCAAAAGTATTGTGATGTCATAAGTTGTCACACGGTTCCTAATTTTCTGCAAAGTATATTTTCCTCCTGCAAATCGTAACTACACGACTCTTATTTTGAACACAAATGGCTGCGAATTAATAATTGCTATTACCTGTAACAAACAAGTGTAACAACCCGATACCCACGATTACAAACTTCTAAAAAGACAGATCAACGATATTTCTTTCTTTAAATTGCTCTCCAATGTAGTCAACTATTCTCAATCATGTAACCATTTTCTTTCAAGTATGTAATCCATACTAATATTGTACATGCGAATGTAACTTTGTCTGTTATGCTTTCACGACCAAACCACTGAACCGATTTTGGCAAAATTTGATGTAATGACAGCTTGAATGCTGGCTACTTAGGAAGTATGCAGTACAACATATTTACTAATTTGCAGAATATAACGTGAAATATGGAACCATAATCACTCTTTGAAAAAGCTGTTTACTCTTTGACTTTTGAAGTTCATTGTAACCGTGAAAATGCTTTCATTGTTTGATGTGTTCTACATGAAGCCAATGCTTACACAATTCTCTACGTGTTTAATCCCTACTTCAAAACTAATATCGGTCACAACACTTTAAATGTTAGCCGCTGGGCGTCATGCGTTTTTTATAACTTCTTTGTTGCATTATAATGTGTGTTAGAGCCTCTGGTCAAGTGGTTAGCGAGCGCTGTAGACTCTCGATCATGGGTTCATGAGCTGAATTCCCGCTAGTGTCGTTTTTCTTCTGCTCACGTCTGGATGTGTGCGTTGTCCTCATCATTTTATTATCATGCTTATTCAATTCCCAAGTGTTTAATCCATACTTCTAATATCAGTATTATTAATTGCGAAAGTAACTGCCTCACTCTGTTACGTTTTCACAACTGTACCGCTGAACTGATTCCGATAGTATTTGTTGTGTAGATAGAATATAATAATTCCAATCCCAAAGAAAGCAGGTGTTGACAGATGTGAAAATTACCGAACTACCAGTTTAATAAGTCACGGCTGCAAAATACTGACACGAATTCTTTGCAGACGAATGGAAAAACTGATAGAAGCCGACCTCCGGGAAGATCAGTTTGGATTCCGTAGAAATGTTGGAACACGTGAGGCAATACTGACCCTACGGCTTATCTTAGAAGCTAGATTAAGAAAAGGCAAACCTACGTTTCTTGCATTTGTAGACTTAGAGAAAGCTTTTGACAATGTTGACTGGAATACTCTCTTTCAAATTCTGAAGGTGGCAGGGGTAAAATATAGGGAGCAAAAGGCTATTTACAATTTGTACAGAAAGTAGATGGCAGTTATAAGAGGCGAGGGGCATGAAAGGGAAGCAGTGGTTGGGAAGGGAGTGAGACAGGGCTGTAGCCTCTCTCTGATGTTATTCAATCTGTATATTGAGCAAGCAATAAAGGAAAGAAAAGAAAAATTCGGAGTAAGTATTAAAATCCATGGAGAAGAAATAAACACTTTAAGGTTCGCCAATGACATTGTAATTGGAAGAGCATTTGAAGGGAATGGACAGTGTCTTGAAAGGAGGATACAAGACGAACAAAACAAAAGCAAAACGAGGAAAATGGAATGTAGTCGAGTTAACTAGGGTGATGCTAAGGGAATTAGACTAGGAAATGGGACACTTAAAGTAGTAAAGGAGTTTTGCTATTTGGGGAGCAAAATAACTGATGATGGTCGAAGTAGAGGAGATATAAAATGTAGACTGGCAACGGCAAGAAAAGCGTTTCTGAAGAAGAGAAATTTGTTAACATCGAGTATAGATTTATGTGTCAGGAAGTCGTTTCTGAAAGTATTTGTATGGATTGTAGCCATGTATGGAAGTGAAACATGGAAGATAAGTCGTTTGGACAAGAAGAGAATAGAAGCTTCCGAAATGTGGTGCTACAGAAGAATGCTGAAGATCAGATGGGTAGATCACATAACTAATGAGGAGGTATTGAATAGAATTGGAGAGAAGAGGAGTTTATGGCACAACTTGAGTAGAAGAAGGGATCGGTTGCTAGGACATGTTCTGAGGCATCAAGGGATCACCAATTTAGTATTGGAGGGAAGCGTGGAGGGTAAAAATCGTAGAGGGAGACCAAGAGATGAATACGCTAAGCAGATTCTTAAGGATGTAGGCTGCAGTACGTACTGGCAGATGAAGCAGCTTGCACAGGACAGAGTAGCATGGAGAGCTGCATCAAACCAGTCTCAGGACTGAAGACCACAACAACAACAATGAAGATAGCTTTAACCCTGAGGAAGAAGATGGGCTACTTTCGAAAATTT
The DNA here is from genome assembly GCF_023864275.1 of Schistocerca cancellata. NCBI lineage: Eukaryota > Metazoa > Arthropoda > Insecta > Orthoptera > Acrididae > Schistocerca > Schistocerca cancellata. The sequence continues at coordinate 651,327,729 of NC_064627.1, forward strand.
TATCTTTTTGAGTATTATGAACATTATGTATTATGAAATATGGTATACGCAGTGGCATGCAGACGATGCTAGTGCGATGGTCGGCGATTCTTAGTCTTTATAAATTATTCCATGACTGCAGATTCAATGTTATTGTGAATGTGGTTTACGATATTGAGTTCCTATACCATCTGCAATAGATAGAGAGTTTTGGTGGAGATGCAATATATAATCGGAAGGTAAGCCCGAAAACCATATTTAAAACTGTTACTATATGCCTTGAAAAACGTCTGATTTAGAGCATAGTTCCACGACAGCTCAAATACGAAAGTTACTCGATTCCAACAAACATACGAGCAATCTCAGGTCCACCAGAATTTGGATGCAGAATGCTAAGAGGCCTTAAGAACTACAGAGACAGTCACAAGCCTGACGCATTTAAGAACTGAGCGTCACGAGTCTCTTACAGTTTCGATGACACTTGAAGACTTACAACGGCGGTGTCGTTTAGAGGCTATACGGCAAACAGAGAATTGTACATTTACATCAGGAACGTTGGAGGATTTGAGTTAGGACTGTTGTTCATTATGACCTACTAACTGACTGTTAGTCATAAATTAATCATCATAATGGAATGGATGAAAAATGAAGGCACTATGGTGCATTAAAATGGAAGGGAGAAACGGTTGGTACGTGTTCCTCTGGTAGCAAAATCTCACATTCAGTACTAGGTGAACAAGAGAAACCTCTAAAATCTCTACTTCTGTGCGTATGTAATGAATTGAGACATTTCTTAAATATAATTAGAAAATATAATGCATGTTTTCAGATTTGACATACAGAAAAATCATAGAAACACATTCATTATGTGCCTATATACCGATACTGCACATATTTTTTACACATACTTCTCTACACCACTATATACACAGATAGATCGTAAAACTATTAGCTTGCTCACTCATCATAACAAAGCTACTGATATGCGAGCGACGCAGCGATTAACAGCTAGTCTACAATAATTTTATATTTGAATAGAAATATCAATTATTCCTAAAAGTGACGTACTTTTTAGGTGATGAATAACATTTTTTCAGTTCTGAGGAAAATTTCTGCTTCCGTCTTTAATTATCAGTTCCTGTGTTATTTAAAAAGGTACTATCTCTTTCAATATAATCTCGATTGTTACAAACCCCAGCGAGAGTACGTATTCAGAATTATTCAATTGATTTCTCTCTTTCTTTTCACTTTTAGAACTGCTCAAACATGTTTTGCAATCAAGCACATTCCTTCATCTGCACAGTCTCTTACGAACAGGAATGCATCATCTTTAAAGGCCACGTGTGAAACTGACAAAATAAGGACAGGACCGATGGGCTGAAGTGCTTTTTGCAGCAAGAGGGTGTTACAAACATACTCGGCATTAAGATTGACTGAATGCAGACTCTTCTGGTCAACAAGATCGACACGATATGACTAGAAAATCCCACACACTTCACTTAACACAGTCTATACATATTGTTATACATGAGTGTAAGGATTTATTATATTTCGTTCATTACAACTGCTGTGTAATTCATAATTAAATATTTTCTTGTCTATCGCAGCTAATAATTAACCGTCGTTATTGTACTGTCATTAACAACCATATAATCATCTTCACCTCGTAATATCAATACGACATAGCAAGTCAACGACAAATACTTACACTGCATTCGCTACAGTGCCATGAAAGTGTCTCGTCGTACTGTATCGGGGCGTGACAAGTATATGAGAGAAATATCGCATGAAATGTCAAACCTGAAGCAACTACAACAGGTATATGCTTCACGTGAGAAGTTTATACTGAGCAGAAGAATGAAATTCTTATTTTACAGTCCGCAGCTTGTGGTCTCGCGGTCGTGTTCTCGCTTCCCAAGCACGGGGTCCCGGATTCGAGTCCAGGCGGAGTCAGGGATTTTCGCCTGCCTCGATATGTCTAGGTGTTTGTGTTGTCCCCATCATTTCATCATCATTCATTGAAGTGGCGAAATAGGACTGAGAAAAGCGAATTTGGACGGGCGCTAATAACCACGCAGTTGAGCGCCCCACAAACCAAACATCATCATATTATTTTATAATATCGTGACGTATGCCTACCAACTATACGTGATCATCTTATGGTATTCGCCAGTGGAATAAAATCATTAACGGTTAAGGTGGATGCGATTTAGTATGCCACAAGCCGGTTTTCAGGTACGGATTTCTCTGTAGCTGCAGATGCCGAAGTCCAACTTTATTTATCTTATTTACTTAGCCTGAACTGATTGGGTCTATCAGACCCTGTCTTACATCAGACCAGGGATTCACACATATATTGTTTGCATCGTAGTAACTTAAAAAACAACAGTCTTAATTTGACAAATAGTATTAAAATCAATTAGTGTCTGTAGCGACGATATGAATAAATAATACTGACTATGAAGTAGCGAAGTTAAAACCGAAAACACTTGTACTACTGTTGCTGCTGCTGCCACCAATCGTGACAATCGTAATAATAATAATAATAATAATAATAATAATAATAGTGATAATAATAACACGATATGGACGTTATTGTAGAGTAGAACTGTATCGGGAGCAGCAAATTCATTGTACTGGTACCCCAAAGATTTTACGAATTGAACACTTAAGCGTGCTGTACGGGCTAAGTGTTCTGTCAACTGTACCAACTGTAGCATGAGTCTAACCATGCAGCTGAAGTCAGCAAAAGAACAATCCACAGAGAAGCAATGCGATTCAGGTTTCAGAGCCGTAATGGTCTTCAGGTTGAAGTTCACTCTTCTGCGCATGTTTGCTTACATATAAATTTGTTTTTGGGTAGGTTTCAACTCGAGCAGACAAAAGTTTTTTTTCCTTCTTTTTACCCAGACATGACTCCCTAAGGTTACTGCGTTATCAGTGGCTTTTTCATTTTATTTCCTTTAAATGAAAGGAAAATATTGGACGACAAGCAGAAATTTCAATTTTACGCAGACAGAAGTCAGGTGAGCACTAAAAAGTAACAGCTGCCATTCCACATCATTCTCAGAACACCTTATGGATATGGATCACAGACCAATAGACCTCTACACCTACCTAAAATTGCTCAAATGTAGCAACAGCTTCCGAAAAAATCTAATAACTGAGGCAAACTATCAAATAAAGAAAGCCATAGTTGTAGGAGAAGACATAATAAAAGAATACGCAACTCTCTGCAACGGAACTCTGTTTTCTGCCATCAAAGAACTGTCAAACGACCCAAATTCACGAAAACACACACAACACACACACACACACACACACACACACACACACACACACACACACGCACACAGTATCAGAGACACCTCTCAAAGCCTAATACCAGAACAAGATTCAAAATTCTCACGCGCCCCATTCAACTATCCGCCACCTTGTTTCCGAATCTTGTAAACAGAGACAGGGTGAAAGTTTTCACGACGTAGGTAATGCGGAAACCAGAAAAAAATAAGTGGAAATATGTTGCACATACAGACACAAACACACAGACCGACAATCTTCCTAAAGAGTAAAATAATGTTAACTATAACAATCCCAGTCGTAATTTTTTGATGCAAATACAACTAAGCTTTAAGTTCCCTATGTTGTAGATGATAAAAAAGAAATAAAAGACTCTTAAACGGAAAATAAAGAAAACTATAAATATTATACCATGTGGTAACAAAGAATTATTGAAGACTTTGTCTGTATTTAGATTTGTGAACACTTTTCTTAAAAACTAAAATTTTTGCATGTACAGATAGCAAAGAGCAATTTGACGGAAACAATATTTTTAAATCCACTACTTATGTAAATTAAGTGAAACACGTCAAGGGTAAAAAGAAGGATAAAGTGTGTTTGCCCAAGTCGAAATCTATCCAAAAGCAAATGTAATTTCATAGTCTTTTGCTGTGTACAACCTATTCGTCGCAAGAACGAATGTGCGATGTCGATTAGAGGCGTACAACAACGCCCCCCAGCAGTGACCAGTAGTATTCATGAGGGAGTGTATGGATCTGGTGATCGCCTGGCGAAAGGTATTTAGAATTACCCAAAAATATTGTGGCGACAGTGAAAATCGTCAGCTGATGTGGTGGCCAGGGGCTGTTATACCAGATTTGGGCTGGAATCATTACCGAAGACCTGGCCATCCAGATGTGGAGTTTCAGAAGTTTTCCTAAATCGCTCTAGGCCGACGCTAAAATGGCAGACAGGGGCATTATCAGGTTACTGTTAGCCTCAGTGAAAGAAAGAGTGGTAGGACATGTTGAATTGAATGAACAGTCTAATAGCACACACTATGGATTGAGAGTAAACAGTAGAAAGAGGAAAGTAGTTAAGAGTAGCGGAAATGTATTGGCGATAAAGCTAACATTGAAACTGAGGACTACGTTGTCGACAAAGGGAAGGAAGCAAAGTTACACGTAATTACTCTTGACTAAAATAAGTGTGCAAAGCCTATGTCCTTCTCTGTTCTCGTCCTGCATCTCCCGCAATCCCATTCGCGAGATGTTAAATGGTAATTTCCCTTTCTTCCATCATTAATTCCGGAGTTTCAAGCATCCCACGTCTTCACATATTGTGGTAACAGTTTGGAAATAAATATTTTCGGTTTCTTTTTTCACCAGTGTTCTTATTGGTTTGATGCGGCCCATTATGAATTCCTCTCCTGTGTCACCCTCTTCACCTCAGAGTAGTACATGTCACCACCGTCCTCCAATATCTGTTGGATATTTTTTAATCTCTATCATCTTGTAGAGTTTCTACCGTATTTAGTTTGCTCAGTTAACATTCTAGTTGTTCCTTGATGTGTAACGCTTGCACATCTGTACTGCCCCTTCTCACTGTCAATGTAAGCCTCTTGTTCCTCTCTTCGTCGATTTTGCAGAGCACCCTTTTATTTATTATCTTATAAGTCCATTTAATTTTCATATCCGTCTACAGCACCATATCTCAAACTCTTAGATTGTCTTCTTTGTCGGTTTTCCGACAGTCGACGCTCCATTTCCATGCAATACTGTGCTCCGCAATTACATTCTCAGAAAGTTCTTCCTCTAATTAACGCCGATTTTTGATACCAGTGGACATTTTTTGGGGAGGAATACCTTCTTTGAGTCTGCTAATTTTATTTACATCCTCTTTGCTTCGTCAGCCATGTGTTATTTTGCTTCGAAGATAACTAATTTATTTACGCTGGCATAAAAGTCATCTAGAACTAATGATGGATGGAAGTAGAAAGTTCGTTTAAAAAAGTATTATTAGTTATACTGATAGTTTCTATATATTCATTCTGCGTTGCCAGTTGCTATTGTTGGATTGTCTAAAAAGATTGTTTTAGAAGCTGTGTCTATTGAAAACGATGAATCGAAGTCGAAGTTAATCTGACTGAGATATTTCCATGAAAGTTTGCCGATTCGCCTAGTAAAGCAAACAACATTCAACATAAGTTCGCTACAAAAATTGTAACCCCTTTATTTCATACTTATTTACTTCTCTGCCATGAAATTTGACAAAACGCTACTGATTTATAATACTTTGAATGAGAGGTCGTTGAAATTTGAAATATAACTTTTTCTTCTTCTCTTTTGGCTTACTTGTGACAATGAATTACTCTCGGGAAACTGCTCTCCCGAAACTGCTGATGCTACTGCTGATATTGAAAGCTACTACAAAGCCGCGTCTCATTTATTGAAAGGCAAACTAACTACAGGTGAACACCGTGTGCAGTGAGTCCACGTAATGTGTCTGCATTTGTTTAACTGCAATTGTGAAGTTTTATCTACTGAATGAGAAAGATTGGAGAGTGGATGACGACCTAGTAAGTGACGGTAATGCTGATTCTTTTAAAAGGTGTATAGGCCGATTTAGGAAAGTCACTTTACAAAAGTAATCTTCATTATGACCAAGAATTGCAAAGAAATGACAACGTCTAAAATATATTAAATTTGTTTGTTCAACCGTGTCATGTTCAAAGAATTATTACAAAATATGTATGTTCATCGTAGGTTGCATTAATTGAGTTAATCTTTATTAAACTGTCGCTAATGTTACCTGTTTAAGCAGAGGAGGAAAGTTCTGTGCTAGCTACTAAATTGTTATTACGCTGTGCAGGCAGCAGGTCGTGCGCAATAAAACAAAGAAGTTAATTATTACGTTATTATGAATGAAGTCTTCATCAGATCAGTCTTTCTCTCTCGCAGTAGAGATGTAAAAACTATATTATAAAATTAATTTCTTCAGTAATATGAAGTTTTCATCATTCTGTCGTTTTCTCGGCAATGGTTCAGTTCACGATTACACGATGCGGGTTGATGGTCTCTACGACCAACGTCGGTGAGGAGATGCCGACGCAGAGATGTTATTGTAAACGCGCATAGTCGCAGATGACATTGCTCGCTGTCTGAGAAACAAAGTAAGCGCGACTACCGCCTGTGTATCCAGTTCATAAGTGAAGCTGAAAGCTGACAGTGAATAAATATCAACATCCATTTCAAAGTGAACCGAGCCAGCCTTAGGTGGAAACAATCAAGAACAGGATATAAATACAGCAAGCAAGTCAGCACGAAGTGGAACTTACTCCAAATGGTGTTCTCCAAACGAGCGCCCGCGCGACTCATTACTGTAATGCACCCTTGCGCGCTGGAGCCCAAACAGTGGAGCCGACAGCGAGGTTTGTCGGGACGCGCATGGTCGCCCTGAATTGACGCACCGCTCTCGCAGCCCCGTAAATGAGCGCAGTAACACTCGCTTCGTTTGCACATCATCTAACGCTCTTCATTTGGTGACCGGACGATGTAATACGAACAAATTAGTCTAAAGACCTCATTTGTGAATCTTGTTCTCCGATCTGTTTTTCAACAAAGAGATGTATTTCTTTTCATATATTGTAGGTTTCCACGGCCCTGTCGATTTTAGTTTGATGGGCATTATATCAAGGTTTAATCATTACTGTCCTAGGATGTACTGAGTGCCCACAAAAATTAAAACACTCACACACAAAATAGCAGAAAAGAGGAAGAACCAAAATTTAAAAAATACACCTAATGAAAGTAAACATCGTCCACCTAGCTACACTAAAAGCTCCAAAACACTGCGTTCTTTGGCAGCAGTCAGAATAAAAGCCGCGCATTGTTTACTGACTAGTTAGGTAAAAATTGGCAGTTAATTGTTTGGTGGGTCCAACTTGCGCTCTATAATGTGGACTTCTCGTAGCCACGAGCTTCAGACTAAATAAATGCAGCGTATCCCTTTAAAACCTTCCACATTTCAAAGGCCCAAAGATAAAACGTCAGTAGATGCGATAATGAAATTGTGCCATATGCTGGAGTTCGCCAAGAGTTTATTTAATAATTATCAGTATGCCCCTACATGTGAACCATTTGTAGATCAAAGAATATAGAATCTGTATTTAGTTTCTTGGCATGTTCTTTGTAACATATCTCTGTCACTGTCGCAATTACATAACTGGTGCAACGTCTTAAAGCTGGAATATCGTCCACTTTGGGCCTATACATGAAGTCCTCCACAAATTCCCACGAAAGCAAATCCAGCGGGATAATGTTGGGTGAGCGTCGTGGTCAGGGGATGGGGCCCTCGACGTACGGTCCAGTAATTGGCAAATTTTGTATCCAGGAACTTGCGAACAGCCATTGAACGACGCAGCAGAGCTCCATCTTGCTGGAAGATGATTTTCGATTCAAGGTCTTGTACTGGAGGGTACACACACTGCTCCACCATGTCGAGATACACTGTTCCATTCAGTGTTTCCTGCAAAGAAGAAAGGTCAAACAGTCCTGTCGCGCATTAGCGTACACCAGACGTTCAGATTAGGGCTATCACGAACATGTTCAGTGACAGCGTGCGGCTGTTGCGGGCCCCAAATCCCACCGTTATGCCGATTGTCCATTCCTGGTACATGAAAGGTGGTCTTAACTGTAAATAAAATATTTCCAGGGAGCTGGTACTCATGTCAGTGTGCTGCAGCGCATCTATAGCGAATTGTTGTCGACATGATTTGTCGTTCCGAATCAGATGTTGCAGAATTTGCGCTTTGTAAGCATACAAACGAAGAAGTTGGTGTACTGCACGATGCAGTGTTGCTCGGGGTACATTAAAATGCCTAGACGTCTGCGGAACTGACTTCTGTGGGCGTCCGAGAAACACTTGTCTGATATCGTCCTCTGTGTCTTTCGCAACTCTAGGAAGTCCACCACGAGAACGTTTCAGGACACTTCAGGTTACCAGAAAGTTACGATACTACTGCTTAATTGTTTTCACACCAGGTGAGTTACATCCATTCATCCTACGATAATTACTTTGCACATTCATCGGCGATTTTGTTTTTTCAAAACCAAACTACTGCTTGCGCACGCTGGTTCAAATGGTTCAAATGGTTCAAATGGCTCTGAGCACCATGGGACTCAACTGCTGTGGTCATAAGTCCTCTAGAACTTAGAACTACTTAAACCTAACTAACCTAAGGACAGCACACAACACCCAGCCATCACGAGGCAGAGAAAATCCCTGACCCCGCCGGGAATCGAACCCGGGAACCCGGGCGTGGGAAGCGAGAACGCTACCGCACGACCACGAGATGCGGGCTGCGCACGCTGGTGCGAAGTCACCATTTTCGCTTCATGCTATCATTCTGCACTCTGGCGACAATAGGTGGCGAGTCTGACGCGTTAATACTGTATCAGTTCTTTAAGATGCTCTACCGTATGGTGCATCTTCAATTAGCATACCTACTATAGCGTCTTTTTTCCTCTCAGCTGAAATGCGGGAGGTTTGAAAGGGACACCCTGTATAGTGTTCAACATTGCCTAATTGCATCTGAGTGTCAAATCGTGTGAAGCACCACAAAAATTGTTATAGTCCTAATTTCTATCCAAAGGAAGAAAAGAAACTCTCAAAGGGCATCTAAATACTGAAATTTAGATCGACCGATTAGGGTTTACATTTTACTCAATATTTCCTAGTAACTCTCTCTTACGGGGTATGTGAGGTTAGAGATCATATGTGGAGGGAAAGTGTGCTGGTATGCACCTTATGTTTAACAAACTGACTAGCTGCATGAAAAGCATTTAGTCACGAAAGCGGAGTGTAGCCCTGAATTTCATTTAACATGAAACACATACAAAATTCTAACACTAGCTTCCACACAGGCAATCTGTAATATCGTAAATATCATCATTATTCAGGAAGAATTGGGTTGACTGCGGAATGCAATATGGACGTGCTATTGCTCACACAGAAAGATTCAAGCTTACAGAATCGTGGCCGATTAAAGAACCAGTTCGGCTCCATCTGAATCTATGTAAAACAGTGGCGAAATATCACGAGAGAGGACCTCGCATTGCTTCCAAAGGTAGAAGTTAATAGTTAAGGAGAATACTGCCTCAAAACTGAACCAACTCCCATCCAAAATCGACGTTCAGTTGTGTACAGAAGCCGCTCGTTAGACTTACGTGTACAAGAAGCAGCGACTGACTGCTGCGACTCGCCAGCGCCCCAGTAATTTCTTAACCAACTTTGATTCCGCTAGGAACAGCTGTGCACAGCGACCGTAGACTATAAGGCAGGAGAGACACACAGCAGTCAGTCGCAATCCCATTAGCTCTTATTATTCTTGCAGATCTAGATTTCGCCAATAAATTGCAATCGTCAGTGCTAAATCAGAAGGAAAAATTTCAAAATCAAAATTAATTTACTTTACATAGAACTATAAGTAGCCGTCCGCGGTGACCGAGCGGTTCTAGGTGCTTCAGTCCGGAACCACGCGACTGCTACGGACGCAGGTTCGAATCCTGCCTCGGGCATGGATGTGTGTGATGTCCTTAGGTTAGTTAGGTTTAAGCAGTTCTAAGTTCTAGGGGACTGATGACCTCAGATGTTAAGTCCCATAGTGCTCAGAGCCATTTGATCCATTTAGAACTATAAGTAAACACCACGTTATCCAGTAGCAGCAGTCCACTCTGGTCAATATATCATTTTCATTATATTTCAACATACTCGTGGCACTTCCTGTCACCTTATGTTCTCACAGGTGCATAGGCAGAAGGGCACTGAGGCAGTTGTTTACAGTAAGTGAAACAGCCTTACATTACGTCATGCGGTACAAGTAACACCCTCTACGTTGTGATTAACTAACAGAGTTTTGTTTCAACACAGTAGTTTAAAAAGCTTTTCTTCTATAATATCTAAAATCAAAATGTATATTTGCATATCACTTTGAAATATTGAAGAAATGCCAAATAACAAGGTACTTTCTCTTATCTTAGTAGTGAAGCGATCCATAAAACCCTATGCAAATAACATTAATAGTATAACATAACTATCTTACAAACATTATTATATCATTTTAGAAATAAAAATTAACGGATTTAAAGGATTTTGTTGAGGGTCTTGACAAAATACAATTAATACCAAAGCGAAATTCGCCAGAAGCTAAAATCATATCATAGTGGTTATGTGATCCACTAAAATTTACCATAAAAGAAACAAAGTTCTTAAAAAAGATTTTTATGAAAATCTGGTAACGTCACAGTAAAATAATAAAGATCGAAATGAAAAGGCCGATTTAACCGGACACATTTAATAAAACGTACAAACGCCTTCTCTTGACGCAAAACTTCACACATAAACGTATTGTGTAGTTGCAACAGCTATACACTGTTTGCAGAAAGACGATAAAACAATCTGCCATTATACCCATCCTTTAGGCTGAAACTGAATAGTGATTTACTTGTTTGGTGGTAAAACAGATATAGCATTGGACAGTACCAACAAGAATGAAGACAAAACGATCCTCTAATAGTAATTAATTATGTTTCCATATACTATCATGCTAAGTGTCGTCATTTTAGAGGCAGGCCGAAACTCTCTTCTCTCCCCCTACCCACAATCTCTACACCCTTCATCTCCTTACCCAAGGTGGCTTCCAACAACACCCCCTCCCAGATGATGCCCTCTCTCCCTCCACCTATCCCTCCTATCAACTCTGATCCTCAACCTCACCCTCCTTTCCTCATTCCTTTCCCTGGGCTCCTTCTTCCCTCCCCCCTTCCATCCTGTTTTCTCCCCACCAAACCCCTCCCTCCCTACCTCCCTTCCCCCCTCCCCGAGTCCTTTTGTATTCCCCTCCTCTGCCTTCCCCACTCCCTGTCGCATCTGCTCAGCACCCCCCACCCCTCCTATGGGTCCTCATCCCCCATCGGCTCCTTTCCCCCCTCTCCCCCTTTGGTTTTCCTCTCCTTCCCCCCTTTTTTATTTTCCCATCATCTGTCCAGTTTCCCCCCACCTGCTCTCGGCTGTGGTCTGGCACATTTGCCAACCTTTTAGCGCAGTGCTCCAGTGAATGTTCAGTGTTGTTCATCTTTTCTAGTGTTGCGAACAGAAACCATGCTGTCGCTGGGTGTGAATTTTCTGTCTTTTGAGAACAGAAACCACATTGTCACCGTTTATTGTCTGTCTATTATTTTACCGGGTTTTCTTCGTATGTATTTTATTCGCTTCATCATCCCTTTGTTCTGTGTTTTAAGTTCCACAATTTTTTCGCCATGTTACTATCTAATTTTCCGATTTATCGCCTGTTTTTATTATTTATCATCTTCACCTTTTTAAAACAAAGTCTGTAGGCTGAAGAGCGGCATACCAAGCTGCTGCCAGCCCGGCCCCTTCGGGGGGGGGATAGAAATTCAATAAAGAAAAAGAAAAAGAAAAAAAAATAATTCTCTTCTTTGCTCCCTTCTTCGTCGTGATCTCTCTTGTCACACAACAGGAGATCGTCGAAGAGTTTCCAAAATCGGCTGCTTCTCACCAACACCTGCTCATTGAGGACGCAGATGCCATAAGATCCTAGGTAGCAGTATATCTTGATCTCTTCTAGGCTGTCCATTGATCCTTCTTTCTCAGCCTTGTGCAGTAACTTGACATCCAACATCTGAGGGGCAGGGCGTGCCCACTCTCCACCAGGTGGGCAGCGAAGTTCGATATCACAACCATATCCCGTCTATCCAAAGCTACATGTTCGCCAAACCTGATCTCAGGTCTTCTATCTGCCTTTCCCAAGTAACAGGCGTCACAGTGTGGATATTCCATTCTTTACACATCTGATTCGTCGTGTATACTTCTTTTATCAATTCCATTAGCCAAAATACGCCACGGTTGTCTATATTTGAGAAGGAAACCTTTACGTTTTAGCTTTTGAAAAGCGATGCTATTTTTGTACTAAAGGTGCCCTAGTATGGCAAGCAAATGTATTTGTTGTCTGCATCTTCTGTTTCGTTGTTGCTCACAATTTCCCTTACATTTTAGAATTTTTTTACACACTTTTTTGTAAATTTTGTCTACGTAATGTGGGGATAGTTGTTCACCCTGGCAATATGTTGAATAGCGCCTGATTCTATTTCATGTTCACTCTAGAGAGTGATACCTTAAGAAGACTGTTAATACAAAAATAAAAGAAGGTATTCTTATAATGATTTGGTTGATTTCAATGTTAGTCAATAATAATATCAGTGTAAGCACTTTTTCTGAAAATTCCGAATCCGTGTTTCCCATTATCATTCCTGATGTTTAAGGCAAAGAAATTAATGGAACCTAACTTCCCAGCTAGGAAAACAATGAACTAAATCCTACCAAAATTTATCGCATCAGAAAACTTGAAAACACATGTATATCCGGTGGTTCTTATGTTTACGATGTCCGCCGCTCGTGGTCTCGCGGTAGCGTTCTCGCTTCCCGAGCACGGGGTCCCGGGTTCGATTCCCGGCGGGGTCAGGGATTTTCACCTGCCTCGAGATGACTGGGTGTTTGTGTTGTCCTCATCATTTCATCATCATCCAGGAAAGTGGCGAAATTGGACTAAGCAAAGATTGGGTAATTGTACGGGCGCTGATAACCACGCAGTTGAGCGCCCCACAAACCAAACATCATCATCATCATCATCATGTTTACGATCCACCGCACACGTTCTCTCGCGACAACTCGTGCACTCAGAACTACCCTTCTCGACACAACCGACTCTTCGACCGGTAGAAATGGTACTGTCTGTCTATTGCATGTAAAAGGATGGGAATCATTAGCTTTTGAACAAATGTACGGTGCACTACCCCTGTTAACAATTGAACTATTGGCGGTGAAAGCTGTCGGCTTCACTGTCAGTGACCATCTATGACTGTGGACTGCAACCTCTCTGGACTGCGAGGATGACAGATCTTCTCACACCGTAGCGAGTTACGGACAAGCAGATACCGAATTCTGACGTTATGACTTCTACAACATTATTACAAAACAGATATTAATTTTACAGACACTCATACGAACATTTTCTGGGTTTCAACACGTATCCAGACGTCACTCTCAGTATCGAAAGGCGATTTAAAAAGGAACATACGTTCTTCTAAAAGACATAGCACAACTCCCATTTAACATAAACCAAGTTAAAATATTTACACCATAGTTAATGTTTCTAAACCATATGATTGCTGGACTCCTTACTTCTGCACTGGTAGAAATTGGAAGACTTTTTAAGTTTCTAATGCTTGTGTGTCACCACTTTAACAACAACAGCAGTAATAGTAAAAAGAATGTAATTACGTGTACAGCACTACAGTACCGTGCTTCCAATTATTTCATTTATCTGCTTCGAAGTGAGTAATGAAGCATTTTCTGGTGTGTTGCAGGAACTACCTACAACTTGGAGAAGACATTTGTGACGTTTGTACTTCACTTTTACTGCCATATTTGTACGGTAAAAAGCACGATATGCTTAGTGGGTGGACTACGTAAGGTACCTGTGACCTCGCATCAGTGCTAGTAACTGGGGACGACGTATTACTCATAACCTCTACAATGAACATTAAATTCTTACAATATTGTGATTATAGGAACGATCGTTTGAAAATAGTTTAATTTCATGACTGAATCGCGACCTAACCCTTTTGGTGTTTTACCACAAACCAAATTTCATTTTACTTCTCAGGAGGTAATTCTCCCAAGTTGGGAATCACTTCTCTAGGAGATACAGTGTCAACAGGAACAGTACGAGACAATTTACACAAATAAAACGTACTTCAAGTTTTTTGACGTTGTCTGCCAGGAGATACGGGAAGTGCTGTAAATTTATTTATTTATGTTAGCGATTGAAGATACATAAATTCAAGATAGCCGATGAAATCTTCTTTATTTGAATAGTTTATTAGTTTCGGCTGACAGTCCAGCCATCTTCAGATCATAGATTGTTAGTAGAAACTAGTAATCCATTCAAATAAAGAAGATTTCATGTGAGATCTGTAGTATGCAATCAATAACATAAAAAACGTGCTTTTTGAATCTTGTGCATCATAAAAATACAAAGAAAAGGCTTCAGTGATAAGAGGAGCACAAAATAATGACTGCCGAACAATCAAACCTTGTGGCGTGATGTGACGAGTAATTAGTAGGGCTACCTCTCCTCTGTAACACGGCGTGTGTATACGAACGGGTATGCTACAATAGTGAATATGTGAAGAATAATAGGGATTTCGTAGCTGTTTGAATGGTTATATCGTAGCTTTAAGTAGTTTACATGGTCACACTGAAAAAAGAAAGAAAACCGCTGAAACTAAGGAAACCATTTTTCGGAGCTTTATACGTTGAATGAGCTACAAATGGATCATAAATTAAGTGATTGACAGCATAGCACTGTTCAGCGTGGAAGGGGACGGGGTCTATTCGCCGGTGTGTGTGCGCACAGTGTGGCCCTAGCAGCAATAGTTGCGCCGTTCCATACTACACTCCTGGAAATTGAAATAAGAACACCGTGAATTCATTGTCCCAGGAAGGGGAAACTTTATTGACACATTCCTGGGGTCAGATACATCACATGATCACACTGACAGAACCACAGCCACATAGACACAGGCAACAGAGCATGCACAATGTCGGTACTAGTACAGTGTATATCCACCTTTCGCAGCAATGCAGGCTGCTATTCTCCCATGGAGACGATCGTAGAGATGCTGGATGTAGTCCTGTGGAACGGCTTGCCATGCCATTTC
The DNA here is from genome assembly GCF_023864275.1 of Schistocerca cancellata. NCBI lineage: Eukaryota > Metazoa > Arthropoda > Insecta > Orthoptera > Acrididae > Schistocerca > Schistocerca cancellata. Next base: position 651,342,788 of record NC_064627.1, read on the forward strand.
CACCTGGCGCCTCAGTTGGACCAGCGTTCGTGCTGGACGTGCAGACCGCGTGAGACGACGCTTCATCCAGTCCCAAACATGCTCAATGGGGGACAGATCCGGAGATCTTGCTGGCCAGGGTAGTTGACTTACACCTTCTAGAGCACGTTGGGTGGCACGGGATACATGCGGACGTGCATTGTCCTGTTGGAACAGCAAGTTCCCTTGCCGGTCTAGCAATGGTAGAACGATGGGTTCGATGACGGTTTGGATGTACCGTGCACTATTCAGTGTCCCCTCGACGATCACCAGTGGTGTACGGCCAGTGTAGGAGATCGCTCCCCACACCATGATGCCGGGTATTGGCCCTGTGTGCCTCGGTCGTATGCAGTCCTGATTGTGGCGCTCACCTGCACGGCGCCAAACACGCATACGACCATCATTGGCACCAAGGCAGAAGCGACTCTCATCGCTGAAGACGACACGTCTCCATTCGTCCCTCCATTCACGCCTGTCGCGGCACCACTGGAGGCGGGCTGCACGATGTTGGGGCGTGAGCGGAAGACGGCCTAACGGTGTGCGGGACCGTAGCCCAGCTTCATGGAGACGGTTGCGAATGGTCCTCGCCGATACCCCAGGAGCAACAGTGTCCCTAATTTGCTGGGAAGTGGCGGTGCGGTCCCCTACGGCACTGCGTAGGATCCTACGGTCTTGGCGTGCATCCGTGCGTCGCTGCGGTCCGGTCCCAGGTCGACGGGCACGTGCACCTTCCGCCGACCACTGGCGACAACATCGATGTACTGTGGAGACCTCACGCCCCACGTGTTGAGCAATTCGGCGGTACGTCCACCCGGCTTCCCGCATGCCCACTATATGCCCTCGCTCAAAGTCCGTCAACTGCACATACGGTTCACGTCCACGCTGTCGCGGCATGCTACCAGTGTTAAAGACTGCGATGGAGCTCCGTATGCCACGGCAAACTGGCTGACACTGACGGTGGCGGTGCACAAATGCTGCGCAGCTAGCGCCATTCGACGGCCGACACCGCGGTTCCTGGTGTGTCCGCTGTGCCGTGCGTGTGATCATTGCTTGTACAACCCTCTCGCAGTGTCCGGAGCAAGTATGGTGGGTCTGACACACCGGTGTCAATGTGTTCTTTTTTCCATTTCCAGGAGTGTATTTCCTCACGCTCCCCGTAAACGTGCGCTGTTAAGTTCAGGATCTTAACATCCCCCTCACTTAACGAACGCAGTCTAATGTATGAAACGATGATGTTTAAATTATCTCGTACATCTCAAAAAAAGCAACGGGAGTTGCACTGTCTTTTACAATAATCACTGTGATTCACGGTCAGTAGGGGTATTCTGTACGAAAATGGTGCTCGAATGGATTTGAACCCTTCATGCGAATACAAAACTAACAATATTAAAATAATATAGACTGCGTAAGTGCTTATCAATGACTGTAGTGTACACGCAGTACATCATAACTGTGCAGAGGAGTGTTCCTTAAAAACGAGATGACATTTAATGGAAATGCGGTAGACGCCACTTATTCGAAAGGTGGAAAAAAATGTATAAACTCCTCTCGGTTCAGCGTCACATCCTTCCTCGACATTGTTGTTATCTGTGCCATCTGTGGAAGAGTGAATGGAATTGCTCTTGGGTACAGTTGTATTGCCAAGGAGCTGCCACCCTTCTTTATCCATTCCTCCTCTCCCATTTCTCTGTCCACCTCCTCCACTCCCTTTCTCTGTCCAGCTGCTACTTCCCCCTCTCTCTGTCCTGCTCTCTCCTCTGTGCCCATTTTCTCCTCCCCACATCTCACTGTCCGTCTGATCGTCGCCCTCCGTCCACCCTATCCACCTCATCTTTCCTTTCTCTGTCCATCTCGTCCTTTCCCCTCTCCCTGTCCAAATACTCCTCCGCCTCTCTCTATCCATCTCCTCCTGTCTACTACCTCCTCCCATTTGTGTCCGACCATCTCTTCACTTTATCGCCCCCTCCTCAATACGCCACCAAATTTGGTTCAAATCGATTCAGTGTTAGGAGAAGATGTGGAAAATACTTGCACAGATTCACTTTGGTAATATGCATGGATATTACCTTCCGCACTCACTTTAGTTTCTCAGGCTTCTTTAACATCATCTTCTGTGTGGTGTCCAGCGTTACTCCACTTCTCTGGCGTTATTTGTGTCACAGCCTTCTCTGGCAAGTTCGTCGAGTCACAGAATGCCTTCAAAAGCTACCTTAATAATGTCACTCAAAACTCGACGTTACGCAACAACATGACTTCCTCTTCATTTTAATCTTTCGTGTATTATAATTTAATATTTCCCTGAGACATTTAAGTCTCTTTATTATCTACGATAATGATCGAAGCTGACGAAATGCGTTAAAGTTCCTGCTGCGCCCGGGGCTTGAACCCCAGTCTTTTTGCTTGCTAGGCAGAAACGCTACCAATTACGCCAGCGCAGTACGATGGTCAACATTGCTGCACGAACTACCTGAGTGCCCTCCCCAACACAAACTTCAATTCATTTTTCCTTTACATGTTGTCACTGCTGCCAGGACTCTCCGATATTGGCAAGCACCCCAGCACTGAGCGTAAGGGGACGTCCTTGAACCATTTGGTGATCTTATAGATCTTATAATTAAAAGTTTCCCTGAGACATTTAAGTCTCTTTTTACTACCTACGATAACTGCGGTGCTGTAAATGTTAGCATTTCTGCCTAGCAAGCAAGAGGGCCCGGGTTCGAGTCCCGGCCGCAGTACAAATTTTAATTCATTTCATCTGCTTCGATCAGTTTCGTGTATTACTGTTATTGTTGTTGTTGTTATTAAGTTGTTTTGCTGGCAGTGAATAATTCTGCCTTTCGAAGACTACCGCCCATTATTAACAGTCTCCATCTTTGTGCTTCATGTCTATGTATTTATTTCACAGGATAGTCACCATGGTGACCATCATTTTTCTCCCAACAAGAGACCAGTTTGTTGCTACCGTCACTACAGAATGTTTGATTTCGTTGACACATAACATCACCACTACTTGCACCGCTTCATGTTTATCAAAGAGAAGTCTTAGAACGTGTTCTTAATGTTATGGAAAAAATGAAAATCGAATGGGGCCAAGTCGGGACTGTATGGAGAATGACCGATGTCAGTGAGCGATGGCGTCTGATTGTTGCAGAAGGTGCAGCGCTCGTGTGTAGTTTGACACTGCCATGCTAAGGAGAGGTGCTCCTTGTATTGAAGAACTCTTCGAATTCGTGCTTTCACTCCTCTGAGGATCTCTCACGCATTGACATAGTTACATTAGACACCACCATGTAAAATACTACAATTGGTAGTCCTGTAGCGGCAGAAAGTTGGAACTTGCGTCAGTGAAGTGGGGAAGTCAACCGAGTAATAAGCACGGCATGCAATACCTCAACCGATATTGAGAAAAGCATAAAAAATCCAACAGCATTACCTTTCAGCGTACTCTTCTGTGTGACGGCGAATAGCATTTTATCGGAATCAATCAAAGCTCGTTACTCGTTGCATTGTCTTCCTCTTTTTACCTTGTGTTCGTACCTTACATGAACCAGTCCTTCCTATTCTGTGCAGTATTTTCCTTACAAACTTCCACGAATGTGTTTCATGAATCTTCAAAGTGTCTGCTTTTCTTTCTACTAACTTCGTTAGCACCGAGCACACAAACTCACTTGTCTGACCTCGCAAAACGTGAACATCTCGCTGAACTAAGGAGCCACACTTTTCTGCACACTCCAGCTGCAAGCTTCATACATTCTGTAGCGCAAAGTAAACTCACCGGACAAAAAACAAATCACACGACGAAAACAGATAACAACTGTTGGGTTACCGGCTGTAATCGTCTCACAGCTACTACCTGCCGTAGCAGAGCGATTTGACAACTGTATGGAACAGAAGGCACGAGCAAGCGCTCCTCTGGTAGGTTGTAGGCTTCTTTCTCAGCACGAGGTTGGGAGACAAACGGTGTCGTTCTTCTAACACATTATAATCGTATACACGCGAAAGGCATAGAGCTGTGTCCTTGCTGTCCATAGACTTACCCCGTTACAAGAATTACAATACTTCTGGTAAACTTACTTCATCACTGACAGTTCAGTTGTGATGTTTAAATTTTCTTTCTACGAAATCGACACTGTGTCTCTGGAAGTCTCCCACTGTTATTACAATTTACGGCTCAAATGGTTCAAATGGCTCTAAGCACTATGGGACTTAACATCTGAGGTTCCGGACTGAAGCGCCTAGAACCGCTCGGCCACAGAGGCCGGCTACAATTTATGCAGTAGACTATGTTTAAACAGTGAACGATTTTGGGTCAGAGTACTTCTTTTGTTTACTCGTCTCTTCTAGAGTGTTCTCGCTAACAGCGAAGGTTGGAGGGGAATTAGTGTAGGAACACTTTGCACACAAAGAAATGTACTGACGTCCTTGTTTAAACTCTAAGTTTTCAGGTAAAACGCTAAACTTTCTGACAAAGTTCCTGCAGTCTCCAGCGGAAAAAGGAATGTACGAGCAAAGTTATATTCACCGGCCGGAACTCACGGCAATCTCACAGATGAAAACGATTCTCAGACGTTTCCCGTTAGTGCACTTCCATATTAAAATCTTTGAAATACGACGAAATCGAAAGTGAATCACAGCCGAGAAAAAGCAAAGTTAACGAAGATGAAACAACATTGTAGGTGCACAGTTATTCGGAGTGTTAGCTAGTATTTTCTATTTGAAAGTTTACTTATTATTCACCGGTTTGAAACAGAGCATCCTGCCCGAGCACATTGCAAGTAAAAGTCCAGAAAACTTTTCGTAATTCCTCTTGACTTTTCTCATATCGACTCTGATGATAAAAGAATAAAGTCTGTTGCAGGCACAGCAATGGTGTGTTGCCTCACACGTCCTCTACAGCCTGGTTGCCCCATAAATACACCACAAACTGGAACACTTGAGCAAACTGCAGCCTCAGCTGTCTCCTACAGAATGTTTTTCTAGATTCTATCTCTAGGTGGTGGTAAAATCGTTCTCGTGCACATCCTTTCCTCCCAAGATTACTAGCCCTAAACAAAAAGCAGGAGAATACCTGTAGTATATAAAACAGCAGAGGTGAACTGACAGAACATATCGCTGGCCCTTTATGCATGTGAGGGCTGCTTTGTTATTGGAACATTAGTAAGGGAAATGCTGTTATCAAAGAACTAGGACTGTATCAACAAACAGTTTTTACGCTGTATAAAGATGCAGAAAATGACAGGGCCAAAACTGGTTTTTAACCACATGTTACGAGCAAAGATAACACTCAAGATCACGTCACCTTTAATAACCTAAAACTGAAAGGAAATGAGATAACGTCTCCAACGACATCTTGCTTCCCACTATTAAGAAATGTCCGCTGAAAAATTACTTAAGTGAGATTTTAAGGGGTGACTCTCGCAGGTTCTTTAGTTTAGCCGTTCAAAATGTTCAAATGTGTGTGGAATCTTATGGGCTTAACTACTAAGGTCATCAATCCATAAGGTTATACGCTACTTAACCTAAATTATCCTAAGGACAAACACACACACACACACCCATGCCCGAGGGAGGACTCGAACCTCCGCTGGGACCAGCCTCACAGTCCATGACTGCAGCGCTCTAGACCGCTCGGCTAATTAGCCGTTCAAAGTTGTGTGAATTCCTAAGGGACCAAACTGCTTAGGTAATCGGTCCCTAGACTTACACATTAATTTAACTAATTCAAACTAACTTACACTAAGAACAACACACACATCCATACCCGAGGGAGGACTCGAACCTCCGGCGGCAGGAGCTTAGCCGTCTCCATTTTATAAAGTATCTGTTGGTATTCGCCTTAAAGTATTTAACGTAACTACGAAGAACCTAAATATGGAAGGCCAGATAGGGACTTGAACCCTGTACCTTCTGAATGCCATCCTAGTGTCTCAAACCATTGTGCCACCTCGTTCTGTATACGTACATGGCATTCTCGAATGTTCTGAGTAGTTAATTTTTCGACGAATATCACTTGAGCAAATATCGGAATACTCACAATATGACTGTAACATAAGGGTTGCTTAAAAAATGGTTCAAATGGCTCTGAGCACTATGGGACTTAACATCTGTGGTCATCAGTCCCCTAGGACTTAGAACTACTTAAACCTAACTAATCTAAGGACATCACACACATCCATGCCCGAGGCAGGATTCGAACCTGCGACCGTAGCAGCCGCGCGGTTCCGGACTGAGCGCCTAGAACCGCTAGACCACCGAGGCCGGCGGTTGCTTAAAGACAAAAAGTGAAGAGATATATTAGGCACTATGTAAAACGACAGTGTAAAACGCAATTTTAACATAAAAATGTGAAATTGAATCGAACCCGGGCCATTGGGAGAGGCGAGTGGTGGCGTGCCACTTTCTCGGTGGCCTATTGCCAGATGTTTTAGAGGGTAATAGATCAGCAGAACGTGCTGGCCAACATTCGAACAGCCCCTGTATTAAAGTAGATCAGCACAGCACGTTTTGTCTTGCACTATGATGCTGAAAGATAACATTGTGGAAACTTTGACGATATGGCACAGCCACATATTTAAACATTGCGAAATATACGGACCGACATTATAACAAGTACACTTTTGACCATTAAATTTCAACACTATGAAGATTACAAAGCAACAAAATTTTAGTTGCACAGCGTAGTAGAAAGATACATTAACAAAATCGGAGGTGATTTGGTGCTGCACAAGGTAAAAAAATGTAAATGTGTGACTTGGGCCTCCCGTCCGGTAGACCGTTCGCCGGGTGCAAGTGTTTCGATTTGACGCCAATTCGGCGACTTGCGCGTCGATGGGGATGAAATGATGATGATTAAGACAACACAACACCCAGTCCCTGAGCGAAGAAAGTCTTCGACCCAGCCGGGAATCGAACCCGGGCCCTTGGGAGAGGCGAGTGGTGGCCTGCCACTTTCTCGGTGGCCTATTGCCAGATGTTTTAGAGGGTAATAGATTCGCAGAACGTGCTGGCCAACAGTCGAACAGCCCCTGTATTGAAGTAGATCAGCACAGCACGTTTTGTCTTGCACTATGATGCTGAAAGATAACATTGTGGAAACTTTGACGATATGGCACAGCCACATATTTAAACACATTATAAGAAGACCTGGTGTCCACATTAACAGCTATGTGAACCAGAGGTGATCACATTGTGTGCACAATGTTACCCCATAGCATCATGCCAGGTGTTGCTCCTGTATGATGATGATGTATGCAGTTTCGCAACGATCATTCTTCTTGGAGAATTCACATTCGGATACGTCCATTGTGATGCTAAGCTCAGAACTGAGACCAGCCTTAAATGACGTTGCTTCTTCTATGTCCAGTGCTTCTCGTAGGGTAGACACTGCAGGCACAGCTCTTTCTATTGCCATTTAAAAGGTAAGTCATAACAATGGTCCCTGTGCTTACAGTTTATGCTCCTTCACACATCGCAGCATTGCCCGTGCACGTACTTTTCTAGCTGTAAACCAGCACTTTCCTTAACTCGAACTACATGCCATGGTTCTATAATCCTACATGACCGAACGAACATTATTGTAAGATTTCGTCACGATGCACGCACGATAAAAGAGCACCACTTGGGCCTCAACCGAATCTGAGCCTTATACAAAAGTCATATGAGTATGGGTTAACTGAAATGTTTGTTTCATTCTGAAAGGGTTCTCTCGCTTAAAGATTAATAGCAAAGGCCCAATACTGAGCCCGAACCACCTTGGGAACACTAGATCAGAGCACAGCCATTCCAATACAAACAAGTTTGTTGTTGGGTTTAAGTCTTCTTCTGGGCTACTCAGGAATGCAGATAGCAATTCCTAGCATTATTCACGAGAAAATCTGTCTTTCAAGCCGCGAGGGAACTCGCAAGCTGCAGTTCTAAGTTCCATAAGGAGAAATACATGAAATCTATGTGAAAGTTACCACGGTACCTAGCAGTTGCTGCCAAGTGACGTTTTGAGTCAAAAAAGTGGAAATTTTATCATCCTGCAGGAAGACTGCTGTTGATGATCGTTCATTGGGTGAGACTGCAAATTGAAACCATTATTAAGTAGTTGGTATTGTAACGCCGGAAATGCATATCCTCCTATTTCCATCTATTGTACTATAATTTTTTTTCCTTATTTTGCTACCTGAAGGTATGACGTTTCCGTGTCTTTGTATATTCTAATTGTTTTACTGTTTGTATATATATATATATATATATATATATATATATATATATATATATATATATATATATATATATATATGCATTTATGTCGATGTATAATTGGTTTGTTTTGTAAATATTATTTGTATTTTTACACTGGGTCTGGCCTAGGGAAAACCATGCTATCGAACGACTACATCGATAGGTCGTGTGGAGAACCAAAGTGCTTAGGATCTTTGGTAGTGTTAGCTCTGCCGCGTGGAGCGCTGGCAGAGCAGTCGGGCTGGAGTAGGACGGTGGAGCAGGTGTGTGACGCTCCCGCGAGTTGCACGCTTTCGGGGTTTGGCAGCATGTAATTATCTGGCGCACATCAAGAGCCCGTTTCACCTAGTGACCGTGTCGAGAAGGCGCGCCAACATCCAGCTTCTGCAACAACGACGGCCGACAATGAGTGACTGTCGCCACCTCCTCGATCGACGACTTCAAACCTTCAATCAACCAGCAAGGAAGACTGGAAACACGTTAAAGTTTTAGAACTGTATGGCAGACCTCTGCTTTTAAAATTGTTCCATTTGCCTCTTTAAATTACAGCAACGTAGCATGAACCTTTGTTGCTCATTGTCCCAATTGCATTACCAAGCAGGGTCCCTTCCTTTTCCGGAATGAACCCGAGTGTCGTTGAAATTCAAACGCCAGCATTAAAGTAATATCATTCTATTTCACTGCTTTAATTTCAAAGTTCAATTAAGGTTTTCATAGCTGGCTATAATATTTAGATTACACAAGCACAAATTAAGAGTGCGAGTTTTGTTACCATATTTTAGCTTACTTTTGACTGCAGCTCAGCTTGGTACGTACTAAATTTTATTATTGTTAATTGTTGGAAATCATTTAATTCAAGTTCAAAGTTAAATCTCTTATTTCTAAATTGCGTAGATTCAAGTAGCTTTTGAAATGATTGTTGAGGTAGCCCAAGACTAACCTTATTTTATTGAATTTCGTAGTGCTTCAGAAACAAAGTTCACTATTAATTTCCGTCACTAAATTAACTTTCAATTTTCCGGTTTTATTAATTCTTTTGCTAAATTAAGTCAGAATGTGGCGAAAATCATTACTTCTGACAAACATTCAGGTTTCACACAGCACGTATCAACCTTCAGTTCCCACGCTTTTAGTGCTAATTATATGTGCATTGATCTTTCATTTTCAGTTATTATAGTAGTTGTCCATAGGACTGGGGACCGTAATTTTCCCCAAATCTCAAATATCTAATTAACGCCAATTAATTGTTAACGTAACGACCGCACATTTACTTTCTTTATCAACTTTACCCCTTTTCAAAATTAATTTCCACTAATTTCATTTGCAATTTTCCTTTCATTTAAATGTAACCCTTTCCTCCCTCTTTACCGACAAATTAACTTCGGTGACGATTGCTTTTCCCAAATTTCCATTAGGTACATACTGTCATTAAGGTCGATAAGTGAGCGGGAGGTTACAGTATGATGGGAAATTCAGCACCTTGGAGTATAAAGTGGTGGACAATGAACAAAACTGCCAAGCAATGAATCCTTGGAAAAGAAGAAGACACACAGATGGCTGAGAAGAAATGACTAGCATATTGCTTCACGCAAAGTATTCTACCTTTTCCTTCTGGTGGCGTGTCAGCCTCTTCTGCATTCGTTTCGATGTCTTTCGTAACTTGGTCACGTAGTCATTTTCCATCCCATATCTAATGCACTTATGGTCCTGTGTTTCAGTCTGTAGGTATCCGACTGAGTAACCCTGGTGTGGCTTAATCGTTCTTTGAGTTAACCACACAAACAATAGTGGCCGTGTATGCACTGTAACATCCAACAGAACACCAGACTGCCCTCTACCTGGAGACGAATCAGGTAGGAAATAAGAAGATACCCTAAGGGAGTCTCCTCACAACTGTGGAGGGTTGAAGAGTAATTAAGCAGAATATGCGAATTTAACCCTTAACTACTCTAGTGAAATGCTCATACGCTAACACTCTAGTGGGGTCTTGGAGTACCTGAATACCTTAAACGAAACTGCAATTTAAGGAAATTTTATTTTTAATTGCATTTTATCACTGAATATTATAAACATTTTACGCATTTGAGGTATGATTACAAACAATTTTGGTAAACTGAAAATCTGTAATCGGGACAAACATGTTTTGAACATTTTTCACACATTGTTTTGGTTTTTCTTGTCCGAATTTCTTGCACACATGTAGCATTTTGCTTTCCTCATGGGTTCTGGCTCTGAAGATGTTGAGGCAAGAGGAGTACCACCAATTTTAACAACAACGTCTCTCAGTTCACGAGAAAGCACTAGAATATCTCGAAGTTGTATATGGGGTTTTACTAAATCCATTCCAAGCCTCTGTAGCAATTCTCTTCTTTTTAAATCATCAGTTTCATCTAGTTTTTTGGTGCACTGAAGTAAAATACCAGCACTGACTCCTACTGTGTTTAAAATGGCCTACAATAGAGACTCTGGCCATATGCGTGCACGTCGCGATAGCGAATAGTTGGCGTACATTTGGTCCAGTGCGTCCACTCCTCCTTTTGTGGCATTGTAATCAATGACCATTTCAGGTCTTCTCTTTTGAGTACTAATTTTCTGATCGTGGTGCATAGATGAAAGCAACAGAACAGCTCGACCTTTCCGAGGTGCATAAGAACAAATTGTCTTTCCTTCGTTATGCCCAAATAATACAGATTATACGGGGCGCTTTCTGTTTGGTTTGAATTTTTCTGGGATCTGCCGTTTATTTAGCTTTAGAATGCCTAAGACAATCAACTTTTTGGCATCGAGTTAATCACAGGGTTCAAGTGAGATGAACCAGTTGTCTACTGTCACATTTCTCTTGCTTCCCTCAATTGGAGTTATTAATTTCAAAACATCCTGTGTTGGAATTGAATATATACTTTCATTTTTTTTCCTTTACTGTGTAGACAAATGCATTGCATAAATATAATGTTCGTGAATCACAAAGTAACATAACTTTGAGGCTGTATTTGGCTGGCTTCTTAGGCATATATATGCGAAATTTGCACCAACCATGAAAGGGTACTAACATATCATCGGTTATCACATTCGCTCTTGGAGTATAATACTTTTGAAATTTGTCTATAAAGAGTTCCAAGACATCTCTAATAGCTGCAAGTCTGTTATCAGCCTTCCCAACTTCTCTTGTAGTAGCACAATCGAAACGCAAACAAGACAAAATGAATAAAAATCTATGAACGCTCATAGTGGCTCAAAACACATCACGACCAATTCCATCAATAGCAAAAAGTCCAACTACATTTTCGTGATTAGATTTCATTACTCCAGATAAATGAAACAGAACTAGAAATGCTCTCGGTTCTATTACATCTAGCGGCATTATGAATGCTATTTGAGGAGCCCTGTATTTGTTTCACGTGTCATGTACTTGACGTTTGTATTGGTACTAGTTGTAATAAATTTTCAGTAATGAACAATTCCGAAGCAGATAATATGTCAGTTGAATCAAGCGTTTTTGCTTCAGGTCTAGTGCCTGGAAGGCGACTGACTATATTCTGAGAACGGTTAGGAGTTGTAGGAGGAGCTTCTTTTGACCACTTGTAGCACTGCTTTTTTCCAAAAAAATATTTGTCAGTGGAAGGCGTAATACACGCCTCTTCATCTGATTCTTCACAACTACTTTCTGCTTTCAGAGGTAGACTGATGATCACTTAATATAAATTCATCCTCATCTGCTGTGCTCCCCTCATGAGATTGCAAAAACGCAGGATTATTCACTGTTCTTTCCAAGTCGTCATCTGTTAATGACTGCGATGATGCCATTCTGAAAAATAATACATACATACATAACCTTAAAAACTGACGTTATCATTGAATTTTCTTTTTGAAGAACCCTGACTTCAGTCGTTTAAAACACTAATTGAGATAATGAAAAACAACTTACGTTAATACTCTGGTGGGGTATTCTGAGACCTCTTTCTCATTATCTCACAAAATATTACCGGGAACACCGCATCCAACAAGCCGCGTTAAACGGCATCTCTTCATTGAGGACTACCAAGAATTCCGGGGCGATCTGTTGATCCGTTCACATACTATGTATGTATTATATACATATCGCCGGGGGTTCTCCAGGACCCCACTAGAGTAGTTGAGGGTTAAGCCCCTCAGCGGCCTCCTCAAAACTGCGGAAAGTGAAAAATGAAGACTGATGGCAGTCAACAAGTAGTCACGTAATACAAGAGGGGACTGACTTCTCTCACCGTTACTGCATGAGCCGCACGTGCCGGAAAGTATTGATGACCTCTTCAAGAGGCGACACGAAGTGGTTTATTCCCTCCTCCACTCTACCCCCGCTCTCCCTTCCACCAAACTGATTGAATTACTGGGTCACTTCTACGCCCAGTCAAACTGGCCTTGATATTATATTTGTACTGTTGATCTATGGATGCAAATGGTTCAAATGGCTCTGAGCACTATGGGACTCAACTGCTGAGGTCATTAGTCCCCTAGAACTTAGAACTAGTTAAACCTAACTAACCTAAGGACATCACAAACATCCATGCCCGAGGCAGGATTCGAACCTGCGACCGTAGCGGTCTTGCGGTTCCAGACTGCAGCGCCTTAAACCGCACGGCCACTTCGGCCGGCATCTGTGGATGATAATGATACTAAACAGGAATGTTTAAGTTTATTTAGTACTCATTTTTCATTTAATTTACAACTTTTGATGCAAAATTTGTAAATTTGTTGTAAAATCTTATGGGACCAAACTGCTTAGGTCATCGGTCCCTAAGCTTACAAACTACTTAATCTAACTTAAACTAACTTAACACTATGGACAATACACACACCCATGCCCTAGGGAGGACTTGAACCAACGATGGTGGGGAGCCGCGCCTTTGGTGCACAGTGTGCGGCTGTTTGGTTACTAATACATGAATCAATTTTTTATTCACTATGGTATTTCTGTCCTCTCAGAAACAAGTCGCCTGAGGCTGTTAATGTTAGTGCATGACGTTGATTATGGTCCTCTTGAGCTCATCGGTTCCATATTCCCATGGCAATCGTGGCGCCGTATCCTTCGCGAGCAGCAGACATGGCGGAACGTTGAATGACAGACCTGGTAAACACCAACTTCCCACTGTCGAATTGCGGAACAAGCTGGTAGACGATACTTCTCTTTACATTAGTCACTAAGAACGAACAGTTGAATGGGATTTCTGAATGAGACTCTCGCTATAAAAAAGGGTGAACAGCTGCCTTTTTTTATTTTTTTCAATCAGTAGCCTTCTGACTGGCGCGCCACGAATTCCTCTCCTGTGTCAAACTTTTCATGTCAGAGTAGCGCTAGCAACTCTTGTCCTCAATTATTTTCTGGATATATCCCATTCTCTGTTTCCCTCTACAGTTTTTCCCCTTACAGCTGCCTCTATCATATCAGTAATCTCTTGACGTCTTAACAGATGTCCTATCATCCTGCTCCTTCTTCTTATCAGTGTTTTCCATATATTGCTTCCCACGCCCATTCCACGGAGAATGTCCTCATTCTTTACCTTATCGATCCACCTAATTTTCAACATTCTCTTGTAGCTTCACATCTCTAATTCTTGTATTCCGTTTCGGTTTTCCCACTGTCCATTACTCACTACCATACAACACTGTGCTCCAAACGTATATTCTCAGAAATTTCTTCCTGAAATTAAGATCTGTATTTGATAGTACTAGACTTCTCGCGGACAGCATTGTCCCTGTTGCTAGAGCTAGTCTGCTTTCTATGTCATCCTTGCTCCGTCCGTCATGGGTTATTTTGCTGTTTAGGTAGCATAATTCCTTAACTTCATCTGTTTCATGATCAGCAATTATGACATTAAGTTTCTCTCAGTTCTCATTACTGATACTTCTCCTTTATTTCGTATCTCTTCGATTTACCCTCAGTCAATATTCTGTGTTCATTAGACTGTTCATCCCGTTCAACAGATCCTGAAATTCTTCAATTTAACTGAGGTTAGCAAAGTCATCAGCGAATCGTGCCATTGATAAACTTTCACCTTGAATTTTAATCCCATTCTTTAATCTTTCTTTTACTTCCGTCGTTGCTTCTTCAGCGTATAGATTGAACAAAAGGGGTGAAAGACTACATCCCTGCCTCACACTCTTTTTAGTCCGTTCGTCTTCCGCTCTTATTGTCCCCTCTTCTCTTGATTCTTGTATGTATTGAATATTACTAGCTTTGCCGGCCGGCGTGGCCGAGCGGTTTAGGCGCTTCAGTCTGAAACCGCGCGACCGCTATGGCCGCATGTTCGAATCCTGCCTCGGACATGGATGTGTGTGATGTCCTTAGGTTAGTTAGGTTTAAGTAGTTCTAAGTTTTAGGGGACTGATGACCTCAGATGGTAAGTCCCATAGTGCTCAGAGCCATTTGAACCATTACCAGTTTTTCCCGACTGCTTACCCTACTTCTCTCGGGATTTCGAACATCTTACACCGTTTTACATTGTCGAACGCTTTTTCCAGGTCGACAGATCCTATAAACCTATTTTGATTTTTCTTCAGTCTTGCTTCCATCACCAACCGCAATGTCATAATTTCCTCTGTGGTGCCTTTAACTTTTCTAAAGCCAAATTTATCGTCATTTAACAGATCCCCAATTTTCTTTTGATTTGTTCTGTATATTATTGTTGTCAGCAACTTGGATGCATGAGCTGTCCCTACAAGTGTGGTTTTATGCAACACTCAATATTATATCTGGCGTTCATAAACAACGAGCGAGATTTTGATATGGTCTTGCTCGCTACGTACAAACTGTTAGTCTTATCGAAAAAATGAATAGGATCGTTTGTAGGAAATTTAATGTTGTTAAATTTTGTGCATGGAAATGCTTTCGCTAGAGTCCGTAGTTTTGGAGTTATTCAAGTAAAACGTTCAAAAGTGATCTTCAAATGCACTCATGCTCAGCCCCACTGGTCAGGATTTGTAGTACGTTGCTCATGGCAGTCCCCTTTACCAGTGTACACAAATTCGGGACTACTGACTGTCGTTATTACGCACCGGCTTAGTCGAGTATTTACAAACTGTAAAATTGACGTTTGTGTAAATTTTACCTAGCTATTTAGTGATTTTTAATAGCATAAAATAAAAAATTATATCATTGTATTCGTCACCTCATCTGCCTAAAATACTACTGTGACTGTAAGTATAAAATGTAGTACGAATTGTCAGCGTGATTAGTTTTAGCGTAATATCTACCGAAGTTATTTTGTTTTCATTACCCTCACAAATACGTTTTACTTGAATAACTCCAAAACTACGGCCTCTAGCGAAAGCATTTCCATGCACAAAATTTAACAACATTAAATTTCCTACAAAAGATCCTGTTCATTTTTTCGATAAGACTAACAGTTTACGAAATACTATGCAGGCGGCGTAATAGCCCGATCAATAGAGACCAAAAAAAAAGGCGAATACCGGAAATAGTTCGCCGGCCGGTGTGGCCGAGCGATTCTAGGCGCTTCAGTCTGGAACTGCGCGACCGCTACGGTCGCAGGTTCGAATCCTGCCTCGGGCACCGAGCGAGGTGGCGCAGTGACTAGCACACTGGACTCGCATTCGGGAGGACGACGGTTCAAACCCGCGTCCGGCCATCCTGACTTAGGTTTTCCTTGATTTCCCTAAATCGCTCCAGGTAAATACCGGGATGGTTCATGTGAAAGGGCACGGCCGACTTCCTTCCCCGTCCTTCCTTAATCCGATGAGACCGATGACCACGTAGTCTGGTCTCCTTCCCCAAACAACCAAACCAACCTGCCTCGGGCATGGATGTGTGTGATGTCGTTAGGTTAGTTAGGTTTAAGTAGTTCTAAGTTCTAGGGGACTTATGACCTCAGATGTTAAGTCCCATAGTGCTCAGAGCCATTTGAACCATTTTGAATCGGGAATAGTTCGTGTAGTCGGAAACTTTTGTACAGTGGTAGGAGAGAGTGCCACGAACTACATAGCAGACATCCTGACTGGTGAGGAATGGTACGCGGGTGGAGATGCGTTTGAAGATAATTTTTGTACCGTTTTTCTTGAATAACTCGAAAATTACAGCCACTAGTGTAAAGGTATCCCAGTACAAAATTTAGCATACAAAATTTAGCTTCATTAAATTTCCTACAAAAAATCCTGTTAATGTTTTCTGTAGGATTAATAGTTTGCGCGTAGAGAGCGAGAGAATAAGTAAATGTCACGCGTGGTTCATGAAGGCCAGATATAATACAGTTGCTCGCATAAAATGACATCGATAGAGACAACTGAATCACCCTGTATCATGTATATGACGTTATTCTTGCCTGCATCATGCAATTGTGTTGAAACGTTAATCCTTTTCATGACCAAACATGCACTGCAATTAATGTCAATTTGAAATTTGTTTCATGCAGTCCCATGGAAAAGTTCTTCAACAACAGAGTTTTCTAGAGATACTGAAATCCACTTGAGCAATTATAGCCGCTTAGAGTGAAAAATATTTTGAAATTGCTGAAAGGCATGGTGTTCTTCAAAAGGTGCCGAGATCACCATGCCATCCCGAAATTCACCAGGATATGGTCGCAGATTCATACTAGTAAAGCAAGAATCCTTTACCTTCGGGCTGTCCACGCTTTCTTAAGGGAAATGATACAACTACTACCCAGCTTCATAGATTGCAACAACAGGCATCTGCATAGCAAGCATTTATGGTCATCATCCAATTTATCAGCGAATGACTAGCATAACATCGAGAGAATGGCTCACAAGCAAGCTAGCATGGAGAAAGATTTAGTCAGTAGCCGACAGAAAAAACAAATCTGATGAGTTAACAAGGAACAAACAACATGCGTAGCCAATTGTGAATGCAGCCTGCACAGTGGCAGACCATCAGCGAGGCAGCGACGCCATTTCCGTACAAAGGATTAAACTTTGAGGTTACGCCCACGAAGATTTCTATGGAGGAGATCTGTGGAGACGTTGCTCCAACAAGTACCACAAGTCGAAGCAGAAAATATAAAGCAGGAAACCGCTAGAATCCTACGCGAAGAAAAGACACTCAGATATATTACACGTGAAGAAAGACAGATCTCAAACAGCTCAAGGATGACAAGAGTACATTTGTCCTTCATACGGGTAAAGAAAACACTACATTTGTGATGGACATCTCTGAATATGAAACGAAAATGGACGAGTTACTGAGCGACCCCGTTTACAGAGAACTAAGGAGTGATCCGACGGCGAGGGAAGCCAAGATTACAAAGGCTCTTGTAAAGGACTCGAGAATTCCGGGATGAGAGTTTCGACTAGGGAACTGATCCTGCTATGGCCAAGAGACTCACCACTGAAGTTCCCATACCTCCTAGAATTTATAGAGTATCTAAACTCTATAAGGGGGGTTACCCTCTGAGGCCTATATGAACGGAATCGTTCACCTACCTACTACATAGCAACATACGGCACTTGAATTGCACCGTCTAGTCGGACATACAGATTCTTAGTGAAGGAGTGTTTCCACTTTGAACATCTGTTAAAGGAACGGCGGATATAGTCAACTAACATCATGGTTACTTTTGATATCAAGTCTGTCTTCACCAGGATACCCATAGAGGAGACAATTCGCATCCTATAGGAGCAGATACCCCAGATACATATGATTTGAAGCGCTGATGCCTCTCATCGATGTACTACACCTGCTGGGTAAATGTTATGAGCATTTACATAATGGGACCCCCACCCCCACTTCCCAGTCGTTGCGGACAAGTTCGTGGAAGGTTTTGAGCAGAAGGCCCTAGCTTCTCCACTGCTATTCCTCTGTTGACGGTTATGGCATTTAGACGACACAATCATATTTGGACACACGGGGAAGCGGAATTGGGAAACTTCCTTCAGCACTTAAACAGGTCGCATACGAATGTACAGTTCACACATGACACAAATACAACGGTGAGTTACCATTTTTGGATGTGAATGCATAGAGAACCGCCGATGGCAGACTGGGGTACAAAGTGTACTGGAAGCCAACCCACACGTATCGGCATCTGCAGGCGGAGAGCCACCATCACCCTGCTCGGAAGTATTCTGTAGTGCATACACTGTCTGCCCATGCCTACCGGATAAGTGCTACTAATAACGCAAGAGTTGCGGGAGCTATACCACACCCTTCGCGTCAAAGGGTACGGTAACAAAATTACAAGAAAGCCAGTAAAACGAAACAAGCAGGCAAGGAAGAGAAGCTTCCGCTCGTGCACTTACCGTCTGTGATGGACGTCAGTGAGCGCGGTTGGCTACGTCCTCCAAAGATGAAATTACAAACCAATATTCTGAGGCAGCAACTGAAACCACGAGATGACAGGTTCCACCAAGGATGCTGTGAGAAACCTTAATACTGAGACCTGAGTTTCTCCCGGCGTATTCAGTGTTCAGATAACTAACAGGGATGCAGCCGGGTGACGCCGTTGACAATTGCCGGTATTTCGGCAGGTGCACACAGCAAGCAAGCGGTTTGCAAGGGAATCTCGAGTTTCAAAGTGATTCCGGAAAGATAATACTATACTATACATACAGCCGGCTGATGTGGCCTAGCGGTACCAGGCGCTTCAGTCTGGAACCGCGCGACTGCTACGGTCGCAGGTTCGAATCCTGCCTCAGGCATGGATGTGTGTGATGTCCTTTGGTTTGTTAGGTTTAAGTAGTTCTAAGTTCTAGGGGACTGATGACCTCAGATGTTAAGTCCCATAGTGCTCAGAGCAATATGAACCATTTTTTGATAACACACACACACACACACACACACACACACACACACACACACTAGCATCAAGAACTAGAGATGGCCGACGTAAGAAGTTATCGATAGTGAAATAGGTTGATGGTACGCTGGGACATGCCGCCTATAGGAAGCCTACTCACACTGACGTGTATCTACAGGCTGATAGTCGTCACCAACCCTGAGGAAGGCAGTTGTAATGCGACTGAAATTTTGGTTTTATAGTTTATATTTGAAGTATTTTATATCATGACGCGGAACAACACCCAGAAGAATTTTAACCATCAGTTGTCACCAACCAGCTTCGTACCTTGGTTCACAGGGTCCACTTCCTGTCTGACCCTCCTTGCTTGTCAGCTGAGTTAGCCCATCACCGTCCGTCAGAATGGTTATAGTGAAAGGTAGGTCAGACGTGCTTTAAACTATCGACCAACCGTACACCGGAGGAGTGGTGATAATATCGAGGTGGCACCAAAGTCTATGGTCCTTCTCCCTTACACAGGGAGCATTTTTAGCAGGATAGGTCTTAATCTGCGGAAGTGTGATGTGAAATTGCTTTTCGACCACATCTAACATTAGGGTATTGTGTTGTATGGAACTGGGGACCTAGGAACGACGGAGATATCGAAATAGACGACAGAGGGATAGAGAAACAATTAAAATCGCTCAAAAGAGGAAAGGCCTCTGGACCTGATGGGATACCAGTTCGATTTTACACAGAGTACGCGAAGGAACTTGCTCCCCTTCTTGCAGCGGTGTACCATAGGTCTCTAGAAGAGCGTAGCGTTCCGAAGGATTGGGAAAGGGCTCAGGTCATCCCAGTTTTCAAGAAGGGACGTCGAACAGATGTGCAGAACTATAGACCTATATCTCTAACGTCGATAAGTTGTAGAATTTTGGAACACGTATTGAGTTCGAGTATAATGACTTTTCTGGAGACTAGAAATCTACTCTGTAGAAATCAGCATGGGTTTCGAAAAAGACGGTCATGTGAAACCCAGCTCGCGCTATTCGTCCACGAGACTCAGAGGGCCATAGACACGGGTTCACAGGTAGATGCCGTGTTTCTTGACTTCCGCAAGGCGTTCGATACAGTTCCCCACAGTCGTTTAATGAACAAAGTAAGAGCATATGGACTATCAGACCAATTGTGTGATTGGATTGAGGAGTTCCTAGATAACAGGACGCAGCATGTCATTCTCAATGGAGAGAAGTCTTCCGAAGTAAGAGTGATTTCAGGTGTGCCGCAGGGGAGTGTCATAGGACCGTTTCTATTCACAATATACATAAATGACCTGGTGGATGACATCGGAAGTTCACTGAGGCTTTTTGCAGATGATGCTGTGGTGTATCGAGAGGTTGTAACAATGGAAAATTGTACTGAAATGCAGGAGGGTCTGCAGCGAATTGACGCATGGTGCAGGGAATGGCAATTGAATCTCAATGTAGACAAGTGTAATGTGCTGCGAATACACAGAAAGATAGATCCCTTATCATTTAGCTACAAAATAGCAGGTCAGCAACTGGAAGCAGTTAATACCATAAATTATCTGGGAGTACGCATTAGGAGTGATTTAAAATGGAATGATCATATAATGTTGATCGTCGGTAAAGCAGATGCCAGACTGAGATTCATTGGAAGAATCCTAAGGAAATGCAATCCGAAAACAAAGGAAGTAGGTTACAGTACGCTTGTTCGCCCACTGCTTGAATACTGCTCAGCAGTGTGGGATCCGTACCAGATAGGGTTGATAGAAGATATAGAGAAGATCCAACGGAGAGCAGCGCGCTTCGTTACAGGATCATTTAGTAATCGCGAAAGCGTTACGGAGATAATAGATAAACTCCAGTGGAAGACTCTGCAGGAGAGACGCTCAGTAGCTTGGTACGGGCTTTTGTCAAACTTTCGAGAACATACCTTCACCGAAGAGTCAAGCAGTATATTGCTCCCTCCTACGTATATCTCGCGAAGAGACCATGAGGATAAAATCAGAGAGATTAGAGCCCACACAGAGGCATACCGACAATCCTTCTTTCCACGAACAATACGAGACTGGAATAGAAGGGAGAACCGATAGAGGTACTCAAGGTACCCTCCGCCACACACCGTCAGGTGGCTTGCGGAGTATGGATGTAGATGTAGATGTAGATGTAGAGTCTTCGTCCCCGCCGTAGCCCTCAGTGGTACACAGCCCCACGAAAGGCTACAGAAATCCACTCACGCCACCACCGCCCCAAACCGAACCCAGGGTTATTGTGCGGTTCGGTCCTCAGGGACACCCTCCCTCCCCCCCCCCTTCTCTCTCCTCCCCCCGAGAACTTCTTACACCAGACGAGTGTAACCCCAATGTTTGCGTGGTACAATAATTATGGTGTACGCGAACGTGGAGAAAGTGTTTGCGCAGCAATCGCCGACATAGTGTAACTGAGGCGGAATAAGGGGAACCAGCCCGCATTGCCGACGCACGTAGAAAATTGCCTTAAAAACCATCCTCAGACTGGCCGGCTCACCGAACCTCGACATTAATCAGCCAGGCGGATTCGTGCCGGGGACCGACACGCCTCCTCGCCCAGAAAGCAATGCGTTAGACCGAACGGCTAACCAGGCGGGCAATATTAGAGTACATTTACGTTTCACAGAGGATGATCCTGATTTACTAAGCCTGGCGTCTATCGCATCTCTAGGAGCTGTTGAATTTCATGTATTGGTCAGACATTCAGGACTGTGGAGGACCGGTGTACCAAGAATAAGCGTCACACACGATTACAACAACCGAGCAAATATTATGCTGGAGAACGTCTTGGTACCGGTAATTCTATGGAATATAACAGCATGGAGACTGTCATGCATTTCCAGTTATTCGGATAGTGATATTTAGGAAGCTTGACACTAAATTAGTCAGTAACTTTATAAACAGAGATGGAGGGTTTGCTTAAATTCTAGATCAAATCCTGCTCCCTCCCTTGGCAAAAAATAGAGGAACGGAGTTAATGCTAACTCACTCATTGGTTATTAATTTTCATTATCGAATTCTTCTTATGTCAGTCTTCTTTGATTGTTCTGGTGGCGGTTGTGTTCACAGTGTGTGTGTGTGTGTGTGTGTGTGTGTGTGTGTGTGTATTATCTTCCAGGAATCGCTCTGCAAACCGAGATGTTCAGATCCCCTGCACAATGTTTTCTTGCTGCAGTTCTGTCTGGAAAGTGCCAAATTGGGCACCTCTCGAAATGTCGGCTGTTGTCAACAACGTCATCTGGCTCCAATATCGTAAGTTACTTGAACAATCTTAATAGTGCAGGAGTATATTGAAGTGTTGGCAGAAGAGCCAACACTGTGTTGCTTCTTCTTCTTCATGTGCCGTCTCCTCTAAGAAGGTTGGCTGTCATCATGGCAATTTCTGATCTTGATTTGGCTGATCTAAGGAGTTCTGACGTTGAGCAGTTGTACCAATTTTTTAAATTGTCAATCCAGGATGTCCGTCTTCTACCCCTCGTTCTCTTCCCACAAATTTTCCCTTCTAGTATTATTTGCAATATTTTGTAATTTACTCCCCTAATAACATGGCCTAAATATTGTAGCTTCCTTACTTTAATAGTTTTAATTAATTCTTTTTCCTTTCCCATTCTTCTTAGGACATCTTGATTAGTAATCCTCGACACCCAACTAATTCTAAGTATTCTTCTATATGCCCACATTTCAAAAGCTTCTAAACTGTTCATGTCCTTCTTTTTCAATGTCCACGCTTCCATTCCGTATAGTAATTTTGAGAATACATAGCATCTTAGCAACCTCATTTTTGTGTTTAAACAAATATCTCTCGAACAGAATATACAACTGTGTTGCTAGAGGAGGCCGAAATGCACGCGTTTAATTACACGCTGACTGGCGTGAGGTCTGGAACAGTTAAGGGAATTAATAGTAGCAAATAAAGTACGTAGTTGATATAATACTTAACTTTAATCCACAATTGGTGTACATCGCTCTTAACGGTACATGTTATAATCTCAATATCAAATGCTATGGCGCCTTGCTAGGTCGTAGCAAATGACGTAGCTGAAGGCTATGCTAACTATCGTCTCGGCAAATGAGAGCGTAGTTGTCAGTGATCCATCTCTGGCTAAGTCGGTTGTACAACTGGGGCGAGTGCTAGGACGTGTCTCTAGACCTGCCGTGTGGCGGAGCTCGGTCTGCAATCACTGACAGTGGCGACACGCGGGTCCGTCGTATACTAGCGGACCGCGGCCGATTTAAAAGCTACCACCTAGCAAGTGTGGTGTCTGGCGGTGACACCACATATATGAAGGCGGAGCTGTCTCCATATGTGACACACGGGGGCCATTCAGCACAGGGATAGCATAACATGAACGCTACATGCATTTAGGACAGCACAATAAATCGGCGATAACGGAACACCACAGAGACTGTGAAAATTATAATGTTTTAGGAAATCTGTGTACTGGTAAAAGAGTCGTGGACGTGCCGACGCAAATTACGAGAGGTGACAGAAGTTATTACGCAGCCTGGTAACATTAATAGAAAGCGCGGCTACAAAATTCCGGCGTCCTGGCCGCCTGTTGTCTCAGCCTGAGGGCCTGCGAGCGGTAGCGAGACAAAAGCTACTAGCCAATATCTGACCGCTCTCAGAGTAACGATCTGAGAAAGATTGGGAACCATTGTTCTACAGCTCCCTCTAGTGTCATGGACGTTGTTCCACGATCTCTTCATGTGCCTTATCACCCTTCCTTCTTGTCAATGTTTTCTACATGCTTCGCTGCTTGACGATTCCTTATTCATCTAATTTTCGACATCCTTCTATAACACCACATCCCAAACGCTTCCGTACCCTACTTTCCTGGTTTTCACATAGCTCTTGATTCACTTGCGTACGTTGCTGTGATACAAACGCATATCCTTAGACATTTATTTCTCTATTCCAGTGCCGTTCAGGAAAGCAGAACGGGAGCGCAGAACCACGAGAAGTAAACACAGCGATAGGCGGGAACAACGGGAAGAGCGCGGGCAATGTCGGCCGCCAGTCCCAGCCGTCGGAGCATTGAGACGTGGATAGCAGGAGCAGCGAGCAGCTCTAACAGCAGGCCCCCAGCGTGCCGCCTGATTATAATTCAGCATAGGGGGATCTGTACCGGACGACGAATGAGAGGCAATAATGCACCAACCGATAGCCAGCTTTTCAGACGAAGTAAGTTACCAATTAATAATAAGTTTTGTTTGTAATATGTTGGCAATGGAAAGAATAACACAAAATTGCTACGTTTCAACAATTAACATGTCAGTTTTCAGAGCTCGTGTTAATGATATTATTCGATAAAACAGTCTCATATTATTTGCAGAGCGTTGATCATCCTGAAAGAGACTCTTCTGTGAAAATTAGCTCAAAATTTCTCATCAGATAGCTGTGCACTTGAAGCCATTTGCTGAAGATGAATTTATTAAAGAATGCCTTGCAATAGCGGCGGAAGAAATGTTGCCACAACTGGTTCCGCAGCTACAAAATTAGGGGAAATTGTGGTAAGGTCTTATGGGACTAAACTGCTAAGGTCATCGGTTCCTAAGCTTACACGCTACTTAATCTAACTCAAACTAACTTACGCTAGCGATGATACACACACCCATGCCCGAGGGAGGACTCGAACCTCCGACGGGGGAAGCCGCGCGAACCGTGACAAGACGCCTAGACCGCTCGGCTACTACGCGCGGCTTCCGCAGCTACAGTCCGTCTCACTTTATAGAGCCACTGTAATGTGCCGAACTGAAGAAATGGCGGAAGATTTAGAGGCTCAGCTCGCAATGAACATTAAAGACAGTGTTGCATTTTCTTTGTCTCTGGATGACTCTATTGACTTGTTAGACACAGCAGAGCTTGCAATTTTAATTAGGACAGTAAAAAAATTGCTGGAAGTTGACGAGAAGATGTTAGATCTCATCCCATTACAGGACACAACAGGTTAAGACATGTCGATGCACTTGAAGTGATTTTGGAGAAGTTTGGTCTTCCGCGGGAATTACTAACTTCCGTAGCGACAGACGGTGCTCCAGCTATGACTGGCGAAATTAGTGACCTAATAGGGCGCGTCCAGAGAAAACTGAAGAATCTTAATCACCTGGTTATCCCTCGACATTGACTAGTTCATCAACAACATTTGTGTTTCAAATGTCTGAAAGTGAATGTAATGAGTAATTCTATTCGAGCAAAAACATTCAGTCTTCGCTTGTTTTAAGACTTCTGGACGATATTGGTTGTGAATATGGAGATTTATCTTATAACTGTGAGGTTCGCTGGCTGAGTCGTCTTGATGTTCTGGAGCGATTTATGAAGCTCCGCCAGGAAATATTGTTATCCATAGAAAAGAAAGGAGAAGGTGTTCCTGGACTGTCGGATAACAGATGGATTTGTGATTTAGCCTTTATAATTGATATAACACGGCATCTTCACGATTTTTATGCGTCACTTCAAGGAAAGAATATTCTCATCCTTTTCTGTGACAAAATAAAGACCTTCAAGGTGAAATTGTAGCTCTGGGAAGGACAGCTGGAACCTCGAAACGCGTCTTACTTCCCAAAAATGTCAGCTTTAACAAACGTTGCCATTACTGCAGATTTTAGAGGTTCACAGACCTTTTAAGAAAATTGTGTACTGAATTTGAAACAAGATTCACTGACATTTTGCGCTTGGATATAGATTTAGGAAATTTTGCTACTCCGTACTCTGTGGACGTCGATTCAGTAAGCCACCCTCTCCATATGGAAATCATAAATCTTCAGTGCGATAGAAAAGTGAAAGACAGATATCAGAGCACAAAGACTTAAGTAACTTTTAAAAAAATCTGTTAGTGAAGCGTTACCGGATCTTCATAGACATGCAGCACAGAGACTTAGTCTGCTCGGATGAACGTACAGTTGTGAGCAGTTCTTCTCCCTAATGAAACTGTGTGAAACACTACTGAGATGCTCCATATGAGACTATCATCTGAAATGCGTTTTTCGACTAAACTGTGATGAATCATTTCCAACACTGAAAAGAAAAGTAAACAAATGTAGAAAACAGCAATCTAAAACTGGAGGATTTTTTAAAATTCAGTTTTCTAGTTTTGCCTTCCAGTTTGCCATCATCCATAACTTTCGTACGTCGTACATATTTACATTCATGTTAGTCTTCTTTACTTACTGGTAATGTTGTCTTGAATCCGAAAATCTGTTTGGCATTAAGACTATCTTAATAAGTGTCTTCATTAATGTTCGACGTGTTTAATTAGAATTGCGGTTCCCTTTAGCGGTCCCTTTAGCATGCAAATCCCCAATTGCTAACCAGAGTACTGATTTACTTGTGACTAAACAATTTCCAATCCTGTCTTCTATTTAAGACACCACAGTCTTCCACAAAAGGAGAATAAGCCAGCTTTGCACGGTGCTGCTTGGCTATCAGTGTCAAGCGAACAGTCAAGTGTTCCTCACTCCTCCGAAGGAGCCGGAGCAAAGAGCGGCATTTCCTGCTTGCGATGTAGACGTAAATACCTTAACTATTGATGTTGGCGTTGGTGCTGTCGTTTCGGATGAGAACAATCATATCACTCAACTTTAGTAACTAGCTCTGTCCTACCTTCCTATTCATACAGAATCCCACATCCGTTACACCATTTTCTGCTGCTGTTTATACTGCCCTCTCTTCGACTTGCCAAACATCCTTATTTCTACATCTACATAAATACGCCACGAGCTGCCATACAGGCCACTGCGGAGGGTACCTTGTACCACAACAAATCACCTCTTTTCCTGTGCCACTCTAAAATGGAGCGAGGGAAAAACGACTATCTATATGCCTCCATACAGGAATAAGAAACAATGCTTCCGTCACAGGACAACTTAACATCACATGAAGTTTGTCGTCCCATGTCAGTCAAAAATACTTCCAGTTCCTTGGGCACATTTTGTGGAGCGAGTGGATAATCTAGAGGAAGAAACCATTTTACAAGACAAAATCGAACACATAAGACCACGAGGAACGACAGCAAGTTGGATCGTGCGAATGAGATTAGCGGCCTGTCTCTTCCCATATATTAACAAGAGCTGAAAATAGCGTTGGTTGGAGACGTCTAGTTGAAGTTTCAGTAACTTAAGTAATGAATGATGAAGTGAGGTCATGACACTCAAAATGAGTAAATCTTCTAATGATGATATATGCCTCCCCAGGAGACCTAATAATTTCTCTTCTCTTGTCTTCGCCGTCCTTTTGCGAACTGTACATTCGGAAAAGTAATATCCTTCTGCAATTTGCTGCAAATGTCGGTTCTCTAAATTTTCTCAATAGTGTTTCGTGAAAAGAACGTTGTCCTCGCCCCTGGAATTCACATTTAAGTTCATAAAGCATCGCCATAATACTCGCATATTGATCATATATGTTGGTAAGAAGCTGAACCACACGCCTCTGCATTGTTCGATGTCATCCTTTAATCCGACCTAATGGGGATCCGAAACACTGCAAAAATATTCCAGAATGAGCCTACTGGTGTTCTACATGCAGTCTCTCTATAGACAAGCAACACTTTCCTACAAGTCTCTGAATAAACTGAATTCGACCATTCGTCTTCCTTATTACCAATCTTACGTTGTCGTTCCACGTCATATCACTTTTCAACGTTACGTCTGGATATTTATTCGTCATTTCTGTGTCAAACACCACACCACTAACACTGTATTCGAACATTACGGGAAAATTTTTGTTACCCATCTGCAATAACTTAGAATTTTATACATTTAGAGCAAGTTGTCATTCATCACACCCAAGAGCAAATTGCTCTAAGTCTGTATCTACTCTCCTACGGGCACACAACGAAGACACTTTTCTGTAGTCTAAAGCGTCATCAACAAACAGTCGCAGCTTGATCTTACCGTACAACCTATTCCACACACTCAGATCTTCGTTAACAATCTGCAGTGGGGCTGTATGTCAAACGCTTTCTGGAAAAAGAGGAATATGGAATCTGTCTGTTACGCTTCACCCATGGGTCTCAGGATATCCTCTCACTTCGTTTTACTGACTTTTAGTACACTGAAGAGCCAAAGAAACTGGTTCACCTGTCTAATACTGTGGAGGGCCCCCTCGAGCACGCAGAAATGCCGCAACACGACGTGGAATGGACTCGACTAATGTCTGAAGTAGTGCTTCAGGGAACTAACACCATGAACCCTTCAGGGCTGTACATAAATCCACAAGAGTACATGGAGATGGAGATGGAGATCTCTTCTGAACAACACGTTGCAAGGCATCCCAGATATGCTCAGCAATGTTCATGTCTGGGGAGTATGCTGGCCAACGGAAGTGTTTAAACTCATAAGAGTGTTCCTGGAGCCACTGTGTAGCAATTCTGGACGTGTGAGTTGTGGCATTGTTCTGCTGGAATTGCCCAAGTCCGTCGGAATGCATAATAGACATGAATGTATTCAGGTGATCAAATAGGATGCTTACGTGTCACCTGTCAGTGCCGTATCACTCCAACTGCACATGCCCCATATCATTACAGAGCCTCCACCAGCTTCAACAGTCCCCTGCTGACGTGCTGGGTCCATGGATTCATGAGGTCGACTCCATACCTGTACACGTCCATCCGCTCCATACAGTTTGAAACGAGGCTCTTCCGACCAGGCAACGTGTTTCCAATCATCAATAGTCCAATGTTGGTGCTGACGGGCCAGGCGAGGCGTAAAACTGAAGTCTGCAGAAATTTGCGAAAGGGTTGCACTTCTGTCACGTTGAACGATTTGCTTCAGTCGCCGTTGGTTCCGCTTTTGCTGGGTCTTTTTCTGGCCGCACCGATCTCGGAGATTTGATGTTTCACCGGATTACTGATATTCACGGTATACTCGTGAAATGGTCGTACTGGAAAATCCCCACTTCATCGCTACCTAGGAGATGCTGTGTCCCATCACTCGTGCGCCGACTATAACACCACGCTCAAACTCACTTAAATCTTGATAATCTGCCATTGCAACAGCAGTAAACTAACAACTACCCCAGACACTTATTGTCTTATGCAGGCGTTCCATTGTAGCGCTGTATTCTGCCTATTTACATATCTCTATTTTGAATACGCATGGCTATAGCAGATTCTTTGGAGCTTCATTGCATACCTAGACTGAGCCTTTGCGCTTCCCTTTTCAGATTTTCTAGCTTCCGTACCACGTACAGACTTCTGACACTGCAAATTACGAGTTGTAGAATGTTGCCCATTCATTGGTTATTAATCATTTTCTCATTATCACATCCCCCTTGGAAGTGCTTTCCCAGCGATCCTAATGTCAGACTAACCTGGAATCTTTAACTACTGGAGAGAAAGTTGTGTTAATTCTTACAATTACAAGCCACATGCCCTGTCGATACACACTGTATGTCTTCAATCTAGCGTTTTCGCTGCCTTCTGCATCCTCACGCTGTTGATAATTGCTGATTCTTTCGTCTTTTAAAGGCAGTTTCTCATCCCAGGGCAAGATGGTATCCCAAGCATCCGTGCCTCTTTGACAAGGCTATTGTCTTGTTATAACAAGAAGAAGTCTTCGACCGTCATTGGTGACGCTTTTCATTCAAAATTCAAGCATTGATTTGGTTGGAACACTGAACCAAAGAACTTTTCACTAGTAGTCAGTGACGCTACCCCTATAGCACGCTGTACATTCGTCGGACGAAGTAATGAGGGCTATCGACGGGTGATACCTTGAAGTGATTCCATATTTCTAGATATCCGGAATGTTTTGAAACGACGTCTTACAATCAGATTCTAATGAAATTGCGTGCGGTTGGCGTATCGTCACCTTTGTAATTGCCGGAAAGACATCAAGTAAAACAGAAGTGATATCTGACATTCCCCAAGGAAGTGTTGTAGGTTTAAGCGTATTGTCATATCGCTGGCTTAGTTGTGGAGTATCTTTTCGGGCAGTCGCGTCTGTAGAGATTCGAGCATGGGACATGGAACTGATATGTTGTGTAGTGTGTAGCTCTGCATGTGAGAGGCATTGTTAGTAAGGAAGTCGAAGTGTTGCTACAAGTGCTATTATAGTAAAGTGATGATATATGGAGATGGTACAGAAGAAAGTGCGTCAAGAAGTAATTGAAAATGAGCAGTGCCGTCGATAACGTAATTACGTATCCTCTCGTTGCATGTCGCACAGCATCGATCATCCGCGCCGTGTTCGGTACCCCGGAATGAACTAATGTGAATCAGTAAAAATTAGTTACCATAAAAGAATGCAGTCAAGTGCCAGTGTCTTGTGGCGAGCGTGAGGACGTGCGTTCGGTCATCGCGTTCCGCATTTATCAACAATCAGCCGCGCCGCGACGGTTACGCGCACGCTCGTACAAGTGAGAACTAAGAAACTCTGAAAAATTAACTTTACGAACAGTGTTATATCATTACTAGTGTCAAGGATGACTATTACCAGATATCTATGTGTGACGAGCGTAAGAACTTTCGTTCGATCATTCGGCTTCCGCATCATCAACAATCGCCCGCGTCGTGTCGGTTACGCGTACGCTCGTCTTGAGTGATATTGTGGACAGATAATCATCAGGATTGTTAATAGGGTAACCATTTACGACTTAGAATGTAAACAGTGCAACCTGTGATTCCTTATCGTCTCAGAATATAGATGTTCATAACAGACGTTAGGACAGTGTTGTGCTTGACGTTGAGTGGCTCCCCTAAACCCGCTTGCATATATCGATAGATGATTTCAGGCAAGCCAGCAGCAGTGTGGAGCAGAACAGTACGACCGCCGCGGGATAACCAGGTACGTGCAGTGGATAGGGCGCTCGGTCAAGCAACTGTCCGAAACGACAAACAGTTTAAGATTTCCCCCCACCCATTCGTACCTCCGTCGTGTTACATAGGTCCTCTGTTGTTCCTAAAGTATATGAAAGATTTAGGAGTTAGTCTGAATAGCTCTCTTAGATTGTTTGCTGATGATATTGTCGTTTACCATGTAGTGAAGTTATCAGAAGATCCGTTAAATTTCGGTTGCACGATAAGTGACACAAATCTAAAGGCTGTGAGTTCAAGTAAATACCTAGAGATTACAATTACGAACAACTTAAATTGGAACTATCACATAGAAAATGTTAGAAAATGCTGTCGGGAAAGCAAACCAAAGATCTCGTTTTATTGTCAGACCACTTAGAAGATGTCACAGATTTACTAAAGAGACTCACTACACTATGCTTGTCTGCCCACTTCTGGAATTCTGCTACGTGGTATGATATCCTTACCAGATAGGTTTGATAGCCATCGAAAAAACTCAAAGAAGAGCAGCTTGTTTTGTATTATTCCGAAATAGGGGAGAGATACACTAGTTAGGATGACAATCATTAAAACAAAGGTGATTTTCGTTGCGGCTTTCTCCTGCGGATGGTAAAATATTTCTTTGACGCCCACCTACACAGGAGAAATAATCATTGTAATAAAATAAGAGAAATCAGAGAGCACACGGAAAGATTATAGTGTTCGATTCTGATGCATGCTGTTTGAGAGTGAAACGGCACAGTAATAGTCCGAAGGTGGTTCGATGAACCCTCTGCCAGGCACTTAACGGTGAACTAGAGAGTAGTCATGTAGGTATACAGGGTGAAAAGTATTTAAACCGACAAACTCTGGTAGGTTGTAGGGGACATCAAAACAAATATTTTTCCCTAATGTCATTTTTTCCTATGAGGAGTATTTAAACCGGTAGAGGAATATTTCTCTGGCGGCAAATTAATTAAACCAACAAACACTTTTCCATTTTTTTTATGACCACAACACATTAACACAACCCAGTTTCAATTACAGTAGATTTTCAAAAATGCCTCCATTGACACGTAAACAAAGGTTACACCGTCGGATCATGTTCTGTCTGACATGGGCAAAACCCCCAGGAGTATCCTGAATTGTTCCTGCTGCTGCTACTATCCGGGCAACCATATTCTCTTCTGATGCAACAGGAGTTGCGTAAACAAGGTTCCGCATCTCTCCCCACACAAAAAAGTCAGAGGGGACATATCTGGGGATCGAGCAGGCCGTGGTACAGGACCACCTCTGCCAATCCACGTTTCTGGAAACCGTCGGTCCAGGAATCGACGCACACGACGACTGAAATGTGCCGGCGCCCCGTCATGTTGAAACCACATCCTTTGTCTTGTATGGAGCGGTATGCCTTCCAGCAATTCTGACAATGCTCTGGCGAGAAGATTGTAATTGTGCCTGCTCATTTAATGGCCTAGGTAGCAGATACGGCCCAATTAAACAGTCCCCAACAACACCGACCCATACAGTAACGAAGAACCGCACTTGATGAGCCCTAGTCAATGTGGCATATGGTTTATCCTCACACCAAACATGCAAATTGTGCATGTTGAAGACTCCATCACGCCCAAACGTTGCTTCATCGGTAAACAACACAGAGGATAGAAATGTAGGATGTATTTCACACTGTTCCAGGTACCACTACGAAAACTGAGCTCTGGGTAGATAATCAACTGGTTCCAGGTTTTGGACACGCTGTAAGTGAAATGGACGTAACAGTTGCTCTCGAAGGACTCTTCTTACATTCGTCTGATTCGTCGCCATGATACGTGCAATTGCACGAGTGCTGATTGAAGGATCCTGCTCCACAAGCTGCAAGACAGCTTCCTCAAATTGCAGCGTTCTTACCGTGCGACGGCGTCCCTGTCCAGGTAATCTGCTAAATGATACGGTCTCACGTAGACGTTGGTGCACAGCAGCAGAGGTCGTATGATGCGAGATACGGCGAATAGGATATTGTTGTTGATAAACCCGCTGTGCAGCTCGTCCGTTGTGGTGCGCTACGTAATACGCCCCAACCATATCAGTGTACTCACTCCAGGTGTATCGCTCTATTAGCAAACAGAGACAATGCACTACTACACTGGTGGACAGCAGTTGCCTACAACTGAAGAGCGTAATAAGCCGTCTAACAACTGAAGATCGTAGCACGGCCTCTGACAAGTGAAGAGCGTAATACGGCCTCCACCGGTTTAAATAATCCTCGTAGGAAAAAATGACATTAGGGAAAAATATTTGTTTTTATGTCCCCTACAACCTCCCAGAGTTTGTCGGTTTAACTACTTTCCACCCTGTAAATGTGTATATTAAGATCGTATTAATCCTACAGAAAATATTTACTGCTCCCTGAGAAATCCCAAAATTCTGCAAACACTTTAGCTTATGGAATTAAACGTCTCATTTCCATCGGTGTTGCTGGTTGCTGACGAAAGTCCGTGCGCCGAGGCGTCGTGGGCGCGCACATTAATTTGGCGTTCATTCAGTGTCGGGAGGCAGGGCAGGGCAGGGCGCCGGTGTAGCGGAGCGCAGCACAGCCGAATCCAATCAGGCAGCCTAAGCCACGCCGCTTGACGCGCCGCCCGTTTCGCCACTCCTCCATATTCATACGGGCGCAGCGAACGGAGCTCCCGCCCCCTGGGCGGCGACCTGGCCGCTACGCAAGGGAGCGTGCTGTCCTGGCAACAGCGTTCGCGTTTTAACCAAGGGCCCACATTTCACGACAAAGAATGGGCAGTATTCTCTTTACAGAAGAAATGTAAGCTGCAATGTTATATAATGATGCACAATACTTCTAATCTCCTTGACGCATATTTCTTGCGCGGCCGGCCGTTGTGGCCGAGGCACTTCAGTCCGGAACCGCGATGCTGCTACGGTCGCAGGTTCGAATCCCGCCTCTGGTATGGATGTGCATGATGTCCTTAGGTTAGTTAGGTTTAAGTACTTGTAAGTCTAGGGGACTGATGACCTCAGATGTGAAGTCCCATAGTGCTCAGAGCCATTTGAACCACTTCCTGCGCTGCACAAACGCACAACAGCAACAGAGAATGATAATTCAGCAATTGGGATGGCCAGCAGTGAATTTGATAGTCGCTATTTTTCAATATCAGTCCACTGCTTCCACCATTAGCCCATCTTCATCTTTAATCATTGTAGCCCTCCCATAATCATCACCCAGCTTTACCGATTTTCGATTTGTCAATAATATTGTCGGGTAACCCTAAATACAATTTCACAGGCGACAACCACATCCGCAATCATAGAAAGTGTCGGAAGTTCCATGCGGCTTTTCGCGGATGATGCTGCAGTATACACAGAAGTTGCAGCATTAGAAAATTGCAGCCAAATGCAGGAAGATCTGCACTTGGTGCAGGGAGTGGCAACTGACCCTTAACATAGACAAATGTAATGTATTGCGAATACGTAGAAAGAAGGATCCTTTATTGTATGATTATATGATAGTGGAACAAACACTGGTAGCAGTTACTTCTGTAAAATATCCGGGAGTATGCGTGCGGAACGATTTGAAGTCGAATGATCATATAAAATCAATTGTTGGTAAGGCGGGTGCCAGGTTGAGATTCATTGGGAGAGTCCTTAGAAAATGTGGTCCATCAGCAAAGGAGGTGTCTTACAAAACACTCGTTCGACCTATACTTGAGTATTGGTCATCAGTGTGGGATCCGTACCAGGTCGGGTTGACAGAGGAGATAGAGAAGATCCAAAGAAGAGCGGCGCGTTTCGTCACAGGGTTATTTGGTAACCGTGATAGCGTTACGGAGATGTTTAACAAACTCAAGTGGCAGACTCTGCAAGAGAGGCGCTCTGCATCGCGGTGTAGCTTGCTCGCCAGGTTTCGAGAGGGTGCGTTTCTGGATGAGGTATCGAATATATTGCTTCCCCCTACTTATACCTCCCGAACAGATCACGAATGTAAAATTAGAGAGATTCGAGCGCGCACGGAGGCTTTCCGGCAGTCGTTCTTCCCGCGAACCGTACGCGACTGGAACAGGAAAGGGAAGTAAAGACAGTGGCACGTAAAGTGCCCTCCACCACACACCGTTAGGTGGCTTTCGGAATATAAATGTAGATGTAGACACATGCTGTCATATGAAACCGACGTCATACTACGTGACTGGACCTTCTGTAAAATCGTTGTTTACTGATCCAGATACCAATGGCGACGATGTTTGCAGCACTGTAATCAACATCCCGAATTTCTTCTTGCCACCAAAGGCAACGGATAGTTCTTTGGTTCAAATGGCTCTGAGCACTATGGGACTTAACTTCTGAGGTCATCAGTCCCCTAGAACTTAGAACTCCTTAAACCTATCTAACCTAAGGACATCACACACATCCATGCCCGAGGCAGGATTCGAACCTGCGGCCGTAGCGCTCGCGCGGTTCCAGACAGTAGCGCCTAGAACCGCTCGGCCACTCCTGCCGGCGATAGTTCTTTCATGGATCTCAGTATATATCAGCTGCAATTGAAGTACCCTGCTGTAATAGACAGATTTGTTACAATATTAGTTCGTACAGGGGCTTTACAGTTCGTAATCTCTTAGGTGTGCCAGAGCAACTTGTTTCCTGTTCTCCTTACGCATCTATTTTACAATTACATCCATAAAATTGGACTTTGGTATATTGAGGTACAAGTAAATCCATGTCGGAAAATCAGAACTTGTGGCATTTTACAATCGCATCTACCAAGACCATTAATGGCTTTATTCCACCACCAGTTACGATCACGTGATCACGAAAAGTTGGTAGGCATGCGTCGTATTGAACGACCTAGATGAATCGCAGTGCTCTTGATTCTATAGGTTCTACACTTATTCTCCTGGTGATAGCTTCTTTGCCTTCTTCTTTCAAGGCGTTGGCGATTCCATTGTTCCGATCGCAGAGTAAGTTGTTCCCAACTTTTGATTGGTCTTTCAGTGTCTTACCAGATAAAACTTCTACTGTTATTTTCGTTCCTGCATTCTCTTCACTCACATTCGGGAGGGCGATGATTCAATCCCGCGTCCGGCCATCCTGATTTAGGTTTTCCGTGATTTCCCTAAATCGCTCCAGGCAAATGTCGGAATGGTTCCTTTGAAAGGGCACGGCCGACTTCCTTCCCCGTCCGTCCCTAATCAGATGACACCGATGACCTCGCTGTCTGGTCTCCTCCCCCACAACAACCTAACCCAACCACATTCTGTTCAGGTGTGAGACCCATATTTACTTTCGTTGAGTAGGTCTTCTGTTTTACAGATGTTCAGATATCCTCGAAAATCGATAGTGAATCTATTCTACCACGTGCATCCTTTCACGGATATAAAGAACATCACCAATCTCCAGTCGTGCACCTTGCTAGGTGCGAAGGGCGCCATTCTACAACATATGGGGAAGAAGGAGCGGAAGAAAAAAAATCCATCTCGCTCCGGATGTGATAGCACCTAGCATCGGTCCCTGTGTAGTGTTACAGGTGAAAGCCAAACAACTATCTTAGCAACGCAAGAGCATTATGTCCCAACGATGTTAATAGCTACAGCCTGTGGAAAGGGGAGGGGGGAGGGAGGGGAGTCGCTGAAGGAAACCTGGGCCAGAGTGGAGTTTCAAAGATTGCAAACCTACCACCGGTCCATTCTACAGGAAGATGGTAACGTACTTACGCCTTTCGTATTACTCAATCGAAAAATTAACTTGGTGCATCACTCTGTTGCAGGAGGAATTGTCAAATATGCAGGGATGCGACAGGAAAGGATCGTTCGAAACAAATAAGTATTGTGATCATGGGCTCTAAAATGCATACCGTAGTAGCTAAATGAGCAAATGCTCCTAGCTGTTAAGGTATGCACTTCAGCTCCCATGTTTACTAGAATTTTTCTGCTTCGTTCCTTTCATATTCTTGAATATTGACCTTTCTTCTTAGGACACCATGTATAGGCGGTTGTTGACCATTTGGAGGAACAAGTCAGTACCTCTTTCGCCAAGATGTTTCAGCAATTCTACGTCTGAATCACTGGTGTTGCCTTCGTTGACCTGAGTTTGGCGTACTACACGGTAAATAACATGAACATCACTACAGAGGTGCTCAGAAACAGAGGATTTTATGTTAGCATTCAAAATGTCAAATTTCGGTGGCGGAAAATAAAAAATGGTCTTTCCCGTAGATGCGTTCAAATGGTTCAAATGGTTCAAATGGCTCTGAGCACTATGGTACTTAACTTCTGAGGTCATCAGTCCCCTAAAACTTAGAACTACTTAAACCTAACTAACCTAAGGACATCACACACATCCATGCCCGAGGCAGGATTCGAACCTGCGACCGTTGCGGTCGTGCTGTTCCAGACTGTAAGGCCTAGAACCGCTCGGCCATTCCGGCCGGCGTGGATGCGTTCTTGCTCTCTCTACATTTAATTTGTACTTCAACGACCAGCCACTTAACAAGGCTTACATCTCATTTATTAATGCTGACGATTTAGCCCTCTCGACCCAGCGTAAGACATTTGAAGGCCTCGAAAGACTACTTTTGTTTGCTGTTGACGACGTGGAACAGTATAACGAAGTCAACAGCCTGAAGCCAAATCCTAGTAAAGAAATAGTCAGGGCTCTCTATCTCCCCAACGAACATGTCAATTACAAATTAAAAGTCTCATCGTTCGGAAATCTTCTCAGTCACATTTCTCAATGTTGTCCTTGATAGTAGTCTGACATTTAAGGACCAATGCGGCAGTGTTAGAATGAAGTTCGCAGCATGTAAATATACGTTAAGAAAACTAAGAGGCACGTCTTTTTCGGACGTCGGTTCTAGCCTTGTGCTACTCGACGAAAAAACATGCTTCCACTGTGTCTTACCAAACCTGGCACTCGAAGCAAGTAGGCATTGCTCTTCACTAAATTTGCCACCAGGTGATAGGATACTTGACACCAGCTCCAGTTGTGAAGATCCAAGCTGTGGCCGGAATAGCAACATAATCCGGACAGTAATAGTTAAATCTGAAAGGGAGAAGAGGAAGAGGAGGACGAGATTAGTGTTTGACGTCCCGTCGGCAACGAGGTCAATAGAGACGGAGCACGAGCTCGGGCTAGGGAAGAATGGAGAAGGAACGCGGCCTTGCCCTTTCGAAGCGCATTTGCCTTAAACGACTTAGAAAAATCGAGGAAAACTTAAATCAGGATGGCCGGACGCGGGTCTAAACCGTCATCTTCCCGAATGCGGCTCCAGCGTGCTAACCACTGTGCTACCCAGCTCGGTGAAATCCTAAAGAAGCAAAGTGAACATTGATGATAGGCACCCACTTCGTGTGCATTAACCAGTTGTTCAGCGCCTTCTCTGCGAAAAAGTTTTATCTCAAGTGCCGCCCTCTTAGTAAAGTCAAAGGAAGAAGAGGTTTTGACACTGGCGGGACAGAGCTAGACATGAGCGGATACCGCAAAAAGAGGAACAGCTTGACATGGCCAACAAGGAGATCACTTAATCATCTTCGTATAGGAAATGGGCGAAGTAAAACCGCCAGTCCGTAGCTCATGGTCGTGCGGTAGCGTTCTCGCTTCCCGCGCCCGGGTTCCCGGGTTCGATTCGCGGCGGGGTCAGGGATTTTCTCTGCCTCGTGATGACTGGGTGTTGTGTGATGTCCTTAGGTTAGTTAGGTTCAAGTAGTTCTAAGTTCTAGGGGACTGACGACCATACATGTTGAGTCCCATAGTGCTCAGAGCCATTTGAACAATTTAAAACCGCCATATTAAAATGGGGATTCTGGATAAGCAAGATGTGCCCTGTGCGTGTGGTGCGAAGCAGATGACGTGTTATTTTCTTCACTGCCGAGTTTACACCATCTCCTCAGACATCGTGGCGTAAGAGACTCCGGCATCTACATCTACATCTACACCCCAAAAGCCATCTCACGGTGTGTGGCGGAGGGTACCTTGAGTACCTCTATCGGTTCTCCCTTCCATTCCACTCTCGTATTGTTCGTGGAAAGAAAGATTGTCGGTATGCTTCTGTGTGGGCTCTAGTCTCTCTGATTTTATCCTCATGGTCTCTTCGCGAGATATACGTAGGAGGGAGCAATATACTGTTGACTCCTCGGTGAAGGTATGGTCTCGAAACTTCAACAAAAGCCCGTAACGAGCTACTGAGCATCTCTCTAGCAGAGTCTTTCACTGGAGTTTATCTATCATCTCCATAACGCTTTCGCGATTACTAAATGATCCTGAAACGAAGCGCGCTGCTCTCCGTTGGATCTTCTCTATCTCTTCTATCGACCCTATCTGGTACGGATACCAAACCGTTTAGCAGTATTCAAGCAGTCGACGAACAAATGTACTGTAACCTACTTCCTTTGTTTTCGGAGTGCATTTCCTTGGGATTCAAATGGTTCAAATGGCTCTGAGCACTATGGGACTCAACATCTTAGGTCATAAGTCCCCTAGAACTTAGAACTACTTAAACCTAACTAACCTAAGGACATCACACACACCCATGCCCGAGGCAGGATTCGAACCTGCGACCGTAGCAGTCCCGCGGTTCCGGACTGCAGTGCCAGAACCGCTAGACCACCGCGGCCGGCTTCCTTGGGATTCCTTCAATGAATCTCAGTCTGGCGTCTGCTTTACCGACGAATAATTTTATATGGTCATTCCATTTTCAATCATTCCTAATGCCTGCTTCCAGATAATTTATGGAATTAACTGCTTCCAGTTTCTGACATGCTATATTGTAGCTAAATGATAAAGGATCTTTCTTTCTATGTATTCGCAGCACATTACACTTGTCTACTTTGAGATTGAATTGCCATTCCTTGTACCATGCGTCAATTCGTTGCAGATCCTCCTGAATTTCAGTACAATTTTCCACTGTTACAACCTCTCGATATACTACAGCATCATCCGCAAAAAGACTCAGTGAACTTCCGATGTTATCCACAATGTCATTTATATATATTGTGAATAGCAACGGTCCTACAACACTCCCCTGCGGCACACCTGAAATCACTCTTACCTCGGAAGACTTCTCTCCATTGAGAATGACGTGCTGCGTTCTGTTATCTAGGAACTCTTCAATCCAATCACACAGTTGATCTGATAGTCCATATGCTCTTACTTTGTTCATTAAACGACTGTGGGGAACTGCATCAAACGCCTTGCGCATCAGCAAAACCAACGGTAGTGCAACATGCTGAGGCGCTACACTTCACTCAAATAGCTGTCATCAACACACTAAGAAGAAGAAGAAGAAGAAGAAGAAGAAGAAGAAGACTGAATATGGGATATGTAATGGTGGAAAGCTTGGTTTTGCTTAACGCACCATCGGAATCGTCATTAGAGATGGCAGCACTAGCTTAGCTGAACACAGAAGTGACACGCAGCTAAACCCTACCTTGCCGAAGGAACCCCCCAGTCGTCCTCCAGAAGCGACGCAAGGAGACCTAAACGGTTGGCATAAATTTAATCACTCTCAAATCTAGATCTGCATCCACATTTACATTATACTCTGCAAGCCAGGTTAAGTTCTGCGGCAGATGGTACCTCCTCTGGCACCAATGTATTTGTCGCTCTTCTGTATTCCAGTGGCGAATGGTGCTTGGGAAAATGACTCTTTATAACTTCCGCATGAACACTAATTTCTTTGATTTTCTGGTCGTAACAATTTTGTGAAACGTATGTGAGAGGAGTTATAAGAAGCGATCGAAAAGTTTCAGTTTGAGAGCGTTAGTGTAGCGTACATGCAACGTAGAGCGACTCCGATGCGGTTATACTGGATGTTCCATTGATAGTGACCGGGACAAATATCTCACGAAATAAGCATCAAACGAAAAAACTACAAAGAACGAAACTTGTCTAGCTTGAAGGGGGAAACCAAATGGCGCTATGTTTGGCCCGCTAGATGGCGCTGCCTTAGGTCAAACGGATATCAACTGCGTTTTTTAAAATAGGAACCCCCATTTTTTATTGCATATTCATGTAGTACGCAAAGAAATATGAATGTTTTAGTTGGACCACTTTTTTCGCTTTGTGATAGATGGCGCTGTAATAGTCACAAACGTATAAGTACGTTATATCACGTAACTTTCCGCCAGTGCGGACGGATTTGCCCCGAGATACATTACCCGTGTTAAAATGGACCATTTACCAATTGCGGAAAAGGTCGTTATCGTGTTGATGTATGGCTATTGTGATCAAAATGCCCAACGGGCGTGTGCTATGTATGCTGCTCGGTATCCTGGCAAATGGCTCTGAGGACTATGGGACTTAACTTCTGAGGTCATCAGTCCCCTAGAACTTAGAACTACTTAAACCTAACTAACCTAAGGACATCACACACATCCATGCCCGAGGCAGGACTCGAACCTGCGACCGTAGTGGTCGCGCGGTTCCAGACTGTAGCGCCTAGAACCGTTCGGCCACTTCGGCCGGCTCGGTATCCTGGACGACTCATCCAAGTGTCCGGACCGTTTGCCGGATAGTTACGTTATTTAAGGAAACATTAAGTGATCAGCCACATGTGAAATGTCAACCACGACCTGCGACAAATGATGATGCCCACGTAGGTGTTTTAGCTGCTGTCGTGGCTAATCCGCACATCAGTAGCAGACAAACTGCGTGAGAATCGGGAATCTCAGTAACGTAGGTGTTGAGAATGCTACATCAACATCGACTGCACTCGTACCATATTTCTATGCACCAGGATTTGCATGGCGACGACTTTGAACGTCGTGTACAGTTCTGCCACTGGGCACAAGGGAAATTAGGGGGTGATGACAGATTTTTTGCATGCGTTCTATTTAGTGACGAAGCGTCATTCACCAACAGCGGTAACGTACATCTACATCTACATACATACTCCGCAATCCACCGTACGGTGCGTGGCGGAGGGTACCTCGTACCACAACTAGCATCTTCTCTCCCTGTTCCACTCCCAAACAGAACGAGGGAAAAATGACTGCCTATATGCCTCTGTACGAGCCCTAATCTCTCTTATATTATCTTTGTGGTCTTTCCGCGAAATGTAAGTTGGCGGCAGTAAAATTGTACTGCAGTCAGCCTCAAATGCTGGTTCTCTAAATTTCCTCAGTAGTGATTCACGAAAAGAAAGCCTCCTTTCCTCTAGAGACTCCCACCCGAGTTCCTGAAGCATTTCCGTAACACTCGCGTGATGATCAAACTTACCAGCAACAAATCTAGCAGCCCGCTTCTGAATTGCTTCAATGTCCTCCCTCAATCCGACCTGATAAAGATTCCAAACGCTCGAGCAGTACTCAAGAATAGGTCGTATTGGTGTTTTATAACCGGTCTCCCTTACAGATGAACCACATCTTCCCAAAATTCTACCAATGAACCGAAGACGACTATCCGCCTTCCCCACAACTGCCATTACATGCTTGTCCCACTTCATATCGCTCTGTAATGTTACGCCCAAATATTTAATCGACGTGACTGTGTCAAGGGCTGCACTACTAATTGAGTATTCAAACATTACAGAATTCTTTTTCCTATTCATCTGCATTAATTTACATTTATCTATATTTAGAGTTACCTGCCATTCTTTACACCAATCACAAATCCTGTCCAAGTCATCTTGTATCCTCCTACAGTCACTCAACGACGACACCTTCCCGTACACCATAGCATCATCAGCAAACAGCCGCACATTGCTATCCACGCTATCCAAAAGATCGTTTATGTAGATAGAAAACAACAGCGAACCTACCACACTTCCCTGGGGCACTCCAGATAGTACCCTCACCTCCGATGAACACTCACTATCGAGGACAACGTACTGGGTTCTATTACTTAAGAAGTCTTCGAGCCACTCACATACTTGGCAACCAATCCCATATGCTCGTACCTTAGTTAGGAGTCTGCAGTGGGGCACCGAGTCAAACGCTTTCCGGAAGTCAAGGAATATGGCATCCGTCTGATATCCTTCATCCATGGTTCGCAAGATATCATGTGAAAAAAGGGCGAGTTGCGTTTCGCAGGAGCGATGCTTTCTAGAGCCGTGCTGATGCATGGACAGCAACTTCTCTGTCTCAAGGAAATTCATTATATTCGAACTGAGAATATGTTAGAGAATCCTGCAACAAACCAATGTTAAGGATATTGGTCTGTAATTTTGAGGATTCGTCCTTCTACCCTTCTTACATACAGATGTCACCAGCGTTTTTTTCCAGTCGCTCGGGACTTTACGTTGGGCAAGAGATTCGAGATAAATGCAAGCTAAGTAAGGAGCGAATGCAGTAGAGTACTCTCTGTAAAACCGAATTGGAATCCCATCAGGACCTGGCGATTTATTTATTTTCAACCCATTCAGGTGCTTCACAATCCCAGGGATGTCTATCATTATGTCCTCCATACGGGAATCTGTACGAGACTCAAACGGCGGTATGTTTGTACGACTCTCCTGCGTGAAAGGTTTCTCAAATGCTAAATTTAAAATTTCAGCTTTCGTTTTGCTGTCTTCCGTTGCCAGGCCAGACTGATCAGTGAGTGACTGGATGGAAGCCTTCGACGTAAACCGGCATAATATGCACTACTGGGCAACGGAAAATCCACGATGGCTGCGACAAGTGGAACATCAGCGACCTTGGCGGGTTAATGTATGGTGCAGCATTATGGGAGGAAGGACAATTGGCCCCCATTTTATCGATGGAAATCTAAATGGTACAATGTATGCTGATTTCCTACGCAATGTTATACCGATGTTAGTACAAGATGTTTCACTGCATGACAGAATGGCGATGTACTTCCAACATGATGGATGTCCGGCACATAGCTCGCGTGCGGTTGAAGCGGTATTGAATAGCATATTTCATGACAGGTGGATTGGTCGTCGAAGCATGGCCCACACGTTCGCTGGATCTTAGGACCCCGGATTTCTTTCTGTGGGGAAAGTTAAAGGATATTTGCTATCGTGAT
Source organism: Schistocerca cancellata (assembly GCF_023864275.1). Taxonomy (NCBI): domain Eukaryota; kingdom Metazoa; phylum Arthropoda; class Insecta; order Orthoptera; family Acrididae; genus Schistocerca; species Schistocerca cancellata. Next base: position 651,386,542 of record NC_064627.1, read on the forward strand.
CCACCGACAACGCCTGACAACATGCGCCAGCGCATTGTCAATGCATGTGCGAACATTACGGAAGACGAACTACTTGCTGTTGAGAGGAATGTCTGTACACGTATTTCCAAATGCATTGAGGTTGACGGACATCATTTTGAGCATTTTATTGCATTAATGTGGTATTTACAGGTAATCAGGCTGTAACAGCACGCGTTCTCAGAAATGATAAGTTCACAAAGGTACATGTATCACATTGGATCAACCGAAACACAATGTTCAAACGTACCTACGTTCTGTATGTTAATTTAAAAAACCTAGCTGTTACCAACTGTTCGTCTGAAATTGTGAGCCATATGTTTGTGACTATTACAGGGCAATCTATCACAAAGCGAATAAAGTGGTCCAACTAAAACATTCATATTTCTTTACGTACTACACGAATATGTAATAAAAATGGGGGTTCCTATTTAAGAAAAGGCATTTGATATCCGTTTGACCTATGGCAGCGCAATGTAGCGGGCCAACCATAGCGCTATCTGGTTTCCCTGTTCAAGCGAGACAAGTTTCGTTCTTTGTAGGTTTTTCGTTTGACTCTTATTTCGTGAGATATTTGGCCCGGTCACGATCAATGGACCACCCTGTATTAGCACTAACATCTAGACAAGAAATTAGTGTGACATTCGTGTCTTCTGTAAATGCGGTAAAGTGAGGTAGGACGACGTTATTACCATATGCGACCAAACTGGACCAACGTGCTGTTATTCTTTTATTGGCTGCCGAATTACAAACACGAAACATTGGAAAATTCAGGCTGGATTATTGACAATACTGGGAAAAGGATAGATTGCTATCCACCAAAGAAATTACCCGTTGTATTTAGACGGGCAAAACGAAAAGACTGTTACACATTACAGCGTACGGTCAAAGCCTTCTTCAGCAAAGTAAACACACGCACGCAAGTACACACGCACACACACACGCACACACATTCACACATGCAAGCACACCTCGTGCACACACGATCTCTACCATCGGCAGCACCTTTACTTCTGTCTCTACATCTACATCTACATGGATACTCTGTAAATCACACTTAAGTGCCTGGTAGAGGGTTCATTAAACCATCTTCACGGTAATTCTCTATAATTCCACTCTCGAACAGCGTGCGGAAAAGAAATGAATATCTATTTGTGTGAGCTCTGATTTTCCTTATTTTATTATGATGATCGTTTCTCCCTATGTAGGCAGGGGTCAACAAAATATTTTCATATTGGAAGGAGAACGTTGGTGATTGAAATATTGATGAGAAGATCCTGACGCAATGAGAAACGCCGTTGTTTTAATGATGTAAACCCCAAATCCTGTATCATGTCCGTGACACTCTTTCTCCTATTTCTCGATAGTACAAAACGTGCTGCTTTCCTTTAAACTTAGGCCTATCTGGCAAGGACCTCACACCGTGCAGCAGTACACCGAAAGAGGACGGACAAGCGTAATGTAGGCAACCTCTTTCGTAAAACTATTGCATTTCTAAGTGTTCTGCCAATAAATCACAGTCTCTTGTTCGCCTTCCCCACAACATTTTCTACCTCTTCTTTCCAATTTAAGTTGTTCGTAATTGTAGCTCCTAGGTATTTAGTTGAATTTACGGCTATTAGATTTAATTGATTTAATGTGTAACCGAAGTTTAACGGATTCCTTTTTGCACTCATGTGGATGAACCTTTTACTGTTGTTATTCCATTGTACAGCTGATGGTCCGTAATGGCAACTACGAACACATATCATGTATCTCATGATGACTGTAAACGCCGCAGCGCCTGTTCCTTTGGACATTCGTGCTTGTCCGAGAGAACATTGTGTCATACGCCTTAACAACACAGGCGCTAGAATATCGTAAACTAAATAGTATAAACCAAAATAAGTATATGTTCCAGGCCACTGAAGATGCCTTGCAAAGACTAAAGACGAAATGCATGTAGCACAAAAACTGTGTTTCATTCAGTGTAATTAGACGACCCCAAAGTAAATATTATCAACGTACAGAAATATTATACGGAACTGAGGAAGACAGGCTTTAAAAAGTTGGGAGTGAGTTGAGTTTCGCAATATCTCTGTTTACGGAATCCGTATTGGTTTTAATGAGGAGATTTTTGTTCTCAAGAACCGTCATTATACTTGAGCAGAGAACACATCACACATTTCTACGTCAGACTGCTGTCAGCGATATAGGCATATAGTTATGTGCACGTGTTCTACCAACCTTCTTGAAAACAGGAAGAGCTCCACTTTTCCAATCGCATGGTTTTCTTCGTTGTTCCAGTGACCTACGAAATAGTTCAAATGGCTCTTAGTACTATGGGACTTAACATCTGAGGTCATCAGTCCCCTATAATTAGAACTACGTAAACCTAAATAACCTAAGGACATCACACACGTCCATGCCCGAAGCAGGATTGGAACCTGCGAGCGTAGCAGCCGCGTGGTTCCGGACTGAAGCGCCTAGAGCCGCTAGGCCACAGCGGACGGCTCAGCGAACTACGGTTAACTACAGCTAGAAGGAAAGAAATTTTTTCGTATAATTTCTATAGAATCTCACGGATATGTCTTCCGACCCATTAGACTTTCCATCGTTGAGGTATTATTGTTGATTTTCTAGTCGGCGATCACTGATCTCAGGGTCTGTCGCTGCGGCGTTCATGAGATGACTGAAAGGAAGCACAGGATTATGGTCCTCCGCGATGAAATAATTTCGAAACACCGAATTCAGTATTTCCTTTTTCTGTCTTCTTCATTTGGGTGCCATTGAGGACACTAAGCAACTGAACATACGATTTCGACAAGAACTTTTTCGGATTTTAGTATAACCTTTTGGCAAAATTTACCTTCGAATTCACTGAACGCTTAGAGCATTGCTCTATTTACACCAATTCTGGTTACAGTCAGCTTTTGTTTGTCAATTAGACTTCTAGTTTGCTTAAATCTGTGATGCTCCCTTTGCCTTCGTAATCAAGTTTTCTAACACCGTTGTTGTGCCGCAGTGTGTCTTTACCATTCCTGACAACCTCAGTCGCTACACACCAATCTAAAATAACTGTACAATGATGTTATCACCAGAGAGAGTTTTTATTTCGACTGAATAATGGGATATAGCTCTTTTATTACATCAAAAATAAGCCTTCTGAATATCACGCTAACGGAAGAGGAGGCTTGGTAACGACTAGTAGGGGACGACTCAGAAAAGGTGAAAAAAAATAACAAGGGGAAATTTCGGAAACGTTATCCATGTGATGTCAAATCGCATACGTGGAATTTTTGCTCTTTGAAGTATCTGGAAGAGAACGGCCAACGATCGATTTGGTTGGATGAAGGTGAAACTATTTCTTTCCTACGCTCTTTCCCATTATCCTGTTTTAACGTTTTCATCTTGGTTTAAAGCTTCTGTCATCATTGTTAATAATATCCATTATTAATTTTCTTCAATATGGTAGACTACAACTTATAGGTTATATATGATAAAATCTTCTCGGGTTGACAGCCGAGTCAATGTGTCCTCCGGCAACGCTTCAGTAAGTTTCTTACTTGCCATCTTCAGGCGAAGTGTCGGGTTCACGTCTCGTTTGGGTCTTTATAGCCGCTGGACCACAGGCTTCTCTGCATCACGGTCTTCTCTGCGTCTCTGCTTTCTCATATAGGCTACATATTTCCAACCTTGTTCACTCCATATAATGTACTTTCCTTGTAATCTGATTATTTTTAACCGTTGTGAAATCTTGGATATGTGTACTTCATCACATTCACATTACTGTTATTACTGCTACTTTACTGTTCCAGGTCACGGAGAAGAAATAAGAACTTTGAGGTTTACCTACGACAATGCAGTTCCGTCAGTGACGTCAAACGTCTCGGAAGATCAGTTGTAGGGAATGGATAGTGTCTTAAAATGAGGCTATAAAATGGCCATCAACAAAAGTAAAACGAGGGTAATGGAATATACTCGAACTCAGTTTTGAAATGAAACACTAAAAGCAGTCAATGCAGGCTGGCAGTAGCATGAAAAGATTAATTTCTTAACACAGAATGTAAATTTCACTGTTAGGATGCCTTCCCTAGCGTATTTCTGTGAACAGTAGCCTTATACGGAAGTATAGCCTTAGCCATAAAAAGTTCTGACAGGAAGAGGAAAAGTGAAGATTATATGGGTATGATGGCTAACTAATGGAGGCGTACAGAATCTATTTGCTGAAAAAATAAATTTTGTAGCACAAATAGGCTAAAACCTGAGATAGTTACATAGGACACATCCAGAGATATCAAGGAATCGTTAGTTTTTTATGGAGGGAAGTGTTTGTGGGGAGGGGGGTTTATAGAAGAAAAGCAAATTTTCAGTGCAGTAAGCAAGTACAAATGAATGTGTATTGGGGCAGTTACGCAGAGATAAAGAGGTATGCGCAGAACAGGCTAGCATCAAGATTGATTCATACTAGTCCTACACTCAGATTAGAAGAACAATTGTTGCAATTAATTATTGAAGACAGGAAGTTATCTAGATACATATTCAAACCAAATCATTAAAAGTAATATAAGAGTTATGCACAACACCACAAGCCGCCCGATGTGCCGAGCGGTTCTAGGAGCTTCAGTCTGGAACCGCGCGACCGTCCCTCGGGCATGGATCTGTGTGATGTCCTTAGGTTAGTTAGGTTTAAGTAGTTCTAAGTTCTACGGGACTGAGGACCTCAGAAGTTAAGTCCCATAGTGCTCAGAGCCATTTGAACAACACCACAATCAAGATCTTCGTATTCTTTCATTTCTATCATTCACAGTCAGACTACAGTTACTAAATACGACGACATTTGATCTACGTAAATTGAAGTTTTGAAATGCAGATCGTATCGATCCGTAAACAACAAATATTTTACCTTTCGCTTCTAAAATCATTTCAGTACTACCCTGTTTCTTTTTTTGTCTATTTTGCTTTTTGAAATGTTAAAATGCTGTTAATATAACAGCTCGTTAATTAAGTATATTTCATGTTTTTCTGACCTAACTATTCATATCTTTGTTTCCGGTGTGAACCTGGCTATACATGGTGTATCACTTTCTTGAAACCATTGCGAGAATAAATCGGCAATCCTTTTTAACAGAATGTCTAAATTAGCTTTGGACTCCTACTGAAATAGCTGTAATCATTCATAAATATCTTGCGCGTTCTTAATAACAGGAAAATGTCTTAGCTTCAGCTAAAGTATTAGGTGTCAAAACATACAGTGTGAAAGAAATCAAGCTGATTCAATGTTCTTGAGTGATTTCTATTTCCAGCATACTGTGTGTAGCGCTACCTCCTTCCAGAATAAGACCCGCAGTATAGCGATGGCAGAAAGGAACATGATGCAGAGATGCCTGTGCGGCGACAGCTGTTTCTATTTTTGGATGCAGCCTTTCCGTTTTCCCTCCAGGGAAATTCACTCCTGTGTGTTCGATCGGCTACACCCACCTGCTATCGACGAAGTTTGCGCTCCCATGAGGTACGCACCACATCTTGCCTTAGGACCAGACGCCGCTGAAAGGTTTCCGTGTAACTAAACCGCCAGTATTCGAGAAATTCTGATACTTCAAATAGCTCCTGTCCGGGTTCTGCGTTGACGAAGTAGTCCATCGTAGGTTTAGTTATTCACCGTATTTAACATCGATTAGACACTAAAATAAAACATTAACGCAGTGAAACGTGTTAATTATCTTACTGGCTACTTTCCGTAATAGTCAGAAAATTTTGCAATAGCAATTATTTTAAAAATATGCAGTTACCATTGACTACACATTTTGAAATTCATAAATATTTTTGTACAAGTATTTATCTTTCCGCTTATGATACCCAAGGACAGAAATGCTTGCAGAAAGATTCCTAGATTGGGTTCAACTTTTGCGTATGGGAAGCAATAAAGAAACAAAAAAGGGTATTTACTTACGAAAATTTTCGAGGAACAAGTACGGTTGAAGCGATTTTCGATCAATTCCGCCTACCTTCCTAAAAAGATATCGCTTGGGGTAGTCATAAAATTTTAGTTGGCGCCTCGAAAAAATAGTTATTTAATTTTAATTTTTTTAATTTTTGGACATGCATATCGGCAGCCGCAGTCCACACTGAAATCTTGAAATATTATACGCAGGTCTTCGAGCACCAGAGACCCATATCTCTTATGACTACCGATTCTTTACAGAGATCTGGTTTACCACTTGGTTTTGTACCCTTTAAACTTATTTCACCACAATAAAAGCGTCTACGCTACTCAACCCCTGCGTCATACACTTCTTCAACTCAGCATCGACTTTGCGTTGATGTTCCGTTCAAATACAGAAGATGAATTATCACACGATAATCCACTCTGTCAACGGATTGCGCCGTTTTATTTTGCGTCTCCTGGCTACATCTATTTTACTGCGGAGCTGGTACCGAGTGATTACAATCAAAGCACAGCTGCCGACGGAGGTCCAGTGGGCGCTGTAATCATCGTATGGGAACTAAACTTGGTAGATATGCTAATACGATAACGCGGGACTGATTTACGCTGGAAAAATTAGTTCTAGTTTTGACGGCCAGGTGCCGATCTGGCGCTGTACATTGTTCTTCTGACGATATGACGTCCATGCTGTCATGTGACAAACAACAACGTGAGCGAACAGTGTGGCTATCTAGAAGAGAGACCGGGCGCTGTTAGTGAAACTATTTTCTGTGAACGGCAACAACTTGAGTCAGCTGCACTGAGAGAGTATTGCCGAATGAAAGGCCTGAGGCAAGAACTATAATGAGCCGCATTGAAAGAGTATCGCTGATTGAAAGGCCTAGTTAAAAAAAAATGGTTCAAATTGGCTGTGAGCACTATGGGACTTAATTTCTTTGGTCATCAGTCCCCTAGAACTTAGAACTACTTAAACCTAACTAACCTAAGGACATCACACACATCCATGCCCGAGGCAAGATTCGAACCTGCGACCGTAGCGGTCGCTCGGTTCCAGACTGTAGCGCCTAGAACCGCTCGGCCACTCCGGCCGGCTCCAAGTTAAAAGGAAACGATAGTAAAATTCTAAAGCACGGATGAGCCTGATGTGCCAGGAAGAGGAAGTTATTGAGAACGTTGCTGTTCCTGTAAATGGGCACGCATAATATGCCTCAGGTAGAGCTAGTGCTCGTGCAGTGTCACGAGAATTGTACATTACATCTACATCTACATCTACATTTGTACTCCGCAAGCCACCCAACGGTGTGTGGCGGAGGGCACTTTACGTGCCACTGTCATTACCTCCCTTTCCTGTTCCAGTCGCTTATGGTTCGCGGGAAGAACGACTGTCTGAAAGCCTCCGTGCGCGCTCTAATCTCTCTAATTTTACATTCGTGATCTCCTCGGGAGGTATAAGTAGGGGGAAGCAATATATTCGATACCTCATCCAGAAACGCACCCTCTCGAAACCTGGACAGCAAGCTACACCGTGATGCAGAGCGCCTCTCTTGCAGAGTCTGCCACTTGAGTTTGCTAAACATCTCCGTAACGCTATCACGGTTACCTAATAACCCTGTGACGAAACGCGCCGCTCTTCTTTGGATCTTCTCTATCTCCTCCGTCAACCCGATCTGGTTCGGATCCCACACTGATGAGCAATACTCAAGTATTTTATATCGTCAACAGTACGGAAAGTCTTGTGGTCTGTTTAAAACCAGCACAAGATTTAGGCGGTGCAGCAACTGAAACTTATTGATCCGCAACGAAGTTCTGAGTTTGCTCTTTGGCTTCTGGCACGGATCGAAGTTGATGACATGTGGCCGGGCAATATTTTGTGGAATGTTTTACATTGCAGGGTGCAGTGAATACACGCAACTGCTGAACTTGAGGTACCGTTAAACCGCGTGTTGTGTACGACGAGCCATTGCGCTCGCTGTATGTGACTCTGTGTAGTGTGGATTGACAAGCACCTTTATTCTTGGCTCGTTCTTCTTTGAAGACAATGCACCCATAGGGCCTGTCAGGTGCACCGAGAGCTCCTTGTACAGTATGTGATTCCTAGTTAGCAAGGCCACAACTGTGTGTAAACCACTGATTTCATGCAAGATGAGGCAACACCTCATGTCTTCGACTAGTGAAATATTTGCTGAATGGAACCGTCAACGAACGTGTTATTTCCAGAGGTCTTTTTTTTTTGGCCTGATAGATCACCTGATCTGATTCACTGTGAATCTTGGCTGTGGGGATATACAACAGAACGCGTTTACCAGGCACGCGTTCAGTCTCTGCTTCATCTGAAAGCCAGTGTACAGGAACACGTTGATGAGATTTCACCAGATCCACTGCGAGCAAGTTTTGAGCACGTCGTTTTACGAATGCTACATCTCATCGATGTTTCCTGTGCTCATATTGAACAAATTGTGTAGGTGGTAGTTAATAGTAAATTAAACATTATACTTTTTTCTCTTGTTCGACCTTTCCTGTTCCTAACCCATTACATGTTGGAACATTTATATACATCTTTCTTGCATTCACAGTGCCAGATTTACACCTGGTGGCTAAAATTGGAACTAATTTTCGCCAGCGTAAATCGCTTCGACATTAGTGCATCGAGTAAAACAGAAGTGATTTCAGGCGTTCCCCAAGGTAGTGTTATAGGCCCTTTGCTGTTCCTTATCTATATAAACAATTTGGGAGACAACCTGAGCAGCTGTCTTCGGTTGTTTGCAGATGACGCTGTCGTTTATCGACTAATAAAGTCATCAGAAGATCAAAACAAACTGCAAAACGATTTAGAAAAAAATACCTGAATGGTGCGAAAAGGAGCAGCTGACCCTTAATAAGGACAGGTGTGAGGTCATCCACATGAGTGCTGAAAGGAACTCGTTAAACTTCGGTTACACGGTAAATCAGTCTAATCTAAAAGCCGTAAATTCACTAAATACCAAGGTATTTCAACTGCGAACAACTTAAATTGGAAAGAACACATAGAAAATGTTGTGGGGTAGGCTAACCAAAGGCTGCGGTTTATTGGCAGGACACTTAGAAAATGTAACAGACCTACTAAGGAGACTGCCTACACTACGCTTGTCCGTCCTCTTTTAGAATTCCCGGCGGGGTCATGGATTTTCTCTGCCTCGTGATGACTGGGTGTTGTGTGATGTCCTTAGGTTAGTTAGGTTTAAGTAGTTCTAAGTTCTAGGGGACTGATAACCATAGATGTTAAGTCCCATAGTGCTCAGAGCCATTTGAACCTCTTTGGAATACTGCTGCGCGGTGTAGGATCCTTGCCTGGTAGGACTGACGGAGTACATCGAAAAAGTTCAAAGAAAGGCGGCACGTTTTGTATTATCGCGAAATGTGGGAGAGAGTGTCACAGAAATGGTACAGGATTTGGGCTGGAAATCATTAAAAGAAAGGCGTTTTTCGTTGCGACAGAATCTTCTCACGAAATTCCAATCACCAACTTTCTCCTCCGAATGTGAAAATATTTTGTCGACACCGACCTACATAGGGCGGAACGATCACCACGTTAAAATAAGGGAAATCAGAGCTCGTACGGAAAGATATAGGTGTTCATTCTTTCCGCGCGCTATACCAGATTGGAATAATAGAGAATTGTGAAGGTGGTTCGATGAACCCTCTGCCAGGCACTTAAATGTGAACGGAACAATGAAGTGTTTAGGTCTGATTTTTTTCAGTCAGTGTATGTTGTCATATCATTTAACATTTTCAGATATGTGATAAAGATGGTGACACTTTAGTGATGACACATATACAATAACAATTTAGGCATGAATTGTTATGATACAGCTTACTCACCTCTGTAATAGAACTTGAGATTATTAACCAAAGTCAGACAAATTCTCATCATTGTTATTTTTATTTCTTCTTGTGCTCTGTTTCTTTTATTGGAGTTATTATAAGACAGATAAGATAATAATTACAATCGAAGTAAATTACGTATCCTCAAAATATTTGGCTCAAAAGGCTCTGAGCACTATGGGACTCAACATCTTAGGTCATAAGTCCCCTAGAACTTAGAACTACTTAAACCTAACTAACCTAAGGACATCACACACACCCATGCCCGAGGCAGGATTCGAACCTGCGACCGTAGCAGTCCCGCGGTTCCGGACTGCAGCGCCAGAACCGCTAGACCACCGCGGCCGGCTCAAAATATTTGCTGTTAATTTATAAATGTAAATTAAAGTCCAGTGTCGTGTTTTTCTGTATGTATTTTCGGGATAGTATCAGGAACTATTGTAGGTATTTTGATATGGATTTCAGTAATGGACACACTGATTCATGAGAAAAGTTTGTGGCCACAGTAGATGAACTTAAAGCCACCTGTGTCTGGCCGCCATGAGCTACCGTCAGCTTACGTGGCCGTAGCTCACGCCGAACACTCACTGCAGTCGGGTGGACCGGGTGGTACAGTAGCTCGCAGCTCCCATTACTGTCGCAAGATGTCAATCCAAATGTCAATTAAATATGGAAATGATAACATTCGTACCTCTAGAGAATTTTCCTGATGTGTGCTGTTTAGATCAAATAAGTTATAGGAAACGTGATATCCAGCAACCTAACGTTGTTCTTAAGTTTTAGTAATAATTACAAGTAGTGCCCAGTGAAAAAATTACAGCTAAACCAGACAAGTAGTCCAGCCATAGATACTTAGTGCTATCTATGTTAAGCAGGAATGGCTCATTATTTGTTACATAAACTATTATTTCTCAAATACAAAACATAATTTCTTTGGTCCAACGCAGGAGGTCTTTCGAAGGCCTAATCTCAACAACTTGTGGAAGTCCATCGTTCACGCGGAGTTGGGACAGCGACTCGAGATTTAAATAAAGAAAGCGAACCACCACAGCCGAATCATCAAATAAATTTTTTGAAACGATTAGTTTCGGCACAACACCTGCGCTGTCGTCAGATTCTCCCCCCCCCCCCCCCCCCACACACACACACACAAAAAGAGTAGTTTCATTCCTTGCCCCTTGTACAGTAGAACTGACATAATCTGAGTAAACAAAAGTCGAGGGATACCTTCGAATATAGTGTCAGATCTTCTTTTTCCCTTCGTAGTGCAGCAAACTCGACGTGATATTGACTTCATACAAAATTTAGGATTCTAACCACCAGAAGCTTCTCACAAACGTCCAAAATTAACCCTTACACGCCACTTTAGAGACCAATAACACACACATAAAACACCAAACACAAGCTTACACACAGGAAACAACAGCAAAACCCTATCCCTCATTTCAAGAAAACCCCTAGAGCATTCCGAAGTCAGACGGGCACAGCCTAGTGTTACTTCGTGTACAACAAGAACACCCGTAGCCTCGTCAGACTCAACAACTCATTGGAAGTCCCAGTAGAAATACTGAACCCCGCTGCCTCTATAGCCGTCTGTAATAACGGAAGTGTTACCAGTGCTGGCGCACGAACTGCCCTTTCGATTATGCCCTATAAATGTTCGATGGGATTCACGTCGTCCGATTTGGGTGGCCAAATCATACACTCAATTTGTCCAGAATATTCTTCAAACTAGTCGCGTTCAACTGTGGCCCAGTGACATGTTATCGTTGTTTCGGAGCATGAAGTCCAGGAATGGCTGCAAATGGTATCCAAGTAGCCGAATATCATTTCTAGTCAATGATCGCTTCAGTTGGACCAGAAAACTAATCGATTCCATGTAAACACAGCCCACACTATTATGGAGTCAACATAGCTTGCCCAGAGCCTGGTTGACAACTTGGATCCATGCACCACACTCTAACCCAACCAGCAGCTCTTACCAACTGCAGTCAGGATTCATCTGACCATGCCACGATATCTCAGTCTCCTAGAATCCAACCAATATTGTCACGAGCCCAGGACAGGCTCTGCAGGTGATGTGCTGTTAGCAAAGGCACTCGCGTCAGTCGTCTGCTGGCAAAGCCGATTACCGCCAAATTTCGCCGCATCGTCCTAGCTAATACGTTCGTCGTTCGTCCCACATTTCTGCGGTTATTTCACACAGTGTTGCTTGTTTGTTAGCTCTGACGACTTTACATAAACGCCACTGCTCTCGTTTTTTAAGCGGAGTCCGTCGACCACTGCGTTGTCTGTGGTGAGAGGTAATGCCTGAAATTTGGTGTTCTCGGCAACTCTTAACGCTGTGGATCTTGGAGTAATGAATTCCCTAACAATTTACGAAATGGAATGTCTAGCTCCAACTACTACTCAACGTTCAAAGTCTGTTGATCTCGCCGGCCGGCCATTGTGACCGAGCGGTTCTAGGCGCTACAGTCTGGAACCGCGTGACCGCTACGGTCGCAGGTTCGAATCCTGCCTCGGGCATGGATGTGTGTGATGTCCTTAGTTTAGTTAGGTTTAAGTAGTTCTAAGTTCTAGGGGACTGATGACCTCAGATATTAAGTCCCATAGTGCTCAGAGCCATTTGAACCATTTGATCCTGCCGTGCGGCCAATATCACGGCAGAAGCCTTTCCACATGAATCACCTAAGTGCAAATGATAGTTCGGCGCGGCCGCTATGGCTGAGCGGTTCTAGGCGCTTCAGTCTGGAACCACGCGACTGCTACGGTCGCAGGTTCGAATCCTGCCTCGGGCATGGATGTGTGTGATGTCCTTAGGTTAGTTAGGTTTAAGTAGTTCTAAGTTCTAGGGGACTGATGACCTCAGATATTAAGTCCCATAGTGCTCAAAGCCATTTGAAGCCATTTGAAACATTTTTGATAGCTCGCCCAATGCGCTGCCTTTTTATATAATACCTTGTGTAGGCGATTCTGCCGGCATCCTTATATGTCCTTTTGTCACGTCACAGTAGTTGTCGTGGACTGCATACAACATGAGTATATCCTGTACAACGCGTTGTCCCCACTGTCAGTCACCAGTGTCAACAGCGGTGACAACACGTTGTAGAGTATACAGTCGTGACTTCTACTATTAGATAGGTTCTACGATACACGAACCAAGGAATGGAAGTACTACTTTGGTTTATAGTGGACCTGAAGATGGCCTAAGTGTTGCACCGAAACTAGTCGTTTGAAATAAACTTCTCTCATGATATGGTTGTGGTGCTTCGTTTTATTTATTTTTAATCTCAACAAGGTAATCAACTGAATAAACAAATATCTTTTTCGGCGCTGTACAGCGGCTCTAAGAGTCATTAACATAGTATGTCATTGTATTCTTTCCGTTAAGAAACATTGTGCGTGAGCTGTCAGTTTGGACTTACTGGGATTCGCGAGGTCATGCACGCCACTGGTTTATCATTGTGCCGCGGCTCAATTGAGCAGTCCATCAAACCGGTCGCGCTATCTCAGCGTCCGCCTCATTAAGCTGGCCTGCTAAATGCTGCTAATCGGCGTGTGGTGCGACCACCCGCGGGGTCACGCATTGCTGAGGCACCACGGGCTGCGTCTAGCCACTCAGAGAGAGCAGCAGCTCACTGCAGCAACTGAGGCAAGTCATGTACTGCAGTGTGAGAAGAGACACGTACGTATACTAAGGCAGAAATTGTCCTATTAACTAGCAGCAGAAATTAAAAACGTATCCTGTAAAGTGAGCAACTACAAGAAACAAGACCAATGGGATTAAGCTGTACGAGAACGGCATAAATTAAGTTCTGGAAGCAGTGTTTACTTGAAAGAAGAAACAAAAACAGAATTCAAATTAAGTAAAGAGCCAAGTCCGTCAAGATGTTTTAATGGGGTGACGATATATACATTGAAGGAAAAAAATCACATCACGAAGAAGGAATTGTGCGACATAAACGGAAGTTGGTAAGAGTTTTTCTTTATCTGAAAGATGTCTATTCAAATTTCGCACCACTATGACGATTCAAATCAGGTTTGCTTTAAATACAGGCTGTAACGGTCTTGAGCGTCAGTTACCTTCGAGACCGAACGTAGTCACTTTGTTAGTCAAGAATGCCTTCAAGGCGACAAAGATGTCATTATCTACAACTCACTGAGTTTGAATGCCGTCGCGTAATGGGGCTACGAGAAGCTGGATGTTCCGTCTGCGATACTGCAGAAAGACTTGGCAGGGATGTAGCCAGTGTACATGATTGCTGCCAGCGGTGGTCAAGAGAATGTACGATCGCAAGATGACCGCGTACTGGACGGCCACGTGGCGCTGCCGAGAGAGATCGTCGTGTCCGGCGTGTGGCTCTGGTGAATCGTACTGCATCTGTAACAGTTAGCGCCACAGTGACACAGCGAACTGTTACGAATCGGTAACTTCGAGGACAGCTCCGACTCAGACGCCCTGTAGGGTGCATTGCACTGACCTCAAACCACCGCAATTTGCGACTTCAGTGGTGTCAAGTGACAGGTCATTGGAGGGCACTTCAGTCCGGAACCTGAAGCATCCCCAACTCTCTGGTGGTTCCCTTTTTAGGTACTCCACGTCGACGTCTGCTCGTAGATACGTATCGTAGGTAGGTTTTCCGGCTTTACTTCCCGACGTGACAGCGACGACTCTCCGATTAGGTGCGAGCCTTGTGTTTTGCTATACTGCGATTCTTGTAAGTATCGCTTTTATTTAGTAATTTGCCCGGATAAAACTCTCCCCTTTTATGATTAAGACAGCCTGCGCCACCTTTCGGAGGGAGTGGGGACGTCAAAGAGTCACAAAAGTTCATATTAAGCAGTCCGTAAAACACGTAAACGTTCACTTCAGTTAGCGTGTTAGTTAATGCCTACGCTTTCCGATACATGGTGCTGACTTACTGCTGAATAGCTTTGGTTCTGTAAAACCTTCACTGATTAGTACTAGGTAAATGAAATAAGTACAACACTCTTGTATTTCACTTTCACTCTATATTCAAGGATTAAGGTGGTGATGGATCATGGTCTATTTAAAAGGTTCCTAGCCTGGAGGAATCTAAATAGTCCGCAAATGCCGGCATGCACGCGCTCTACGTCCAGATTCGCAACTAACGGCATACGACACCTTCAAAAGTCCACACGTTAATATCTGAATACTGGTACCTCTTAATTCACACGTATCAGCAGATAATTTGAGTTTCTGTCGTCTATATGTCCTTAATGTTGCAATCTAGCACTAAAGTCCTAAAATCCCCTTAATACTCCGTTGCTACAAACATTCAGAGATCTTACACTACATCACTTTTAATCTCCGTAATATTCTAACAGTTTATCGTGAATCTTAACACGATAAAGTCCAATCTAATTATTGTCTCGCTGACTGACATGGGTTCCCCGCCCTTTAACGAAACAATCAAGGAAAAAAGGCGGCAATAATGAATATCAGACCTTTTTATAGGTTTTTCATCACAAGAGTTTAACATCACTGCCTTCTCCATGACGGAGCTTCCGTGGCTTTGCTGTACTTAGACGTTAAACTACTTGCTGATATACTGTAATTTTGATCTGCAATTACCGAACTCTGATTCTACACTATTTTCCGCTCTACAAATTCTATTCTTAATTTTAAATCATTCTTTCTATAGCTTTTATCACTTTAAACTGAACTGAGGTGTTACCGCCTTGCTGCAACGGTCGCAGTTTCGAATCCTGCCTCGGGCATGGATGTGTGTGATGTCGTTAGGTTAGTTAGGTTTAAGTAGTTCTAAGTACAGGGGACTGATGACCTCAGGTGTTACGACCCATAGTGCTTGGAGCCATTTTTGGAGGGCAGGGTGGAAGTCTTTTGTGTTTTCCAACGACACCTGATTCTTCCTCGGTGCCAGTGATGGCCGTGTGATGGCTAGGAGGAGGTCACTTGAGGCCCTGGAATCGGCCTGTCTGCCTATTTGACAGACTGGATATTCTCCTGGAGTTATGGTCTGGGATGCGATTCCATATGACAGCAGGAGCACTCTCGCGGTAATCCCACGCACCCTGACTCCAAACTTGTACGTCGGTCTGATGGTTCACTACGCTGTTTGTAGTAGCTGACCTGCACTCCTATTCTTCTATTCGTTATCAAACCTACTCCTGCATTACCCTTATCTGATTTTGTATTTATAAACCTGTATTCACCTGACCAGAAGTCTTGTTTTTCCTGCCACAGAACTTCACTAATTCGCACTATATCTAACTTTGACCTATCCATTTCCCTTTTAAAATTTTCTAATCTACCTTCCGATTAAGGTATCTGAAATTCCACACTCCGATCTGTAGAAAGCCAGCTTTCTTTCTCCAGATAACGGAGATCCGAATGGAGGACTATTTTACCTATGAAATATTTTACCCAAGAGGATGCTATCATCATTTAACCATACAGTAAAGCTGCATGCCCTCAGGAAAAATTACGGACGTAGTTTCCCCTTGCTTTTAGCCAGTCACAGTACCATCACACCATCACAGCAAGGCCGTTTTGGTTAATGTTATAAGGCCAGATCAGTCAATCATCCAGACCGTAGCCCCTGCAACTACTGAAAAGGCTGCTACCCCTCTTCAGGAACCACACGTTTGTCTGGCCTCTCAACAGATACCCCTCCATTGTGGTTGCACCTACTGTAAGGCTATCTATATCGCTGAGGCACACAAGCCTCCCCACCAACGGCAAGGTCCATGGTTCATGGGGAGAGGACTAACGAAAATTTTAAATAATAAGTCACTAAATTTGATATCAAAATTGTGCCAGAAATCGCTTAACCCCACTACTCAAGGTACCGTGGACGATGCGAAGCAATAAGAGCTATGTACACGAGAAAGAATGGTCAAAACAGAAAGCAAAACCATGAGGATGTTTTTGGAGATTAAAGGTAAGAAAGGTAACCACATTAAAGCTAAGAGAAACCACTACAGAAGTAAGAGATATGTGACGCTTGCAATTAGTAACCAAATTTCAAAGAAAGTTGTGATTTTTTTTTAAAAAGGCTGGGAATAATTTTTAAGACCATGGTATACGTAGCCAATAGACAATGATAATTCTTATGCCAGATCCGATGTACACAAGATAATACGTCAGAATAGTGATACATTTTACATTGCGTGAAATGGGAGGTAGTTTGCTGAAGGATATAAGGAGCAGTCGTATGATGGGAATATGACTGTTTTGAGTGATCACTTCCGGGCACAGGGTTTTACTTGGGACCTACTAATAACACTATGAGAGCACCCCCTAATAACCTAATGAACACGTTGAAAGGGGTAGAAATTTTTTTGTACATGGAGCGAATTAACCTCTACTTTTTTTAATGTCTCACATGATACAATGAAATATTCCTAGATTTGGTGGATGTTAGTGGCTTGATAAGCTGCTGTGCTATTCGTCTTTTCATGGACTCTGCATATCAATGCTTCGTGCAGCTCTTCGAGTGACGTAACTCCAAGACGGATTTTGCTTTATTCTGCTCGTTTGCTTTATGTTTCATCTGATCAAATTGCCTCCGGGCTCTCTCTCGTTTATCATTTGCAGGTTTGTTTTAATTTGTTAGGTGCACTGTTGATTTACGTTAGTTCATTGCTGGATTGAAACGTCTCATATTTGATTCAAAATTGATTTAAATTCATCACAATGTGAGTTCTAATCCTGTCAGTTAATAAATATTTCACACCTGTAACAAGTAACTTTAGTGATTGCCAGAATTAAGCCATCTACTTTTACCTTAATTCCTGATCTTTCCTTGTGGCAGTTTTGCAGGTGATATTTTCTGTAGTTTAGCTTGGTCCGTGATGATAGGTCCACTGATGTGATTTGGTGTCCCCCTCCCTTGGAGTTTGATTCGCCTTTGAAAGGTTAAAGCGATGGGATGAGGCGAAGTGTGCGCTCACGGCAAGTACAGCGCTACAGCCAAAGCGCTGTTTACCCCAGGTCCTTGAGTGACGCATTCCTGAAGTTTTTCACGTAGTGTGCCCTGCGCAATATGAGTCCCAGGTCCATAATCAAAAAAGTCATATAATTTGCCGTGACAAGCAACTGCGCAAATGCAGAATTTTGGTTTTTTAAAGCTGTGCCACTCGATAAAAACACTTTCGGAAATTTTTTTGCCAACAAATTGCATTCCTGGAATGCTGCGTAGGAAGAGGTCAGTAATAGTCACAGATCGTTGCTATCTGTGAGAAACACTGCAGCTGAATTGTGTTTATGAATTCTTTTCTGTCTTTGTAAAGCGATGGGCTAACATTCTGGCGCTAGTTAGTGCGGGGTGCACGCCTCTTTTCCAAAAAGTTGTGAAAGGGCTCTCCTTTGGTTGATATTAAAAACAGCAGAGAATGGGAAGAGAGGACGCCAGTTTCCAAGAAGTTCGGACGTGGAGATTGGAATACTGGCTGAAGTCAAAAACCTAACTGAAGAGTGGCAATATAACACAGAACTGTTTAAGAACTGTTTACCTGAGAGTTAGGCAATTGCTTAACACTGTCAACCTTTTTCCAGGTGGAGAGTAAGTTAGTCTGTTAACGACTATATCATTGGTCAGCATTTTGCAGAGCCTTTTTCATTGGTGTAATGGATGTGTGTGGAAAGAAAAGTATGATTCGTTAGAGAACACTTGTGCCGGAATTTTGAAGAGCGCACATCGGTTGGACCCACTGAAGAGAAGACATCGTCAGAAGATCTTAGGGAGGCACAGCCGATCTGTTTCGCCCAATGATGGACGGAAGGGATGTTCCTGTAGTTGGCAGCTGATGTGCTGCAAGACTGCTGCAGACTCTGGCGCTCGTGTATTTCCACAGTACTGAGTACACAATATGGTGAGAAACTGCAGCTTAGACGAGCAGGTTTGAGACTTACCGAGCGTTTATAGGAGTGCTTTTAGGTCATGTAGGATCCTCGAATCTTACTGTTTTCTCAAGTGACTGGAGGCTTATTCGTGACTCGTGACTCGATCAGTGATTTTATTTACATTTTTCCATTTTCTGACGCAGTCTATCACTGTCTATACACCATGAATTTGTCTTTTCATACATCATTTCTAAGATCTCAGTTTTGTCCCATTCACATAAACTATCTGGTCTCCAACAGGTCAATATAAATAATTGTCCAATTTCTCTACTGCTACGGTCACAGGTTCGCATCCTGCCTCGGGCATGGATGTGTGTGATGTCCTTAGGTTAGTTAGGTTTAAGTATATCTACGTTCTAGGCGACTGATGACCTCAGATGTTAAGTCCCATAGTGCTCAGAGCCATTTGAACCATTTTTGAACCAATTTCTCTGTCTCTCAATTTCCTAAGATCAAATAGATCAAGTGATTATTTCTTAATCAAACATATGTCAATAAGGAACTTTATAATAACTAACTAATTCTGTCTGCCCTTGGAGGCCTAACGATACCGACTGACCATCGTGTCATCCTCAGCCGACAGTCGTCACTGGATTTGGATACGGAACCACCTGTGGTCAGGACACTGCACTTCCAGCCGTCATCATTTTATGAGACTGGAGCCGCCATGTCTCAATCAAGTAGCTCCTCAACATCCTTCAGGGGAGCAAACTGCAGCCTGCTTGCCAACAGCGCTCGGAAGACCCAAAGGGTCACCGTTCAAGTGCTAGCTAAGCCCAAAAGAGTCTTAATTTCGGTGATCTGACAAGAATCGGTATTATCACTGCGGCAAGGCCGTTGGTGGAACATTATAGCAGACAGGAATTTATTTAGACCAGTGTTTGATTTCATAGACGATGACCCTGTTTATTGTCTTTTCTGAGGTTCAAAATGGTTCAAATGGCTCTGAGCACTATGGGACTTAACTTCTGAGGTCATCAGTCCCCTAGAACTTAGAACTACTTAAACCTAACTAACCTAAGGACATCACATACTGAAGCGCCCAGAACCGGCCGGCTCTGAGGTTCAATACCCAAGTCTCAAGCTTACTAGCGCCACCCCTGTCCTGTTATTTGTCCGTTGCACTAAAATTTTAAATGCACATGAGTCCTTGGGAGCGGTCTGATTGTCGGCCATTCCAAGCGATTCACATCTTTCTGAAATCTAGAGTGGTATGTCAAAAACTCAGTTGATCCATTATTATACATGGTATTCATGAAGTAACCATATGGTTACGTTAATTAAGCAATTTTACATATTTTATATTAACAGAGATAATAAGGTTTTATGGTGATTTTAGACTAGGCACGTGTTAGATGCACTACCATCACAAACTAATTATGATAGAAGAGGTAAAGTCTTTTGAGCAAGCTTGTGACTTCACTATTCGCCTGGCGGTAGATAGGTTACAGCTTCCTTCGCCACAGCACTAGGAGGAGGGAGTGTGGAGGGCCCATCACACTGCCTTTCAGCCCTAGATAACGTCCCGAGCACTTAACTGAGAGCGGAATGAGTAGGTCAGTCCAGTAACTAACATAGTTATTACAAAGTTCGTCATTACCATTCCCAATCCTGTCTGGAACTGAGCCCGGTAGCCGCAAGGCTGGAGTCCAGTGCTTCCTTAGCATAAGGCTTTGAGGTGTAAGTAACTATAGAACGTAATCATCTAAAATATGCTCAATGGCAGTTGCACGTCCTTCACTTACTGTCGGTCTCTGTTTTTACCTTACTGTTCTAAGTAAAATCAGCTTTTCCATTTTTCGATATTTAATATACCGCCATAGAAGCATCAAGCATCCGTTTTTGCTTTCTTTCGATCACGAAAGCTCGCCTAGACGTCCTACTAAGTGTGTAACCCTGCTCTCTATTAAAATTTTTGCTGTTTATTCTAATCTCGGTCATGACGAGCAGCAAAGTACGACACGTGCTGAAGGGACATGGAATGAGAAATATGCTGCACCCTGTTGACAACGACATAGTTCTTCGTGTGCCCAGTGTGTGTGGTTTACCTTGCGAATGCGGAAGCAGCATCTAAATGCATTGCACAATTCACTCAGTGCTGGAGCGCTATACTGAACAAATGGCTCTGAGCACTATGGGACTCAACATCTGAGGTAATCAGTCCCCGAGAACTTAGAACTACTTAAACCTAACTAACCTAACGACATCACACACATCCATGCCCGAGTCAGGATTCGAACCTGCGACCGTAGCAGTCTCGCGGTTCCGGACTGAAGCGCCTAGAACGGCACGGCCACCGCGGCCGGCTATACTGAACATAAGCGACATATTAAACAGCGGGGAACTTTACAAGTCGTCTATAGCTGATCATTGGCTGGGAAACTGCTACGGAATACAGTTTTAAAAGACGAAAGTCTTGGCTCATGCCTCAGCATATTGAAATTCCGTTATAAAGGAAGCGGTTGAGAGTAGAATAAACAGCAACAATTTTAACAGAGACCAGAGATGCAAATATAGTATGGCGTGGGGGTGGGCTTCTGATATCGAACGAAACCAAAGACGGATGCTTGACGTTTCTAGGGAGGCTGATGCTCGCGCAACCTTACATCACTCGGTCCCGCGACAGTCCGGAGCTGCTATGAGCTGCCCAACTCATCTTCCGCGCATCCGTCCTTGAAAGGATTGGTACCAGATGCTGCTATCATTCTTATATGAGGAGAAACAGTGCCAGCCTCAGCAGTCAGTAGTTTTTACTCCTGATGACGGTGGCGGAGATTGTCATCGAAACCTCCATAATTTTTATTCGAGTCGACGCGGCTTATTCAGTGGTGGAATGTTCTGAAATAAATACTGCTCATTTCAGACAAGCAGTATGGGATACTGCCAAGAGCCAGCTACGTGCATCAGTTTACGTCGGTCAACGTCCCCAATTGGGTAATCAGTCTGTAGCCGCTTAGTGCTGCCTTCACTAGCTGCGACTCTGCCTGAGTCAGAATGTTGCAAACTTGCTACCTTCCAGCTGGCGGGCCACCTGCAGGCTAACTTGTACCCACCTTTGGGATCCGCTAATCGTGCTTGGACCACTTAGATCCCCAGCCACCATTGTCTACGTCCGGCCCAATTCTGCTGCACTTCGTCGCCCTGGGCGGGAAACCCCCGTGGCTGCCATCACTGACACGACCGGCCGCACTGAGGTCCACGGTTCGACTCTGCGTGTCTTGGTGTATCCTGCACTGGGTCGCGCATCCGCCCATACCGGACTGCCGCCCGAGTGCCTCGGAGCCGATACGTGGACATACCGCTTGAGTGCTATCGCGTAACCTGCCGGGCGAGGCGACGTCGCATGGAGGCCTGCTGATATCGGCACGCTTCACCGTCCAAAACCAGCCCGCAGGGAGTTGACTGCTGCCTAGGCCCTCCAAGACTGATGTATTCTGTTTGAAATTAAAGAGTATATTAAATTACTGTCTCTTACGACTGGACGACAGAATCCCATCTGGTTTCTGCCCACTACGCCGTTGCAACCACGCCCTAGGTGAACGACTAAAGACCCTTATGCCAACTAGTAGCTCCACCATCCACCATAGTGGTCATTCAGCCCAACCTCTGTACTTGTAATCAATATTTCTATACTCTATAGTACGACTTTGTATTCTTGTTGCACAAACTACGGCTGATTACACGAAAAAAGAATGAAAAATACAAGCATCCAATGACGCGCATTATATGTTGCACTTGCTCATTCCTTCACTATCCCTATGTTCCCTGATTTTAAAATATGACGTATGATTTCGCACGAATTTTCCATAACTTTTGCCTATAGCCTCTTGTATGGTGGTGTATGATTACACAATTGCAGAACAGTCACTGGAAGCAGTTACATCCTTCAAATATCGAGGAGTATGCCTAAGGAGCGTTGTGAAATGGAACGACCACATGAAATTAATAGCGAATAAGGCAGATGCCAGACTGAGTTTCATTGCAAGAATCCTCTCGAAATGTAGTCCATCGACAAAGAAATTAGCATACAAAACACTCGTTCTACCAATACTGGTACATTGTTCGACAGTCTGCGATCCGTATCTGACAGGATTAACAGAAATAATAGGGAAGACCCAAAGAAGAACAGGACGATTCATTACAGGTTCAATTTGTAAGCGCGAAAGCGTCACGGAGATGCTCAGTCAACGCCAGTAGCAAACGCTGGAAGAGCCTTTCTGCATCACGCGATGACTTACAACTGAAATACCGAGAGCGCACGTACCTAGAGAGAGAACCTATATAATGCTTCCCGCACGTACCTAGAAGAGAGAACCTATATACAGTTTTCCCTGCGTATATGTTGCGAAAAGTCCTTGAAGTTGGCATTAGAGAGCTTCGATTCCACACGGTGGCTTATCAGCAATCGTTCTTCCCACGAACTACATGCGACTGGAACAGGAAAAGGAGCAAGCTACAGCGGTACACAAATTACCCCCCACCAGACAAAGGAAGGTGGCCTGCGTAGCACAGATTTAGGTGTAGACATACACTCATGCTCATATATTAAGGATAATGCAGCTACATGGTGAAACAACGCTCTGGTGGGCGGTTTGCAGGTTTAAATCACGTCAGGGTATGACCATACGTTTCATTTGACTACGATCGTCGCACGGTGGCACTGGCAGCAGTCCACATACGCAGAGGTGTGTTGGTGCATGTCAGAGTACGGTGCAGCGAGTAAGCGTGCAGACGCTTTCAGACATGCTGATGGTGACTGTGTGTTGAAAATGGCTCAAAGAACACATATTGGTGACGTTATGAGGAGTAGAATACTAGGGCGACTGCAGGCTGGTCGAACACAGCAGGTTGTAGCACGGGTCCTTCGTGTGCCACAAAGTGTGATCACAAGATTATGGCAACGATTCCAGCAGACAGGAAACTTGTCCAGGCGCTACAATACGGGACGTCCACAGTGTACAACACCACAAGAAGACCGATATCTCACCACCAGTGCCCACAGATGGCCGCGGAGTACTGCAGGTAGCCTTTCTGGGGACCTTACCGCAGTCACTGGAACTGTTGTCTCCACACACACAATCTACAGACGACTGAACAGACACGGTTTATTCGTCCGGAGATCTGCAAGGAGCATTCCACTGACCCCCAGTCGCAAGGGAGCCCGTAAAGACTGGTGTAGCCGGCCGCTGTGGCCGAGCGATTCTAGGCGCTTCAGTCCGGAACTGCGCTGCTGCTGCGGTCGCAGGTTCGAATCGTGCCTCGGGCATGGATGTGTGTGATGTCCTTAGGTTCGTTAGGTTTAATCAGTTCTAAGTCTAGGGCACGAATGACTTCAGATGTTAAGTTCCATAGTGCTTAGAGCCATTTTTAAAAGCCTGGTGTCAAGAACACAGTACATGGTCATTGGAACAGTGGTCCCAGGTTACGTTCACGGACGAGTCCAGGTATAGTCTGTACAGTGATTCTCACCGGGTTTCCATCTGGCGTGAACCAGGAACCAGATACCAACCCCTGAATGTCTTTGAAAGGGACCTGTATGGAGGTCGTAGTTTGATGGTGTGGGGTGGGATTATGATTGGTGCACGTACACCCCTGCATGTCTTTGACAGAGGAACTGTAACAGGTCAGGTGTATCGGGACGTTATTTTGCACCAGTATGTCCCACCTTCCTCCTGGTGGATGACAACGCAAGGCCCCACCGAGCTGTCATCGTGGAGGAGTACCTTGAAACAGAAGACAACAGGCGAATGGAGTCGCCTGCCTGTTCTCCATACCTAAACCCCATCGAGCACGGCTGGGATGCTCTAGGTCGCCGTATCGCTGCACGTCTTCATACCCCTAGGACACTTCAGGAACTCATTCTTTTCTGTTTTTCACAGTATCAGAATATGATACGACGCAGAACATGTACTGAATGAAATGTAGTAAATTTATTTTCGCTCCAAGCGGAAAAACAAATTTCAATGGCACACGGATGCTCAAAAATTGGCTCTGAATAGTATGGGACTTAACATCTATGGTCATCAGTCCCCTAGAACATAGAACTACTTAAACCTAGCTAACCTAAGGACAGCACACAACACCCAGTCATCAAGAGGCAGAGAAAATCTCTGACCCCGCTGGGAATCGAACCTGGGAACCGGGCGTGGGAAGCGAGAATGCTATCGCACGACCACGAGCTGCGGACAAGCACGGATGCTCTTGTGCCTCTGCCTTTCGTAAGTTGTGCAGAATGAGCGTTGAGTAATTCTGTAGCTACGTTGATATTCTGGTCAAAATAGGCACTCGTGCAAGAATGGGAGGCTACACCCCAGCAACTGCTCGACCACCTGATCCAGAGTATGCCAACCTGTTGTGCGGACTTTGTACGTCTGCATGGTGATCATATCCAATATTGATGTCGGGGTGCATGCGCAGGAAACAGTGGCGTATTGTAGCACATGTGTTTCGGGACGTTTTCTCAACTTCTCACCTATACTGTGGACTTACAGATCTGTGCCATGTGTGTTCCCTATGTGCCTATGCTATTAGCGCCAGTTTTGTGTAGTGCCACGTTGTGTGGTACCAATTTCTGCAATTATCCTTAATTTATGAGCATGAGTGTAGATGTAGGTGAATACTCCTGTAAACTTTGAGACATGTTAAGTTCGTGTGCTGCATATTTCTGTCTCAGACAATAATGCTGCCGGCCGCGGTGGCCTAGCGGTTCTAGGCGCTTCAGTCTGGAACCGCGGGACTGCTACGGTCGCAGGTTCGAATCCTGCCTCAGGCATGGATGTGTGTGATGTCCTTAGGTTAGTTAGGTTTAAGTAGTTCTAAGTCTAGGGGACTGATGACCTCAGATGTTAAGTCCCATAGTGCTCAGAGCCATTTGAACCATTTTTTGAATAATAATGCTATGAAGGGCAGTAAAATGAAAACAAGACAGATGGGAAAAAGTAAGAGAACTGTTTATTATTGCATAAGTATTTGTCATAACTACCAATACATTTATCCTACTGTGAGACAAGACAGTCAGTACCTTCGTGGAAATCTGTTCGGGCGGGCCCGCAGATTGCCAAGTTTGTTTCCCGTACACTATATAGGTTTCGATGACAAGCCATTACACATCATTCATACAGTCCCGATTACTCCCCATGCCATTTCTAGAAGCCCTAAGGAAAGATATTCGTGCCCGTCGATTGGCTTCGGATGAAGATGTACACGCCCGGGTACAATCATGATTGTGTAGGCAACTGCAAACTTTTTTCCATGAAGGCGTTCACCGACTTGTTAAACAGTGGGATACACGTATTAACAGTTTTGGAGATTACTTTTGAAATAATGAGTTTGCTTATTTTTTTCCGTCCATCTCGTTTTCATTTGATTTCGCTTTATACAGGATGGGGAAAAAAAGGTGGACTGGAGAACCGAGTTGCAGGGTACAAAGAAACACAGCAGACGAAAGGAAATACAGTACTAACCTGACTATAGCAGGTGTTGAAAGTGACCACCATTGATCTCTCGGCACTTTTTGGTCAGCAAGTTGCTGAAGGCGGATCGAAGCTAGACTGCAGGAGTTGCTGCAGTCTCATCCGAAATGTTCTGCTGCAGTTCTTGAAGACTATGAGGGTTGTGGCGGGACACCTTAGTCTTGAGGGCTGCCACACACAGCTGTCGGATACTGACAGATCAGGTGACCTGGGCGGCCAGCTACGGCAGCGACCACACTGACCTCTGCTGACAATTCTGTCAGGCGTGAAGATTGTGTAAATGTGCTGCGAGGCTCGGCCGACTTTAAGGCCAGTTGCTCCATCCTCTTGAAAGTAACTGTAGGTTAATGCTGCCACAAATTCATGTCTAATCGTACCCACCCGTCCGGGCCACATTTATTTGCTCCACCCTATGTAATTATATTTAGATATCTTCCGCTTCTATCTACGCCCCGTGATGGTTGCAAAAATATTTCATCTGTTATGATGTAGGTAGATTTGGTTTGGTTCAATGTATATTATGCTTACTAATTTTATGTGTCTGGGTCTTGTAATTTTTTGAAATTATTTTTAAGTTATTTTAAGTTAGTGATCAACTTCATAACCGTACAAGATCGCTCTTCTCAAGAGCCATCTGTCAGATATTTGCGCTTACTTCACCCGCACTCTTCCACGAGGTTGTCAGTTTACTCAAAAAATGGCACTGACCACTATGGGACTGAATATCTGAGGTCATCAGTCCTCTATAACTTAGAACTACTTAAATCTATCTAACCTAAGGACATCACACACATCCATGCCCGAGGCAGGATTCGAACCTACGACCGTAGCGGTCGCGCGGTTCTAGACTAAAGCGCTCGGCCACACCGGCCAGCATCAGTTTGCTATTGGCCATTTGCACTGTTCGTTTGACTGAGCTCTATATGCTTGAGTTGGCAAGCAAATACGAGTCTTTTTAGTTATTATGTAGACAAAGTCTGGCTTTTAGATTTAATTTCATTCTTGTCTGTTTTTCATAGTATCTAAATATACGACGCAGAACAAGTAGCGAATGAAAAGTAGTAAATTAAAATCGCTCCAAACGAAAAAACAAATTTCAGTTGCTCACGGATGCTCTTGTGCCCCTGCCTTTTGTAGGTTGTGCAGAATGAGCGTTCAGTAATTCTATACCTATGTTGCTATTCGGGTCACAATAGTTCCCCCAGTACAGACGAATACGTATGCGTCCATTTGGCACTACCTGAATTCCATTTATCGAAAGCAATGAGCGATTGCCCTGCCGTTAATCGATTTCGACACAACGAAGCCATTAAAAGGCCTGTAGAAACTTCTGTTGGCTGTTAGCCAACGGACTGGGAAAACTAAATTTAAGAGGAAGGTTTGAATGGTACTCCTCTGAAAGTAGAACGAGGAAATTGTCTCTGAGACAGAAACTTCAGCAGTAAGCATTACAGTGATTTAAGCGTTTATAGCAATGTGCACTTACCAGTTATAACAAAAAGCTACTTTAGCTAGATCGTGTGTCATACAGCAGCGAACTAGTATGGCACGTTAGCCATACAGTGCACAGACTATAGAGCTGATAATGCTTCCGAGTGCTTCGAGGCAAGATCGTTTCTGTTTGTATTGGTCTATGATTCCTTATCAGTTATCTTGCAGTACAACTTTAATGCTTCTAAGTACTTCATCACGTGAAAAGTAAAAAAATACCGATTTAAAGGCATATAAATTAATTACGGCCGATTTCTTAGCACGTACTTGTCTACATGTAGTAGTGCTTCGCCACCCAACGATCTTAACGTGGACGAAACGTTAAACTCGGATTTATTTCGCTTCTTTAAATTAATACAGAAAAAAATCATGAAATGTATGGTACTTTGACTAACCACCCAGAAAAATTCTTATCAGTATTTCTTCGACTTATTTCTCACAAGATAAATGGATAATTTTAACCACGTAGTTGGACATTGTAGGACGTCGAGGTTTAGAAACGTTATGCTCCTGTACATTACATAACACCGTTCTGATTTGTATCCGCCTGCGCTTGGGATATTTCCGACATAAGTTATGTTAGGTAGTGCATATGACACCGCATTTAGGTACAAGCACGCATCGCATGCTATTTCAGCTAAAAACAGGAAAGCATGCATTTCCTGTTTACAACAGTCTTCCGCTTCTCGCGCTGGTTAATAGATACCGCGCCACCAGCCGCTAACGTACGCTATTACACACGAGTACATGGCAACTTCCACAAACACGGAAAACATATCAGGCATCCAAAACACGTTTTCCATCAGCAAAATATTTTTCTCTATGGACTGATGACGTAGGGAGTATGTTACAATTGTTGAATTTAGTGGTCAGTGACCGTCATAGATTTTTCACTGCTAATGACAAAGAAGACCGTGTTGCAAACAAACTCACAGATTCGAAGAACAAGGATCACATCTCTCATTCGCAATGCACCGATTTACGAGGTCGGCGTAGAAACCATTTCTATCATTTTGTTATTCACAAGTCATCAAATGCGAGACAAGCTTCGTTTATTCAAAAGGAATCCATTTGACCTACGAACCTTATAACTTGAGAGCTGGTATGGTAAGCTTCTCAGTAAGTATGGAAGAGTGAGCAGATGTATACCGTAAAAGTAATCATGTCAAAGGACACTGAGGAAAATATAATGTCGACATTTGGTGGAACACGATCAATCGTAGTCTTCTTTAGTAACGTATGCAACCACCAATACTGACAAGACAGTTATATTTGAGTTTTCTGGGCACTTCGGTACCCGAATTATTGTAAGAAGAGTACGCTTAAGTATAAGAGAACCGACAGATAAAATCATTCTTTAAGAAGTAGGATACTGAGGAATTAAGGAACGACGGCGTGCGTTTGAATTTCTCCGAGGCTAAAGATGCTGAGGCAATGACTATCACAGTCAGTGCTTCAGTTAAAGAAGAATGAACGTCCGAATAAAGAGAATCAGAAGTTGGCTATACAACTGTAGGCAGAAAGAAGGTAGCTGCGGAAGAATCGTGGGTTAACACAAGCAATAATTCCGTTTATCTACGAATGAAGAACATATAAAAAATTTTAAGAAAATAAAGGAATACCACGATGTAAATCACTTGGGAATGATTTCAATAGGAAGTATAACGAAGCTAAAGCTCAACGACTAGAGGAACTGTATGAAGAAAACGAAAGTTAAATGGTTGTCGAAAGGACAAATTCAGCATGTAGAAAAATCAAAACAACATTCGGTGAAATAAAGAGCAGTGAAATGAAATGTCGTGTGACGAGGGCCTCCTGTCGCGTAGACCACTCGCCTGGTGCAAGTCTTTCGATTTGACGCCACTTCGGCGACTTGAGTGTCGATGGGGATGAAAATGATCATGATTAGGACAACACAACACCCAGTCCCTGAGCGGAGAAAATCTCCGACCCAGCCGGGGATCGAACCCGGGCCCTTAGGATTGACAGTCCGTCGCGCTGGCCACTTTTTTTTTTTTTTTTTTTTGCATCAGCTATTGGGGACGGACATAAAGAGCAATGATGTCGTCGTTATAAGAGCAAAATGAATTCCACCGTTAAACTCAGAGGAGAGAGCAAATAGTTAAGAATACATTGCGGTAGTCTACGACTGGCAGGAGCTGTCTGATAACGCGGCAGAGGAGGAGACAGAGGTGATACGGGAGACTTTCAGACTTTGACAGAGCTTTGGAAGATATGTGGGCAAACAAGTGTAGAATGGACAGACAACTTTCCGTCGGAGTCTGTAAAATCAGTGAGCGAAGTGGCAACAAAACGTCTATTGAAGTTGGTGTTTAGACCTATGAGACTGAAGGCATGGCATCAGACTTCCCATAAAATATCATGCACACTATCGCTAAGATAGAAAGAGTAGGTAAATTAAAATGTCACGACTTCCAACGTGGTGACACGCTTCAAAACAATCTATATTAAATTCTCACACTCTATAAAGGCGTAACAGATCAATTCGATAGGAGAGATGACTGGTGTCTTTCACATTTGAATTATGTATTAAAGGAATTTTTGTTTCACTTACTTTGCTTCGATTTCCGTTCAGTATTCTAGAAAGCTTACTGCGCCAGGCTAAGAGATTCTGATAGATAACTTTGTTTTAGTCAGCACCTATTGGTTTTCTAACATGAACTGCTCGCTTATGGATACGATAAGTGATATAGAAGCATTCTCCAAAGCGTGTACATTTTTAAATAATTTTTTCTAGGAATAAATAGTAAAGTGTAGGTTTTTCTTTGCGTAGTGAGCCCCGTATAAGCTTCAGTCGGATGCCATCCACACCAACTAAATTATTTCATAATGTTTCCTCTTCCCTGGATGTGTGTGATGTCCTTAGGTTAGTTAGGTTGAAGTAGTTCTAAGTTCTAGGGGACTGTTGACCTCAGATGTTAAGTCCCATAGTGCTCAGAGCCATTTGAACCATGTTTGGAGAACATGCTGGCCTAGTTGAGCAATGTCGTTATCCTGAAGGAAGTCATTCACAAGATGTGCAGGATGGGGGCGCGAATTGTCGTCCCTGAAAACGAATGCCTCGCCAAAATGCTGCCGATATGGTTGCACTGTCGATCGAAGGATGGCGTTCACGTATCGTACAGTCGTTACGGCGCCTTCTGTGACCACTAGCGGCGTACGTCGGCCCCACATATTGTTTTTGTTGTTGTTGTCTTTAGTCCTGAGACTGGTTTGCTGCAGTTCTCCATGCTACTCTATCCTATGCAAGCTTCTTCATCTCCCAGTACCCACTGCAACCTACATCCTTCCGAATCTGCTTAGTGTATTCATCTCTTGATCTCCCTCTGCGATTTTTACCCTCCACGCTGCCCTCCAATGCTAAATTTGTGATCCCTTGATGCCTCAGAACATGTCCTACCAACCAGTCCCTTATTCTAGTCAAGTTGTGCCACAAACTCCTCTCCTCCCCAATCCTATTCAATACTTCCTCATTAGTTATGTGATCTACCCATGTAATCTTCTGCATTTCGAAAGCTTCTATTCTCTTCTTGTCCAAACTATTTATCATCCATGTTTCACTTCCATACATGGGTACACTCCACACAAATACAAACGACTTCCTGACACTTAAACCTTTACTCGATGTTAACAAATTTCTCTTCTTCAGAAATGCTTTCCTTGCCATTGCCAGTCTACATTTTATATCCTCTCTACTTCGATCATCATCAGTTATTTTACTCCCCAAATAGCAGAACTCCTTTGCTACTTTAAGTGTCTCATTTCCTAATCTAATTCCCTCAGAATCACCCTACTTAATTCGACTACATTCCATTATCCTTGTTTTGCTTTTGTTGATGTTCATCTTATATCCTCTCTTCAAGACCCTATCCATTCCGTTCAACTGCTCTTCCAAGTCCTTTGCTGTCTCTGACCTTAAAGTTTTTATTTCTTCTCCATGGATTTTGATACCTACTCCGAATTTTTCTTTTGTTTCCTTTACTGCTTGCTCAATATACAGATTGAACAACATCAGGGAGAGGCTACAACCCTGTCTCAGTCCCTTCCCAACCACTGCTTCCGTTTCATGTCCCTCGACTCTTATAACTGCCATCTGGTTTCTGTACAAATTGTAAATAGCTTTTCGCTCCCTGTATTTTACCCCTGCCACATTCAGAATTTGAAAGAGAGTATTCCAGTCAACATTGACAAAAACTTTATCTAAGTCTACAAATGCTAGGAACGTAGGTTTGCCTTTCTTTAAACTAGCTTCTAAGATAAGTCATAGGGTCAGTATTACCTCACATGTTGCAATATTTCTACGAAATCCAAACTTATCTTCCACGAGGTCGGCTTCTACTAGTTTTTCCATTTGTCTGTAAAGAATTCGTGTTAGTATTTTGCAGCCGTGACTTATTAAACTGGTAGTTCGGTAATTTTCACATCTGTCAACACCTACTTTCTTTGGGATTGGAATTATTATATTCTTCTTGAAGTCTGAGTGTATTTCGCCTGTCTCATACATCTTGCTCACCAGATGGTAGAGTTTTGTCAGGACTGGCTCTCCCAAGGCTGTCAGTAGCTCTAATGGAATGTTGTCTACTCCCGGAGCTTTGTTGCGACTCAGGTCTTTCAGTGCTCTGTCAAACTCTTCATGCAGTATCATATCTCCCAGTTCATCTTCATCTACATCCTCTTTCATTTCCATAATATTGTCCTCAAGAAAGTCGCCCTTGTATAGACCCTCTATATACTCCTTCCACCTTTCTGCTTTCCCTTCTTTGCTTAGAACTGGGTTTCCATCTGAGCTCTTGATATTCATACAAGTGGCTCTCTTTTCTCCAAAGGTCTCTTTAATTTTCCTGTAGGCAGTATCTATCTTACCCCTAGTGAGATAAGCCTCTCCATCCTTACATTTGTCCTCTAGCCATGGCTGCTTAGCCATGTTGCACTTCCTGTCGATCTCATTTTTGAGACGTTTGTATTCCTTTTTGCCTACTTCATTTACTGCATTTTTATATTTTCTTCTTTCATCAATTAAATTCAATATTTCTTCTGTTACCCAAGGATTTCTACTAGCCCTCGTGTTTTTACCTACTTGATCGTCTGCTGCCTTCACCACATAAAGCCACCCCAAAACAGCATGGAACCTCCACCTCGCTGCGCTAGCTGGCCAGAGTGTCTAAGGCGTTCAGCCTGACCAGGTTGCCTCCAAACACGTCTCCGACGATTGTCTGGTGGAAAGCATATGCGACACATCGGTAAAGAGAACGTGTTGCCAATCCGGAGCGGTCCATTCGGCATGTTGTTGGGCCCATCTGTACCGCGCTGCATGGTGTCGTGGTTGCAAAGATGGACCTCGCCATGGACGTCGGGAGTGAGGTTGCGCATCTTGCAGCCTATTGTGCACAGTTTGAGTCGCAACACGACGTCCTTTGGCTGCACGAAAAGCATTATTCAATATGGTGGCGTTGCTGTCAGGGTTCCTCCAGCCCATAATCCGTAGGTAGTGGTCATCCATTGCAGTAGTAGCCCTTGGGTGACCTGAACGAGGCATGTCATCGACAGTTCCTCTCTGTATCTCCTCCATGTCCGAACAACATCGTTTTGGTTCACTCCGAGACGCCTAGACACTTCCCTTGTTGAGAGCCCTGCCTGGCACAAAGTACCAATGTGGACGCGATCGAACAGCAGTATAGACCATCTAGACATGGTTGAACTACAGACAACACGAGCCGTGTAGCTCTTTCCTGGTGGAATGACTGGAACTGATCGGATGTCGGCCCTCTCCGACTAATAGGTGCTGCTCATGCATGGTTGTTTACATCTTTGGGCGGGTTTAGCGACATCTCTGAACAGTCAAAGGGACTGTTCAAAAACGGTTCAAATGGATCTGAGCACTATGGGACTTAACATCTGTGGTCATTAGTCCCCTAGAACTTAGAACTACTTAAACCTAACTAACCTAAGGACATCACACACATCCATGTCCGAGGCAGGATTCGAACCTGCGACCGTAGCAGTCGCGCGGTTCCGGACTGCGCGCCTAGAACCGCTAGACCACCGCGGCCGGCCAAAGGGACTGTGTACGTGATACAATATCCACAGTCATCGTCTATCTTCAGGAGTTCTGGGAACTGGGGTGATGCAAAACTTTTTTTGATGTGTGCATAAGAAAGGATTAGGGGTGAGATAAATTCCACGGTGAGAAGATATCGTTGATAAGATTCGGAAGTTATATTGTTATCGTATGTGAAAGTAAGCAAGTGTAGTATGTGTTGACTGAATTGAACTGTGTAAAAAATGCAGAATATTGACAGCGTATACCAAAGACAGCCAAATGTAACGAAGAGTTGCAAAAGTAGGATTAATAATGAACTATGCTGCAGAGTAGGGGTCCAGGTAAGTAGGGGATCAAGCAGTAGGCAATGTGAAGGAGTTCTGCTACCTTGGAAGCATGATCATACGTGTGGGACGACGCAAAGAGGACATAAAAGGCAGAAAAACAGAGGCATTCCTCGCTAATACGAGTTTATTTCATATTGAATATCTGCCTTAATTTGAGAAATAAATTCCTGAGATTGTACATTTGTAGTCCAGCATTGTTTGGAAGTGAACCGCAGATTGTGGGAAATCGGAGAGAGAACTGAAGCGTTTGTGTTTGGTGTTACAGAAGGATCCTAAAAATTAAGCCGGAAATGAGTAGGCCCTCCGCACAATCGCTGAGGAAACGGATATTAGGAAAACTACAGAAAAAGGGACGCGATGGTAGGACTTGCGTGAAGACATCAGGCAGTAACTTACACGGGCCTCGAGGGAGGCTCGGTGGTAGAAAAGCTTTAGGGGAAAGACAGAGGTTGGTGTACATACAACAAATAATTGAGGATCTCGGTTGCAGGTAGTACTCTGACGTGAGGAGGTTGTTTCGGGATTAGTCGTGGCTGGCTAGATGGAAACACAAACACACACAAACAAACAACGAAACAAACAAACTTACAGTTAGTGCTCTCTGTCACTTTTTTGCTACAGAACGAAGTTATCTAAACAATTTCTTTCTTCCAAAATGTGTTATGAAGGACCTATGGAAAGGCTTGGAAGACCGTTATGCGTTAAACAAACAGATTTTTTATTGGGCTTCTTAAAATTCCTAACTTGTGGATCTGATGTTGTTTATCAGGGGGTCATGTATAACTACCATGTGTGAAACGAGAAGTTGTTTTCTTCCTCACATAACGGATGGGTGTGATATTGAAAATATCAATCCGGACATCCTAGTTTAGGTTTTCCGCG
Source organism: Schistocerca cancellata (assembly GCF_023864275.1). Classification (NCBI taxonomy): domain Eukaryota; kingdom Metazoa; phylum Arthropoda; class Insecta; order Orthoptera; family Acrididae; genus Schistocerca; species Schistocerca cancellata. The sequence goes on from NC_064627.1 coordinate 651,421,490, forward strand.
GTTTCGCCAACTCGCTTCAGGCGAATTCCGAAAAGGACACGGCCGATTTCCTTCCGTATCCTTATCCTGTCGCCGGCCGCAGTGGCCTTGCGGTTCTAGGCGCTACAGTCTGGAACCGCGCGACCGCTACGGTCGCAGGTTAGAATCCTGCCTCGGGCATGGATGTGTGTGGGGTACTTAGGTTAGTTAGGTTTAAGTCTTTCTAAGTTCTAGGGGACTGATGCGCAAATGAGTTAAGTCCCATAGTGCTCAGAGCCATTTGAACCATTTGAACCTTATCCTGTCCGAGCTTGTTTTCCATTCCTAATTATGCCGTCGTAAATGGAACTTTAATCTCCAACCTTCCTTCCTTCCTTCCTTCCTTCGTAGAACAGAGATCAGGAGTTTGAGTCTAATCTCAGGGCTGCATGTATATTTTGCTTTTACCGATACAGTTCGTAAGGAATTATGATAAAGTAGTATTTTCTTTATAAAATTCTGTAAATATGTTTACGAAATTTTTGCACATACTGTTTACAAGAAATAATATTTGGTGTATGTATGGCCTGTATGAATTTATTGTTAACAGCTATGTTTCTTACTCCCAACTCAGTATAACTATCAACTGAGCAAAGCTAACTGTTTTATCTAATGGTCTGGATACCCTAATGGTCTTGATACCCTATAGTAGCACGTAATTTTGGGCAGTGTGATAAGTTAACAGTACCTTGCTTTAAGTTGACAACTACAATTTAAATCACGATTAGATGAAAAATTTAAGTGTTATGAGATACTGTGGTAATTGTGAAAGTAAAAACCGCTGTTTTACTCATGGATTTGTTACTGGAGGTCTAAGTTTCGAGTACGTCTGTTGTATGAAGTTTGGACGGTAACAGAATAAACGAATCAGTGACAAAAGTCTTAAATTTACAGATGGTAGAAATTTTGTGATAGTGTAGTAATTTAAATAAACGTCGTGACGCAGCTAGTATACGTGTATTATCACAGCGACCAGACTTCTGTAGGATCGCTGTTTTGTGATGTCTAAAAGCTGATACTCCTCTAAAAAAATTCCTTGTGCTGCTACCGGTACCCTCCTGGAAATGGAAAAAAGAACACATTGACACCGGTGTGTCAGACCCACCATACTTGCTCCGGACACTGCGAGAGGGCTGTACAAGCAATGATCACACGCACGGCACAGCGGACACACCAGGAACCGCGGTGTTGGCCGTCGAATGGCGCTAGCTGCGCAGCATTTGTGCACCGCCGCCGTCAGTGTCAACCAGTTTGCCGTGGTATACGGAGCTCCATCGCAGTCTTTAACACTGGTAGCATGCCGCGACAGCGTGGACGTGAACCGTATGTGCAGTTGACGGACTTTGAGCGAGGGCGTATAGTGGGCATGCGGGAGGCCGGGTGGACGTACCGCCGAATTGCTCAACAAGTGGGGCGTGAGGTCTCCACAGTACATCGATGTTGTCGCTAGTGGTCGGCGGAAGGTGCACGTGCCCGTCGACCTGGGACCGGACCGCAGCGACGCACGGATGCACGCCAAGACCGTAAGATCCTACGCAGTGCCGTAGGGGACCGCACCGCCACTTCCCAGCAAATTAGGGACACTGTTGCTCCTGGGGTATCGGCGAGGACCATTCGCAACCGTCTCCATGAAGCTGGGCTACGGTCCCGCACACCGTTAGGCCGTCTTCCGCTCACGCCCCAACATCGTGCAGCCCGCCTCCAGTGGTGTCGCGACAGGCGTGAATGGAGGGACGAATGGAGACGTGTCGTCTTCAGCGATGAGAGTCGCTTCTGCCTTGGTGCCAATGATGGTCGTATGCGTGTTTGGCGCCGTGCAGGTGAGCGCCACAATCAGGACTGCATACGACCGAGGCACACAGGGCCAACACCCGGCATCATGGTGTGGGGAGCGATCTCCTACACTGGCCGTACACCACTAGTGATCGTCGAGGAGACACTGAATAGTGCACGGTACATCCAAACCGTCATCGAACCCATCGTTCTACCATTCCTAGACCGGCAAGGGAACTTGCTGTTCCAACAGGACAATGCACGTCCGCATGTATCCCGTGCCACCCAACGTGCTCTAGAAGGTGTAAGTCAACTACCCTGGCCAGCAAGATCTCCGGATCTGTCCCCCATTGAGCATGTTTGGGACTGGATGAAGCTTCGTCTCACGCGGTCTGCACGTCCAGCACGAGCGCTGGTCCAACTGAGGCGCCAGGTGGAAATGGCATGGCAAGCCGTTCCACAGGACTACATCCAGCATCTCTACGATCGTCTCCATGGGAGAATAGCAGCCTGCATTGCTGCGAAAGGTGGATATACACTGTACTAGTGCCGACATTGTGCTTGCTCTGTTGCCTGTGTCTATGTGCCTGTGGTTCTGTCAGTGTGATCATGTGATGTATCTGACCCCAGGAATGTGTCAATAAAGTTTCCCCTTCCTGGGACAATGAATTCACGGTGTTCTTATTTCAATTTCCAGGAGTGTATTTTATCTTTTTAGAAAAATCTGTTTATATGTCTCGGTACTATTATAACGAGCAGAATTAATTTTGCAATAAAGTTGATGAACATGTGGTATACTGCGCCATTATAATATTCCTACTAATAGCACGAAGATACACTTCTCCATTAATGGCAGTAACATGAGCAAGGCCCGCCCGGTTTGCCGTGCGATCTAATGCACTGCTTTCCGGGCAAGAAGGCGTGCCGGTCCCCGGCACGAATCCGCGCGGCGGATTAGTGTCGAGGTCCTGTGTGCCGGCCAGTTTGTGGATGGTTTTTAAGGCGGTTTTCCATCTGCCTCGGCGAATGCTGGCTGGTTCCCCTTATTCCGCCTCAGTTATACTATGTCGGCGATTGCTGCGCAAACACTTTCTCCACGTAAACGTCTACCACGCAAACATTTGGGGCTACACTCGTCTGGTGTGAGACTTTCCCGGGAGGGTCCACTGGGAGCCGAACCGCACAATAACCCTGAGTTCGGTGTGGCGCGGCGGTGGGGTGAGTGGACTGCTGTGGCCTGTTGTGGGGTTGTGAACCGCTGAGGGCTACGGCGGGGACGGAGCCTCTCTGTCGTGTCTAGGTCCACAGTTACATACAATACAATACAATACAACATGAGCTAAGGAAAACCTCTGAAAAGAGAAGGTGTACTTTGAGTTTCACTTCTCAAGTAAGGTGCAGAGGTAACCAGCAAGATCTGCAGTACTGTAGCTGGTAATTCTCTTTAGTTTCCCGTGACTGGCAGTCCGTGGCAAATACCTGCATTGGTAGCTAACTACGAATAGCCGTCGCAACTATCCAGACTGAGTCCATGCTTTCTATCCGTGGTCATTTTCACGGAAGCCCAATAACTGTTCTTTCGATTCAAACGTACGTTGTATGTGGATGGAGAATAACACAAATGTTAATAAATAGTCAATCAATACAGTTTCAGTACTCTCTGCTCCGTAGAATAGCCAATGTCAGTTACTTGTTTGTACGTCTGAACTTCGTGTTTATGTAGTGAACGTTTATGAACTGTGTCTAATTTCAACAATACAATCATCCTAGATACCGTGGATTGCGTGCGATAATGCTATGATTGAATTACGGTATCGGTTAACTGCAAATGGTTCAAATGGCTCTGAGCACTATGGGACTTAACTTCTGAGGTCATCAGTCGCCTAGAACTTAGAACTAGCTAAACCTAATTAACCTAAGGACATCACACACATCCATGCCCGAGGCAGGATTCGAACCTGAGACCGTAGCGGTCGCTCGGCTCCAGACTGTAGCGTCTAGAACCGCACGGCCACTCCGGCCGGCAACAAGACGAAAATTTGCAGTAACCATGAACTTTAAAATGCGTACCTTCCAAGTTATGAGCACTTATGCATCTTCCCTAGTTTGAAACACATCTCTTCCACTGAAAGTTCTTTGCTGTTACAAACAACCTACAGAATACAGAAAACAAATGAAGACACATTTGTATGTCATTGTCCCTCAACAAGGCATGCAGTAAACTACTATTAGTGTTGTTACTGGAAACTGTATTCACCTAGTGCGTCACATACAGCAGATCTAATGGCATCAAGTCATCAGACGCTTTGTCCGCCCCGGTAGCTGAGTGGCACGGTAGCTCAGCGTGTTCGGTCAGACGGTTAGCTGCCCTCTGTAATAAAAAAACTGAGTGACTGGATCAACAACGAACTTCAACGGGTCTCAGGTGACGTCCGCCACGAACAATTGAAACGAACAATAACGATCAAAATGAGAAAAAAACAGTGGTCAGCGTGACACACTGTCAATCCTAAGGGCCCGGGTTCGATTCCCGGCTGGGTCGGAAATTTTCTCCGCTCAGGTCAGGGACTGGGTGGTGTGTTGTCCTAATCATCATCATTTCATCCCCATCGACGCGCAGGTCGCCGAAGTGGCGTCAAATCGAAAGACCTGCACCAGGCGAACGGTCTACCCAACGTGAGGCACTAGCCACACGACATTTCCATTTATCAGACGCTTTTACAGCGTAATTCTATTTTTTCACTTGTCATTATAACGGAAGGTCTTTCTTTCATACAGGAATCGATAGCCGTCATCTGGTATTGCCTGGCAATAGAAACTCGACTGTTTCACAGTAACAGAAGAATGTGGTCTCATTTGTTTCCTCCATTCTGTAGTTCGTTCATCGACAGGTCCGTATACCCACGTCATTTTTAAGTACTCTGGGCAGTCATAGCATATCTTAGATACTCTGAACTTTATGTTCATGTATTGTGTGTTTCTGAACTTGATCTTAATGCGACAATATAATTATCCTAATTCACCAGACCAGCGTCCATAATCAATTTATTTATAAATTTCTTATACCAAGGGTCAGCAGCCTTTATAAAATATAGTTAAGTGTAATTTTGTTCTTTTATTAGGTTTAACTTTTCAGACAGGTTAGCTGATTTCGTCCTTTATGGCCATTATCAAATGGTCGATATGTACTAATAACATAGGAGAACCCACATAAAATCTAAATGACATTCGCATCCGTACAGAAACATATCATCCGACCACACATATTCCGAAACCCATAAGGAAATGCATTGTCTTCCGATAGTTCAGTCTCAGGAGTATTTACGAGCAGGTAATTCATTTCTGTATTTGTTCACGAGATAATGACCGTAGGAGCCAATGCAAGTTGATCATATTAGAGTTATAGTGAGTACGGCATCATACGTAAATGTCGTCGTCTGTTTCACTGTGTATCATAAAAAAAAGAAATTTTATTCGGAAGCTGGTATACTACCACCATAATCAGTGTGGAGGAAAAATATATACTTATATTTGTCGAATATGACTCTGAACTTTTCGCAAATAAAGGTAAAGATATTTAAAAATTTAAGAACATGTTAGAGTTTCGTAGGAGAAACAGCCCAAGTCTGGAGAAGAACAGTAGAGCAACCATCTACAAACCTACATCACGCTTTAAAGTTAATTGCTGAGTCAGAGGGGTTTCCTTGAGTCAATGTAGCCAAATGAAAGGATGTCCAGCCTCGGCGAACTGGTTTGCGCTTCGTGAGCGACAACCTTCACATCGACGAGACACTGAATTCTAGCAGTGGCGATTGCAATATCACAACTTCGCCGTCAAGGGCGGGAGTCCTTTTCATATAAAAAAAAGTCCAGCTAATTATCACTCTATTAGCAACAAATGTTAAAGCAGAGATTTCTTACTCTAGGTCCCACCTTTTGTTATGTACAGGGCGATTTACAAGCTTTCAGGTACCAGGGAGAAGGATAAATCTGCCAAAATCCAAAACATGGCTGCGAAACAGCAACTGTGTAAATCTGAAGAGGTCGAAAAATCAGCCAACCAGTTGCAAAAATGGTTCAAATGGCTCTGAGCACTATGGGACTTAACATCTATGGTCATCAGTCCCCTAGAACTTAGAACTACTTAAACCTAACTAACCTAAGGACATCACACAACACCCAGTCATCACGAGGCAGAGAAAATCACTGACCCCGCCGGGAATCGAACCAGGGAACCCGGGCGCGGGAACGACCACTTGTTAATAAAGTTTTATTAGCCCTTGACCTAGGTTTAGATGTTTGTAAAAACATCTTCGTCAGAAGGAGTGACGTAACAAGGCTCACTACTTCTGAAGATGTTTTTTACAAACATCGAAAATTAGGTCAAGGGCGAATGCACCTCTATTTGCAACAGGTTGGCTGATTTTTCGACCTCCTCATAAATGTATCAATTTGAGGTAAGGCGTCCTGGTTCGGAAATATGACAGAGTATAAAGTTACAAGTGAAAATCGTTCTGATACCTCCGACAGTGAATCTTTTCTACCAAAAGCTCTTTGTTTTATATATTTTGGGAGGAGGTAGTATGGACCAAACCGCAAAAAAAAAAAAAAAAAAAAAAAATCTAGTAAACATGGGCTCTAAGATGTGTACCTTAAGAGCTATGAATACTTCTTCAGTAGAAGAGATGTATTTCGCATTAGCGAAGATAAGCAAGTGCTCATAGCTCTTAACGTATGCACTTCATAGCCCATATTTCTTGCACATCTTTTTCTTGTTTTGATCCATACCACGACCTCTCAAAAGATGGAAAGCAAAGACCTTGCAGTAGTAGAAGTCCATTGTCGCTTACAACGTTCGACTTAGTTGTTTCCCGACCAGGGTCCCCTACCTCAAACAGATAAATTTACCCTTCTCCAACAGCCCTGGTCTGTAAAGTCATCACGGAATCATCCTGTATATCGTTGACAGAAGAACAAAAAGTAAATGACGTAGAAATATGGTCTAGCTTCAGGTCTCGTAGAAAATCGACGGGTTTTCTGGAATCTCCGATTGTACATGTAATATGTTTGTATTTTTTACCTTTATCAACACCGAATTACTACCAAAAATGTATGTTGGTGAATTACAGTTATTGCGAGTCAACTACATGGTGACAGTTATTGAACTTCACGAAATAAAGTCGTCGTAACATCTGAACGGTTTGCGTTATGACGTTCAAACTGCATGGTTGGCCGCGGTGCATGATGGGAATTAGTATGCGCATGCATGGTTTGGATTAGCGACGAAGCCCAGTTTCATTTGGCTGGGTTCGTCAATAAGCAAAACTGGCGCATTTGGGGGACTGAGAATCCGCATTTCGCGATCGAGAAGTCTCTTCACCCTCAACGGGTGAGTATGTGGTGTGCAATGTCCAGTCACGAAATAATCGGTGCGATATTCCTTGATGCCTCAGTGACTACCAAACGGTACGTGAAGATTTGGAAGATCATTTCATCCCCATTATCCAAAGTGACCCTGCTTTCGACAAGATGTGATTCATGCAAGACGGAGCTCGACCCCATTGAAGCAGGAGAGTGTTTGATGTCTTGGAGGAGCACTTTGGCGACCGCATTTTGGCTCTGGGTTACACAGAAGTCACTGGTATGGGCCTCAATGACCACCATATTCTCCGGGTCTGAACACATGCGACTCTTTTTTGTGCGGCTATATTAAAGAAAAGTGGTGCAGCAATAACCTCAAAATCGTTGCTGAGCTAAAAACAGCCATTCGGGAGGTCATCGACAGCATCGATGTAGTGGGTTATGCAGAATTTCGCTATTCGTCGGCGCCACGTCATCGCCAATGATGGCAGGCATATCGAACATGTCATAACCTCAATCCGAATATCTGTAATGACGTTTACATGTTAAATAAAGTGTGTTCATGCCGTACTTTGTAACTAATTTACGTTTCCTTTTCACATAGTTCAATAATTGTCACCCTGTACATTATTTACGTTAATTAGAAGTACACTTTCTGTTCAACATCCACGCTTTAGTTAACATGGGACACTATACGACGTAGAAACTGCGTGATACTTAGGAGAGTTGAGATGCGTAGAATATCCTGAGCAAAGAAACTCTGATTTTGGGTATCTGTAAGGCACAGCGATTTGTTTGTGGAAGGTTTGTTCTGGATGGTCTCCTACAAACGGGAAAGGATAGCTCCACGCACAGCTCGCCGTTTTTATTGAGATGTTTCTTCTGTGCTTTGATCCCATTGTCTCCGAAGATATATACATCTACGTCTACGTGATTACTCTGCTATTCAGAATTAAGTGCCTGGCAGCGGGTTCAACAAACCACCTTCAAGCTGTCTCTCTACCGTTCCACTCGAACGGCGCGATGGAAAAACGAGCATTTAAATTTTTCTGTGCGAGGCCTGATTTCTCTTATTTAATCACGATGATCATTTCTCCCTATGTAGGTGGGTGCCAACAGAATGTTGTCGCAGTCAGAGGAGAAAGCTGGTGATTGAAATTTCATGAGAAGATCACCGTCGCAACGAAAAACGCCTTTGTTTTAATGATTGCCACTCCAATTGACGTATCATGCCTGTGACACTATCTCCCCTTTTTTGCGATAATACAAAACGAGCCGCCCTTCTTTGAACTTTTTCAATATCATCCGTCACTTCCACCTGATACGGACCCCACACCGCACAGCAGTACTCCAGAATAAGGCGGGCAAGTGTAGTATAAGCAGTCTTTTTAGCAAATCTGTTGAACCTTTTAAGTGTTCTGCCAATGAATCGCAGTCTTTGGTTTGCTCTACCCACAACATTATCTATGTGATTGTTCCAATTTAGGTTATTTGTAATTGTAATCCCAAAATATTTAGTTGAATTTACAGCCCTCAGATTTCTGTGGCATACCGCGTAATCGAAATTTAGCGGATTTCTTTTAGTACTCATGTGAATAATTTCAAATTTTTCTTTATTCAGGGTCAATTGCCACTTTTCGCACCACGCAGATATCTTATCTAAATCTTTTTGCAATTCATTTTGGTCATCTGATTGCTTTACAAGGCGGTAAATGACAGCATCATCTGAAAATAATCTAAGAGGGCTACTCAGATTGTTTCCTATGTTGTTAATATAGATCAGGAACAATAGAGGGCCTATAACACTTCCCTGGGGAACGTCGGATATTACTTCTGTTTTACTCGATGACTTTCCGTCTATTACTACTAACTGTGACCTTTCTGACAGGCAATCACGAATTCAGTCGCACGGCTGACGCTATATTCCATATGCACACAGTTTGCTTAGACCACGTTTGTGAGGAACGGTGTCGAAAGCCTTCTGAAAATCTAAAAAAATATGAAGTCATTTTGACATCCCATGTCGACAGCACTCATTGCTTCATGTGCATACAGAGCTAGTTGTGTTATGCAAGAACGATATTTTCTGAATCCGTGCTGACTATGTGTCAGTAAATCGTTTTCTTCGAAGTACTTCCTAATGTTCGAGTACAGTATATGTTCCAAAACCCTACTGCAAATCGACGTTAGTGATGTGGGCCTGTAACTCAGCAGATTACTCCCATTTCCCTTTTTGTGTATTGGTGTGACTTGAGCAACTTTAGGTACGGATCTTTCTGTGAACGAGCGGTTGTATGTAATTGCTAAATATGAATCTATTTTATCAGCATACTCTGAGAGGAGCCTGACTGGTATACCATCTGGACCGGAAGCACTGCCTTTATTAAGTAGTTTAAGCTGCTGTGCTACACCGAGGATATCTACTTCTATGTTTCTCATCTTCGCAGTTGTTCTTGATTGGAATTCTTGGAATATTTACTTCGTCTTTTTTGGTGAAGGAATTTCGGAAAACTCATGTCTAATAACTCTGCTTTGGTGACACTGTCATCAGTGACTTCACCGTTGTTATCGCGCAGTGAAGGTATTGATTGCGTCTTGCCATTGGTGTGCTTTATATATGACCACAATCTCTTTGGGTTTTCTGCCAGATTCCGAGACAGAGTTTCGTTGTGGAAATTATTAAAAGCATCTCGCACTGAAGCACGTGCTATATTTCGAACTTCTGCAAAACTTTGCCAATCTTCGGGGTTCTTTTAAATTTTGCATGTTTTTTTCGTTGCTTCTGCAACAGCGATCTGACCCATTTGGGTACCATGGGGGATCAGTACCATCACTTATTAATGTATATAGTATATATCCCTCAATTGCCGCCGATACTATATCTTTGAAATCAATCGACATATTTTCTATACTTGCGTGATCAGATCGGAAGGAGTGGAGACTGTCTCTTAAAAAGGCGTTAAGAGCATTTTTATCAGCTTTTTTAAATAGATGTACTTTGCGTTTCTTTTTGATGGTTGTGGGTGTTACGGTATTCAGCCTATCAGCAACTGTCTTGTGTTCGCTAATCCCTGTGTTCGTCATGATACTCCCTATTTGTCCAGGATTATTTGTTGCTAAGACGTCAAGTATGCTTTCGCAATAATTTACACTTCGAGTAGGATCATGACCTAATTGTTCAAGCATTCATTACAATTTCGGATGACGTTTTATGCCTGCCGCTGGCTTTAAACGTATAATTTTTCCAGCACATAGAGGGTAGATTGATGTCGCCACCGACTCTCCTAATTGTATGAGTGGGGTACCAGTTTGAAATGAGACTCAAGTTTTCTTTGAACTGTTCAGCAACTATATGTTCTGAGTCGGGGGGTCGGTAAAACGATCTAATTAATAGTTTAGTCCGATTGTCAAGTATAACCTCTACCCATACTATTTCGCAACAACTAAATGGTTCAAATGGCTCTGAGCACTATGGGACTTAACATCTATGGTCATCAGTCCCCTAGAACTTAGAACTACGTAAACCTAACTAACCTAAGGACAGCACACAACACCCAGTCATCACGAGGCAGAGAAAATCCCTGACCCCGCCGGGATTCGAACCCGGGAGCCCGGGCGTGGGAAGCGAGAACACTACCGCACGACCACGAGCTCGTAGCAACTATCTACTTCAATTTCACTACAAGGTAAACTACTTCTGACAACAATAAATACTCCACCAGCAACTGTATTTAATCCATTCTTTCTGAATACTGTTAGATCGTTTGCAAACAATTTCGGCTAAACTTATTTCCGCCTTTAGCCAGCTTTCTGTACCTATAACTATTTGAGCTTCAGTGCTTTGTATTAGGGCTTGGAGCCCCGCAAGAGTTGCATATAACTGAAACTATGACAACCTTAACATTGACATGTTCAGAACATCGAAACACAGCAGTCAGCAATGGCTACAACTGTAGTATGGATTTTTTTTCTGTACGAGTGCATGGTTTTGACACGAGTTGACTCAAAAATTCTCTTGTTTCCAGCGGCGTTAAATGGTTATACGTGTACGATCTTTCGACTGAGTGCCCTTCGACCATTGTCAAGTGGTGACTGACTGGCATTGTACTAGCTGTGGCCTCACTTAACAACAACCGAACAACACACTGCCTAAAGCTCACGAACATATAACCAGGTTGGAATCCCGAGAATATTTTACATAATATTATTTGGTCACAAGGATTGATAACTAGCACAAATAAATTACTGGTATGAAATCTTCCAACCTTTACTAAAGAATAACGAAACAAGACATAAGAAAAACTTATATATGAATGCTGTGTCCTGCTTTGGAGTAGTGAAACCTATATACGTGTAAACATTTTCTTCTATATTAGGACAAAGACAGTGCCTCCATTAGATACTAAAACCCAAAAGCTCTGGAAAAACATATATTATCAGAAATGGAACTGTCTTGACAGCCCAATTGACTGGATGGGAATTTGTATTCAGGAGGGAGGTGCGCTATAGTAGCCCTTACAGTTGTGTAAATCCACTGTGCCAGAGTGGCATAGAGGTTAGCGCATCTGCCTAGTAAGCGGGAGATCCGTTCCACCCTTGGTACAAAATTTCATTCGTCACTTCAATCAGACAGATGTTTGAGACTTGAAAAGGAGTCTGGAACCATACACTTCCGAGAATCATGGTGCGGTTAGCGGCCGGATGTGACTGCAGGGCCGATTCGGTAGTTGTTGGAGGGAGGCTGAGAGCTCGCCAGTACGAAACAACGCTTATCATGACCATATCTGGTCCTCTGATTTGTCACCCATAGAGCATGTCTGGGATGTCATGGGAAGAAACAAGCGTTCATACTAGCCTCCATCCAGTAATGTTTATGAACTGACACAGTATGTGTTTCAAGGATGGACAAGAATTCCTCAATATGACATTTGGAGGCTGTTAACTTCTACGCCATAACCCGAGTACAAGAGGCTATTCACACACATAGGAATATCTCCTCATAATGTTGACGATGAACATCGGTTCCGAATAGATCGAAAGTTTGAGCATTTAACGCCAGTTACGTGATGACGTAGAGCCCATATTTTCATGCACTATCATATCGTAAAACATGCATGTATCCATGCAGAATCATTATGCATGCACAATGAGTCACCAAAGCAATAAAAATAAGCCATATCAAAATTCATTTACATAGTTATTAAAAACAATTTCGTCAAATTTTATTCATTTTCGGTCATGTATTTATCAGACAGAACATTGACTGTCCATAGAAAGTGACCATTCTACGTCTGAAGAAATGACATGTGTATAATACTGTGTAGAAATTTCGGACAAAACAGATCAAGTTCAAAGTATTTTACATTTGTGTCACTTTTTTTTTTTTTGCCAACTTCATAAACTTAGACTGAGGATTTGATCTAATAATTTTGTTCATGCTACACTTTGCTAAAACATCCATTTTTCCAACGATGAGTTCAAACATTTTTCAACTTCTTCAATAATTGTCAGACATCCCAACAGTAACATGTGGCTCTCAACTTCGTTACTACCGCAGGCAAATGAGGAAAACTGGATTTGCGGTAAATCGGATCTCGTTTCAAACCAGTTTGAATGCGACTTCTGCATCTTCAATGCAAGTTGCATTAGCCGTTCGCAAAGTGTCTACAACCCAAAACCGAAAAAAGAAACAATTAGGGGACAGTAACTTAAGCCTTTTCAGTTGGATGAAGCACACAGTTGCTAACTTTAAAAAAAATTGCGAGAATTTTCGGTCTGTTACAGACTTCAACGACATTATCACAGTAAAAGGCGAAAGTACCTATAGTTAAAATAGCCTGTGGTGGCAAAGCTAAATTTTGCATTTTATCTCTAAAAGTGACAACATAGACAGGTGCTTCCAACAATACGTTTAATAGGAAAAGAATTCATCATATGGCTTAACTAATGCTCTCAGAATCATCAAAATTTTGTATGCTGTGCGTCTATTTGCCTTGTTCTGTGGAGGATATCGCTACATTCACATTCTCGTAATTTACACGTAGTGTTTCAGCCATACGATGTAACGCATGGGCTAAACATGAAACGTGATTTAGATACGGATAAAATCTTTTAATTGCTTTATTTGGCATCATCGATTCCGGGCAGCATCACTCAGCAACAATAGAGCCCTTCTTTTATTTAAATTTATTGGCACAAAGTATATTGAGCCCTGTCAGCATCTACCGAGCCGAACTAGGATGCTTCAGCTCAGTATGAAGTTAACAGACGATAACAGATGTTGCGAAATTACTCATGTTCCCCTCTTTTGATGTAATTAAAATTGCAAAGAAAACATCAATAAATGATGTTTATCATGTAAGTGATTGCAGTATATGCAGCGGGCCAGAAAACTGATATAATATGTATTATGAATGTCTAAATTCATACAGTTGTACCGACGAAATCTTCGAAATAGGGATTTACTCTCCAAATGGTGAAAACGTGGAAACATGCATGCGACATAAATTTTCGTGGAAGTCTGGGCTCTAGTGATGAGCGTCACCATGAAGTTAGACAAATATCGTAATTGTAACTGCCGATGTAACATTTTACATTTCAGTCAGGTGCGTATCATTATACAATCTTTTTACGAAGCAGTTGAGAGAATCTCCACAGTCACAAAGTCCCTATGTTGATCTAGCAACTGTCGTGTTTCGATTATGTACTGTGGCACTCGACCGCATAAGAGGCGCCAACACACCCATGGATCAGGAAGAAGCAAAGGTGCAATGTGCCTCGCTAAACCTGTCGAGGTAATAAATAGGAAACTCGTTACGCAAATCGTAGTGGCTTATATTTCTCGGCGCGCTGTAATATTTTCGACGCGTCGGACGCCGGGTGCGATATACACGTCAGCCGGGCAGCAGCGGTGGGCGGTGCGGAGTGCCGGCCTGACTAATGGCACGCCGGCAGCCGGCCAGCCGCAGCTGCCCCACACGTGTCATTACGACGCGGTGCGCGCTTCTTGCTCCTGAAGATGAGCCCAGGGCAGAAACACCGCAACTAGGCACTTAGCGTACCTTGCTGCCAAGGATTCTCGCGTCTTTAGGGGCAGCTTGTAAGGTTCATAAGACATTTCTGCGCTCTATTCCGACTCTGTGCCACATTCATAATCAGACTTTTCAAAACGGTACTTTCATCTCTTATTTATGATAAGGCTTACAGATACCAAATTCTGCAATTCTGCAATCGGCTGTGAAGTGTTGGCAGAAGAACCAACACTGTGTTGCTAGAGGAGGCCGAAATGCACGCGTTTAATTACACGCTGACTGGCGTGAGGTCTGGAACAGTTAAGGGAATTAATAGTAGCAAATAAAGTACGTAGTTGATATAATACTTAACTTTAATCCACAATTGGTGTATATCGCTCTTGACGGTACAGGTTATAATCTCAATATCAAATGCTATGGCGCCTTGCTAGGTCGTAGCAAATGACGTAGCTGAAGGCTATGCTAACTATCGTCTAGGCAAATGAGAGCGTAGTTGTCAGTGATCCATCTCTGGCTACGTCGGCTGTACAACTGGGGCGAGTGCTAGTAAGTCTCACTAGACCTGCCGTGTGGCGGTGCTCGGTCTGCCATCACTGACAGTGGCGACACGCGGGTCCGTCGTATACTAGCGGACCGCGGCCGATTTAAAAGCTACCACCTAGCAAGTGTGGTGTCTGGCGGTGACACCACAGGCTGACCGCATATTTTTCTCCAGTTCAACTGTTATAACACGTTCCAGTTGAATGCCATTATCAGAACGTACAGTGAGCTCTGAGAAGGCCCCGTACTTCTGCGTCGAAAGTACAGTGGAGTACTTACAAATAAATTCCATTTATGTGACGAATCTGCACCATTGTGTCTTACACTGATTTCCATACATCTTCAAGTCTTTGACACGTTGTTGAACACCTCAGGAGCTACACTTCGAAAGGTTTCAGCACTTCCGTGCAATTTTCGATTAGCCTTGTGTGCCACATGGGACTTTATCATTCTCCATAATGAGTTGCCTGGCGTGGTAAGGTCTAGGATTCGTGGTGGTATTTTCAAAGAGGCTGGGGATTAAGCTAAACCACACCCAATCGAGTGGTCTCGAAACTGTTTATTGAGGAACTCATGCACTTTGATATCAAAGTGCGCAGGAGCTGTTCTACTGTAACCACACGTGATCCACGATTCGGTTGTCTTCGAAGTGAACTATTAACAACATGGCCAGGTACATATTTAAATTCAAAGCTCTTCAAAGAAATATCGTCTGAATGTAATGACATGAGTTTTGCTATTTTGGGAGCAGAATAACTGATGATGGTCGAAGTAGAGAGATATAAAATGTAGACTGGCAATGGCAAGGAAAGAGTTTCTGAATAAGAGAAATTTGTTAACATCGAGTATAGATTTTAATGTCAGGAAGTCGTTTCTGAAAGTATTTGTATGGAGTGTGGCCATGTATGGAAATGAAAATAGTTCGGACAAGAAGAGAATAGAAGCTTTCGAAATGTGGTGCTACAGAAGAATGTTGATGGTTAGATGGGTACATCACATAATTAATGAGGAGGTATTGAATAGAATTAGGGAAAAGAGAAATTTGTGGCACACCTTGACTAGAAGAAGGGATCAGTTGGTAGGACATGTTCTGAGGCATCAAGGGATCACCAATTTAGTATTGGAGAGCAGCGTGGAGGGTAAAAATCGTAGAGGGAGACCAAGAGATGAATACACTAAGCAGATACAGAAGGATGTAGGTTGCAGTAGGTACTGGGAGATGAAGAAGCTTGCACAGGATAGAGTAGCATGGAGAGCTGCATGAAACCAGTCTCTGGACTGAAGACCACAACAAAAACAACTGGTCCATATCAGAACATGAGGTTCCTTTACAACTCTTGCATATATTGGAGATTTTCTTAGACCAGAAAACCATGTTCCTCCTTTCGCAAATTCACCAGAAAAGAAACAGTTCTGTAAGGATATTTGAAAATTGTGCCAACAAAGCATGGCATGCTGCTGCTAGCTGCTTCCTGTCGTTGTCAGACAGTTCATTCACAAACATCAGTCTAGATCCTTCCCTCTTCAAATATTTTTAATGTTGTGGTGCACTGTGACCGTGGTACTACTGCCCTTTTGAGAGAGGATTCCACTGGAGAGAACCCTGTAGATTGAGTGTCAGCGGCACTCGTTTCCTCTTCCGTTTTCCGAAGGAAAAACGCATTCCTCACAAACTGTGTATGGGTTAAAAGTACCTCTCGGTACCATAGTCAAACGTATTGCCACCAGCGCAGTGACTGCAAAGAGCTTCAGCGATCAGTTTGACGTTGTTGTCAAAGACCGTAATGTCAGTAGGTCTCATAATGCTTGCGCCTGAGATGCGAAACCAGTTATAATTGTAAAGCTGTACTTTATAGTTTCGATGTAGTTTATATTAATTTTTGCGGCTATTATACTATCGGTCTCGAGTATGGGAGCTATACACAGAACGCGCTTCATTAGGAAATCAACCTTATCATATGCGTAATACCAATATGTGTCTCTTACACTTTTCAAATATTAAAGTCATTCAGTTGAAAAAATGGAAAATATAGCTTTAAAATACAAACAGTATATGACATTTTTTTTTTCAATTTCCCTTTTGCACTTAACTTACTTCCCTAACAATGGCTAAACTTATCCAGTCTTGTGTTAACAGTTGCTTCATCTTGAAGTAACCACTGTTGTGTTGCATTTCCACATTACCTTAGCGGGTAATCACTGATCACAGGGCTTTCTCATTGATGTTTCACTATCGATATGTTTCTCCACGAAAATTATTTGTTTACAGACACGACACTGTTCCAACCGTAAACCTAATAACTAATCCCGCGCGCCTTTCCACGAAGTAACTGAATTACTGAAGACATTTCTCCTACGAACCGACAACGTAACACTTTCAGTTGTCAGTTACCCTTTCTAGAAAATTCTTCGCAGTATTTGTCCGCGGAGCGGCTGTGGGCGACGTGCCGTGCCGAAACCCAACACCTTCTGCCCTGCGCACATCAAGACGGCGCGTGACCATCACAGCTTGGTCACTGTTTCCATTGTACAGGAAGACAGTGCTCTCTCCAGAGAAAAGGCGCGCTCAGCTTCGAAAGCTACAGAAGTCAGCTATAAGTAAGGAGTATAATATCGATATTTTGTGTTATAAAAGATACTTACATAATGAATGATTGTAATAATAAATAATTTGTGCTGTTTAAAAAGTAAGTTTGTGTAGATGCTTGTTAACCTTGTATTTTTAATTTACTGATTCTGTTTGAGCTGAACTGAGAACTGAAATCGGTCTGAAAATAACATTCTGTACGAATTTATTGGACTGAAATCAAATCTGTTTGGAAGTTTGAAGTCACTGCTATCCATTTAGGAGAAATGGGAGCGTTTAATGTATTTTTAAAATAAAATTTATCATTTCATTTCATAAAATAATCCATGATATTCTACTTTAATCAATAAGTAAAAGTCATGGGTCACATTAACAAGTTTCCGAACGGGAGGACAGTGGTCGGCTCGTAACTGTAGGCTTTATTTTTGTCCGTAGATGCGGTACACATTCACCATTTTGCGAAAAATATCATTAACATACTTAACAAACGATATATCACTGAACAGAATTTCCAAATGACGCTGCGGCACTGAGAAAGCCCCAAATCGCAGACACAGGGTAATGTTGTAACATTTCGTTCGTGGCCGCTCCTATGTGCCCGTTGCGTTCTCACTTTTGGACGTCAGGGCCAGTTCCCTGTTCATGGAGGTTGTAGACTCTTATCCATCCTGGAGATGTTGGGTCGGTAATTCTTTTAAATAGTCGGGGCCGATTTTGTTGGCTCAATGGCAACTGATTTTCCCGTGAGGACCAACACTTTCGAAAGCCTTTACAGAAAGGGGCGCTTGAGATGCCTGGCAACGAACTCCTGTCCATGCCTTGCCACATTCTCCCTGTCATCCTCACTCCCCCGCCCCCTCCTCACCACGCCCTCTCCATATTCTCAAAAAGTCAGTTCCTCTCTTCCGTTCACCAAATCACAGGTGTCAGTGACATAACTCAAAACTGACAGCCAGCTCAGAACTTTTCAATCTCATATCACCATGTCGTACTCTACAGACACTGAAACTTCCTGGCCGATTAAAACTGTGTGCCGGACCGAGACTCGAACTCTAAACCTTTGCCTTTCGCGGGCAAATGCTCTACCAACTGAGTTACCCAAGCACGACTCATGACCTGTCCTCAGAGCTTCAATTCCGCCAGTACCTCGTCTCCTACCCTCCAAACTTCACAGAAGGTAGGGCACTTGCCCGCGAAAGCCAAAGGTCCCGAGTTCGAGTCTCGGTCTCTCAACAGTTTTAATCCGCCAGGAAGTTTCATATCAGCGCAAACTCCGGTGTAGAGTGAAAATTTCATTCTATCTACAAACACTGTTCAATCTGCGGATTAAAATATAGTGTCATCTCTATCTTCACTCTCTTACAGAGGAATTCTGAGGCTCATGTTAGAGCAACTATTGAAACACTTAGTGGAAAAAAAGACACGTCACGTTTACAGGTAGTAGATAATGATATTTTTGACGATTAGTCAGTGCTATGTGAGATATTTGCGTATCTCCACATACTCAGATGAAATAGTTGAATATACGACATAGATCATATAATGTCCTATATTACAAGTGTGCATCATAACCAAATACCGCTGCTATTGCCGACAAATTCAGTCATGCGGTCTTGACCATAGATATTATTCTGACAGGACATTCCTCCGCTTTCACTGTAACTTCTACCATTTACAAAGCAAAAAAGGCAGGAACTTAATCCTTTTCTAACACTTTTCTCAGGCATACACTGCAGAGCTTAAAACAATAGTGTTCATACAAAAAACATGAAAACTGCCGACATTACACTGAATTGACAAAAGCCATGGGATAACGGTATGCATATAAATGATGGCGGTTGTATCGCCTACACAAAGTATAAAAGAACAATGCATTGGTGAAGGTGTCATTTGAATTCAGATGATTCATGCGAAAACTTTTCCGACGTGATTATGGACACTCGACTCCAATTAACTGACTTTGAACGCGAAATGGTAGTTGGAGCTCGGCGCATGGGACCTTCCATTTCGGAAATCGTCAGGGAATTAATCATTCCGAGATCCACATACTCAAGGGTACGCTGAGAATACCAATTTTCAAACATTACTTCTCACCGCGGGCAATGCAGTGACCGATGGCTGTCACTTAACGACGGAGAGCAGCAGCATTTGCGTACAGTTGTCAGCGCTAACAGACAAGCAATGCTCCTTGAAACAACCGCAGGGAACAATGTGAGGTGTACGACGAACGTGTCCGTTATGATGCTGCTGCGAAATTTGGCGTTAATGGGCTATGGCAGTAGACTACCGATGCGAGTGCCTTTACTAACGGCACGATATCGCCTGCAGCGCCTCTCCTGGG
Source organism: Schistocerca cancellata (assembly GCF_023864275.1). Lineage (NCBI taxonomy): Eukaryota > Metazoa > Arthropoda > Insecta > Orthoptera > Acrididae > Schistocerca > Schistocerca cancellata. Next base: position 651,441,141 of record NC_064627.1, read on the forward strand.
CTCGTGACAGTATCAGTTGGAGCCTAGACGACTGGACAACCGTGGCCTGGTAGGATAAGTTCCGGTTTCAGTTGGTACGAAGAGCTGAAAGTGACGTTCCAGTGTGGCGCAGATCGCACTAATCTATGGACCCAAGTTGTCAACAAGGTGCTGTGTAAGATGGCGGTGACGGCTCCGTAATGGTCTGGGCTGTGTTTACATGGAATAGACTGGGCCCCTTCGTCCAGCTGAAACAGTCGTCGACTGGAAATGGTTACGTTCGGCTACTTGGAGACCTTTTGCAGCCAGTCATAGATTTCATGTTCCCAAACACTGGTTGTATGGTTCTGGGCACTATGGGACTTAACATCTGAGGCCATCAGTCCGCTAGACTCAGGACTACTTAAACCTAAGTAACCTAAGGACATCGCACACGTTCATGCCCGAGGCAGGATTCGAACCTGCGTCCGTAACGCCTAGAACCGCTCGGCCACACCGGCCGGCCTGATTGTATGTTTCTGGATGACAATGTGCCATGTCACCGGGCCACACTAACTTGTGGTTGCTTTGAAGAACATTCTGGATAATTCGAGCGAAAACTCTAGCCATATGGATCGCCCGAAATGAATTCCATCGAACATTTATGGGACGTAATCGAGAGATCCGTTCGTGGACAAAATCATGCATCGGCAACAATTTTGTAATTATGAACAGCTATATACGCAACGTTGTCCAATATTTCTCCAGGGAACTTCCAGCGATTTGTTGAGTCTGTACCATGTCGAGTTACTGAGCTTTCCCGGGAAAAAGGAGGTGCGACATGATGTTATGAGACGTCCCATGACTTTTGCACCTCAGTGTGTATCTAACTAAAAAGTAAACTACTTCTTTCTGCAATTGATAGTAAATAGGTTTACCTCAATCATCACTTTTTATGACATTATTGTTGCTTAACAGCCATGTTATGCGATATAAGATACTGACTGATACCTCACATGTGGGGTTGGTTTGGAAGTGGGGACGAAGATGTCTAACTGGTGGATCAAACCGGTCATGAAAGGTGATTACTACCATTAAATAACAGTGGGAATTCATAAATTACAATTTTCGACGCCTCTTACTCATTTATCCTTCTACCATCGATCACATGCATTTCATTATCTTTTAAGTTCTGTTTGGCATAAATTTTATTTAACTTGTTTCTACAGTAAGGAATTCTACAAGGAACTCAAGAAGCAAACGATCCAGTCCACAGCTCGTACCCTACCTCTCGACAGGCCAGATGGGAAACTCCAATAGAGCTGCAAGTACTGCCCCAAAATTTCCAGAAGCTCCTGAACGTAGATCCTAAAGAGAGACTTATCTTCCATGAACCTTCCAACAGAAATTCTTTTTCGTAACCACCTGCCGGGATATAAATAGAGGAAATCATCAAGGCACTCAAAACCAGCAAGGCCTCAGGTGAGAATAGCACGGCAGCGGAGATGTGAAAACACGCAGATGAACAAGCCTTCCAGAATATCCGTCATACAGGACACGTGGGCAACAGAGACCTTACTAGAAGGATGGACGCTTGATGCGATTCACACACTGAACAAGCAGGAACGCAAGGCAGAATTTAGAGGTATCTCCTTATTGCAAATTACCCACAAGATCATCTCTGCAGCACTACTATTGCCATCACCTAGGGAGACTGGCAATTAGGTGAATACGAGGCCACTTCACTTTACCAGCGAAGGCTACTTACAACATACAGAGCATTTACATTGCAGCAGTTACGACTAGCTTGTAGATCAACACCCAGAGGACTGAATTCACTACCAACATTATCTACATCTGTCTTCTAAAAACCACTGCGGATTTACATGGCAGAGGATACGCTCCATTGTACCAGTTATTAGGGTTTTTCTCGTTCCATTCACGTATGAAACGCGGGAAGAATTATTGTTTACATGCATTCATACTTTCTGTGTAGGGCGTTGTAGTATTTTGCTAGAGTTATCACCCAAAGACGGCTCTTCAATCTGCGTAAATAGAATTTTTCGGGATACGACTATTTTCAAGCATCTGTCATTTCGATTTCTTCAGCGTCTCTGTGACACTCTCTCATGGATCAAGTAAACTGCGGCCCTTCTCTGCATATGTTCAGCTTGGTATGGGTCCGGCACACTAGGGTGGGTCGCACAGGTGACTTTTAAACAATCTTCCTTGTAGACTGATTGCAATTCCCCAGTATTCCACTAATAATCTAAGGGTACCAACTGCTTTACCTCGACTGAGCCTCTATTTCATATCCCTACAGAGTATTACAGCTAGGTATTTGTACGATTTAAGCTGTTTATTTCGTTTTGTCAAGTGCACACTTACATTTCAGAACATATAAAGCAAGTTGCCAAACTTTGCAGCACTTTGAATTCTTATCAAGAAGTGACTGAATGTTTATGCAGCGCCATTCGGGCAGTACTTCATTACAGATAATTGCACCATCCGCAAAAAGTCTGAGATTACTGTTGATAAAATCCGCAAGGACATGCATACACAATATGTACAGCAAGTGTCTCAACACAGTTTCCTGAGGTACACACGAAGTTACTTCTACATCTCACGATGAGTCTCCGTCCACGATAACTTGCTGGCCCTCTCCACGGAAAAATCCTCAATGCAGTCACAAATTTCACTTGGCACCCCATAAGATTGTAGACAGATGTGGTACTGAGTTCTATACTTTTCGGAAATCAAGAAATGCTGCATGTAATGATTGCCTTGATCCAAAGCTCTCAGCGTGTCGTGTGAAGAAAGTGTTAGTAGGGTTTCACATTACAGATGTTTTCGGAATTCGTGCCGTTTTCCGTGGACGAGGTCATTCCGTTCGAGATACGTCGTTATGTTTGATCTCAGACTGAATGTGCTCTAAGAGTCTACAGCAAATATATGTCAGTGATACTGACCGTAGTTTTGTGGATCACTTTTATTACACTTCATGTGAATGGGTGTGACTTGTGATTTCTTCCAAGTACTGAGCACGGTATTTTGTTACATGTACCTACAATTGACTAGAGCTAACAGAGGGGTTAACGTCAGCGACATCCACAATTCCACTAGAAAACACCAGCATAATAGAAGTATCTGCAGTCAGATACCTAGGAGAGCAGACCTATACAAACCACTGCGAGGAGCTAGCCATAGACGCTAGATACACCAAGCCTGAGGGGGCTTGCCACTCCTACAGTAGTACCTGCTTGTCCAGGTGTCTCTCAAAGAGAGTCAAACTCCGACTCTATGACTCGGTAGTAAAACCTTCGGTGACCTACGCCTACGAGTGGTTGCGTCTACTCAGGGAACTGAGGATCAAGGAAAGGAGGATGCTAAGGAGGTCAGTAGGACCCGTAAGATGGTTCACATGGCCCTGAGCACTATGGGACTTAACATCTAAGGTCATCAGTCCCCTAGAACGTAGAACTACTTAAACCTAACTAACCTAAGGACATCACACACATCCATGCCCGAGACAGGATTCGAACATGCGACCGTAGCGGTCTACATCTACATCTACATCCATACTCCGCAAGCCATCTGACGGTGTGTGGCGGAGGGTACCTTTAGTACCTCTATCGGTTCTCCCTTCTATTCCAGTCTCGGTTCCAGACGGTAGCGCCTAGAACCGCTAGGCCACACCGGTTGGTGACCCGTAACAGAAGAGGAACGCAGCTACAGAATTCGCACGATGATGATCCGTACAGACAGCAGGAGAACATAGTCATTTACGTAAGGAAAAGCGACTGGCCGTCTATGCACGCATAAACCACATGAAACCCGAAGAGTTACCAACAGGATCTTCACAGTGTCAGGGTAGAGGGAAGGCCTCCACAAACTAGTGGTTCGCATGTGGAACAACTGGAAATTCCACTAAAGAAAACTCAAGACTGTCTGTAATTACGGAAGCCATCCGACAAGAAGTTTCACCAATGTATCTCGCCGGTAAGAAGACAACAGGGACCAAGCGGACGGAGGAGAGAAAGCTGGCTCGCAGCCAGGAAATGAAGGAGTGCTGTGAGAAAAGTAGATACGAGCCCCGTGGCCCTCACTAGTCCAAAATCAAGAAGAAGAAGAATAGTAGTAAGCATTGGCGTACTGATTAATGGAGCAACAGCGATCTGATTACTGCAAGTATATATTTTTTTATCCGGGCACGATTCGTGAGGTAATTATTAAATCTGTTTCGGCCATTAATTTCCATTTCCTTATGTCGCAGTATTACGGCAATTCGTCAAAAGCAGCAAAACATCACCATACACAATTATCTGAATTTCACAACATTTCCACACATTTTCTGTAGATATTTGTCTAAATATATTTTTGCAGTGCTTTTATTTAGTATTTGCAGATGCTTTCCTGTTTTGAGCGAATCGCTATGTAATATATGTCGTGGATTACATTAATTATTACAGTTTTTGCTACGAAGACTACATGCATCGATGAACCGAAGAAAGACAGAAGCTTTCACCCGTTGCCTGTCAGTGTAAAACAGATTATAGCCCCAGCGCGTTCATTTGTAAATGACTTAAATCGGGGAATAAAAAGTAGTTTAGTTATTCATGGTGTTGTTTAATTAGTAACGTAACGTAGTAATCCTGACTGTGTTAAAATCCTTCGCCACCTTTTGTTAGCCGCGGCATTACAGAGACATGCTTTCTTTGATTACCGCTTCTTTGTCATGGTTGTGTTCATGTTATGAACCTCACACTTAGCTCTACGAACTGTATTAACAATGTGCACCTACGTTCACAAATAAATCCTGTAAGTTTGCCTTATACGGATCATAGGCCATCACTTCCACGAACTTAGACTGTGTTCTCCGTCCATCCTCATTGCAAAGAAGTGCGTCATCCATCACCTTGTCATTTATGGGCACCACTTCCGCAGTTTCTGTGGAGCCCGTCCCCTCGGTTAACTCGAAGAAGCAACTTCGCTACTGACGTCCATTAAATTACAGCATCTTTCCAGCGACGCCAGATAGTAACAATTCACAGACATACTGGCCTTCCTACTACGACAACGGACTCAAAGTTAAATTCACTGAGGAACGCGCTCTCAAAAATTGTATTTTAGACTGCATAACTGCAAGCGTATTTCTGGCATCTTCCTACCGAAATGGGTAAGCAACAAACATGTTTTTATTTCCCGGAACCAAAGTAAGTCTATGCAGCAACAGTGACTTCTTTCGGCGTCTTACCATCGCCATGAATTGATGAATAACATAACTTATGGACGCACTGCACTATGAGCATGTTAACCCATCCAACAGACCACTGCCCTGTCCAAAGACGGGATTACGACACACTTTATTTCCTTTATTTACTTCTAAGTATTTCAACCCTATGCTTATATCCTCAATTATAATATAGCTGTCACCACCCTCTCCAAGCTATGTTCTATTCAGCACTTTGATTCACAGAGCACATAGCAATAATAAATAGATTCACAGAGCACATAGCAATAATAAAAACAACAGTATGCAGGATGAAATTCTTCACTTAGAGTTTTAGAAGCAAATCGGTATTGTCCACAACAGATACGTAGGACGCTACAAACAAAGCCGAAGGTGGACATAAGGAACGAGGAAGAAGACAGAGATTTAAATGGCTCTCTTGCCATAAGTACGAATCCTGTCGTTAAGAATAGCTCGGATATACACCAAGCACGAAGTTAAAGTGATTTTTCGTCCTGCATCGAAGACAGCAGTACCTCTGGGTTCCATCAAAGATGGCGATAATCCACAAGGCTGGGCTTTATAACATCCCCTGTGATTCGGTGGGGAAAGCAGTTCTAATTTGTTGGGCTAAGAAATTAATTAACAAATACAGCAGTTTCAGACTTGAGAAATCGTAGATTCCGGGGCCTTTTTTTTTTATTAAACTCGCAAAGATATCGCTACAGTGCACGTAATAATAATACGTCAGTGTCCCAAAATGGATCGACTGCGTACCTACAGATTCAGTTTATGCACACCATTTGCCGCAGATCAACGTCTCTGGCGGTTGAGTACCTTTGGTGCAAAACGACGGAACGAGTACTGTAGCTTCAATCTGTCGGCTCACTCTGAAGATGGCCGAAAGATGTACGGCCCAAATTTCAGAACAAGAAGAAATAAAGTTTATGCACCTGCACTCCCAAAATTTAATCGAACAAAACCACTCTGTTAACCAGTGAAGAAACTTTGCACTCAGATCCGTTCCAGTCCAGCCTGGTTCGGCTTTCCTGGGCACCTCGTAACTCCCTCTAGTCCAGGGGCGTCCAAACTTTTTAGCTTAACTGGGCCACATTGATAGAATACAAGTATTTTTGGGCCGCACGTAATATACCTAACACGAACAGTAACCGCTGAGGAGCAAAATAAATAAAAATTGGGGGTGGAGGGATGAACCAATGAGAGAACAGCGCCATGTGGCGGTAGTTTCAGTTTGAAAATACTGAATTTATCAAAACTTTACATGAATGGAATTGCTTGGACACCCTTGGCCTGGGCGAATTTCAGGTCGGCTCTGGCAGCCGTATCATTGGATCGAAAGCCTTTTTTGTCGCTGTTATTGCCTGTTTCTGTTTCTTGTTAGTGACAAAGCCGTGGACAAGACGAAAACAACTGCTTCCGCTAGTTTCTGAGATGCTGTAGCCATGATATTGAATGCCCATTGTAGACAATTTGCACAGACAAACACATATTGAATTTTGTAGGCAGTAGGAGTAAACTGAAGTAGTCAAACTGGATGTGTTAAAGGTAATGCCCGGTTGTGTAAGATGCGTATGGGATAGTGCATCTCTTCTCGTCTGCATAGAAAACTTGTAGAGACCACGTAAAATAGTGAAATTATGTAACAGCTTTTGTAACAGTTTACGATTAGCGATTTTCAGTTTCTATTCCTGTTCACGACATGGTCATAAGTGACGAAGTACATGCTGAAACTGGGGAGAAAAGAAATCGATCGTGCACTTTTCAAAGGAACCATCCCGACGTTTGGTTCAGGCAGTTAAGGGAAACCATGCAAAATCTAATTCTGCATGGCCTAACATGGACTTGAACGACCGCTCTCACAAATACGAGTAAAGCGACCTACAACAGCACGACCTCACTTAGTCAAAAAAAAAAATGGTTCAAATGGCTCTGAGCACTATGGGACTTAACATCTATGGTCATCAGTCCCCTAGAACTTAGAACTACTTAAACCTAACTAACCTAAGGACAGCACACAACACCCAGTCATCACGAGGCAGAGAAAATCCCTGACCCCGCCGGGAATCACTTAGTCTCTCACGGGTATATCTTGGATGTTGTTTAAGTCAATTAAAAACTGAATATTCATTTCAGAGCATTATTTCCTTACTTCGAAGTATTGTATGTACTCTACCATCCTTTGACGCTTCATTTTCGAGACATCGTTTATGAAAATCAACCTGAAGTTGTGCTTCGGAAAAGTGTGATTATGTTAAACAATAAGTTTTTGAGAGAGCTATCGTGTTTAATCATAAACTCATTGAGCCGAAACGTTGAAGTGGTCCGACTAGGATAAATATGAAGAGTACTGTACGAATGATACGTGCTGCTATGTGATGCTTTATGCTACATCATTTCAATATTTAAAGACATATGTCAGTACCGAAGCCGTATAATCCGTAATTACTTAAAGGATTATATGTGACGCAACCGCTGAGCTCATGCGGATACCCACAGTGTATTATCCCCAGCCGCGAGCTGCAGGCTGCACGTTGCAAAGTCCACAAGAGTAATCAGCAAGCAATGGGGGCTGAGAGTAGCGCAATGAACGAACAGCATCTAAAAGCCATCTGCATTCTGTTTCCATAAGATTTTAGATTCATCTCTTAGGAGCTTCCGGATTAAAACATCTCCCAACAAAATGTTTTTGTTGCTACAGTTCTTGCAAAATTTTTCACCTTCTATTTTACACCCTGTGTCGGTAATATTGTATCACGTAATGTTTATCAGTCACGCTCAGAAAAAAAATGAGTGTCGTGAGATGGAAATCAAAGTGACAATGAAGGCAGTTATAAAGACTGCTAGAAGATCATTGTGACTTCAATGAGCGTTACAGTTTCTATTGAGTTCCTCCGACTTCTCGCCTATGCTTCATTCTGGCGGCCACGCCAGCAGATTTCAGTGATTACTTACTTTAGTCTCTTGTTTTAATCCTTTTCGCTTCTTTCTCTACTTGTTCTATCAACTTTATATTATTTTATTAGCTCCACAAACTTGTTCTTGTGTATGTTATTACCTTTATCTAAAATCACCAAGAGCGACTCAGAATAGTACATCACCTAACCATTTCCTTTTAAATACTTTTGAATTTAACTTTATTTGTGTTTCTAATTATTACATTTTATCACTGTAATGATTTATACATTTGGCAAGCCCACTATAGACTTTACTTATTGAGCTCTTTATAACTGACGAATATGTGTAGACATACAGTGGCGACATCTAACGGTCTTATGGCACTAACGTGTGTTGCGACTACTGTACTGCAATTTGTTAGGAACAGCAGCGCTGTTGAAAATATGACTCCACCGACACTGTGGCCTAATTTAGGCCATAATTTAAATATGGACGATGATGCTAAGCTGAATCTGTGTATAGTTCGTGACGAGGCCACTATGGCTTTAGTATATTAGGACATATCATAAAACAGGTATGCCTCGTCATATTTTAAGCGCATGTTTCCACATCCATGAAAGTAATAATTTTTGTTATAGCGTATTTTAATGTTTCAAAATGTAATTTGTCCACTAGATGTATTCATTCCTCATATTTTGCTGCAGACCTGAAGATTGCCATTGCTGTCCAAACCAGTACTCTAAGGACCAAAAGTTTTGTGACCACTGAAGAAAATATAAGAAATTTATTCTACATAAAAAATGAATTAATGTAATGTTCAAATGCTCCAACACATATAGCCACACTGGTGTAAAAAAGTAAACGAAACAGACATGAATAAAACAGCTTAATAAAGGAGAGCAAGGAAAAATGGCTAAAGAGTAGCATGAGATGAAGACATTTCGACCTTCTTGCTTAGCGGAACGCATATGAGATCAGATTAAACACAAAGGCCTTCAGTTACTGCGATAATATCGGAGTCGTCCGCTCGAGAAGGATAAGACTAAATATACAGGTAGTCACGTGTTAATAGTAGAGGAACGGGAAAAAAAGGCTTCACAAAAGTAATCATAAGAGCCACCGCGTTGAGAAAGAAATATGATTAGAAAACGAATGCGGAGTAATCGACAGTAATGACCCCTATAAATCACCCTGACAACTTAATGACCAAAGCAGGGTGCAAATTACTGCGAAAGCGGCTGAGTTCGAATGTTAGAAAAGCGTTACCGTCGAGTTCGTAGCTACGCGCGAAAAATGGGTGTGAGAATTCCGCGCAGTACAGCAGCGTAATAAGTCGCCCGAATCACACTAATAGCAGCTTGAAACAACCAAGGAAGTCCAGATAAGGGTGTTAAATTATCTGTCGAATTGGAACCGACGTAGCTTGACATGCTAACACTCTGAAAATAGACTGCAGTTCATTAATTCACTACAGAGTAAACCAGAGTACTATACAGGGTGAATCACCTGACGCTTGTACTGCAGATATTTCGGAGATGGAAGGCACTATTGATGTACAGTTTTCACATAAATGAATTGTAGGGGAGGGTACCTATTTGCAGCCAATAAAGAGATTTTGAGCCGTTGACGAAAGTGCAGGTTTTTTACAGCAGTTACAATTTTTTAAAAGGTACAGTAAAATCCTAAAATTAGCGTAAATGAGAATGTCAGTGGTCTTTGTTGCAGAAAACTAGTGCAAATAGTTGACAAGTTATGGTATTGTGAACGCTGTAAACACCGCTAGCTGTTTGTATCCTCCTATTGCTTAGATTCTAGGCGATGATGCTGGAAGACGAAGTAAAAATTCCAGAATCAGCTCAAGAGTAACTTAGTAGCAGATATCCTCGATATAGCGAAGTAGCTTAAAACACTTAAGAACGGCAAGGCCTCCGGTCCAGATTGTATGCCAGTCAGGTTCCTTTGAAAGTATCCTGATACAAAAGCTTCATACTTAGCAATCAGTACAGCAGCTCATTCGTAGAAATATCCGTACCCAAAGACTGGAAAGTTGCATAAGTCACACCAATACCCAAGAAGGAAACATGAGTGACCCGCTGAAATACAGATCTATATCGCAGGATTTTTGAATGCATACTGCACTCGAAAATTATGAATCACTTCAAAGAAAATGATTTATTGACAAATAGTAACAACGATTCAGAAAATATGATTCTTGTGAGGCACAACTAGCTCTTTATTCTCACGAAGTAATGAGTGCTATAGGCAGGGGACGTCATACTGGACCCATGATTTTTGGTTTCTAGAAGCCTTTTGACACCGTTCCTCACAAGCAACTTCTAATTGAACAACGTGGCTATGGAGTATCGTCTCAGTTGTGTAACTGAGTTCGTGATTTCCTGTCAGAAAGTCCGCAGTTGTAATAACGCACAAAGAGTCATTGAGTAAAACAGAAGTAATAGCTGGAGTTTTCCAAGGAAGTCCATCTGCTCTTCATAATCTACATAAACGATTTAGGAAACCACCATACCCTGAGAACATACTCTGAGCAGCCGTCTTAGATTGTTTGCAGACGATGCTGTCATTTACCGTCTTGTAAAGTCATCAGATGATCAATACCAATTGCAAAATGATTTAGGCTATATATCTATATGGGGTAAAAAACAGCAAATGACTCTAAATAATGAAAAATATGAAGCCACCCACGTGAGTACCAAAAGTAATCCACTAAATTTCAGTTGCAGGATAAATCATACAAATCTAAAGGCTGTAAACTCAATTAAATACTTAAATATTATAGTTAGAATGATTTAAATTGGAACGATCACATAGGTAACGTTGTGAGGAAAGCAAACCAAAGACTGTCATTTCTTAGATAAATACTTAGAAAATGTAACAGGTCTACTTAAAAGACTGCTTCCACTACGGTTGAGCAGGCCGGTGTGGCCGTGCAGTTCTAGGCGCTTCAGTCTGGAACCGCGTGACCGCTACGGTAGCAGGTTCGAATCCTGCCTCGGGCATGGATGTCTGTGATGTCCTTAGGTTAGTTAGGTTTAAGTAGTTCTAAGTTCTAGGGGACTGATGACCACAGATGTTAAGTCCCAGATTGCTCAGAGCCATTTGAACCATTTGAACCACTACGCTTGTCCACCCTCTTCTGGAGTACTGTTGAGCGGTATCATATAGGATTCTAGGATTGATGGAGATCATCAAAAAAGTTCAAAGAAGGCCAGCTCCTTTCTTATTACTGCAAAATGAGAGAGTGCCTAGGATATGACACTCAAATTCGGGTGGCAGTCATTAAAACAAAGACTTTTTCGTTACTGTAGGATGAATTTTAGTCACCAACTTTCTCCTCAGAATGTGGAAATATTTTGTTGCGCCCACCTACGTAGAAAGAAATGATCATCATAATAAAATAAGAGTAATCAGAGCTTGCACGGAAATATTTAATTGTTTGTTTTTCCCGCGCGCTGATCGAGAGTGGAACGGTAAAGAAGTACCTTAAAGAGGGTAAGATGAACCCTCTGCCAGGCACTTCATTGTAGATGTAGACGGCGTTACGTTTGTTTACTTTGTGTTTTGTGTACACTGCTACTGCCCTGCCAATTATTGTGTAATAGCGGACATAGTAGGACGTACTTGGAATATGGTATTTCCCAATGCGAAAAAAGTGGACATGCTCATGGTTTATGGTGAATGTAGGAAGTATACCGTTCGTTCGTACACCGTGTAGACCGAAAGATATCCCAAGAGAAGTCGTCCTCGTCAAGCAATTACAGATAATACGAAACGATGTGTTACTGCTTCCGGCGCTGCAATTTCAAAAATGGTTGAAATGGCTCTAAGCACTATGGGACTCAACTTCTGAGGTCGTAAGTCCCCTAGAACTTAGAACTACTTAAACCTAACTAAGGACATCACACAAATCCATACCCGAGGCAGGATTCGAACCTGCGATCGTAGCGGTCGAGCGGTTCCAGACTGTAGCGCCTAGAACCGCTCGGTCACCCCGGCCGGCCCGCAATTTCCGCTGAAATGCTACAACGTGTGCAGCAAATATCGCATGGCACACTGCAAGCTTGCACTGACGCTGGTGGTGGTCATTTTGAACACAGGCTTTGAGTGTACATTCGTTGTTTACGTGACCGACCCCAGAGAGCTACAAGACACTTCCGGAGACGTACTGGTATCTGATAGGGCTGCACATGCGCACCCATGTGAAATTGACATTTGTTTGTGATACAACGTGGAACAAACAACTGTCTTTTTTGGGTGTATCCCAGTCTCTGTCTTTCTCTTCAATTTTTACCTTCTACAGCTTCCTCTCGTACCGTGGAAGTTATATCCTGGTGTCTTAACTGATGTCCTATCATCCTGTCCCTTCTTCTTGTCAGTGTCTTCCATATATTTTTTTGCTCATCAATTCTGCGGGAAACCTCCTTATTCCTTACTTTATCACTCCACCCAATTTTCAGCATTCTTCTGTAACACATCTCAAATTCTTCGAGTCTCCTCTTTTCGCTACCATACATGCTGTGCTCCAAAAGTACATTCTCAGAAATGTCTTCTTCTAGTAGACTTGTCTTGTCCAGGAATGCCCTTGTTGCCAGTGTTAGCCTGCTTTCTGTGTCGTTCTTGCTCCGTCCGTCATGGATTATTTTGCTGCGTAGGTAATAGAATTCCTTAACATAAACTGTTTCGCGATCACCAATCCTGATGTTTTCTCAGCGTCCCAATTTCTGTTACTTTTCATTACTTTCGTCTTTCTTCGATTTACTCCCATTCCATATTCGGTACTCATTAGACCATTCCACTCAGCAGGTCCTGTAATTCTTCCTGACTTTCGCTGAGTGTAGGAATGCCATCTGCGAATTTTATCATTGATATCCTTTCACCTTGAATTTTAATTCCACTATTGAACCTTTCTTTTATTTAAGTCATCGCTCCTTTGATGAACAGGTTAACAATAGTGGCGAAACACTAAATCTCTTAGACCCGCTGTAGTTCGAGCACTTCGTACTTGGTTTTCCACTCTAATTATTCCGTCTTAGTTCTTGTACTGTTGTGTTTTGCCCGTCTTTCCCATAGCTAACCCCTGTTTTTCTCATAATTACGAACATGTTCCACCATTTGACATTGTCGAACGCTTTTACCAGGTCGACAAATCCTGTGAACGTGTTTTGATTTTCCTTTAGTCTCGCTTCCATTTTCAGTCGCTATGTCAGAAATGCCCCTCGGTGTCTTCACCTTTCCTGAAGCCAAACTGATCGTCATCTAACACATCCTCAGTTTTCTTTTCTATTCGTCTGTATATTATTCTTGTGAGCTGTTAAACGGATTGTGCGATATTTCTTGCACTGGTCGGTTCTTGCAATCTTAGGAACTGTGTGGATGATGTTTTCCCGAAAATCTGATGATATATAGCCAGACACACACATTCTACGCGCCATTGTGAATAATCGTTTTGCTTACGCTTCCCCCAATGATTTTAGAAATTCTGATGGAATGTTATCTATGACTTCTGCCTTATTTGATCTTAAGTCTTCCAACGCTCTTTTAAATTATGATTCTAATACTGGATCCCCTGTTTCTTCGCTATCGACTCCTATTTCTTCTTCAATCACACCAGATGAATTTTCTCTCTCGTGGAGGCCTGCAATGTACTCCGCTCTCTCCTCTGCATTTAACAGTGGAATTACCACTGCACACGTAATGTTACCACCCTTGCTTTAAATGTCACCGAAGGTTGTTTTGACTTTTCTACTTTCTGAGTCAGCCCTTCCGACAATCATTTCCTTTTTCGATGTCTTCACATTTTTCAAGCAGCCATTTCACATTAGCTTGCCTGCACTTCCTATTTATTTCATTCCTAAGTGACGTATTCCCGTATTCCTGAATTTCCTTGAACATTTATGTATGTGCTTTTTTCATCGATCAGCTGAAGTATTTCTTCTGTTACCACCCTTGGTTTCTTCGTAGTTATCTTCGGTATTTCCAATGTTCAAAGTACGATGTCTCGTAAACTGCTTGCACTAGACGCCTGCAGCAAACACCACTGAAGTTCTAATTTAGTCTACTTAACTGTGGTTTTGTCAATAAGCATTGTTCCATTAAAATATTTTACCTTTTGTAAATAAACACACATTTCAAACTCTTAACACTATGTGTACGGGCTACAAAGGCGGGCCTCTGCCAACCAATGGAATCTGTGAAATCCGCATATCGATGGCGCCTTCCGTTATCGAAATATATGTGGTGCAAGTTTCAGCTGATTCACCCTGTCGTCCATAAACATACCGTAGTTGTTCGAGAACACGATGTTGATGAATGGCTGCAAATGGCCTCCAAGTAGCCGAGCATAAAAATTTCCTGCCGCTGATCGGTTCAGTTGGACCAGAGTACCTAACCCATTCCACGTAAACACAGCCCATACCATTATGGAACCACTACGAGCTTGCACAGTGCCTTGTTGAGTACTTGGGCCCGCGGATTCGTGGGATCCGCGCCACACTCGAACCCTACCATCAATTCTTCTTACCAGATGAAATCGGAACTCATCTGACCAAGCCAAGGTCCAGACGTCTAGTGTCCAACCGATTAGTTCACGAGCCCAGGAGAGGCACTGTAGACGATGTAGTGCTGTTAGCAAAGGCACTCACGTTGGTCATTTGCTGCAATACCTCATTAAAGCCAAATTTCGCCGCACAGTTCTTCGTACGTCGTAGATCGCACATTGATTTCCGTGTTATTTCACGCTTTGTTGCTTGTCTGTTAGCACTCACAACCCTACTCAAACGCCGCTGCTCTCGGTCATTAGATAAAGGTCATCGGCCACTGCGTTGTCCATGGTGAGAGGTAATGCCTGAAATTTAGTATTCTGCGCACACTATTGACACTATAGATATCAGAATATTGATTTCCCTAACAATTTCTGAAGTGGAATGTGTCATGTGTCTAACTACAGCTACCATTCCGCGTTTAAAGTCTGTTAATTTCTGTCGCGCGTACATAATACACAACTGAAACTTTCCCTCACAGATCACCCGAGTACAAATGACAGCTGCGGGCACTGCTCTTTTATACCTTGCGTACGCGATACTACGGCCATCTAAGGTAAGTGCATATCGGTGTCGAATGAGTTTTTGTCACCTCAGTGTACAGGACTATAGTAAACTAAGTGAGTGAGCGAAGTCTTTGGACATCAGACCAGATAGTTTCCACAAGCTACGAGGTTCTATCCAAAATTTCGCTGAATATATTAATTAAAATTATTACGCCTTACTTAAATCTTGTTCTGGATCATCATCTCGAAAAAATCCCCTTGGATACACCGATTGCAAACATTCTGCCGCTTTTGGTACTTTGTTAGGCAGTTCAGTATGTTCTGCGAACACACCTGATCTCCTTCTTTGCATTTAATTTTTCATTCTTCAACTTGTCCACCGACAAACATCTTAGAATGTTCTTGGCCATCTGACCACTCTTTATCAAACATTCTGTCAGTATATAAGTATATCAACAAGGTCTTGACTTACTGGGTACTTGTCCGAGATGAAGACGCGCTCTTCCACTGCAACGATAGTGCCGTAGTACCAGCGTCACAAACCCAACTTTTTCACCAGTGTAAAGCTTTGAAGGAATGTTGGATTGCACTGAATAATTTGTTTAAGTTCCGTGCAATCTTACACGAAATGTCGGTTCTGATAATCTTGAAATAGTTGTGACACAAACATCGTAGCAATCCTTTTCACGTTAAATTCTTCTGACAGGATGCGTTCACTTGTATCATATATAGTTTCAACCTTGTCTCTTGTAAGAAAACTCATACAAAAAGAACGACGCACTACGAAACATTTATCCGAATGGGGTGTGATCCCCTTATGACGAAGGTGTTGAAGAGGTTTTGGGTGGTCTATCTACGACCTTGTTGAATCAGAACCTTCAGCTTCTGAACATTTTCTGATGCAATGCTGGTTGATGTCTTATCGGAATGGTTGTCATCATCATTTTATATATATATATATATATATATATATATATATATATATATATTCATTTTTTGCCAAAATATATATATATATAATAAAATCTAGTATAAATAGAAAGACGCGTATATATATATATATATATATATATATATATATATATATATATATATTCCTCTGATTAATTTACTTTTAACCTTGTCTCTTGTAGGAATGTTCTAATACAAAAAGAACGACGCACTACGAAACATTTATCCGAATGGGATGGAAATCGGTAGATGTGACGTACATGTACAGACAAACAAATAATTACAACTTCAGGAAAGTTGGATGATTTATTCTAGAGAAAGGGGTATACAAATTGTGCAAATCAGTAACACGTTGATCCACCTCTGGCCTTCATGCAAGCTGTTATTTGTCTTAGCACTGATTGACAGGGTTATCCTGAGGAACCTTGTGCCAAATTCTACACAGTTGGCGTATTATATCACCAAAATCCAAACATGGCTTCAGGATCTTGCCCGTAATGTTGCAAACGTTCTCAAATGGGGACATATCCAGTGGCGACGTTGCTAGTCAAGGTTGAATTCGTGCACGGGTATTATATTGCTGAAATGTAAGCTCAAGATGGCTTGCCATGATGAGCAACAAAGCAGGGTGTAGAATATCGTCGAAGTGTCGCTGTGGTGTATGGGTGCTGCATATGGCAACCAAAAGGGTCCTCGTATGAAAAGAAAGGCCACACCAGATCATCACTCCCGGTTGTCGGGCCATATGGCCTGAGACTGTCACGGTGGTATCGTACCATCTATCGATTTCCTTTTTTCCCCTTAGAGTGTATAATACATCAAGCCAAAGGACATTATTCATAAAACCCACAGAGGTTTTGGATGTACCTGACACATTGTAAGTTTCCTCTAAAATATTAGCGAAATTACACATTCTCAATACAAGAAAAGGCAATGTATCACTTATAACGCAGGAGAGGATGATGAGCTTGAAACTACAACACGACGAATTGAAAATAAATTATTTGATCCTACACTTAGTTTCTGTTTCAAGGAAAAAGGTAGAGCCGCGCGGGATTAGCCGAGCTGTCTTGGGCGCTGCAGTCATGGACTGTGCGGCTGGTCCCGGCGGAGGTTCGAGTCCTCCCTCGGGCATGGGTGTGTGTGTGTGTGTGTATTTGTCCTTAGGATAATTTAGGTTAAGTAGTGTGTAAGCTTAGGGACTGATGACCTTAGCAGTTAAGTCCCATAAGATTTCACACACATTTGAACATTTGAACAAGGTAGCAGACTGAAAGTTCGTTTCACCTATCGGAATGATATTACTGCAGTTCTGTACGCGGAATGATCGCTCGTTAACTGTGCAAATATTTAGAAGACGCGACTGAAATAATCTATACGTCATCTATTAGACATCATGGCAAGTAAATGGAAAGATCTCGTACATAATTTTCAACACTGCAGGAACTGCGAACAAGTTCCCGTCGACACCAGGTAAGGCCAGAAAAAGAAAAGATCGCACTACCTCCCATACCGAAAACTAGGAACGGAATCCAGACTATATCGCCTCGCGGTCCCACGCCCTAGAAAGTTTCCCATTGGCTGATGGCCCAACAGGCCTTCAAAGGTACGATATCCATCAGTGCTGATCGTAACACAAACATACCAGGAATAACAAAGATGAGCTCCCGATTTAAGAAAAGCAAACATATTATGACCAAAACAGTAAAGTGCAAATGAACAGGCAACTTTCAACTATGCTGTAGGCAATCATATGATGGATTTGAGTGGATCCTATGGATAGAGCGAAAGGAAAGGTAACTGCCGAGGATTATGATACCATTCGTAGTGCAGGTCGACACACGTTTCCATACACCAAGATGCCCTCACTCACTTGGTTAAATATGTCCATGAGAGATTTTGTGAGCTTTAAAACATACGTCTACCTTCCCGACGATTGTTACCAGGTCATTGCCATCAGTACTAGATGGGTAACCAATGGCCCATTTGTAGTAAGCCAAACACCTTCATCTCGTAAAAGCGTATCACTTGTTAATATCGCCCCAACTTGTATTTGTTGTGTGACTTCGGCGTGAGCGTCGTAATATAGTGAATACCTGAAATCTCGTTGGAAGCACTGAATGTGAGTCTATATTAAAGAGAACAGACGTCCTACGTAATAGATATTTATTGAGAAACAGTCGGAAGTTTATTGAGAATTTGATAGCTTTTTCCCTTGTTCGTAAACGACAAATCAAGAACAATTTATTAGAAAAAATGCTAATTCTCTCTAGAAGAGGTCATGGAGTGCTGTGTTTTGAGTTTTAAATATCAGTGGCTCGCGGAAGTCAACACCTGAAGTAGCTGAGCTGTGTTTGGTTATTTAAAACTCATGTAGTTGAAAAGTGGCGGCGACACTCAGGTATTTTTGTTTTATTTTTTTCTATTATATTTTCTGTTAGTGGGTTTTGAATAGAGAATCAATACTCTTAAAGTAAAACACTGACTTGTATCTGTTTCAAACAAATTAATGACTGGAAATAAACAGTTAACTGATTTAAACTGGAAAAGTCAGTACCCGACTTGTCCTTAATCCATAACTATTACAAGAAAAATATTCAAAAGTTTATGTAAAAGCAGACTAATATCTTGAATATATCTTTTCGTATCTATGTAAATCCAAAGGCGAATAAAGAAAAAAACTGGCATATTGGTAAAAGTAAAGTTCAAAGAAATCAAAACCCTAAAGAGAAGGAACAGACTTTTCAGTTAATAACTTGCAACGAAAAGAAATATAATTAATCTTTATTTAGACAGGGAAAACAGGTTTTCATTTCATTGAAAAGTGATTGATTATAAATGAAAAGTTATTCCATTTAATTCTGATAGGTAGAGACTAACGAAATAGTTTATTACGATAAAATTTCAATAGAGGCAAGGATAGTGTTGTAGTAAGGCGCTTCTTACAGAGGTTATCGTTGATTGACAACGAAAGATAAACAATATTAAATTATATCTTTGCCTTACGAACGTATTCTCCAATTTACGTAAAAATTAATAGCGTTCACACTGATTGACTGTATATATGATTATTCATTGAAGCTTTAAAAGAGGAGAAACTGTGAGAGGTAAAGAATCTATCTTACGTACTGACCTTTTTTTTACGAAAGCTGTTGTTTCCGATACCTACATTGTTGAGAAAGTGTTTAGTTGTGTTATCAGAGTACACAGAGGAAGCTTCGCTGTACGTTGCTGTTATTGTTAAAGTAAATACATCATTCCTACTCCCCGTAGACACTCGCATTTAGTGTTTTTCTGCTGATTGATACTAGCTTCGCTAATAGTTTATCTTTCGAACCTAGTGAACTCCGATAGCCAGATGTGTTGTTGTAATTAATATCCGGATAGCTACTCTTGACCCCATTCCCACGAAAAATGTTAGTGAAGTCTTATCGAGCTTTTGAGTGATTTACAGAGTGAGAAGCTGAATACCAAATCTTAAGTGAAGTCGTCGTTTTAGTATAGACGATTATTTCAAGTCACACAGGTTACGTCGTTGAGCGTAGGCAAGGTCTTGTCAGTACAACTTATTGCAGTATTACGAGAGTGAGCCACAGTGTCCGATTTTGCCCTACGTATTGCAGTGCTGTTAGAGCTTGCTCATACAGCGTATCTCCTACGAGTCAGTGGTATCTAAAGGGTGGCGCAGTACACATTACTGCCACTCAGCTTAACGCTAGCAACACCAAAACATTTAAAATATCTTGCATTACCGAAGGAGGGAGAGTGTACTTTACGCCCACGCTTAAAAAATTAAAAAAGAAAAATTTCGTTCACTTTTGTTGAATTATATTAACAACATACCGTTTAAAGAGGTACTAATGTCTAAGTGTTGCAGAACCTCAAAATATCTTTTTTCACACACTTAGCAATATCGACACACGTTCAATAACGTGTACTATCGACTTAACGATCACCACAAAGAAATTAAAAACACAGATTTCGTTCGTTGTAGATTTTTACTCCCAACGTACTTTTCAAAGAGGTAAGGCACTAAACCTGGAAATGATGACTGTGAAATACATTGGTGAAAGCGACATGTACTACTGAGACTTTAATTTTTGGGTTAATTGTAACAGAAAAACTCAAAAAAATGTGAAATCTACTAGAAGAATTCATTAAAAACATTAAACATTTTCTTTCAAAATTTTTAAAGGTAAATTAAGTGTTTACAATATCTTCAGAAGGTGAACATGAAGTATCACCGTATCACCCCCCCCCCCCCCCCCCCCTAGTATTGCGAGGGCTGAGGGCATTGGAATTCAGGCTGTTTCGAATGTACAACATTGGTACACATCACATTAAGCTGGTGTTCATACTATTTATCTCCCCGCGTGATCGGGCGTCCACTTACTCCTCAGTGTAAAGAACGCTGTTCCCTACTGAACTGTAAACTGCCAATGGACCACGGACTTCGTCGAATCTTGGACAGGCGGCAAGAGGACTGCAGTTAGTTGACACCATTTCCGAGTAAATTTATATTACAGTCGTGTGATTTAGGCCGTAGTCCATTTTAACGCTCCGTAAGGGGCAGCCCTGCGTGCCGAGAATATACGAGTAGTCTCAAACTTTTACTGGCCACCCGTAGTTTACGTTTGCGTGAGGTGACTGCCTGTGCCTTCCGGGGCAGCGCCTGGCAGTTGACAAATTTTAAGAAGAAGCGTATGCAGCCCCATCCATTTTTGTGCTCATTTTGATCTTGATAAAGTTTCACTCGACGTCATCTCGTCAAAAATAGACGTGGCTGTCTACTCATAGCTGCCGTATAATTCTAGAACTGTAACTTTAATACAGATGTAAAATTTCATCCATGAGCCACCGCAACGAATTTAAAATTTTCAGACGCACATGGAATTTTAATACGAAACTCATTATGGCGACATCGCCTAAACTTTCTTGCAATATTTTTTTGAAGTTTATAATTTTTCTTAGTAACAGTGAATATAGAAACCGAGCGAAGAACCTTTAAGCTCTTTATCACTTACATCTATCAATTCGAATGGTATTCGTAAACTAAAGGTAAAAATCGCATACATATTTACGAATGATTAAAATTCCCCGTACTTGGTATCTGTATACCTTTATTTACTGTTCTACGTAATAATTGTGTGTCTGAGGACGAGAGTTTAGTTGCTCTGCCCGGTCAACTGTTTTATTAATTCTTGCCTGCAACTGTTTGATTAGGAACAGTTCTTGACACTTGTCTTTTAAGTTCACTGAATGAGACCGCGTATCACCCGAAAACTATTTTACAATTTTAGGACGATTTCATCAGAGTTTCACATTCATATTATGAGTGTGAATACTGGCATTTGTTTCAACCCTACATCTCACACGATTAAAATGGAGTGACTGTGTGGCAGAATGCGCGTCAGTTTAAGGCAGTCGGTACCTAACCACAGCCGAAAAGAGTTGAGAAATCTACGTCCGCTGCCAAAAACGATAGTCTCATTCCCTACTACACTTTACGCAAGATAATACGCGGTGATCTTGATGACTTTAGTGCAAATTACTAAGAGACTGAAACGGGAGAAGCGTTCGCTGCTAGCCAAAATTGAAAGAAATAACAATAAATACTACAAAATATTACGGTCAGTAGTCCACTTTTGACAATTCCACTGCATAAGTAATCAGTTATCCCAACAAAATTTCTCGTATTTTAAACACACATGTGCGTTTACCACTACGTAAAAGTGGCGATACTAAAATGATATTGTTCCAGTTAAGTTGCTCTGATTTTAAGAAAAGACTTCCCTCCAAGTTCTGAAAAATCCAAGCATTATAACTTGTATTGCAATTGCTGTGAGTCAAACAGTAAGCACATGGCAATTCAAATGCGTCACAGCACAATTACCCTCTCCTTTACAGGACCAGACTGCCTAATACGTTTAAAACTAATGAAATAGCTTAAGAGTATCTTATGGAAAAATATTGCACTCAGCATAATGACTCAACACCGGAATACTACATGTCCTACCACAACAAGATCAGTTAAATCACAGATCCTAAAATAAGTTAAAACGTGTGGAATAATTGTAGCTAGAATAATTAGTAGCAAATAAAGCAATCAAAGTCAAGCAGCTGTAGCCTGCCGAG
This sequence comes from Schistocerca cancellata, assembly GCF_023864275.1. Taxonomy (NCBI): domain Eukaryota; kingdom Metazoa; phylum Arthropoda; class Insecta; order Orthoptera; family Acrididae; genus Schistocerca; species Schistocerca cancellata. The sequence continues at coordinate 651,463,394 of NC_064627.1, forward strand.
ACCCAAGCAGCAACAGGGAAGTAAACGATTTTGAGACTTTTACGAGTTCCTAACGAGGAGCGAATTTTATAACATTATCTATGTGCTTTAATAGTTTAGTTTCTTGAGTTTCTGCGTGTTTATTTAATAGCCAATAGCCACAGTTCTCGCGTTTTCGTTTGCGTCGGAAAGTAAACCGATTTTGTGACACATTACAAGTTCCTAATCAGGGACGAATTATTTAGTTTCACCTGAGTGCTTCAGTAGTTAGATTATTGAATCCATGCGTATTAATCTCATTTATTAGACAGAGTTCCTGCGTTTCCGTCAGGGTCTACAGCAGAATTGGGCAGCACGTGCCTATAGTCCGTTTATCTGCATAGTTTAGTTTTACACGGTCTTTAGTATGTGATTGTTGTGTGCCGATGCGAGCCGAGTTGGTGACACTTCGCTCTCAGCTTCAGGCTGTGGTGGCTTCTGTTACACAGCTTGAGGCTGCAGTGGATGGGCACCACTGTTGTGGGCCGGCCGTTGGAATCCAACAGACGTCCAGCACGTCCGAGTCCTCCGATCGGTCCTCACCGGTGCCCAGCCCAGTTACCGACGCACTGAGGTTGACCCCTCACCTGTGGTCGAGTGGGAGATCGCTCCAGTGCGTAGCAGGCGGCGAAAGACTTTCCAGGCGGCCGCACGTAAGGCCTTAACGGTTTGTCTGACAAACAGTTGCAGGTGCTGTCTGTGACTGACACTGTCGCTGAGCCAGATGCCGTCGCCTGTCCTGTTTCAAAGGAAACCTCTCAGCCTGCAAGATCCGGACACTCATAGAGGGTGGGATTATTGATAGTTGGGAGCTCCAACGTGAGGCGCGTAATGGGGCCCGTTAGGGACATGGCTGCCAAGAAGGGAAAGAAAACCAATGTGCACTCCTTGTACATACCGGGTGGATTCATTCCAGATGTGAGGTGGATCCTCCCGGATGCCATGAAGAGCGCAGGGTACAGCTATCTGCAGGTGGTTCCTCACGTCGGTACCAATGATGTGTTACTTTGGATCATAAGAGATTCTATCTGGTGTCGAGCGGCTAACAGAAATGGTAGAGACTGTCAGTCTTGCCCTCAAGATGAAAGAAGAGCTGACGATTTGTAGCATAGCCGACAGGACCGATTGCGGACTTCTGGTACAGAGCCGAGTGGGGGGTCTGAATCAGAGGCTCAGACGATTCTGCGCTCGTCTAGGCTGCAGATTCCTCGACTTACGCCGAAGGGTGGTTGGGTTTCGGGTTCCGCTGAATAGGTCAGGTGTTCTCTATACGCAGGAGGCGGCTACAAGGGTAGCACGGACTGTGTGTCGTGGACTGGGCTATTTGTTAGATTAGAGGGTTTCGGGAAAACACAAGAAGGGCTTCAGTCACAATGGGTGCAGGCCGAACACAGGAAGAACGTAGATACAGAAACCATCAGTATAACAGTTGTATATTGTCGTAGCTGTGTTGAGAAAGTACCAGAGCTCCAAGCGCTAATGGAAAGCACTGATGCTCAAATCGTTATAGGCACCGAAAGCTGGCTAAAGCGGGAGATAAGCTCAGCCGAAATTTGTACGAAGAACCTAACGGTGTTCCGAAAGGATAGGCTAAACACGGTTGGCGTTGGCGTGTTTGTTGCTGTTAGAAGTAGATTATCTTGTCGCGAAATTGAAGTAGATAGTTCCTGTGAGTTATAATGGGCAGAGAGCATTGTTGGGTAAATGAATAAAATAATTGGATACTTTTACCGACTTTCCAATTCAGATGATACAGTTGCTGAAAGGTTCAAAGAAAACTTGAGTTTGATTTCAAACACGTATCCGACTCATACGATTATAGTTGGTGGTGACTTTAATTTACCCTCAATATATTGTCGAAAATACATGTTGAATTCTGGAGGTATGCATAAAACATCATTGGAAATTGTGCTAAACGTATTCTCTGAAAATTATTTCAAGCAGCTAGTTCATGAGCCCACGCGAATAGCAAACGGTTGTGAAAACTCACTTGACCTCTTAGCGACAAATAACCCTGAGTTAACAACAAGCATCAAAACGGATGCAGGAATTAATGAACACAGGGTTGTCATAGCGAGACCGAATACTGTAACCCCCAAAATCCTTCAAAAATAAATGAAAAATATACCTATTCAAAAAAGTAGATAAAATTCACTTGACGCCTTCCTGAGAGACAATCTACACTCCTTTCAAATTAATGATTTAAGTGTAGACCAGATATGGCTTGAATTCAAAGGAACAGAATCGGCAGCAATTGAGAGAATTATACCGAATAAATTAACAAACGAGGTAGCCGATCCTCCTTGGTACAAAACGCGTCAGAACACTGTTGAAGAAACAACGAAACAAACATGCCAAACTTAAACAGACGCAAAATTCCCATCATTGGCGATCTCTTACAGAAGCTCGAAATTTAGCGCGGACTTCAATGCAAGATGGTTATAAGAGTTTCCACAACGGAACTTTGTCTCGAAAACTGGCAGAAAATCCAAAGAGATTCTGGTCGTATGTGAAGTATGTTAGCGGCGAGAACCAATCAATGCCTTCTCTGGGCGGTACCAATAGAGATACTATCGATGACAGTGCTGCCAAAACGGAGCTACTGAACATAGCCTTCCGAAATGCCTTCACAAAAGAATACGAAGTAAATATTCCAGATTTCGAATCAAGACCAGCTCACAACATGAGTAACGTAGAAGCAAACATCCTCGGAGTAGTGAAGCAACGTAAATCACTTAATGAAAGCAAGTCTTCTAGTCCAGACTGTACACCAGTTTGGTTCCTTCCAGAGTATGCTGATGCATTAGCTCCATACTTAACAATCATATACAACCGTTCTCTCGACGAAAGATCCGTACCCAAAGACTGAACAGTTGCACAGGTACACCAATATTCAACAATGCTAGTAGAAGTAATCGATTTATTTCAGACCCATATCATTAACGTCGATATGCAGCAGGATTCTGGAAGATAAATTGTGTTCGAACATTATGAATTACCTCGAAGAAAACGGTCTATCTGTTGACACCGACCTACATAGGGAGAAACGATCACCATGATAAAATAAGGGAAATCAGAGCTCGTGCGGAAGGATATAGGTATTCGTTCTCTCCGCGCGCTATACGAGATTGGGATAATAGAAAACTGTGAAGGTGGTTCGATGAACCCTGTGCCAAGCACTTAAATGTGATTTGCAGAGTATCCATGTAGATGTAGATGTAGAAAGTATTTTAGTGGCAGTGATTACCTTCTGATTTCAAGGTTTTTTGTAAATATTCTAATTGTTATGGTAGTTTAATGTGCAAGAATGCCAGTTTGAATTACTATTACAAAAAAATTGATCGATGTAGTTTGTTGATAATATGGAAGTCATTTTATTAGCCCGCTGCCACTCGGTTGTAATTGGATATGTGTACAGGGTCTTATTCTAAGTAATAATCAGAATAATGACCAGCACTGACTACAAAATTTACAATTACTGTAACAGACTACATTATTATTACTCAACCACCTGATACCCTTGCACTAAATAGTCCAAACGATTATTATAAGGTATTTCCACCATTGGACTGTCTAAGTTTGTTTATTTTGTATTAGTGTCATAATGTCAGCCCTTATCCATTATCAAGTACAACACTGAAGAATAAAATAGTGCAAATGCTTAGACAGTGAGAAGGACCAACATTTATCATCAGTATGCCATTTCAATTTCAGATTAAAAATTATCGAAATAATATTATTTACATGTGGGATGTAGTTAAACTTTGTTAGATGAAGTCATCGTCAAAATCTGTCCCAGCCTGTAAATAAGTATAAAGTCACAGAAATTTATTGATGACGGGTAGCTAAACACCTCCTCCGGCAATAGAATAATTGAGCCACAGATGGAACAACAGCATAGTACGCAAATGGAACATGTATAATCTCACATTTAATTTGTTTTAAATCAGTAGCTCTTTTGTATTTCTTTACTTAGCCATATTTTCCTTGACATACCATTAATACCCGGTTTGCTGGTCCTATAGTAGACTTTCTTTTTAGCTGACTGTAATTCGGAACAGTTCTACTGGTCCTGCACAACAGTTCTACTGGTCCTGCACTTTTTGTTGAACCTACTACATTCGACTGTTTTCACAAGTTTGATCTTCGTACACTGAAATCGAAGGACCTCCCCAAATGCTTGACTAGGCAGGATGCTAATAATCTTTACATATTTTTGGATCACATTCATAATTGTGGCGTGTGGTGACGATCGTCTTCAACAGTTTACCGATCTTCTGTTTTCGTCTCTTCGGACTAGCGGACACGGCGGACAGTGAGGCTGCCTCGTACTTCTTCTGGAGAGCACCTGGCCCCTTCAACACCCGGAAATATGTATAACGCGAATGCGAATAGTCTGATTAGAAAATACAAGGGACCCCCCTCTCCCCGTCTCCAACCCATGATTCCTAAAAGACACGAACTACTATGTGTAAAATCTTCAACAGTCTAGTCAGTTTAGAAATGACTTTGTGTTAAACTTTTGACGTTAATGTTGTAAAATCTTTATGATTGAAAGCGTAAAACACTAATTATGTTTGCTTTATCAGGTTCGCACTATTCACCCATAGACTAATGAAGATCCAAATGCAAAATTTGGGCTTACAACGAAAAAGTAGTAAGCAGTAAACTTTTATTCCATCCATAATTTCGTGGTGTGTGTCAGCGAAAAGACTTTGGAAAATATTTTAAATTATGTCTAAAGTTTTTTGGTAGTCGCTAATTGTTCTCATTCACAATTACTGGATGAATATACTCTGGTTAATACACGCACCGTGAGTTATTCAGCCTGAAGACTTACGTACGATTTCTAACGTTAATACTTCACTTATTGTTATAAAACCTCAACGCAAAGTTATACCTCTTAATGATAGCATTTTATATTTTTATTTTCGGTCAATAATTACATGCAAATAAAATTTTTATCAGTGCTGAAGGCCGTTAGATAGGCAATTGGCAAATAGGACCGGGTAATCGTTTCAGCCGTTTAGTGATACAGATTCCGGTGCGCCTCGCACGTAGTGACGAGTGCTAGCCTATATGTCTCCAGCCCATTCTGACAACACCAGAGCACTAGAGTGGTTCTCGGACAGACATCTGTTCTATGCTAGAGGAACTCTGGAACACCACCCATAACTAACAGTAGTACTTTACTATCATATGCCCTTAGAGGTCCCTGTGTACAGATAAATTTATAGATTTATCGATATTCAGTTTTTACAATAGTCACTTAACAACATATGCTATACGTAAATGGAAACTGTGGATTGCCATGCAGAACAATTGGTAAAAAAATAAACAAAACTTCCATCTTCATTTGATTAGTGGCTTTAATTTCTGAATAAAACGAGGCATCTGTTACCATAGCAGCTTTACCTTAGTTCGACAAGGAAGTGATTTATTCTCTACATACAGCTGTTACAACTGACACACTTCTCTGGAAAAATGTAGTCTGGATACCTTTGGAATTATTCGTGAACCACACTACTCCGGTTCTTCTTGGGAGATATTTACTCGTACGCTGCTGAAAGATCATGCCATCTTTGTAATGTGATTCCAACTGTTCCCCAGAATCATTCAGGAAGTAGCTACGCCAGAAGAATTTCGCCTCTTACGATCGAATTGTGTTGTTTCATGATAATCACCTGGCACTTTTCCCCTACCAGGTAGTGGTCTGACTGATTTAACAGCAATCTTCAAATTCTACCCTGAACTGATGGCCGCTTAATAGAACATGTCAATTCCTCGGTAATCTGTGCTGATGTTCCATGACTGCGTCCTTTGGTTCGAGGATCTCATTACAGACGGCATGCAAATTCTCAACCATCCCACGCGACCGTCGTTGGGAAGGACGGATGTAATATTCGCTTTTCTGCGCAGTATTGTACAACCAAGACATGTTCCTTGGGTCAGAAAATGTGCTTGTTTTTAAGGACTGTGTCTAAACGTCTGAAGCGATAGAAGTGCGCCGACAGTGGTAAGTCATACCATAAAGCAGGACACAGCAGTGGCACCAAGTCATCCTTTCTGACGAGTCCCAGTTCTTTGTAGAGCATCACATTGGGCGTATCGGTGATTGGAGGCTCCAACAATAACAAACGTTGCTGCGTAGCATTCGTAATCGTCAAAATGGGCGCAATATGTGGCGCGATGGTGTAGGGCTCTGTTGGGTACACAACACGATCACCATCGGTTCATGTAGCCGGTAATTTAGACAGCAGCCGAGGTCTCCATCTGGTTATCTGTCTCCATGTGTAATGAAAAATCGCATGTTGTCCAAGACGTCTTGACTTCTCAATACAGAGGGTCTCTGTCAACCACTAAAAGTATCTCATCATTGGTTGCTGAGAGACTGGCACACCATTACGATCGATGAACTCTCGCAGAATTGAAGCAGCGTGGAATGATGCACCGGTATTTGTCATCCAAGCTCAGTTAGGCTCATTGCCCAGCCGATTTGAAGCCACCGTTCTCTGTTTACAAAACTTTCAAATACTAACCGATAGTCTTCTCCTCCTCAGCCGATCACTGCTGCTGGCGGTGCTTCATGTTGGACAGCAAATGATTCTGCATGCGAATCAAATTAAAAAATTGCTCAAAGGGCAGTCAGATTGTGTGCAGTTCGCAGTGACATCGACGACTGTGCACGTAGTATGCTGGTGACAGGCAGGTGCTGGGGGTGGTGGGCGCAGGCGCTGGGGGCGGGAAGGAGCTTGGGGCTGGGGATAGCGTGAGCAGTAGGCGCGGGCGCTGAGGCTGGAAGGTGGGGGGGGGGGGGGGCGACGCCGGGTGTGGATAGCCTTCAGAGGCCAATGATGTGATGATGCCAGAATTCCCAGAATGGTATTGGTGAACATGGCCGTATGTGATCATACGGAAGTCCTGACGCTGACGTCAGAGAATTCCTGGCCAGTATTGGCAGAGACCCTCTACACCTATCTACCTCCACATCACCCACTATAGAGTGTATTCACAATAAGTGTAATTTTGTTATTTACTATCTTTCCTGCAATTTTAATGCGCAGCAGTGTATATCTGTACCTTCTTCATTTCCTATCTTTTTTCCCTTAATGCTTACCGTATAAATGGACGCATTCCATTCACTGGATTCCGTGGTGGATTCCGTTCGTATGAACCAGTTTTATGTTTACAATGTAGTGACGCACCATTCTCCCAATATTCACAGTTTCATGTTCATTTGCTTCATTCTTAGCCCTTTGAGCCGATTCAACCAGCCATTGGCAGTACTACCTTATTGTACGTGAAGTGAAATTTGAAACCTGGTGCAGCTTGATTTCTTATAACTTATGCAAAGCGTTGCCACTGGTAAAAGTCAGGTTAAATGCTTTTGAAGAAGTCGTAAACTACTTTTATCTCGCACGCATTTCATCATCATTTTGAGTGTTTGGAAGATTTTCTCGACGGAAGTATTCACTATATCCACGAATGAAGTGAAGCTATCCTGATTTCTCGTTGTTAGCGTACGTTTCTTTCTAGTAGCGAAAATGATTTCGACAAATCCTCCCTCAGGCCGACTGATTGTTCGACAACTCTTCTTCAGATATAAATTCTTCTTCAGATATAAATCACACACTTTGCTTGGAGCGATCTGCTATTTGGTGATGAATAAGAATTTTTGTAGCCAAGATCGTGTGTTGAAATATTTTTATTTTCTTATTTTCTCAATAACAGAGTCTAGCGGTCACCTTCGGATCATCTGGAAATAATATTACTGTGCATGAATCCCACAACCATACCGAGAGCACACTCCATTTATAAAACAAAGACACCCATTGGCTTGTCAAATACATAAAAAAGTCCATAGCACCAACAGTGTGCGCTGGAGTGGAGTTACCCCGTTTTGTGTATTCCACAGCCCAATGTGAAGCATTTGTTTTATACGTGGATTCTGCTCTCAATATGGTTGTGCGATTCACGCACAGCTATATTATTTCGAGAAGATCCGAAGATGTGATTGGCTCTGTTGAAACCGGTCGTTGAAGAAATAAAAATATTTCAACAGGCAATCTTGCTGCAAAAGTTCTTATTTATCCTTAAATGACTTCTTCATCGTTATGTTACTAATACTGTCTATGTTTAATATCTAGTGTTCAGTCTCCCCATGAAAATTACTTCTTTACTTTTCTCTTCTCTATTATCACATTACAGCCTCTTAAGTATTCTAACCTTTCTCCCATTATTCTAACTTTCCTCAGGTAATTTCTTTATTTTTGTACTAGCTGAGTACCAAGCGTTCCCCTGACATGTATCTATTCCAGTCTTCTGGTAATCCATCTCCTCCTCCCCCTCTGTCCATCTGTTCCTTTCCCCTCTCTCTTTGTCCACTTCCTCCTTGCTCCTCTCTCTGTATACCTGATTCTTTCACCTCTCTCTTTCCATCTGCTCCTCTGCCCCATCCGTCCCTCTGCTCCTTCCCCCTCTGCCTATCTCTTCCTATCGCTCTCTCTTCCTTCAGCCTGACCTCTCGCCTCTCCCTCTTCGCTCTACCTGTAAATCCCTTACTCCTCCACCTCTCTGTCCAGCTGCTCCTCCCCCATCTCTCTGTCCATCTCCTCCTGGCTCCCTCTCTCTCCATCTCCTCCTCTTCCCTTCGACTACTCTTCCTCCTCTTACCCCCCCCCCCCCAGTCCATCTTCTCCTCCCCCTCTCTGTCCATCTCACCATCTTCGCTTTCGTTATGGCATTTCTACCTCCCCATCTGTCCATCCCCTCGTCCCCCTATCTGTGTCCATCTTCTCTTTCCCCATCTCTCTCCACCCCGATCCCAATAGGAGATTGTTATTTCTTAGTCTCACAGGTGTTTTTCCAAGTCTTAAATAATATGTGTACCAAAATGACTGAAATAACTCCAAGAGTTTAGGAGGAGCTTTCTATACATGGCTGTGTCCGTGTATGCACTTTCCACATGTATCAAACACACTCCACTAATATGTGTAGACATATTTCACCTATATCTTTAGCGAATTTCGCCCTGCACTTTCGTTTTAACGCATTTCAGTGTTTATGACGTCATATCTCCTGAAATATGTTCGTACAACAATATAATTTTGCAGGTCCATTCAATGCTCTGTTTGAATACTTCTTCAACAACATATCGCAAATACGATTAGTAGTAAGTGAGTAATAAACTAAAACGTCGTGTCTGATGTGGCAGTTTTACTTGGTGAACAGTGGAAGTGTAGTAAGCGATAAATTTTTTCCTTTCATCATTTTGTGGGGCTTGTCAACGAGAAGTGTTTCGTAAAGGTTTGAAATTACGCGTCACCAAGTGCTCTCGTTCTCAAATACTGGATGTGTATCCCTCGTGGGATACACATATTTTTCACCCCCACCACTTCGATTGTAGGTGGCTCTTACTCCCACAGCAATTCTTTACAGACAGTAAATGATTTGTGTATAAAGTTTTGTTGAAATCAGTCGAGTAGTTTAGGACATGTGGAACAACCATACATGCAGACATACGTAAATACATACACAAAGTACGTCTATTTGTATAGTATGACTATGTACACCTGCGTAGTGCAAAAAGGGTGCCAAGTTATTTAAATCTGGAGCAGAAAAATTCCTAACTATAACACACTTTTGAACTAGTTTTGCTGTATCCTTCTAATGGTCTCTAGAACAAGTGTTTCCAGACTTGCTGAGAATAGTGAGAAATTTTATTTATTTATTTATTGCTTATTTAGGCTGACCAGATTAGGGCCGTAATGCCCGTTTTTACATCTGATCAGATACACCACACAACGAAAGATATTACCAAAAACTTCCACAGGAATAATAACAATAATACAATAATAATAATAATTGATATTAAAATAATGAAAATGATAGCCAATACTACTACTAATAATAACAATAATAATAAACCTCGTGGAGGCCCGGGAAAAGAATAGGCCTCCGGTATGTTATGCCAGTCGTAAAAGGCGACGAAAAGAACAAACCACTAATAGGGCTAACCCCCATTTTAGTGTGATTAGTTGGTTCAGGACAGAACTAATGAAGCCTCGGACAAGCGCTGTCATGGTCGGGGACGACGCTTGAACCCTATGCGCGTCCACAATGGTAACGACACTGCTAGCCACACGGAAAATGATTTAAATCCAAATAGAGGTGTTTTGTAGGATATGCTTCCTGCAACTACCCTAGAAGGAAAACAAAGACAGAGGATGAAATCGTCAAATGAAGTTAACCGACACCTCATGTTCTGTTATTACCAAGCAACAAACTTAGGAACCAACACAACTGGATACAGATCACAAGTATACACAACATTTATTACCAGATACCCAGAATTAAATATTTTAACAGAACAACGACTAGCTGATCAGATCCGTGTAATAATCAAAAATAACAGGATACCCTAGTCAGAATTAGAAAACATCAAACAACAAATGTTGGAATAAAATAATGTGCAATCAGAAGAAGAATAAAATACAGTAATGGGCTCTCCTCATTTCAGTTATTGCAAACCAGACATACATTTCGCCTGATACTTTTCATTAGAGGCTGATAAGTGGATACACAAATAATTTCATAGCGTCTTTGATCATATACTATTCGTTAACAAACTGTGTCATCTCGTCACAAGTTCAGTCATAACAATAGTTATAGTAATCCTTTCTTTATTTCGGTTGACTGTTTACAACGACGTCAACAGCTGTTTTGCACGTCTGACCTGTTAACTTTTGTCCCTGGAACTTTCGCCGCCGTTTGTTTAATGATTTTTCTGAGGTTTCGTGGCAACGAGTGACTGGTATTGTCAAAGATTCATCCTCCATTGCAGCAAGAAAAGAGGTATGATTAATACGCTCGTAACAAGCGAAACACGATTATGTGAGCCACAGCACATAGGGCGGAAATGCAACACCTCGAATGCTTTCTGCCGGCCGCGGTGGTCTCGCGGTTCTAGGCGCGCAGTCCGGAACCGTGCGACTGCTACGGTCGCAGGTTCGAATCCTGCCTCGGGCATGGATGTGTGTGATGTCCTTAGGTTAGTTAGGTTTAAGTAGTTCTAAGTACTAGGGGACTGATGACCACAGCTGTTAAGTCCCATAGTGCTCAGAGCCATTTGAACCATTTGAATGCTTTCTGAGGAAGAGACGGTATTGCACCAGTTGCCTAAGAAACGTAACGGAATGTACCTGTGAAGTAACACGTCGGAAGAAGAAATGTCGGTAGGACTTCTCTGTCAAACATCCACCCAACGAGACAGACAGAATTGGTTGTATATAGCGAAAACATGGCATAGCGACAAATCAACAAATCGACCAAGATCAGAGACCGTCTCAGACCGGCATCAAACAAAAGAGAACCGCTCGTAATGTCGGGAGTGTATCGCTTACCGTGTACATGTGGAAAAGTCTATGTTGGAATGATTGCACCATACATCAGTACCAGGGTCATCCAGTAAAAACGGTACTGCAGGATGGGAGAGGTGGGGAAATGAGCCAGTGTGGATGAAGTGCTGTGTGAGACTTACCACGAAATAAAATGCTCCGATACGCAGGTTCTTGCTGTACAGAGGAGTTACCACGCTCTTTTGTTCATGAGACACATTGAAGATCATAAACATGGCGACAGTTTTAAAAAAGGAAGAAGAAAGAGTCAGAGTAAAAAGATCGTGAATTCCCGTTCTGTAGTGAACGACCGTCGCAGGTAACAAGGATAACGACGAGAGAAAGGCCCTTATACATTGCCGTGACAGCTACGTATAATTCCCCGCCGCAGACTTTACTTCCCTCCGCCATCAGAAATGGAGGGAGAGTTTTTGACAACATCAGCCACTCGTGCTGGCGAAACGTCAGAAAAATCATCAAACTAACATCGGCCGACGTCTCGAGACCAACAGGTAGTGGCCACGAAAGCGTCATTAGCATTTTATCTGTTTTGCAATTCGTTAACTCCGTATCTGAGACACAGAGATATTGAAGTCCAGTTCCTGCAATCTTGATATTTCAATGACCGGCGTTCCTACTCGAGCCTATGGCCGTTTTAATGAGTATTAAATGGACAAGCGCCGTTTTTAACACAGCCTAAATTGGCCATGGAATGACTCAGAGCTGCCACTCTTCTTCGACAAATGTGGCAAGAAGTGGATATCGTAAATTATCCTTTACGTCTCATATACGAAATTGCATCCGTCATGGCTTGCAATTTCCTAGTTGCTAGCATTTTTATTCTCCCACTTCGCCAATCACTGGCACATCCAACTTCATCGTGTACATCTGCCCATCCGTTATTTTCAGGTCCCTCAGGAAGGTTAAAAATCCTCTCTGACCTTTGAATTGCAGAAGAGTAACTTTCTTTTGCCTCTTACATTTGTAAACAATATTCATCCACAGGTATGCTAAAGGATAATTCTGCTTTCGAATACCCTTTTTCCCTTACTGACAGTGACTATCACGAGATGAAGCTTAGGACGACAATAAGTACTTACTGTAGATAATTGCTGTGCGATGTTTGCTGTTTCTTTTTGCATCGTCATGCAATCGATAATTACGCTTCAGATACGGCCCCACTCACACAAAAGCGAGTAACATCAACTGCCATCATTTTCGTAAGGCTGTTATCAGTAAATCTCCGCTAACCATCTGGGGAAAAAAATTAAAAAAGAATAGCTGATAGGGGGGTGCTTATCGGTCTTTCCACTGATTTATAAGGTCCGCCAAGATCTCTTATCCTAACCACATTACTTCGTCTCTGGAGCACTTACATCCAAAATCTTCATTCACCCCGTGGATGTATCACAATCTCAGCGTTCCCCTACAACTTTTGCCTTTACTCTCATACAGTAGAACTGAAGCTGTTCCCTAATGTTGTAACATCTTGAACCTTCTTCTACTTTGAGTTTTTAATATATTCCTTTCCATGCTGTCTCTGCGGAGAAACTCTTCATTTGTTAAAAATACATTTGATATTCATCATCCTACTGTAACATATCTCCAACGCATAACGTCTCTTCCAGTTTTCCCAGTCGACGTTTGACTTATGTACAATTCTGTTCTTCAGAAGCACGTCCTGAAACATCTTTCCCTTAAATTAAAGCCTTTGCCTGATACTAATGGACTTGATTTCAGAGAAGAATATCCTTTTCGTTGTCACTATGTTGTTCCTTACATCCAGCTCCAATCGATTGCCTCGTGCGATTTTTCTACAAAGCCAGCAGTATTTTTTCACTTGGTCCGCTATGTATTCCTGTGCTTCGGTGTTAAGTTTATTGCCTATCTCATTTCTACTATTTCTTATTAACTCCATCTTCTTTTAGTTTATTCTCTGTCCACATTCTGTGCTCATCACACCATTCGATTCAACAGGTTCCGTAATTCTTCCTTCACATTTGCTGAGAATAACAATTAACAGTGCTTAACAGTGCTAAAACACTGCTTCGAACTGACGAAGTATAAACTCAGCACAAAGGATTTGGATCCATTTCCCAAATTATTCGAGGAAATTCTGGATGACTGGTTATCGAAGGTCTAGGACAAAACTCAAACAGTTACATTTAAATAACAATTACATTAATTTGTTATCGAAAACACTTCGATGGAAATTAACGCGACAACAAACGTCTCGACTATTTTATAAGTGAAAAGTACAGTATAGTGCATTTTCTACAATATTTATTTTATCACAAGGCCATCAGTCGGCTTTTAAATGGCTATCGTCGCTTATCTCTTTGTAGTTCGTTTCTGATGCTACACTTCAGTGAATGTGCATCCCGGCATGAGCATTTACACTTTACTCGCGGGCTTCATGCATATTCTCTGTCGATTTCAGTCCACTGAATGAGCCAATGGTCCGCGTTTTAATCACACGCTGCGACCGCCTCCAGCCAGTCATTACAATTCAGCGCTGGTGGCACATCTCGGCCCAGCGCGCGCGCAGGGGCATGCGCGCGCGCACATACACACACAAACACACACACACACACACACACACACACGCACACACACGATACCAAATCGTCTCGTTTCCGACTGACCAGATATGACGGTTTATTTGGGTGACATCACCCGTGCAAATTGAACTACACGAGTCAGTTGCCACTGCCAAAACAGTGGTGACTGATTCATTTCATAAGCTACATGGTGTATGCTCATCACAGTATCCAACGCTAATTTGCCTGTCGTATTTGGAATAGTTCATTAATTCCATATCATAATCTGAATTACTCTGCATAAGATAACACATTAATGTTTCGTTATGAACAGTAAATGTAACACGAAATTGAATATGTACCTCATTACAGTTATTAACCTCGCCTCTAATAACTTGTACCTTATGACTTGGCGTCACACGTTTAATTCTGTGTGTTTCGATTTGTAATCTGACGTGTCTCAATGCAGGAAAAAGAACATCAGCCACGAGGAGATCTGACGGAATGGCAAAATTAATCCAGGTACGAGAGGTACACGAGACAAGTAAAATATCCTCAGACTTCAAGATGAACATAATAATCCCAGTTTCCAAGCACGTGAGGTTGTCAAGTATACTACCGAAGTATCAGTCATAGCTGTAAAATAGTAGAATTATTTAGAAAAGAATGGAGACGTGATAGAAACTGACGTCGGGGAAGACAATTTTAGGCTCCCGAAAATGGAATACGGGACGAAATATGACTTATCTTAGAAGACAGACTGAAGAAACACAATCTTACGTCTACAACATTTGTAGAGTTAGAGAAAGGTTTCGACGATATTGAAGGAAACTCATTGTTTCAGATTCTGAAGGTCGCAGGGAGTGATAGGTTTTCTGCAAATTGTACAGGAACCAAACTGAAGTTACGGGAGTTGAAGGAGGTGACAGGAAAGCTGTGGTTGAGAAGGGAATGAGACATAGCTGCAGCCGATGTCTCATGGTATTCAATCAGTACATTGAGCAAGGTGTGAAGTAAATAAGAGAAATTTGGAAAATGAATTAATGTTAGGACTTGGAAGATCAGTTGAACATAGTTTATACTATCTTGCGAAGAGGTTATAAGAATTAGATTAGAAAATGAGACACTAAAAGCATTACATGAATTTTGCACTTTGGGCAGGAAAGTAATTGATGATGGCCAAAGTAGAGAGGATATAAAATGCAAACTGGCAGCAACAAGAAAAGCATTTCTGAAAAAAGGTAAATTTATTAGCACAGGATATATAAGGGAGGATTTTTTCCTGAATGTATTTGTCTGGACTGTAGCCCTGCAATCAAACACAGACAATAAATTGTTTGGACAAGAAAAGAATAGAAGCTTTTGGAAGGTGGTGTTACAGAAGATTTATGAAGACTAGAAGTGTAGATCGAATAACTAACGAGGAGGTACTGAATCCAATTGAAGAGAAGAGAAATTCACTGTACAACTCGATTAAAAGAAGGACTCGGTTGACAGGACATACCCTGAACTATCATAGAACTATCAATTTGCAAATGGAAGAACTGTGTGTGTGTGTGTGTGTGTGTGTGTGTGTGTGTGTGTGTGTGTAAGGTGGGGAGATATAATTGTCGGAGGAGTTTAAGCCTTCACTGTCAACCACTCTTCGGGCAGAACAACACTTCAGTAACAACTATGACGACATGAACGAAAGAAGAGCAGACACTTCAGCAATTTTTTATTATTGTCTGGTCATATTAATCGTAAAGGTCTACAACGCTCAGTGTAGTTTAGTGTTTGTTTTGGTGGTAGATTATTGCAAAACTGTGTCGTTGGTGAATAAACACACTGTAATCTAACAGAATACTATTCAAGCGCACGAAACGTTTGTCACGTTGGATTAATTGGGAATGTGTGCAAGGACTCATAGCTCCATTGCACTGAACATTTATATATAAATGATGAAATATTTGTGTTGACTTATAACTCAAGAAAACTTGGATGAATTTCAAGAAAACGTTTTTAATAGGTAATGTAAAGCCAGCCGAGACTCATATATATCTGATTCAACGCTAAACGGCCAGTGTGCCTGTCCACTACAGGGAGGACCTATGTTCTATCTCCGCTGATGAAAATGATGCTTCTTTAATGGTAGATTTTGGGATTGTGAACAACTCAGTAAACTACTTGCTCTGTCACCTAAATACATTCTTGTCTACCATAGGAGACTTGACAGAGGATACTATCAGTTGCATTCAAGTTGCAAAATTTAGGTTTGCAGTTGTTCAAACCAATTGTAATCTTAATATCCCTTTGTCCTTAAATAAGCTGTTTATACGTGTAATGTACATTTTATGCCCCTGGGCTGGTAAGTGAAGGAACATGCACTGAACTGGAAGGATAATGAGCAGTACAATATCATGCACTGAGTGATTCAAAAGTCACGTATGTTCCAAAACTCTCCCATAACTAATATAAAATTAGAATATAAAGACCCATTAGATTGGGATAATTAATCAACACCAAGAAATGAAATGCCTGTTAATACTAGAGATTGTTGGTAGTTAATTGCTTAATTTACATTTTATTCGGATTTGCATCGTGCATGTAAGTATCATTTCGAATCACACTGAAATGAGCTGCCAGCACTTGGGCGACCAGTGAGGTTTTGTAGCCGGATAGACGGGCCAACCCTGGGAAATTATCAGAAGGACGTGCCAGACGGACCACATGTGAATACCACTTGCTTGACCGCAACTAGACGCTGGGCACTCCACAGGCAATACAATACATAACACGGTGGCGTAAGATCATCAGCGGCAACTTCTTCACAACTCAAAGGTGGAAAGAGTGAAATGCTGATTTATCAAGGTCCATAAAACCCACGATACTGAACAAAATGTAGAAAACTGTGTTTATTTGGAACGCACCGGGCGCCAAGATAGTATCTAGAAAATGGAATGAGAGCCCACAGCTTGGGACCTCTTTGTAAGTGTGAGAAACTTCCGAAACGTAAGAACTGCCAGGATTGGTTAATGTAAATAGCCTGGAAGTTATAAACTCATCTGTGCCGTCGAGGTCACAATTCAGTGGCCACAGGAAGAAGGGGTGAGATGCCTTTTTTAACCACTAAATGGTAGGAAGCGCGTTACTGGTAAGCTGCCTGAAGAAAAACTTTGGGAAGGGGACTAGCATATTTCAAGGAATCTTGTTACTGATCGGTGCTCGGAATATCCATAGCCCAGCCTATTTGAGCTACGTGAAGGATGCAAAACGCATGAATACGAGGTTCCCTTTTAAGAAACAGTCGGTACAAATTCATTCAACATTCGGCATTTGACTCTTCAACTTCTTTAAAGTCAGTACCGCCATTAGACTGTTTTTCATTTGCAGTGTTTCATTTACACGATCATGATTTCGGCTTCAAAGTGCCATTATGAAGTGTTTTCTGCAATGTTATACAGTGCCTATGATGGCATAGTGTCGTATTTAAACACTTGATAATGACACTTTGAAGCCGAAATCATGATCGTGTAAATGTAACACTGCAAATAAAAAAACAGTCTAATGGCGGTACTGACTTTAAAGAAATATATTATGACTGTGGCCCCACATTATGAAAATATTTTTTAAAAAATTTTCAACTATTTCTTCGCTTGACCACTTCGAGCCACGTCCTTTGCCGGCCTTCGTCACTGGCAGAGTCCATACCTAAGCAGATGAGCCGATGGATTTTGGGATGATTAGAACTTAACCGCGGGCACGAGTCGTTGGTGCACCATTCTGCAGCTGCTTCAACCTCGACGTACAGATTGATAAGGCGATATCGAACTACAACAGTGAAATGATCCAAAGGGACAGTAAAGTCATATTTATATAATTTCAATAACTCAAGCTTCACTCTGAAGGCTTGCTTTCAGATTAAAATGCCCAATTCGCTTCCAACCCCAGCCACAGACGCAACACATTCCCTTTTTTTAGCACTAACATCATGACAACCACAGTACTACTTCGCGACAGCAATTGTTTCATTTTTATATGCAGTTATTAGAATATTATATCGTACCCTTCAGTCAGAGGCGCTATGCTCTTACTTTAGAAGTACTGTTACTTGTATAATGATTTGAATCACGTTAATGCAATAAACTGAAAAACTTGTTGTTTCATTTCGTAGTCATTCAGTTCATAATTCATTATTCTGGAGGATGTCTAATTAGGTCATGTCAGATAATAGCGATAATTAGTATACGTTAAGATCGGACAATCAATATACCCTTGCACTGTGTGTCACTGATATGCCACATAATGATTTTCAACTTATTTGTGTGCTAACTAAGTAGATCTGAAATTCAGAATATTCCAGTAAACTTTCAGCGAGACGAAACTAAACTCTGCACTCGAAACGTGCTTAAGTCTGAATTGTTAATAAGGACCAGGTACTAGCAATCGTGTCTATGAAATGTTATTAGAGGAATGATCTTGGAGAACACAAAATTAGTTCCCAACGAAAATGACGTAGTTGACAGTTGGCGCCGTGTGAATCCTGCCTCCGTCTGTAGCACAACTTCCACGCATTCTGCGTCTTAGAGTTCCATACAGCTCATTAGAACAGGAGCGTCTGACAGACCACTGCAGTTTCTTTCCCGTGCGAGCCTTCACACCTATGTCTGCCGTCTGTCACACAGTATTATGACATTTATTATAATTTACAGTCAATTTTTTTTTGGGAAATAAGGTAGGTAATATATTTAGTAAGACGTTTACGGTTGCCAGTACAGGTATGTAGACAGTTGTGGCTCGAGAAGTGCAGGAACTCAAAAATTTTGTCGTGTTATAAAATACCGGTAAGGTAAAATTTTGTAACTGTTGTACGGAAAACGTCAGGCTGGTGCACAAGTTCGTAGCGTTTTTGTTTTGCATGTTGACAGTTCGGCTGCTATGGATTTGTCGATTGTAATTTTTTTTTAGCCGCCCGAAGTGGCCGCGCGGTTTGAGGCATCATGTCACGGACTGCGCGGCCCCTCCCGCCAGGGATTCGAGTCCCCCTTCGGGCATGGGTGTGTGTGTTCGTCTTACCATAGTTTAAGTTAATTTAAGTAGTGTGTAAGTCTAGGGACCTATGATCTAAGCAGTTTGGTCACTTAGGAATTCACACAATTGAACATTCATTTTTTTATTTGTAGTTCACTATTGCTGTTTGAGTTTACATATCGAAATTCTGTCATTTGGAGATAGTGAGCTGAGCTGTGGGCGCTAGAAAAAGGAGTGACAATCAGAACATTTCCGGCATATTCTTCTGTTTGAGTTCAATAGAGGGGTGACAGCAGTGGAAGCAGCCAAAAACATTAGCGACGTGTATGGTGGTAATGCCATTGGACAGAGCCAAGCAAGGAAAATGATTCTCTCGTTTTAAGAATGATCCTTTGAACATCAGTGACTCTCCGCTTTCAGAGAGATCTTCGGGGTTTGCTGAAGATCGTTTAAACGCGTTAATACACAGTTATCCACGTCATTTTACTTGAGAATTGACAAATGTGAGGAACTGTGATCATTCCAGCATCGAGCAACATGTGCGTGCAGAGGAAAAGGTTCAGAAATTGGATGTAAGGGCATCGCAGTCTCTAAACCAAAATCACAAAAATCAGTGGGTGGCCATGTGTACATCTCTTACATCTCTGCTTGCTCGTCATCAACTGGCTCGTGAACAACACCGAACATTCGTATCCTGTATCGTCACTGGTGACGATAAATTGTGTCTTTATGCCAGCAAAAGGAGAAGAAAGTAGTGGTTGGCCCAAACAAAGCAGCAATACCCCGTACAAAGACCTGCACGCATCCACAAAAGATACTGTTATGCCTCTGATGGAACAGCAACGGTGTTGTGTACTACGAATTGCTCACCCGAGGTTTAACCATCACTACTGACATTTGTCAACAACTGAGACACCTAGAAAACGCATCCAAAAACAACGACCAGGAAGGCTGTGTGAAGTGATGTTACTCCGCAATAACACCCACCCGCATTCTGCTAGACAGACAAAACCCACTATACAGGTGATTGGTTGGTAAGTCATTCCGCGACCACCCGATTCATCTAATCTTGCGCCATCAGATTTTCACCTTTTCCACTCTCTATCAAACAGCATCCAATGAGCTTCCTTTCCGGATGGAAATGTGTTCCAAACATGATTCGGCGAGTTCTTCGCCTCAAAACGACGTGATTTTTACAGTCGCGGAATCGAGAAGTTACGCCAGCGTTGGCACACTGTTGTAAATAGTGATGGAGAATATATTACTGATGACTAAAGTCTCTGGTAAGTGTATCTGATTTTTTTATTAAACTTCTGGAAAAACGGTAGGAAGTTATGCATCTGTGCAATATTCTTAAATATTATACTAAAAAAATTGTACTAATAAGGTAATAAACTTACGGGGATTGTATTTTTAGATTACAGAAGCAGGTCATAATAATTATATCAGTTGTCAGTTGTAGAACATCCTGCAGCGACGTCTTAAAAAACTGGGTATTTTGACAATGCTTTAGCAATATAGACATTCATTAATGTCTTTGTCATTGCCAGTTTGTCTTTTCACAAAAATAGTGAAAAGCCTGAACATAACACTAGGGCCAAAAACAAATCCTTCAAAGGCTTCAATGGTTTAACAATGGTACAGAAAGGATAATGATGACGATTTGGGTTGAGGGGGCGCACGACATCATGGTCATCAGCGCCCTGATGAAAAGTCAGCATGCAAATCTCATGGGTGGGGACGAAGGCTGTCCCCATATTAGTAGCAGTTAATGATGTATTAAAGTCCGCCGCCAGCCCCCACAAATTTATGGATGAGGCCTGATAGTTCACAAAATTTCACCACCCATGTAACACTGGTATTGATATCTGCGAGGATGGTGGGCAGATCTCCAACGAGACTGAGAGCCTCGCTAATATCAATATACAGAACACACGTAGCCACAACATGCTGAACTGAAAGCGGCACGCCACAAACTGCACAGAGTGGGGGGTCCTCCCGCCGGAGGAAGAAGCCATGTGGTAAAGGGCTATGCCCGATGAGCAGTCTGGTAAGCAGAACCTCCTTCCAGCGGCGAGGCTGACACGAAGTGCGCCAAGCCTTTGTGGTCGATTTGAGCGACCGCAGTTTGTTGTCTGTCACCTGCAACCATTCAACTTCCCACCGACGCAAGATGCATCAGTCAGAAAATGAGATAATGGCGTGCAACGGGATGGGACATTGATGAACAGCACTGTCCCAACACGCTTCCTTGGCGGCTTTGTCGTCCATGGTGTTGCCCTGTATCCCAATGTGGCCAGGTTCCCAGGAAAAGATCACCTCCTTTCCGCAGTGTTACAGCCGCTGTAAGGAGTCATGCATGAGCTGCATCACCGGGTCTACTGGATACAATTGGTGAAGTAATTGCAGTGGACTAAGATTCGGAACAGACAAGAAACCTTGTATGGTGATGTCTGTGAACTCTCTCCAGTGCCACCAGTAGTACAGAAAGGAGTCAGATGCATGAGGACGCAGACATTCAACAACGTATCAGAGCACATTAAAAGTCGTGTAAGTAGTGTGGTATGCTTTAAAACTGAATTACACTATTTTCTACTTGGAAACTCTTTCTATTCCATTGGACAGTGTCTTCACAGAAACTATTAAACTTAATATTTTATTTCATAGTTAGAATTAACTCTGTAATATACTAATTTAATGTTATTTGGTTGTTCGACGTTTAAATGAATACATCTTCGATTTTTTTTACGTATCCCAGAGGCCACTCTCCATGGGTGTCATGGAATACGATTAATGTAATAAAAATTGGAAGGTCTTGAAAGTACGAAGCTGCAGAGCCAACTTAACGTCGTAAATAAAATTCAAAACCAAAGCCTTCAGTCAAAAATGTTCCTAGTTAAAACTTTTGATGTCTTTCGCGCATAGTTCACTTGCTCTCGGACAAGATGAGATCGAAGGAGAGTAGGACACCCGTTGCAAGAGCAAGAGGAAGATTGTGTCAATTAAAATGCACATGGTGGACACACAAGCTCCGAAACGCAAGCGAAAAACAATAATGTACGAACATTTCTGACTGAAGACTTTTTTTATACTTTCGATGTACAATTTCGCCCGTAACTGTGTGTTATAAATTTAAAAAAATATGAAGAGTAAAAATTCCTTTGACTGCATATGCTTTCTGTAACTGCTTGTTACGATCTTGAGAACAGTTAAGTATTCCACTTGTAAATAGCCACATGACATCGTCCATAAACGAAAAGAAAGCCCTTTCACCAGCGTATGGCCGAAGCACTGTTCTGACAACTGAGTAGCCTACTGAGCAAAGTAAAGACGAAATAAACGTTGTGTTAATTGTACAAGATGCACCAGAGCTTCAACAACGAAATGTTGGAGGTTGGTTAGGGGTATTTTCAGAGTATTTTCGTGTAAAAGGCCCCTGATCTCCAATTGCTGGTTATAGAGTAAATTCGAGCCGTTTGATTACTTATCCATTTATCTTTGTATCCGTGTTGCACTGAATACATCTGCGCAGCACTTGAAATGTCGACGGTGTGCGTTGTGTGTTTTATTTGTAAATAATTTTGTTTCATTCTCTCAGGGTACTTGGTGATGACAGCAGTAATGTCCACTTCACCCTCGAACTTGAATTCAGTAGTGCTCCGCTGTTTACGGATTTTCATTCCTTTTCGTCAGTTTTGTTGTGCGTCACCAGTGATACGCAGCGCCATGGATAGCTTTACTGATGAAGAGTTGATCGATAAGAACCTCTTGTGTGCTTCCACTGAACTCAAAGGAAGAGCACGTAAAGGCGCTGTGCTGGGCTGTTCACGCTGTGAAACCACCGACACAGCTGTGCAGTTGCATTACTCTGTGTTTTGTGTCGTACGTTGTGAAGGTTACATATTTTAGACTTTTTTACTGTTGTGAAAGTATTCGCACAGAATCAATACTGATAGGGGTAACTAATTCGAATAAATCATAAGAACATTATTACTTTGTAACGAGTCATCGTGGGGGGTTTCATCCTGTATTACGGTTTCCTCAGGATAGTGGAGGGATAAGATGTTCTGTTTCCTATAGAATCTCTCGTCTGCTTTTCATTTTGTCTTAGCAGGACTGTAACAGAGTGATTCGATGCACGTACATAATAGCTACGTTGTTTGTTGTTGTGGTCTTCAGTCCTGAGACTAGTTTGATGCAGCTCTCCATGCTACTCTATCCTGTGCAAGCTTCTTCATCTCGCAGTACCTACTGCAGCCTACATCCTTCTGAATCTGCTTAGTTTATTCATCTCTTGGTCTCTCTCTACGATTTTTACCCTCCACGCTGCCCTCCAATACTAAATTGGTGATCCCTTGATGCCTCAGAACATGTCCTACCAACCGATCCCTTCTTCTTGTCAAGTTGTGCCACAAACTCCTCTTCTCCCCAATTCTGTTCAATACCTCCTCATTAGTTATGTGATCTACCCATCTAATCCTCAGCATTCTTCTGTAGCACCACATTTCGAGAGCTTCTATTCTCTTCTTGTCTAAACTATTTATCGTCCACGTTTCACTTCCATACATGGCTACACTCCATACATATACTTTCAGAAACGAGTTCCTGACACTTAAATCTATACTCGATGTTAACAAATTTCTCTTACTCAGAAACGCTTTCCTTGCCATTGCCAGTCTACATTTTATATCCTCTCTACTTCGACCATCATCAGTTATTTTGCTCCCCAAGTAGCAAAACTCCTTTACTACTTTAAGTGTCTCATTTCCTAATCTAATACCCTCAGCATCACCCGACTTAATTCGACTACATTCCATTATCCTCGTTTTGCTATTGTTGATGTTCATCTTATACCCTCCTTTCAAGACACTGTCCATTCCGTTCAACTGCTCTTCCAAGTCTTTTGCTGTCTCTGACAGAATTACAATGTCATCGGCGAACCTCAAAGTTGCTATTTCTTCTCCATGGATTTTAATACCTCCTCCGAACTTTTCTTTTGTTTCCTTTATTGCTTGCTCAATATACAGATTGAATAACATCGGGGATACGCTACAACCCTGTCTCACACCCTTCCCAACCACTACTTCCCTTTCATACCCCTCGACTCTTATAATTGCCATCTGGTTTCTGTACAAATTGTAAATAGCTTTTCGCTCCCTTTATTTTACCCCTGCCACCTTCAGAATCTGAAAGAGAGTATTCCAATCAACATTGTCAAACGTTTTCTCTAAGTCTACAAATGCTAGAAATGTAAGTTTGCCTTTCCTTAATCTTTCTTCTAAGATAAGTCGTAAGGTCAGTATTGCCTTACGTGTTCCAACATTTCTACGGAATCCAAACTGATCTTCCCCGAGGTCGGCTTCTATCAGTTTTTCCATTCGTCTGTAAAGAATTCTCGTTAGTATTTTGCAACTGTGACTTATGAAACTGATAGTTCGGTAATTTTCACATCTGTCGACACCTGCTTTCTTTGGGATTGGGATTATTATATCCTTTTTGAAGTCTGAGGGTATTTCGCCTGTCACATACATCTTGCTCACCAGATGGTAGAGTTTTGTCAGGACTGGCTCTCCCAAGGCTGTCAGTAGTTCTAATGGAATGTTGTCTACTCCTGGGGCCTTGTTTCGACTCAGGCCCTTCAGTCCTCTGCCAAACTCTTCACGCAGATCATATCTCCCATTTCATCTACATCCTCTTCCATTTCCATAATATTGTCCTCAAGTACATCGCCCTTGTATAGACCCTCTATGTACTCCTTCCACCTTTCTGCTTTCCCTTCTTTGCTTAAAACTGGGTTTCCATCAAAGCTCTTGATATTCATGCAAGTGTTTCTCCTTTCTCCGAAGGTCTCTTTAATTTTCCTGTAGGCACTATCTATCTTACCCCCTAGTGAGATAAGCCTCTACATTCTTACATCTGTCCTCTAGCCATCCCTGCTTAGCCATTTTCCACTTCCTGTCGATCTCATTTTTGAGACGTATGTATTCCTTTTTGCCTGCTTCATTTACTGCATTTTTATATTTTCTCCTTTCATCAATTAAATTCAATATTTCTTCTGTTACCCAAGGGTTTCTACTAGCCCTCGTCATTTTACCTATTTGATCCTATGCTGACTTCACTATTTCATCCCTCAAAACTACCCATTCTTCTTCTACTGTATTTCCTTCCCCCATTCCTGTCAATTGTTCCCTTATCATCTCCCTGAAACTCTGTACAACGTCTGGTTCTTTCAGTTTATACAGGTCCCATCTCCTTAAATTCCCACCTTTTTGCAGTTTCTTCCATTTTAATCTAACCAATAGATTGTGGTCAGAGTCCACATATGCCCCTAGAAATGTTTATAATTTAAAACCTGGTTCCTAAATCTCTGTCTTACCATTATATAATCTATCTGATACCTTTTAGTATCTCCAGGGTTCTTTCATGTACACAATCTTCTTTCATGAATCTTGAACCAAGTGTTAGCTATGATTAAGTTATGCTCTGCGCAAAATTCTACCAGGTGGCTTCCTCTTTCGTTTCTTAGCCCCAATCCATATTCACCTACTATGTTTCCTTCTCTTCCTTTTCCTACTCTTGAATTCCAGTCACCCATGACTATTAAATTTTCGTCTCCCTTCACTACCTGGATAATTTGTTTTATCTCATCATATATTTCATCAATTTCTTCATCATCTGCAGAGCTAGTTGGCATATAAACTGGTACTACTGTAGTAGGCGTGGGCTTCGTGTCTATCTTGGCCACAATAATGCGTTCACTATGCTGTTTGTATGTAGTAGCTTACCCGCACTCCTATTTTTGTATTCATTATTAAACATACTCCTGCATTACCCCTATTTGATTTTGTATTTATAACCCTGTATTCACCTGACCAAAAGTCTTGTTCCTCCTACCACCGAACTTCACTAATTTCCACTATATCTAACTTTAACCTATCCATTTCCCTTTTTAAATTTTCTAACCTACCTGCCCGATTAAGGGATCTGACATTCCACGCTCCGATCCGTAGAACGTCAGTTTTCTTTCTCCTGATAACGATGTCCTCTTGAGTAGTCCCCGCCCGGAGATCCGAATGGGGGACTATTTTACCTCCGGAATATTTTACCCAAGAGGACGCCATCATCATTTAATCACACAGTAAAGCTGCATGCCCTCGGGAAAAATTACGGCTGTAGTTTCCCTTTGCTTTCAGCCGTTCGCAGTACCAGAACAGCAAGGCCATTTTGGTTAGTGTCACAAGGCCAGATCAGTCAATCATCCAGACTGTTGCCCCTGCAACTACTGAAAAGGCTGCTGCCCCTCTTCAGGAACAACACGTTTGTCTGGCCTCTCAACAGTTACCTCTCCGTCGTGGTTGCACCTACGGTACGGCTATCTGTATCGTTGACGCACGCAAGCCTCCCCGCCAACGGCAAGGTCCATGGTTCATCTACGTAACACATTAAAACTGGGAAACTTGTTCCCTTGGTGGGAACAGCCTGATGAATAGTGTGGCCTCTGTTTCTTCTCGCCACTAATAAAAACAAACAAAAATATGAAGTTTTACACACGAGTCCTTATAACATATCATGTTTCTTTCTCGTTGTTAAAAATAGTTAAGCTTGTCATAACCACTGATAAAGTTTGGGGCCAAAGCGAAGAAATGGTTTGGTTTATTAAATTTATACATTTTCAATTCATGAAATCAAACAAAGATGTTATTGGAGGTATGAATTAAACAAAGCCTTCAGTCACAACTTTTCGTGTTTTATTAACTACACGATGCATTTCGGACGCTGTGGGTCCATCGTCAGGTTTAATTTGTCTTAATACATGTTTTATTTCTTCTCTTGAATGAGGTGAAATGCATATTCCTGTCACGAAAAGGTTTAATGTTAGGTTATGAATTTCGTAAGTCGAACGCGGAAAATATGTGCAAAATACGAGTAGTGGGAAATGAACAGTATAAACTTACCACATATTCCAAGGAAAGCATTTTTAACGTTTTAGTACCGGCAAACATTCTTTTCTCCGTCGTTTTAGTACATGCACATCATTCAGGATGTACATTTGCACACACATATTTATATACAC
Source organism: Schistocerca cancellata (assembly GCF_023864275.1). Taxonomy (NCBI): domain Eukaryota; kingdom Metazoa; phylum Arthropoda; class Insecta; order Orthoptera; family Acrididae; genus Schistocerca; species Schistocerca cancellata. The sequence continues at coordinate 651,490,432 of NC_064627.1, forward strand.
TTCACAGATGTTTTTGTACATGGTGTTGTGAAAGGTGAATTTATTCGTATGCTAAAGATATAACTATTAAGCAATTGACATATGCAAGAAATAACTTTAGAATAGGTCTTTAAAATTACTGAAATAACTATGGCTTGCGAAATCTGTTTGTTCATTTAACATAGATTCTGGCTTTTTTGTTTTTGTGGAGGTATATCTCCAGTTGTTCTAACAGACTTAGGGTCTCACCATTGGTTCGCTATGTAGTATTACCAAATTGTTTTCTAGACAGTTGATGACATGTTTAGTTTCCAACATATGTTGTGCAATGACTGATTTTTCGAAATTGTTGAGCCTGTAAGCATTTACATGTTCTTGAAGAAGGGTCTTGAAGTTTCTGCCTGTTTTCCCTATATAGCAGGCAGGACAACTGGGGCATGATACTTTATACACTCCGCTGTTGTTGTATGTTTATACTGTTCATTTCCCACTATTTTGCACACATTTTCCGCTTTAGACTTACAAAATTCATAACCTAAATGGTTCAAATGGCTCTAAGCACTATGGGACTTAACATCTGAGGTCAGCAGTCCCCTAGAACTTAGGACTACTTAAACCTAACTGATCTAAGGACATCACACACATCCATGCCCGAGGCAGGATTCGAACGTGCGACCGCAGCGGTGGCGCGGCACCACATTGAAGCGCCTAGAACCGCTCGGCCACTGCGCCCGGCTCATAACCTAACATTAAACCTTTTCGTGACAGGAGTATGGATTTCACCTCATTCGGGAGAAGAAATAAAACATGTATTAAGATGAAAACCACCTGACGATAGACCCACAGGGTCCGACATGCATTGTGTTGTTATTAAAACGCGAGAAAGTTGTGACTGAAGGCGTTGTTTAATTCATACCTCCAATGTTTTGAATACAGTCACGTTTTAAGCTGCAAAATGTGGATAAAATTAAATGTGGATGAAATTACCCTTTACAACTAAATTATTCGTATGCCTAGGTGCCAGTGGCTTTAATTTGATTGCACTATTTCATTCATTTCGTTTCAGCCAAACGATAGCCACTTTGGTTCTATGTCTAGCGTTCATGAAACTTATACAGGTTGTAGTCAGACATTACACATTAGATTAAATCTTCCAAAGAAGATAATATATTTTGTCTGCGACAATGAAATAGACTTTTTACTTCTTCCAAACCTGACAACATGCGACGGTGATATAAGATTTTCTGCTTCTGACAAAACTGATAACGTACAACCAATGTTCCGCGTGAGAGTGTTTCGAAATTCATGCGTTTTTGAACACTGTAACAGGTATATCAGAAGTTAATGATCGTATTCATAATTTTGCTTAAAATCGGTACACGTTGTCCCAGAAATGTTGCGACAAACTTAGAGGGGTTGTAGACGGTGTCTTGAGAAATAAATCGAGGATAGAAGCCCGTTCGGGAAACGTCATCCAACGACGATACGGAGCGTCGAAGTTATAAGCGTCGGCGCCTACCACTAGCGCACTCCTTCTGCAGCAGACGTAATTTCGTACGCTGACGGACCGTAGGCGTAACGTCTCACAATATCGTTTGTTATTCAGCGATCGCTGCCACGGACTATGCGGCCCCTCCCCTCAGGAGCTTCGAGTCCTCCCTCAGTCATGGGCGTGTGTGTTGTTCTTAGCATAGGTTAGTTTAAGTAGTGTGTAAGTCTAGGGACCGGCGACCTAAGCAGTTTGTTCCCTTAGAAATTCACATGCATTTGAACATCAGCGATCGTGGCTTACTGCGATGATCGCATTTGGAGAATATGGAACTAGCTACTGCCTAAAAAGGCCTAGTCTCCTCTGAATGCGATGGTTTGTTTCATCGGTGGATGACGGTTTCGGACACTGATTTTCATTCGCAGTTTATTTTTCTCCTGGAACGCTCTAAGCAGAAAAATAAACTTGCAGATGGAAACACGTGTGCGAAACCATCATCCACCAAGGTAACAGAGCATCACATCCATAGGAGAGAAGTTCTAAGCAGTATCTAGCTCCATTTTCTCCAGTGGCGATCATGGTAATCAGTTACAATCACTAAATAACAAACAAGATTGCGAAACGTTCCGCCTAGTGTCCGTTAGCGTACAAATTCACGTTTGCTACCGAAAGCATAGCCTAAAGGCAGGCGTCGACGCCAATAACTTCGGCATTCTGTAGCGCCTTTGGATGACGTTACGGACATAGATTGCTATCTTGGATTTGTTCCTCAAGACACCATCTACAACCCCTCGAAGTTTGTCGCAACATTTCTGGGACGCCCTTTAGCTTTAGAACGATGCATTTGAGCGCAATTAGACCAAGAATGTTGCGAAACCACAGACAGTACGTGTGCAAGGGTACCAGAAATGAACTAAAGGCATGAGAGCTCACGGGGGTATTACTTGTAATCGCAAACGTTTCAAAGACGACTCATTCATCTTATGTCGACATATTAACCAACAAAATTGTAGCAATGTAATATCGTACATGGATAAAACATAAACATGTTCCAAAGTCCGGCAAGTGCTCCCTAATGTGGATAAAGGTGAAGATTCATGCTCACACACGGTTAAAGAGTCAGCACCAGGGTCTGTCATGTCCAACAAATTCAAAACGTGGAACAGTAACACTGATATAAATAATAACGAGTCAAAACGTAATGACCACTGCCTGCAGCGACACCGAATACTGCCCGATGGCGTTGAGGGCGCGAGACTTGGTAAGGAAAGTATAACATCGATGAAAAGACGAATGGAAAATCACTCTAGCGATGATACAGACCGAAAATTTTGAGAACAGACACAAGCAACTTTGAAAACGTGTATGTTGTTGTGGCTTGGCGCCAGAAAATGAGAAATTCAGAAACAGCGCAGTGGTGAACTGGTTGAACGCTGAAATCACGCATAAGCGATAAGGTGTTGGATGTCCACGCCACACTGTAGAACGTGGAGATGGGAAGCTTACCTGCTCCGTAAACCACGATAGGTAACGATCTGGCAGATCTGACGTGGCTCAGTCACAAGTGTTTCTGAGCATATCGTTCAGGGCACATTTGTTGGACAAGGGGCTCCGCAACAGACGTCCCCTATGTGTTCCCATGTTAAGCAAACGATACTGCCAGTTACGGTTGTAGCGTTCATGGGATCATAGAGATGCGAATATGGACCAGTGGAAATTTGCTGCGTTTTCGAATGAATCATGTTTCTTGTTACAGCAGGTCGATGGTAGCGGCCGAATAAACCGTCATCCTGGCGAACGTCTGCTATGACAGCCTGCAGAAAAGTAATGCCTCCGAATTCTTTCATGTGAAAGCTCTTAAATCTTTTTAAATGAATCAAACGTTATTATCATTCTACATAGATATTCTTCACGTCTACATATTTATTTCTCAACAGAGCTATCCCAGTGACAAACACATTTCTCTCACTGAGAGACCAGTTTGTTTATACCATCATTATAGAATCTTTGACTCTGTTGACGGTTCCACAGCCTCACCTCTGTTTGCACGGCATCATCCCTATCAAAATGAAGTATTCGAAGATCTTCTTCATGTTTCGGAAACATATGAAAATCGTGTGAGACCAAGTCTGTATTGTAAAAAGGATGGTTGATGACAACGAATTCAAAGCGTTTAATTGTGACAGATGTAGCGCTCGTGAATGGTCTGGCATTGTCATGCTAAAGGAAAGGCTGCTCCGTTTGTGGACAAACTCTTCAGATTGGAAATTCTATTACAGAAGGCTGTTTCTCACCCAACGATATAATTACTTTACTCACCGCCACGTTACACACTGCAGTTCGGAGTCCTCTAGCGGCAGAGGGCTGCAAATATGTAGACATGAAGAATAGAGATGTAGATTACCATAACGTTTGTTTTATTTAAAAAGTTTTTAGTGTTTTCACGTAAAAAATTCGGTAGCATTACGTTTCAGCACTCCTCGCAGCGACATACATGGCACCACTGACAAAGGCCGGTGGGGCTGCTAATTCACCTGGGCTTCTGCAAGACCTGTGATGGTTATCGAACGCATCGCTACACCTGGGACTACGTGAACTACACTGCGAACCACCTCCATCCCACCATACTTCACGTCTTCCCCGACAGCCACGGCTTTTGCCATAAGGATAACTATCTGTTTCACGAGGGCATAATCGTGCTACAGTGGTTTAACAAGCGCCACGGTGAACTGACGTTGGTGTGTTGGCCAGCATATTCACTTGGGCTGAACCTGATGAAACACATCTGGGATGCTATAGGGAATCAGCTTCGCGCACGGAAACCAACGGTTCATTGTTTAAGGGAGTTGCATGACTTCTGCGTACAAATATGCCACAGACGTACTGAAACCTATCAAGGATTTGTCGAACTCATACCACGCAGAATCGCTGCTATCCTTCGTTCTACATGTGGAACAACACACTATTAAGCAGGTTATGATGTTTGGCTCTTATATGTAGACTGTTTAAAAGAAAAGCCACGGCCATCTTATGCTCTGGAAATGCGCTATTTTTATACGAGCGAATTTTTTTCAAAAGTCACTTGAACGGCCTGCCGTTGATGCCCGATCAAGTGTACAGGATCCATTTCAAGTTGACGAAGAGTGAGAACAGAGAGTCTACAATAGCTTGAGGCAGAATGGTCACGGGTTCTCTAAATTAGTGAAAACAGCCAAGGGATGTGCTGAGAACTCTCAATGTAAGTGTTTTATTAAAAATGAAACTCCTCCAGGTGTACTTAAGATTTCATATTTATTTGGCTACTAGTTTCGACGTTGCGTCAACGCCATCTTCAGGTCCGTACACTTTGATGATATCAATTGTATGTGGCTGAGTACTAGAAGTCCGCGGTGAGAGTCGCGTGATTTGCTATGTTTTTGATCTCTGTTCGTGATCGCGTTGGGTTTCACAGGCGCTATACGAGTGAAATTTAATACCTGTTGACCCGTGGTAAAAAAACTGCTGTTTTGAAGAGCGCGCCGCAGCGCGTAGTGTGAAGCAGTCGCCCTCCGTTTTTGGCGGTGGCGCCGCTGTGGCAATCGCAGCTTTGGTGTCCCCCTCTGGTGGGAAAGGGGAAAGGTTTGCCTGTTCACGTGCATTTAAGAGGCGCTATGAGCTCGCCAGTCGGTCAGTCTGGAGTCAGTCTCTCGTCCCCAGCTTCCTAGTCTGTCTCTCGTCCGAATTTGTGGCGCAGGGAGAGAACTCATCGAGTGGTCACCCGGTCGGGGGTTTAGTTCCTGCATCTGTGTCTGCGCGTTAGGCTGTCAGTCTGCTCGAGTTGCTCAGGCAACGGTCATTGGCGGTTGGATCGATCAGTTGGTCGGTAGCGCACTGAGACACAAGATGACTTGTCCGCCTTGAGCGTCGGCGCATATGAGGTCGTCACGTGAGTCCAGTGGGCCGCGCCGTATAGCGAGGGGTAGTGGCTTCGCGGCCGACACGAGAGCAACAGGAGTCAACCCACCACATTGGTCTGGCCGGTGCGAGCTGCGACGCCGTGAGACGGGAGATCGGCGCGCCTTCCTGCGTCCGTTGAAGCGGCTGGCAGCGGGAGGTTCGGGAGAGCGTTTTGGGGGTGCTGCGCCAGGTCTTCGCCATAAATCGCAGTTTATTAGAAGTTAAGTGACTGGTGATATGTTGTTTCATTTACTTGTTAAATTCTACTTGTTTCCTTGGTGAAGTCACCAGCCGCTTTGTCTTGGGGTCGTCCCACCATTCTTCGCCGTTTGCCCAATCGCGGGAAGGCGGTTATTTATGAATTGGGTGGTCCGTTTTTCCCTTGTGGAGTAGGGGCGGTTTAGAGCAACCTGCGGTTCCGGTTGTTCGGTAATCTTCCTATCAGTCTGCCGTGCGTTAATAGCTGCCTCTGTCATGTTTGTCGGATTCGCGGAGTTAACGAATTTATTGCTTGAAGTGTAACGGCCTAATTCCTGAAATGTGTTTTTATCTTTCCTATCATCTTGAGAGGCGGTATACATGTACTGTAGAGCATGTATGGCCAACCGTGTATAATTTTATGTAAGATTGCATTTCATGGGCTTTTATTTAAATGGTCATTTTAGTATATAAAGTTGCCACCCTTCCACCGTAAGACTTTTCTTAGCAGTTAAAATCAAGTTGCACCTTCGGTGGCAAGTTAATCTTTTAATTTTAGTGTTTTGTACCAGTTCCATCCCTTCTACGCTGCGCATTGTTGTGTGCTTGTGTGAATTGTTAAAACTTTACTTTAAGGTAATCTGGTGTGTTGCAGATTTGCACCAGTGTAGTCTTTCAGAGGTTGTTGTGAGCGGTCGTGACCACGGCCGTGTCAAAAGGGTGCGGCAAGGTTCTCAGCTCGAAAGCTCATACACTCAAAAATTTGTTCTTTCTGCCTCTGAATAAATTGTAACTTGATATTTAGAGGGTGCTTTCTGCTTATAATTTTAAATTTGTTTCTTAAAAAAAGCTTTTAGGAATAAAACTCCCATTTTTTAAAAGCAATTTCATTTTGATTTTATCAGTTACTCCCTGGCAACTACTTCCACGCTCACATAGTGTGATTAAATGTGTTAATGTTCTTGATGAATAGCTAGTAAATTAAAGTAAATTCTTACGAGTATTCTTTGAAAATAAATTCACGGTTCACCAGTCATCTTTCTGATTTGCTCACTGTATTACAAGAGATTATAAAAAGCCGTCACCACCATTTTGAAGCCCAATTTTGTCTCCGTTCTTTCCTTTGATTGACTACCGTCAATAATGTGCTTGTATTAAGATGGATTAACTATCATTTAAGTGAAATTCGTAAATAATTGTTCGTTATTCAGCACTATAACAAAATCTAGGATATCATTATTATTATTATTAAAAATACTTTACCTCGTTATCAGAAGGAATTTAGCGCTAACGAAATATTAAAATATGTCATGTATTTAAATATCAGTTTGCATCAACACGTCTCTTCTTAAGTGGCTTCGAGTATACTTTAATGGACCGCACGACGCAATTGATAGCATTCACGGGATCAGCATTAAATTTATACTGATGTTAGGAGTACCTTAGGCTTCAGTTTCATGAAGAATTTAATGAGAATGTTTTTTTATTGGCACACGGGAATGAAACAGGATTTTATTTTTTCGTACTTTATCATGCGAGGGATTATAACAAACAAGTTTAATCAAGTATAAATGATCACACCCTCAATATTAGCTTCCGCCAAAAAAATCTCCGTCATTAAACATCAATATGCGAGAAGATAGGCTGCGTCTGTAGCCGTGGAAGACTTACAATCAGCTAGAGGAAAAAAAATATGAGGCCTGGATTTCAATAGATGATGTTTCTGTTCGCCAGGATGATGAAAGACCTTTTGGTAACGGAAAAAATGAAGACTCTGAAGTATGAATTGTTGCAACGTCCACCACATCTGGCTCTCCTTGATTTCCACATATTCTCTTTTCTAAATAAACCAACGAGTTAAGAGCGTTTTGAACCCAATGCAGACGCGGTGGCAGCTATAGACTGGTGCTTCGCCGAACTTCTACAATTGCACTTTACGGAAAACAGGTGGATAAAATTTATTAACACATAAGGATGGGAGGGGGAGGGGTTTTGTAGATAATAAGTACTTTTTCTGACTAAAGAAATTGCATTACCATTACCATTCTCAACGCAAATAAACTGCCTAATGGATAACTTTGGTAGCTCCATCTGGCTGTTGTATTTAGAGAAGTCGTACTGATAAAAAATGTGCCGAAATGCAGGAAGACCTGCAGAGAATAGACGCTTGGTACTGCGAGTAACAGTTGACCCCGAAAATATATATAAAAAAAACCACACTGCGCGGACATAGGTCCGAATATTTTGAGTACACGGTCGCTGAACGTGTACTGGTAGCAGACACACACATTAAATATTTGGGAGTATGTACATGGAGATATTTTGAGTTGAACTATCACTTAAAACTGATCACATGAAAGGCAGCTGCTCGACAGACTTTCATCGAAAGAATCCTCGGGAAGTGTAGTGCACTGAAAAAGGTTGCTTACAAAATCCTTGTTCGACTGGTACTTCAGTATAACTCGACAGCCTGGGACCTTTCGAGATAGGGCCAGTATGGGGCATAGAGCATTTACAAAGGAGAGCAGTGCGTTTCGTCATAATTTCCGTTCATTGAGCGTGAAAACGCCGTGGAGATGCTCATCCAACTGCAGGGCCAGACACAACTAGAGAACACCCTCGCGCAGGAGATTAACATAGAGCCGGGCACGGGAGCGATCCGCCCAAGTGTGTGACGTCAGTTGAAGCACTCATCAATATCAAGTAGGACAAACGCGTGAGTCAAAGTTTCAGACGTGCTGTGCTTTCGTAAATGTCGAACATTGTATTTCAGGAGAACAGTTCGTTAACTAGTGCTTCAAGTGACGCTTTTATAGTCACTGACTACAATAAATTATCAAGTACTCCTGTGGCTAAGAACTGCGCCAAGTTAAGTAAGTCTTTTAATCATTTATATAGTAAAGCGAGCTAATATTTGATGTGTTCTAGATCCTATGTTCCAACTCACCGAATAGTCGTAGAACCCACAGTTATGGCCGCAAGACTGTAATTCCATGTGGTCATAACAGTTACCTTGCGTCTACATTACTCAGAAGTTACCATTAGAGTTCGAAACAAGTAGTCGGTTCATAAATTAAAAACTAAAAATAAAAACGAAAAGTCTTTTGTTAAACTATATATGAAGCAGACATCAAAATCAGTCTGCACCTGTCAAATTATGTGTTTCTGAACAAATAGCTAAGCAGCGACAACGCTCCTTCACTAATTCCAAACAGGGCATTTTATCCAGGCTGAGGCAAAAATTAATTTCTGGCCAGCAAGCTTGGAAATATGGTAGTCTAAGATCACAGTTATCATATCTTCTGTAATGGACTCTGTAATTTATGTGATGATTGAGATGATGGTGTGATTGCTTGTGGGGATTCGACCACCTCGGGCGTCACCGAAAAAACCAAACATAACACTGCGCTCTTGCACTGAAAAGAATAAAAAACAGATTGTTGAAACGCAATAAAAGATGCTAATATACACTAATGAAGAACATTACGCACATTGTCATTTGATTTATGTTTGTTATTCCATTAGCCATTAATGGTATGCAAAACTGACCATACTCTGATTTTATGTAGCAGACTACAACTGGCTTGTAAAATGTGCCGTTCTGAGACCTACATCAGTGTGATAGCGTCAGAAGCTCGAGGTATTCTACTCATCATCCAGAACACGTATAACTACTGTTAATAATTTAGACTCGGCCGATATGTCGTAAAACGCGTATGCAACTTCTTGAATCGCTATGCAGCGTTATTCCTTTTGATATACAATCTATCGATGTATTCTTTCCTTAGCCGGATTCTCCCGGAAGGTGATCTATTATTCGCTGATGAGAGACAGGCTGTAAAACAAGGTCTTCGTCGACAGTTAAGGATGCGAAACACATCAATGCATAGCAAATCACGTTGAAGAAGACTCCGAAACACAAATGGAAATGTCGATAAAGTGAATAACGCATCCCAACAACGTGAGAACTTTCTAGGGTATGGTGTCGACCTGAAAATGTTCTATTTTGCGCTTATTTAAGTTAATCTTGCTATGTTATGAATGAAAATGATACTTTTCTTGGCGTTGGGAAAACAATATCTCATGCGTCATAGAGATAACTATGAAGCCGCAATAAACACCCAACGCTGACTGTAGATCTCAGTTACAACTTATGTTCAATAGTGTCTCAGAAAATAATGCTTTTGTTTGTCAACAGAGACATAGAACAAAATTTATAATTCAACATCCTGTCGACGTCGAAGTATTAGGTTGGTGCATAAGTTCGTTGTGTTTTTGTTTTGCGTGTTGGTATTCCGGTTGCTATGGGTTTATTTATCGATTGTAATTTTTATTTGAAGTTCACTGTTGCTATTTGAGTTAACATATTGCCATTTTGTCGTTTGGAGATAATGAGTGGAACTGTGGACGCTACAAAATGGAGCGTCAAGTGGAGAATCGGGTAGTGACAGAAGCTGAGGCAGCCAAAAACATTTTAACTGTGTAAGGGGATAACGCTATTGGACAGTGCACGGCAAGAAAAATAGTTTTCTTGTTTTAAAGACGATCGTTTTGATATTCGTGACTCTCTACGTTCAAGAAGACCTCCGGGGTTTGATGAAGGCAGTTTAAACGCATTAATCTAAAATGATCTACATCAGTTTTCTCAACAACTGGCAAACATGATCAATTGTGATCATTCGACCATTGTGCACATGTGCGTGCAATGGAGAAGGTTCAAAAATTGGATGTATGGGTAGCGCATTCTCTAAACCAAAACCACAAAAATCAGCGAGTGGCCATGTATACATCTCTGCTTGCTGCTCATCAACTGGCTCGTGAACAACACAGACTATTCCTATTCTGTACCGTTACTGGGGACGAGAAATGGTGTCTTCATTCTAGCATAAGGAAAGGAAAGTAGTTGATGCCAAACAAAGACCTGCGCGCAGTCACAATATATCGTTACGCACCTAGTAGAACGTCTAAGGTGTGGTATACTACGAATTGCTTTCCCGAGTTGTAACCATCACTGCTGACATTTATTGTCAACAACTGAGACTTGTTGCAGACGCAGTTCAAGAACAATGAGCAGGAAGACTCCGAGAAATGATACTACTCCCCGATAAAGACTGCATGCATTTTGCTAAAGTGAAAAAAGAAAGCTATACAGGCGATGAGTTGCGAGGTTCTTTCACGTCCACCTTATTCACCTGATCTTACCCCTTCAGTTTTTTACCTTTTCCGCTCTCTATCGAACAACTCTCAAGGAACTTCCTTCCCGGATGAAAATGCGCTTCGAATGTGGATCGGCGAGTTATTCGCCTATAAACCACGTCGTTTGTGCAAATGCGGAATAGGAAAGTTACCCCAGCACTGACAGACTGTTGTAAACAGTGAAGGCGAATATGTTATTGATGGCGTAAGTCTCTGTTATGTGTATCTGTTGTGTTTATTAAACTTATGGAAAAACGCTACGAACTTATGCAGCAACCTAACAAAAGTTTGGAATATCATAAAGTTTATGGTACATCCATTGAGGTTTGTACAACACCTTATTGACGAAATAAAAGTTATTCCTTCTGAAAACAAAAAACGAGTTTGGTTACTTATAAAAAATCATTACAAAACTTAGCAGGGTCTATCCTAAGTGTACATCTTGTAAACAGAAACGGTGAAAATATTTATCTCAGGAAGATGATTATCAGTCTTTAGTAGTGAGCATGTGCTCCCCGCACACGGATGTGTTCTACTCTGCGACGCATGCTCTGCATGAGACCGTCAAGTTTATCTTGGGGTAGGAGGCCCCACTCCTCAATGGCAGCTTCAAAGAGGTCCTGAAGATTTTCAGGTGGATTCGGACGCTCTGCAGTGGCTTCCAACAGGTCCCATGTATGCTCAATTGCACTCATGTCTGGGATTGTACAAGTCAGCGCATTCGGTTGATGCTGCATCTTTGAAAATACCGAGACACTGCTGGAGTATGGTGTGGTCTTGCATTGTCATTGGCTGGGGATTAAGTTGTCCTGTAGGGCCTTACAGTCGTTTGTAGGACCTCTGGCAGGTACCGGGTATCAGTCAAATTGCCGGAGAGGTCCGCCGTCCCGTCATTATTGTGCCCAGATTATTACACTTCCACCTACAAACGGATGGATGGTCCTGGTGTCGTCTATTACATCTCCAGACCCTGATACGTCTACATTCCAGTCTTGTCAGCAAACATGACAGCACTCCATTCTGAAATGGACTAATGTTGGTTTGCAAGAGCCCAAGTCCTTCGATTGTGTCGGTTCCGTTGGTAAAGTCCAAAATTTCTCATTGGTCTTCTGGAATGAAGATCACTCTGACAGGGTCGTCTACGTTGTGTTTGGTACGAGGTACGAATCCTTGTTGCTCAGAGAAGTCTTTTCCAATATTTCTGGCTGCTGATATTGGGCGTCTGCGAGCCGACGTTTCGAGGAAACGATCCCGCATTGGTGGTGTCATAGTAGGACGACCACTGCGAGGTCTATCGTTTACGTTTCCCGTCTGTCTGTACTTTCTCCACACCTTAGATACACCAGTTTGAGATATGACCGATTGTCAACATCTTGCTTTGTATGACCTGCTGTTATTAAAGCCACTGTCTTCGTTCTGTCAAAGTGTTTTATGCCTCTACTTGGCATGTTTCTGCAGTGCTGAACACAAACTGAATGAAGCTGTTGTTGCTACTGGACTGTTTGCGGTGTGCCACTGCGGCAGCTGTATGTTTACATGGCTGGAAAACGGTCACAAGGAATGCCAGTGGTGAACACCATACCGTATATGAGCTCTAACTGGATAATGCATGAAGTGCCCAAGTCAATGAGACCTCCAGAATCGCAGACAATGTAGGGAAGCAGCCTACTCACGCCTTATAAAATTCACATCAGTCTTTCCATTGTGTGCCAGCCAGTCCGCTGTAACTAGCTCTGACGTCATACATGTTGCGCAATACTTTAAAAATCAATTAAATAACCTGAACCGTTTCTAGCATGTCAGGAGTAATACTAAATCAATATGTGTTGAATATCAGCTCAATAACTTTAACCATTTTTGAAATTTGGACGTTTTTCTGTAAAAAATGAATGGCACAACAGGAAAGAGCTAGAAACTCAAAAATTTATATTTAGATTCCTTTTGCATAATAATTTAGTAGAAACAGTATTCTGGATCTCACAAATTAAAATTTTAGTTGAAATTCATGATTTTCTGGTTTTTGTCTTAAAAATTAAGAAAGCAAGATAGATTAAGTAGGCGAATAAGTAAAGCTAGGATGTTTAAATTTAAGTATAATGGAGATCCGCTTTAATCATAAAGATGTAAGAAGTTTCAATGGAATAACTATAAAACTATAGCGATAGCATATCTCCAAAGGGCAAGTTCAGAGCTCGTCTACTGCGTGTAGTGTAATTAAATTAATTCTCTCGCCCAAAATATTTGACTTAGCCACATCAGACTTTTATTATGATTATTTACCTGTGTACTGATTGCACATTTAAATTGAGAGCTTCATCGGCCATCAGCAAAGGAAGCAATGATTTATTCGATAACTTAAAGTGGTGCATTACTAGCCCAGCGGCTAGTTGGGAGAGCAGATTTGATCAGGCGTTCCCTTAGCCGTCCGCACCACGGCTTTATATGTATGAACGCAGCGCGAGAAAAAGAAGGCCCCAGTTCTCTCCAGACACTGATTAGCGCACCACCTGTGCCGGAGTCGCGTCGCGTCGGTATCGTTGATATAAACAGCCTCGGATGCAGTAATAAGTTACTCGGGATATGCGGATATGCGTAACCATGAAATCGTTTTCGAGTGAAGTGTTAATTTTGGGATGACGTTAATGATCTATCTTTAGTTTGCGTATGTCGTATTTTCACATGCCGCCGTAGGACAGACATTCTACCATTATTAGCGTGGCGTTTGATAAACATTATCATCAAATTATGGCGAGCATTGACTTAAACATTTAATTTGAACAGTTATGGTTGCATCAGCGCATTAGACTCTGAACTGCTCTGGTAGTTGGATTGTGTGGATTCTTTTTGGTCTGTGACTTTCGTAATATAGTTAACATTTTAGAGAGAATGGTTTTTGATTATGAATCCCAGACAAGCTCCTAATTCCTCAGAGCAATAAGCTGTAGCTATAAATGTATTTCTCAGATGAAGTGGGCACTAGGAATTCTAATTACAGGCTTCACGTTTTGCTAATCACTTTCTGGTTGCCAATATTGTAATTAGAGAGCCAGTGCTGAGTACGGCAAACAACAGCATTAAATAAATAATAGGAACATTAACAACTACTCCACCCGCCGCCCCACAACTACATTTTACGACAGTATTCCAAACTTTCGTTGAGCAGTGTAATTAGGCCCGTTCAAATTTACGTTCGACAAAGGTAGATAATGAAATCGTCCCTGCACATGCTTTAAAAGATCATCCCATCGTACTTCTGAAGGGGTTTAGAGAATCCATGACAAACCAGACTACTGACACAACATAAAAAGCAGATTTTTTAAGAAAAGTTACTCATTTTCAGCGGAGATATAGTTGTTCAAAATCATTTCAAAATGCTGTAACCGGTTTCGATCACCAGTGGTAACCGTCAGACTCTGTGCAACGGCAACACGGTAGTAAATTTACCCCATCGCTAGCAGCAGTTACAACTAGACAGCCTCATGATGACCACTGAAAAGAATTCACGAAAATGTTTCTATTAATATTCAAATGTGCCGCCTCGAACAGTACTTCTCTCTTGCCCATGGCCAGAGAGTAAAGCTTAGCGGGAGCGGAAACGGACGAGAGAAGGCTGCAGGTGCACGACCAAGAATGGGAAACCTCCTCCCGGCTGATACACCAAGGAGCTGTCTGCAGAGCATCGCAGTCAGCAGTCAGCGCGCGGCGTGGCCACTGTGTGGACACAGACAAGCCCATGGAGCAGTTGGCGTCTTTTCTCCGAGACAGAAGACGGCGAACCCAGTGGAAGCAGAGAAAAGGGGCTTCTACATTTCAAGAGGAGCGCAGTCTAAACGTTTTCATAGCTGACGGCTGCAACTAGACTGTTAAGTGATCCAATATAGTATCGTAAGGCTACTAACTTTTTTTTTTATATTCAAGAGATGTGAGCTCCACTTTTATTCGATATGTCCATATTTGTACACTTGATATTTTTAGAACAGAAGTCTTCAGCAGTCGATATGTTACGACAGAGCGATTCTGAGTACGAGTAATGTGAACTTTGATTTCAGTAGCATTGTCGTTACCAGTAGAATTCAGCAGAGAAGAAAGTGAGGGAGTAGGGTTTTGGTTACGCTGCTGTGTGGTCTGGAAATCTAGTACAACACAGAAATGCAAATGATTTGAGAACTGTGTTTTTCAGGCAACTTCGACGCTGCTTTGCTTGCTTGGACACAATTTATTATGAGTGTGTAGAAGGCAAATTTTCGGTGATTTTCTCTTTATTAGTTTGGGTCAGTTGGTTTTGATTGTCGAGACGAGATCAGGTAAAAGTATTTCTTCACATGGTGTTATACATGCACCACTCCTTTACTACTCTATTAACTAATCTCATAGCAGAGTACTATATTTTTTTATAAGTGACTTTCGTAAAGCTAATTGCAGTTGTTAAGGTATCAGAGTTTCAATATACTTCTTAACGCTAGTATCTTCCACATTATTCAGTAAACGCAATATTTTCCACCGTTATCTCACGAAAATTTAGTTTTTTACTTGTATGTCGCCACATTGCAATTCGCTGAAACAGTGGTTAAAACTAGAAGTATGATCTACTTAGAATGCATGTCCTTGCATTGCACTGCGAAAGGCTACTTCTTTAGTTATTTTGCTGCTGTGCTGCATTTTAATGTTCATCATCGTCAAGCAGTAGCGCGCTTCCGTTGCCTCAGGTAAGCCACGAAAATGTGGTACGGCCAGCTTACCTTCAAAGTCAGGACACAACAAGTTCATTTGCAGTTATGGTTTGCATTTCAAAATCATTATCAGTTTTATTTTAGGTAAAGTTTAACTAAGATTCCATTTCATTATGAGCCAGTCTTATGCTTACAGTACTGTGATACATTCGCGTTTGCATGGTTTAACGTTTGGAATTTCATTACGTCAGATTGCACACGTAAATTTATAGAGCAATTCGACATCAGCATTTAGGTCATTTATCGTTTCAAAATTCGATTTGTGATTTTATGTACAATTTTTATTCAATTAGTTTTGTGTGTTGAAACTACAAGTTACGCACAGTGATGTCACGCATTGTAGCACTGTTACTGCACGGCACAATATAGAAATTCTGAGGACAGTTTTAACTTTATTACAAGTAAATTCAAATACAGTAATATAGTTTCAGAAAGTTTTGCTGACTCCTTTTATCAAGTAGCATTTATAAAATTACATCACTTGCACTGTTCTTTATAACAATACAGACACACAGAAGCTAAAGAATTGGAACCCAGTCCAGTTCAGAAAACATCAGCCTGTTAAAAGAATTACAGTGTACAGTGCACAGTACAATCGGTTCAATGGTTCAAAACGGCTCTGAGCACTATGCGACTTAACTTCTGAGGTCATCAGTTGCCTAGAACTTAGAACTAATTAAACCTAACTAAACTAAGGACGTCACACACACCCATGCCCGAGGCAGGATTCGAACCTGCGTTATATTGTAAACAAGGTGATCTTGTTTTTATCAGAGGTAGGAAAAAGCACGATCTGGCATATATTGATCCCTTTTCGATGTCCTTTTGGTTGTTTCCTACTAGATCGGTGACCACACCATCTGCGCGATATACTGGCTAAAGAGAGTTTTCACCCCCTTTGGTCCTCGCTGATTGTTAATTTCTGATAATGCCATGGCATTTTCCTCCAGAGTCTTCAAGGATGAACTGTGCTACCGAGAATTTTGGGAAGGACTGGCCTAGGGACTTACAAACCTTCATGCACTTTTTATTACAAATCTGTATTGACCATTAAATTAGCAATTTACTCTGTGATTATAGATCTTTGGAAAAATAGTGACTAAATCATTTTAGAATATTAATAAATATAAACAGAGATTTTGCTTGGCATAAGATAAGAAACATTCACTTAACATGAAAGGCACTTAAGTTCTATTGAAAAACAATTCCAATTAGTTAACTACAATTATAATATTAATTTAATCTTCAGCAAGAATATGGAACAGAGATTTATCATAAAAAAAACAGACCTTAAGGCTTCGACACCATTACCGAATAAAGCAAGATCTAAATTTACGATGGCATAAGCTGCAAGGCGGAATAATTTCCGTTATACAAACACTCAGAAGTATATGGATATTGAAGATATTAGTTAACAGGATAATAAAATCTTCAATACAGCTCCCACAAAGGAAATTTTAACATACAGGAAGAACAAGGTACACCGTGGCCTCAATAAAGGTACACAAACTAATGGTCAAGTTATTGATTGATCTCTTGATGCATTAGTGGACTCATGTGGTGCTTGGACTCTAGTGGCTGATGCCAAAATGTCTGAAAAAGAGCCGGTAAGTAACTTGTGTCCCAGAACTGCTGGACGACATGGCGTGGCTTAGTCCCAAGTTACGAGACAGCGACCGGTCACATGACCACGGAACGTCTAGCGCGCGAACAACGCGTCGTAGTCAAACGCCGTTCGGTCTGCCATGAAAGACCAAACAGAAAAGGAAACGCATGGAGAAAGTGTAGGACTAATGTCATCGCGAGGCGGCTACTTTGCATGCAAACCATAGATCAGAATATATAAATAAGAACGTTAAAGATTGAGCCGTGCACGGCTAGTGTTCTTGCCATTTGCTGTTTGTCATCTTCTATTACGGTACTGCCCCCCTCGTTTTCTTATTCCATTTACTGGCGTCACTAACTTCCTACCTTACTTACCCGTGAGTGGTAGCAACAGCGCGAATCGATAAGTGCACTGTCGTACCATCTCTGGAGTGACCGATAGTTCAAAATGTGTGTGAAATCGTGTGGGACTTAACTGCCAAGGTCATCAGTCCCTAAGCTTACAGACTAATTAACCTAAATTATCCTAAGGACAAACATACACACCCATGCCAGAGGGAGGACACAAACATCCGTCGGGACCAGCCGCACAGTTCATGACTGTAACGCCTAAGACCGCTCGGCTAATCCCGCGCGGCAGTGACCGTTAGTAGCCGGCCGCTGTGGACGAGCGGCTCTAGGAACTTCAGTCCGTAACCGCAGTGCGGCTACGTCGCAGGTTCGAATCCTACTTCGTTCATGGATGTGTGTGATGTCCTTGGGTTACTTACGTTTAAGTAGTTCTAAGTCTAGGGGACTGATGACCTCAGATGTTAAGTCCCATAGTGCTTAGAGCCATTTGAACCATTTTTCAACCGATAGTATTTCTCGGTCGTCGTGTGTCTGGAAGTCAGTTGTAAACAGAACAGGACTGCAGTCGGGACGCTGCAGCAGTGAAGTCGGGGACGAATCGCCGGTGAGGTGCGAACAGCCAGTGCTCGCCGATCGCTGGCGACACCCATACACTGTCCGATGAATGGAGATTGGAGCAGGGTGGCAGTTGGTTGGTCGTTCGGTTGGTCGTCTCATCGGCCAACGTATATTTGGTCCTTTCACCGTTTCCGGGGTTGGGCAGTCGGTCAGTTGGCGTAGAGCAGCGAGGAGGTCCCCGTCGCGCAGAGTCGGGGCGGTTGGAGTTGTGAGGCGCTTCTTGCGAGGGTTACGAAATTCGTCGCTCACCGATCTTGGACGCTAAAGTTGGGTGCTCACTTATCCTACTATCAAGCCTCAACTGCTATCAATTCTCTTAGTTTGATCCTGGTTGTTTCTTTTGCGAGATTCCCACGAGCAACAACATGTGTGCATTGAAGTCGGCCAGAATTGCAGAGATTTCTTGGATGGGGTTCAACTTAATTTAATTCACTCCTTCATTAATGAAGTGCACCAGCGGTATCTTCTGCCTTGTGGCCGTTAATGTTCCGGTTACCTGCCCTGGGCGCTGACGTAGTTTTTGGCAATGTATTTGCCTCATCGTTGTGTTACTGTCCAGCTCGGCGTGTAGTTCGACAGCTGAGGTGTGTTGGTAGTTTTGGGCGTTTGTTCTGACTTAGCTGAATTGGGCACCAGTATCAAGAACGTTGTGCTGTTGACGTCCTGTTCTCGTTTGTTCGTCAGATGGAGCAGAACTGATTTCGTTGGTTGGTTTGTCGGCTGGCCTTCGGTTGGGTTGCCTTCCGATTAAGATGTCGTCGGTCTGGCTGCCTGTCTCACATAAACGTGCGTTAGTGTTACTTCCGAGGCCGACCCTTGGAACGTTCTGAGCGCCGCTCCTTGCGTTTTACTTAGTGATTTCCTTTTAGTCTTAAGTACTCTGTATGGCCTTCATCCGAGTTTTAGCTTATTATAATTGTAAGTTTTTTCTCTTTATGCCTTAAGCCATGAAATTATTTTCTCCATGGTGTGTGGCCTTCAGCCGAGTTTTAAACTCTCTTAAACTGAAAATTCAAAATTCAAAATCTTGCTCTTGCCGTTAAGTCATAACATTGTTATTTTTTTTGGTATGAGGCCTTAAGCCGAGTTTGCATGAAATGTTTTAAGCTAAGGCCCTCACCCTTTTCAAATTGAAAGCTGTTCTCCCTAGACCTTAGGCCGTAAAATTTTTTGACATGGTGTGTGGCTTTTAGCGGAGTTTTAATTTCTCTTAAATTAAATTTCAAAATTTTATCTTGCTCTCAAGTCATAAGATTATTATTCTTTAGTATGTGGCCTTCAGCCGAGTTTTAATCTCTCTTAAATTAAAAATTTAAAATCTTGGTCTTGCCTTAAGTCATAAGATAGTTATTCTTTAGTATGAGACCTTCAGCCGAGTTTGCATTAAATTTTTTAAGGTAAGGCCCTAGGCTTTAAGCCTTTAAATTGAAAATATTTGTTTTGGCCTTAAGGCGTGACACACTTCTTGCTTAGTGCGTGGCCTTCAGCCTATTTTTATTGAAGTAAAAAAAATTTTTTTTGAAAGAAGTGAAACTTCCAGAGCAACTCCCGTACCTCAACTCCATGCTTAGGCCTTTTGCCTTGGACTTTCGTATGTGGCTTTCAGCCCATTTAAATCAAATCAAAGGAGCTCTTTCGTTAAAACCTTGAGAGTTTTTAATTCTTGCTTAAGTTATTGTGTGTTTTAACTAATAAAATTTATTTGTTTAACGTAACTGATAGCAGCTTATTTTGGCCCCTTTCCACAAATGTAACCTCACCCGCTCTGTCGTGCTAGTCCAGGGATTTCAAAGATAGATCAGATGCAGTAGGTAAGAACACACCAGTCAATTTGTCATAGCATTCAGCACTTTCAGCCACCCCGACCCACTGACTTACAACCGATCACCTGAGAAGCAATATGTCTTACACATGAACACACAAGAACTATATAACAGTTAATAATAAGGCCTACTTCCGCGCTAAGGCGACGGAATAAAACAGTAAATATAACCGCAGTTGAGACTACTTGAGCTAGTACAGTAAAAATTAGCAGTCGTTTAAAAATACAAATTTAAATTTAAAACCAAACTTTAAAAACACTTAAATGTCCCGATTCGGTTATTATGTTGGTCTTCTGCATAGCCACGCGAATACCAATATTTGTGAACCTTGTGTAATTGAATGCATACAGCACTTAATCTGTTACTTTAAATGTTACATACTATAATTGTCCACAAGGATAGAGATCATAGTCAAATATTTCAAGTTTCTGAGCAAGAGAAACAGATTAACAAATATGCCATATTCTTCTCGGTACACAAAATATCCTGCAACAGACTAACTGAAGACTTTAGGGGAAAAAAACACTTTAAGAAAAAAATTCGTAAAATATAACATATAAGTGATAGCATGTTGTTGTTGTTGTGGTCTTCAGTCCTGAGACTGGTTTGATGCAGCTCTCCATGCTACTCTATCCTGTGCAAGCTTCTTCATCTCCCAGTACCTACAGCAACCTACATCCTTCTGAATCTGCTTAGTGTATTCATCTCTTGGCCTCCCCCTACGATTTTTACCCTCCACGCTGCCCTCCAATACTAAATTGGTGATCCCTTGATGCCTCAGAACATGTCCTACCAAACGATCCCTTCTTCTGGTCAAGTTGTGCCACAAACTCCTCTTCTCCCCAATCCTATTCAGTACCTCCTCATTAGTTATGTGATCTACCCACATTATCTTCAGCATTCTTCTGTAGCACCACATTTCGAAAGCTTCTATTTTCTTCTTGTCCAAACTATTTATCGTCCATGTTTCACTTCCATACATGGCTACACTCCATACAAATACTTTCAGAAATGACTTCCTGACACTTAAATCTATACTCGATGTTAACAAATTTCTCTTCTTCAGAAACGCTTTCCTTGCCATTGCGAGTCTACATTTTATATCCTCTCTACTTCGACCATCATCAGTTATTTTGCTCCCCAAATAGCAAAACTCCTTTACTACTTTAAGTGTCTCATTTCCTAATCTAATACCCTCAACATCACACGACTTAATTCGACTACATTCCATTATCCTCGTTTTGCTTTTGTTGATCCTCTCTTCAAGACACCATCCATTCCGTTCAACTGCTCTTCCAAGTCCTTTGCTGTCTCTGACAGAATTACAATGTCATCGGCGAACCTCAAAGTTTTTATTTCTTCTCCATGGATTTTAATACCTACTCCGAATTTTTCTTTTGTTTCCTTTACTGCTTGCTCAATATACAGATTGAATAACATCGGGGAGAGGCTACAACCCTGTCTTACTCCCTTCCCAACCACTACTTCCCTTTCATGTCCCTCGACTCTTATAACTGCCATCTGCTTTCTGTACAAATTGTAAATAGCCTTTCGCTCTCTGTATTTTACCCCTGTTACCTTTAGAATTTGAAAGAGAGTATTCCAGTCAACACTGTCAAAAGCTTTCTCTAAGTCTACAAATGCTAGAAACGTAGGTTTGCCTTTCCTTAATCTTTCTTCTAAGATAAGTCGTAAGGTCAGTATTGCCTCACGTGTTCCAGTATTTCTACGGAATCCAAACTGATCTTCCCCGAGGTCGGCTTCTACTAGTTTTTCTGCGTCTGTAAAGAATTCGTGTTAGTATTTTGCAGCTGTGGCTTATTAAACTGATTGTTCGGTAATTCTCACATCTGTCAACACCTGCTTTCTTTGGGATTGGAATTATTATATTCTTCTTGAAGTCTGAGGGTATTTCGCCTGTTTCATACGTCTTGCTCACCAGATGGTAGAGTTTTGTCAGGACTGGCTCTCCCAAGGCCGTCAGTAGTTCCAATGGAATGTTGTCTACTCCAGGGGCCTTGTTTCGACTCAGGTCTTTCAGTGCTCTGTCAAACTCTTCACGCAGTATCGTATCTCCCATTTCATCTTCATCTACATCCTCTTCCATTTCAATAATATTGTCCTCAAGTACATCGCCCTTGTATAGACCCTCTATATACTCCTTCCACGTTTCTGCTTTCCCTTCTTTGCTTAGAACTGGGTTTCCATCTGAGCTCTTGATGTTCATACAAGTGGTTCTCTTATCTCCAAAGGTCTCTTTAATTTTCCTGTAGGCAGTATCTATCTTACCTCTAGTGAGATAAGCCTCTACATCCTTACATTTGTCCTCTAGCCATCCCTGCTTAGCCATTTTGCACTTCCTGTCGATCTCATTTTTGAGACGTTTGTATTCCTTTTTGCCTGCTTCATTTACTGCATTTTTATATTTTCTCCTTTCATCAATTAAATTCAATATTTCTTCTGTTACCCAAGGATTTCTACTAGCCCTCGTCTTTTTACCTACTTGATCCTCTGCTGCCTTCACTACTTCATCCCTCAAAGCTACCCATTCTTCTTCTACTGTATTTCTTTCCCCCATTGCTGTCAATTGTTCCCTTATGCTCTCCCTGAAACTCTGTACAACCTGTGGTTCTTTCAGTTTATCCAGGTCCCATCCCCTTAAATTCCCACCTTTTTGCAGTTTCTTCAGTTTTAATCTACAGGTCATAACCAATAGATTGTGGTCAGAGTCCACATCTGCCCCTGGAAATGTCTTACAATTTAAAACCTGGTTCCTAAATCTCTGTCTTACCATTATATTATCTATCTGAAACCTTTTAGTATCTCCAGGGTACTTCCATGTATATAACCTTCTATCGTGATTCTTAAACCAAGTGTTAGCTATGATTAAGTTGTGCTCTGTGCAAAATTCTACCAGGCGGCTTCCTCTTTCATTTCTTAGCCCCAATCCATATTCACCTACTACGTTTCCTTCTCTCCCTTTTCCTACACTCGAATTCCAGTCACCCATGACTATTAAATTTTCGTCTCCCTTCACTATCTCAATAATTTCTTTTATTTCATCATATATTTCTTCAATTTCTTCGTCATTTGCAGAGCTAGTTGGCACATAAACTTGTACTACTGTAGTAGGTGTGGGCTTCGTATCTATCTTGGCCACAATAATGCGTTCACTATGCTGTTTGTAGTAGCTTACCCGCGTTCCTATTTTCCTATTCATTATTAAACCTACTCCTGCATTACCCCTGTTTGACTTTGTGTTTATAACCCTGTAGTCACCTGACCAGAAGTCTTGTTCCTCCTGCCACCGAACTTCACTAATTCCCACTATATCTAACTTTAACCTAAGTGATAGCATATGACAAGCAAAAATTAAACAGAGTGACAAATCACTAGACGTCACAGCTTGGGAACAAGCTAACGGACCAATCACTTCCTTTACCTGTCGCAACATTCAGCTAACGGTCTATTCAAAATGTTGTGATTATGTTACAGACAAGTCCACTGCGATTGTAAGTACGGACGCGAAAACTCATGTCACTAGAAACAGAAGCAGTCACCATCACCTAAACGTGTGACTTCTGCTCCACATGTAACAATCTTATTGAAATCAGTAGAAGTCCTTCGGTGACGTAAGTTGCAAGCTATTCTGCTGGACTTACGGCAGACAAGCAGTTCCCCTTTCCCTCTCTCCTCTCTCCTCTCTGTCCGCCTCGAATCCGTGCCGATTGCCAACTCTCCCCTTCATCGCGTTTTACTTTTAGCTTCCCTCCAATCGCCGTCAGAGCGCGCCAGCACAAGTCTATCACGTCCTCGTGGACAAACCGTGCACTCAGGTGAAGAAGCAGTAACCAAGGAGCCGCAGTGG
Source organism: Schistocerca cancellata (assembly GCF_023864275.1). Classification (NCBI taxonomy): domain Eukaryota; kingdom Metazoa; phylum Arthropoda; class Insecta; order Orthoptera; family Acrididae; genus Schistocerca; species Schistocerca cancellata. Next base: position 651,514,225 of record NC_064627.1, read on the forward strand.
CTCGATGGAGTTTATTTTTACGTTGGTAATTAGGCATTCTAAGGTTATATTACCTGACGCCATAGTTCCATAACTTAAAGGCGGACTTGCTTTCTTATCATCACTCTGACCACACTAAGTAGAACGAGCTCTGGACTGAACGATCTAAGCCTTTAACATGGCCAGGCATGAGACGTAAGAACACGCCGGTGGTATTAATGTTTGCTTTAGAACACATCATTGGCCAATTTCTGGACAAATCAAGATATTTCACCCAGCAAGGGCCAGGAGATAAGGGAGAGGCGACGCAGCATCCGGAAAAATATAATGGCGGCCCAAGAGCAAGGGGCTCAGGATTACAACAAGAGAAGATGCCAGAGTCCATTTAGAGTGATAGTTCGGATGGAAGTTTGGAATTTTGGGAAACTGAGTAGAGTGGAAGCCAGCTGACGAGGTAGCTCCTACCATGCTTTGAGGGTCCTTTAGAGATTATACTGTTTGAGACCCCGATGAACATATCAATTAAGGATGTTTCTACAGCTGTTATATGTGTGGCTTTGGGTTTTGCCACAAGTTATTTGTTGGATTTATTGTGTTACAGTTTTGCTACCTCCTCCTGTCTGCTCTGCCGGTAGGTGACAGGAGCTTGTGCGAGGTGATTGCGAAGTGTCGGTCTCCATATTTGTCTTGCCTGGGGCCAGAGGGTAATGCTTGGAGGTGTGTCACACCTGTGCCGTGGGAGGATAGTTGACAGACGCACTTGGTCGCCACGAGCACTATTGGGGCCAAGGTGAAACACTGACAGACGAGGGAAATACTTTGGTGTAGGGCCAAGAACGGAAAGCCTTCTCCGAGATGGCATGTCAAGGAGCTGTCCAAAGCACACTGCTAACAGTCAGTGTGAGGTACGGTCCCTAAGTGGACCAAACAATCCCTTGGAATGAATCGTGTCTTCTCCAAGGCCACACGCTGAATCGAATAGATGTGGGAAAGTGATCTTCTGCATTTCAAGAGGAGCTATGTGCGTTATTAGGCAACGACTGCATTTTCGAGATTACGTGATCCAGTATACCGTACAGGTCAGAGCACAAGCAGTGGATTGAGTGTACTGGCTAACAAGCAACATTACGCACGGAAAGTCCGTGACTGCAGTGCGACGTGTTATGGTTGTTGTGTGATGACACACTGCACGTGTGAATTTGTTGTCCTAAGGTGACAGTATTTTCGATTTTGGTAATTACAGACCGTGAGCGTGATTGATTTTTTTATTCTATTGTCAAGAAGATGATCTTTTTTTTTATTATGCAGTGAGGGTGACTGATTTGATTTATGCCGTTTGTACAAAAAGTTACATTGTTATTCACTTATATGTTTTATTTTATAGAGGAGTGTATTGATTTATGTGAATAGGGGGTCCTGTAGATAGTTATATTAGCTTAGCGCAGTGCCTAGCAGTGATGGGAGTAGTTGTAGACCAGTATATAGCTCCATGCCTTATGGCTGATTATAATGTAGCCTGACAGTTATCTTAGTGTCCTATGGTTAACGACTGAGACGAAATTTGTCTTTACCTGTTTGTGGCCAAATTACTATTGTTATTCTCTGATTCGGTATACGTGGGTAAGGTGATTCTAGCTCTGTTCCATTGTGCTGAAGGCACTTTGATTATTATTCTCTTGTTTGAACCCTGCTTTGAATAACTATATTGGGTTGCAAATCAAATTATATTTAATTATTGTTGTCAAGAAGATTTTATGTTTAATAAATTAGTTGTTAAATTGACCCTAAGCTTGTACAACTCCCTCAGCCTGAATCCTATTCCAACCAAATCCTACGCTAGACAAAGTGTGTACACTTTAATCTCTAGTGTCACATGTATCTAAATAATTTCTCAGATGTAAGTGAAAACTTATTACTTTAAGAACATTTTCGTTACTTAACAGTAACTGAAATTACTAAATTTCAGCCTAGATGACAGTATTTAAAAATTGAACATGACCACATAGTGTTTGGAACACATAGCGTACCTATTAAAAACTTAAAAAAAATTCTTTTCCTTTTCACTCGCTCATGAGACATAGTAGATCAATAACAATCCGCATCATGCAAGAGATGAAAAATATGTCGAAGATACAAGAGAATTAATATCCATCCTAAGGTTTCCAACAGACGAAACCATTCGAAAGGAATAAGAATGAAAGATTGATGTCTTTATAGCATATTCGAACCAAGATGAAGCTTTGATACTGCACACAAATATTCACTTACTGAATAAATTCTTTACTGCATCATGATGTAAATAAAACTAGCACTATTTCGGCTACTGCTAAAAGTAACCATCATCAGATAATCCAAACATTCTTCTCATATTTTTTATGGTTTGTTTGGGATCTTCGCAGGACCGGCTTGTTAGGTATTGGATGCGGAAAAATTAGCGATAGAAGGCGGCCAGATGACCTTCAGGTCGCCATCCCTTCCTTCCCAGGATAAAATATGTCTACCCCATCTGTCTGCTTCTAGTATTATCCCACGTGAAAATGTGCGAACGTTTGTTAAACGTTTACGAAGCGAGTGGAGGGACGTGGGTATCAGCCCGACATTCATCAAGTCGGTTGTGGGAAAACGCCTAAAAACCACATTTAGGCTGGCTGGCACATCGGCCTGTTCTCGTTTATTCACCCCGCGGATTACATTCGGAACCGTCGTTCCTCCCCTTATCCCGGAAGTGGAGTCCTAAGGTGCGCGGCTATCTGTAGGGAGAGGTGGTCTAAATGTTGTTCGTTATATGCACCACACGAAGTGATAATACACACAAAACAAATAGTTTCTGGATGACAAGCCCAATACTCACCAGACAACACGAACATTTTTAATCACACATTTCGTAATGATTGTAGTCTCTAGAAATGAAAAAGAAAAAAAAATACTTATAATTAGTTTCAGCATTCTCGTACGCGATAATTAATTTGTTCTTTGTGAAATTTCAAATTTAATTCAGTGATACTTCAAGCCATTATTCACTTCATGTCAATAATGTAAACATTCTGAACAGGCGCTGAACGAGCGGCAATTGTCAGTTCATTTCTGCACTCGTGGTCGTGAGTCTTCTGTCACGGGGAAAAAAAAACCTACCCTTCTCCTTTTGTTCGGCTACTGCCGTACGTCTCTGACAGCCAAATGCCGCGCAGTGCACAGCCGTTAGCAATTTCTTGCAGACGGCTGTTTGATCAGTGAATCACTGTCTGCTACACAGCTTTTTACTTTTTTACTCGTAAACAGAAGGGAAAAGAATTTTCCTATGTGATGAAAAGGCTGCAGAGTATACAAGTGAAATTGGTAGACAAATAACTCCCCTAAGGTGAATTTTGTCTCTCTTCTATGCTACGCTGACATTTTACACAGTTTCAACGCAAACTTACTACGCACAATGATTGAAGACGATACTGTTGCATAATTTAGAGTGTAATAGATGGAATGTTATCAATATGAAATGGGAGATATGGTATTACAGGAAGAATTTGACAGAGCACTGAAGAACCTAGGTCGAAATAAGATGTGTGGAGTAGACGACTTTCCTTCATAATTACTGAAGTCCTTTGGGTAACATACCGTAACAAAACTGTTCCATCTGGTGTGTAAGATGTATCAGACCGGGAAAAAAGTCTCGGTCATCAAGAATGATGTACTAATTCTAACTCCCAAGAAGGCAGGAGGTGAAAAAGAGTGGTATTACCGATCCAGCAATTTAAATAGCCAGCGTTGGGATGTATTGACACGAATTATTTACAGAATAATGGAAGAACTTGTAGAAATCGGTCTCGGGGATCAACCTGGCAAAGAGGTGATCAAGTCCAACACGTCGAAAATACCCAGAATTTCACACAGGAAGAATACACCGAAAGAACCGCAGTATCATAATTTTTGCTGCTAAGGCTCACTGAAAATATTTAAAAAAATGTTAAAGTTACCCATTTTTGCCATATGAAGAACTGCTTATAACAGCAATTTGTGCAGCCTTTCCTGGCTCGCTGATCGGCGAATAAGCCAGTGACAAGAGAAAGTTGCGCCGCATAGCGCGAAGTCCAAAGTGCACACACGCGAATTTTAAGCACTTAAATCAAACCAAAAATGCCTCAAACCATTATTTTTTGAATAACTTGCAGTTAATATCAACAAATAAACTTATTACACAAGTGACTAGCAGAAAAAAGAAAATAACTCGGTATATAATGTTACATTACGAACGACTTCCAATAATCGGGGCTTCAATTCGTTGACATGAAACATTTCATAACAATTCATTGTGAAGAGGTTGAAATAATCAGGCAAAAAGTTGCAAAAACAAAGGTTTATTACCCTTGTCCTAGGTTTCGATATTGTTAAAAATATCTTCTTCAGAGGGAATGGGCTCACTCCTTCTGAAGAAGATATTTTTAACAATATCGAAACCTAGGTCAAGGGCTAATAAACCTTCGTTTTGAAACTGGTAGGTTGTCTTTTTTCCTTTTCAACTTCTTCAGATTTACACAGCTGCTGATTCGCAGCAATGTTTCAGATTTTGACAATACATTTCATCACACTTCTTACTATTAGTTCTGAATAATGCGTATTTTACTAACAGTAAAATTGTTTCTTCTTTATTCCGTGCAGTTGTCACAAAAATGGGAAGTGTCTACTGAATGACGAAAACAAACATTTATCTAACACCAGGTGCTCCTGATTAAAGGAAAATTAATGCTTTCAGACAATTCGCAGTAATTACTAGTCTCATTTAGAAAGAAGTAGGACGGAGTAAGAAGTGTTAGTGGGTGTTGTTCTGTAAATTGTGCTGCTTACCAGTCATACTTAATCAAATTCGCATAAAGTTGTAATATTTCTGGCTTAGTCAGCCATCATATTAGGCTCCAAGAGGCTGTTCCCAGAGCAGTGGAGATGCAAGAAGTATATAGATGACGAAATGTGGTGTGAGGTACCTGTGACAGGTGTTAGATTCGGTACCATTCCCGTGAGAAAGACCGCCTGCACAATGCTACTGCTCTGTGATTGGCTGCTGTGTTCGGAGGAAGGGCGCCAAAACGTTAAAGTAAAGTTATTATTTTTAGTTAAACTACTCATTGGAATGACTTCACTTTTTAATATAAATATCTCTCAACAATTTAAATCAAAAACAAAAGACTGGCGAAATTGCAGACGAAGCACTTCGGAAGCGTTCGGGTCACGCCTTTTCTGGTATGGCGCGGGAAGTGTTTTGGGCTGTTCGTCACTCTGGATTAGGCAGTGGAGAAGAACAGACATGTTGTCTGTCGTAGGATGTGTTTCCAATTTTTATTTAAGTTCCTGTTCGTCACTCTGGATTAGACAGTCGAGATGTAAAGTCATGTTGTCTGTGGCAGGATTTCTTTGCTAGTATTCAGTATTAAGAGATTCACTCCGGTAGTCATGAGGCACAGACACGTGCCACAAAATAATAGTGTAAAGATACATTTTCGTAAACACTGTGTTTGATCATGTACTTTGCTGTATCAGAAGGTGTTGTATTAAGATCATGTAGTCTTCTCGTGTGGCTGTATTAAAATACGCGAATGGCATCCCAAAGAAGTGATACATTATTTCAGAACAGAACCTCGCTGAAAGTCAGTTTCAGCCTCAAGATACAGAACCTACGACCTGCGTGCTGTTTTCTGCGCTGGGGACATCAACTTGAAGACAGCAGGTTAATGAACTATAACAGAGCTGTTTTCGGCGCTGGGGACATCAACTTGAAGACAGGAGGTTAGTGAACTATAACAGAACCTTCGTATTGCACACAGTGCAGTGGAAACAACTAGGCGCCTCACGTGTACTGCATACACAGAACAAATGTGCTCAGTGGCACGTCATCTTCAGTAATGCAGAGGAGCTAAAGGAGGATGATAGTTATTAACACCAACAATCAATTCATTCTTCCTTTCTTGCCGTAAAGTGACGATGCAAAATGACAATGCAAGCCACAGTTTTCTGAAAAGTGCAACAATGTTGAAACTTTCTTCTGCATCATACTATTAGTTAGGGTGGAATCCGAATTATACACTGGCAAAAAAAAAAAAAAATCGACAGCAAGAAGGAATTTTGCGACATAAACATAAGTTAGTAGGCGTGTTTCTGCATCTGCAACATGATGTCTCCTCAGCTTTCGCGTCACTCGCGTAAGAACGACGTTAGTAGCGCCACTATGATGATGCGCGTCAGGTTTGCTTTACATACACTCTCTAAAGATTGTGAGTGTTAGTTACCTTTGAGAACGAACGTGGTGAGTTGATATTGGTCAAGAATGAAGGTGACAGAGACGTCATTGCCAACACATCAATGAGTTTGAACGAGGTCGTGTAACAGGGCTACGAGAAGCTGGATGCTCCTTCTGTGATATTGCAGAAATGTCTGGTAAGAATGTAGCCACCGTACATGACTGCTGGCAGCGATAGTCACGAGAATCTACGGTAGCAAGAAAGAGCACCGGACTCCCGACATCCGCGTGACACTGCAGAAGGGAAGACCATCGTGTTCGACGTATGGCTCTGGCGCATCGTACTGCCTCTGCAAATCGGTTACTTCAAGGACAGATCCGAGCCCTGTAGCGTGTATTCCACTGACAACTTCAGTAGTGTCAAGTGAGAGCTCATCGGATGGCACATTGTAGGTCTCTTGTATTTTTCTGGAGAAAACTGGTTCTGCCTCGGCGCCAGTGATGGCCGTGTGTTTGTTACAAGGAGCCGAGGTGAACGCCTGCGAACATCCTGTGCAGCGCGGGATTAGCCGAGCGGTCTTTGGCGCTGCAGTCCTGGACTGTGCGGCTGGCCCCGGCAGAGGCTCGAGTCCTCCCTCGGGCATGGGTGTGTGTGTTTGTCCTTAGGATAATTTAGGTTAAGTAGTGTTTAAGCTTAGGGACTGATGACCTTAGCAGTTAGGTCCCATAAGATGCCACACACATTTGAACTTTTTTTTGTTGTTGTTGGAATCCTGTCTGCGACATAGAGACACTTGATCTCCGTTGAGAGTTATGGTTTGGAGTGCGATTTCGTGTGACAGCAGGAGCACTCCCGTCGTTATCTCATGCACCCTGACTACAAATTTGTACGTCATGCTGGTGATTCGACCTGTTGTGCTGTCATTCATGAATAGCATACCAGGGGGTGTTTTCCAATAGGAAAACCCTCGCCCTCATACCGCTGTTGTAACGCAACATTATAGAGTCTCGACACGTTGGCTTGGCCTGTTCGATCACCAGATCTGGCATCAGATATGGGACATCATTGGGCGGTAACTCCAGCGTCATCTACAACCAGAATTAACCGTCCCTGTACAAACCGACCGAGTGCGACAGTCGTGGAACTCCATCTCACAAACTGACGTCCGGCATCTGTGCAACACAATGCGTGCCCCTTTGCATGCATGTATTCAACATTCTGGCGGTTACACCGGTTATTAATGTACCAGCATTTCACGTTAGCAATGTCTTATCTCGCGCTTGCAATATTAATCACTTAAATATGTTCCCTAGATAAATTTAGTCCAGAAACTTCATCAGAGTACTTTCATAATTTTTTGGTTTTTCGATTTTTTTCCATCTCACTATGAGACAAGACGGTCAATGCCTTCACGGAAAAACGCCTGCCTTTGCCTAAGGGATAATGATTGTGTCCAGGAGTGCACCTCTTTGTTCGAAGCAAATCGATGGTCACGAATGTCTTTGTTCAGAGCTCCAATATAGAAATCGTATGGGGAGAGATAGTGACTGTGTGGAGAATGTGTAAGACCTCCCCGGCGAAACTTCTGCAGCGTAGTCAAACGACCTTGGCAACATATGGGCGGGGATTATCATACAATGGGATACTGCCGGCAATATTCCTGAACGTTTGGACTTGATTGCGCCCTTCTGTTTCTGCAAAGCGTCCAAAAACACTGTGCGTTAATTTTGGCATTGTGTTTCAGGAAGTCAGTGAGCAGCAGATCCTTGCGATTCATCTTTACTTTCTCGGAGCTGGAGTACACGGCTTTGGGTTTCAAATGGTGCAAATGGCTCTAAGCACTATGGGACTTAACATCTAAGGTCATCAGTCCCCTAGACTTAGAACTACTTAAACCTAATTAACCTAAGGACATCACACACATCCATACCCGAGGTAGGATTCGAACCTGTAACCGTAGCAGTCACTTGGTTCCGGACTGAAGCGCCTAGAACCGCTCGGATTTGGGTTTCTTCAGTGGGTGTGAATACATGTGCTTCCATTGTGGGCGCTGTCGCTTGCTCTCTACGGCTCAAAATTATGACACAGTGTTTTATCTCCCACGATAACATGGGGCAGGAAACTGAATTCTTCATCGCGTTAACGTTCCAGATGCTGCAGTGATGTCGACATTCTGTTCAACTTCAGCTCCTCGGTCCGGCTATTGGGAACTCATTGCGCACAGATTTTATGGAACTTCAGATGCTCTGTCATGATGGCTTGAGCAGTAACATGATTGATGCTCAGCATGAGTCGAATATCTTCCATCATGGCTAACTCTCCCTTTGTTGCAGCGGGTGAGTTATATTGACGAAAATTCTGCAGACGGAAATTTTATGAGAGCCAAAATATTGCTCTCTCGGACTAACTGGCATGGCTTCGTATTCCCGCGATCGTAGCAGTTTGGAATTTCTTAAGTGCGCCACTTTTATTCATACTGATCAATCGGACTTCGAGAATTTAATGACAAGCAGAATCTAAGTAATTACTACAATTCGTAGTTATCTCGGTGAGATGGCCACAATTGCGGCTACACGAATATCGACCAAGCCGATTATTCCTGTTCATATACCAACACTCATACACACTTCTGTTTGGAAACCTGTCAATAACATACCTGTATCTTTGAGATTCGATAATAACTCACACCCAATATTAATGCAAATCTGAATACATTTGCGATCTGAGAAAAATGTGGCGCATCTAATGACACAACAATCTTTAAAATTGCAGACGTTGATATCTCAAAGCGAATAAACATTTTCAGAAAGACTTTCTCAGCAAAAATTATTAATCGTTTTGTGTGATTTCAACAAACATTATCTCTAATGACAGCATCGAACGATAGCTATCATCTCTGAAAGCTACGTATGTATATCTACTTTTTCCCTTCATTTATTACGCACATGTTTGTCAGAACACTGTATTCTCCACATTTACACAACAAATGAATTCCGCATTAGTGCCTCATATTTCGACATACATGTGTTTGATTTAATGAACAGTTTACTATTTTGCCAGTACCTTTATTTAAATGTTCATTAGAAGTGCTGTTAAAAACTGTGCTAATTTGAAAGTGGTCAGTCGAATGCGTTAGCGGATATTACAATTCAAAAGAGAACCAAAATACGCTCGTGTTTAGAAGCATAAATAATTGTTTAAATAATATTTAACGACAATTTGGTGTGATTAATCTGAGTATACTTGTGCAAAAATGTTGGCTTATTTATTTATGACTCAGTTATTACTTATATTTATTGTAAATGATATTAGTGTAAACAAATATTTTTGACATTTCTTATATTTTAATATTGTTGTAATGTATTAGTCTAGTGTGTACAAGTGGTCATGTTGAATCAAATCATGTCTGTAGAGCTTAAGGAAAGGACCATGCATTTTTGGTGGGGATGGCCTTCAGCCACTGGAAAATCAGACAGTAGCGGCACATTACAAAAGTGAAGTGGTGACTGCGATTTTTCGAGTGAAGAGCTCAAGGGAGTGATTCAGTACATTTTACGTCGATCTCTTGAAGAAGGTTCAAATGGTTCAAATGGCTCTGAGCACTATGAGACTTAACTTCTGGCCCGCATCTCGTGGTCGTGCGGTAGCGTTCTCGCTTCCCACGCCCGGGTTCCCGGGTTCGATTCCCGGCGGGGTCAGGGATTTTCTCTGCCTCGTGATGGCTGGGTGTTGTGTGCTGTCCTTAGGTTAGTTAGGTTTAAGTAGTTCTAAGTTCTAGGGGACTGATGACCATAGATGTTAAGTCCCATAGTGCTCAGAGCCATTAGCCATTAGAACTTAACTTCTGAGGTCATCAGTCCCCTATAACTTAGGACTACTTAAACCTAACTTTTCCTAAGGACATCACACACATCCATGCCCGACGCAGGATTCGAACCTGCGACCGTAGCGGTCGCGCGGATCCGGACTGAAGCGCCTTGAACCACTCGACCTCACCGGCCGGTAGTCCACTATTGCATCAAGAGATCAATCAATAACTTGACCATTAGTTTTTGTACCTTTATTAAGGCCGCTGTCTACCTTGTTCTTCATGTATGTTAAAATTTCCTTGGTGGGAGCTGTATTGGCGATCTTATGATCCTATTATTTAACGGGAATTTAATATCCAAGTACTTCTGAGTATTTGTATACCGGAAATTATTCCGCCTTGCGGCTTAGGCCATTGTAAATTTAAATCTTGCTTTGTTCTGTAATGGGCTTATGCCTTAAGGTCCGTTTTTTATGATTAATGTCTGTTCCACATTCTTGCCGAAGATTACATTAATATTATAATTAATTGGGTTTGTTTTTCTATTAGAACTTAAGTGCCTTCCATGTTAAGTGATTGTTTCTTATCTTATTGCACGCAACATCTCTGTTTGTATTTATTAATATTGTAAAATGATTTGCTCGGCATTTTGCCAGAGATGTTGATTCAGTTGTATTGGTGATTGAGTCTGAGCAGTGAATGGTCGCTACCGTCCCATAGCTTCTGAGTGGACTACATACTTCGGGAGGTCTGAATGCGTTCCAGAATACGACTCAAACTTATACCGCTTGAATTATGGAACTGACGATAGACAGTATAATTTCCTACTCTTTGTTTCACATTTGTTAATTTGTGGATCATGATGTTGAACTCTGGTCTATTTTGAGGTGATGAATGTTCGTGTATTGTCACTAAGAAATGGACTTAGTTTTCATGGTTCTTTGGTGATTAATTAGTTTGGAGATTTTGCTGCAGTTCTCGCAATGCTCCCAACTCTACTGCAGTTAATAAGAGTATTTTCTGTCTGTCTTTTAATTGAATATCGTAGGATCTCTTCCCGTTTATTTTGATATCCTTTCTTGGATAAACATTATTCAACATAATTTTCTGTCATCTAAATCAATAACAGACATTAGAATAGAATCTTTGTTATTAAATTATTCATCTAATTTTCATTTTTCATTTCTGTGTATCATCTGAATCGCAATTTCAGCCAGTGCATAGACTATCTGAATTCGGGATCACCGTTATAGGTTATTATTTGCAGCGAATTAGCCGTGCAGCGTGAAAGCAGACGTGTGGGGCTTGACCCTGTGACTACATCGAGCTATTCTTTTTAAACAGAGCCGTGTGCGGCCCAGTGACTAAGGTATGAGTAATATTGGGCAAAGTCACAACTGGTTTTCTCGTATGGTATGCTGTTAGAAAGAACAGCTACTCTATAAGTAATCGTTAGGGGCAGTCCTCTTAAAAAATAGTTCCACTTAAATGTGATAAAGGAGAAAAAACTAATAAGTGGTTATGTGTCCCGGTCGGTCATTTCTGCTGGCATAATCCATCGCAGCAATGACAGGAGGGGCAATGACCTCTCCTGAACGATTGCAATCTTTCGACACAACTGGACGTTCTGAAATTGTTTATTCCACGCAAACATACGTGCACGTGACATAGTGTGGCTTCCATTCACAGCAGACTTTCGGACATGAATTTTGCTTCCCGATATCCTTCCGTAATTAAAAACCGCTCTACTTCTCGCTGTTCCTCTTCTCGGCCTCCAGAGTGAAGTCGGACGCACACACGACTGACTCACTGATCGAGCACTTCCAGCAGACGAATGGGCCTGCGATGAACCTACTGTTGTTTATTCTTGATTGCGTAATAGAGGGCACTTTTGTACACACCAGTACCTTCGTTACCAACGTCCGAGCCATGTTCGGTATATATTCTTTCTCGTTTCATTTGACTGCCGCTTATATATTACCAATTAATGAGTCAATGAAACAATTGGTACTGCTTGCTTTAACAATCTTTTTTATAGAATAATGAAGTAATTTTCAGTACCTCGCGAGTGTTATCTACAACTGTCCTCAGAAAGGAAGTCTGATTATCCTCACCGAGGGTACACACTGGTTACAAAACATTCTCCCGCTACACCACTCCTCTCCTTAGCGACACATACTTCACTCACACGCCGCATCATCATCTAAAATAAACCAAATTACAATGTGTCCTCTACACTGAGGCCAAACATTTGAAATCAGTTGACTGCTGCATTTCCTACTACGGAACTGACGGGAACTAAAGACTTCAGGCTGCCAGAGCTTTGTTCAAAATGGCTCTGAGCACTATGGGACTCAACTGCTGTGGTCATAAGTCCCCTAGAACTTAGAACTACTTAAACCTAACTAACCTAAGGACATCACACACATCCATGCCCGAGGCAGGATTCGAACCTGCGACCGTAGCGGTCGTGCGGTTCGAGACTGTAGCGCCTTTAACCGCTCGGCCACTCCGGCCGGCCCCAGAGCTTTGTGTCTGACCACTGCCACTGACAATAATAATAGTAATAATAATAATAAAGCAGTGAAGGCACTACAGAAGTGTAGTAGTCATTAAATAATTACTGTTGTGCGCTTAATTACATCGTTTACTGTTGACAAATGAATAAGGAAGAAAGTTCTAGTCTATTTTCGAACTACCCACACTCAGAAAAGGCATCTTCATAAGATATTTAAGCATATATGATGTACATGAAATTTTACTGTCATAGATGCACGGTATAAAGTGTAAGTACGTGTATTGAGAGTGGCCTATGTGGGGAAAATACAAACACAATGAGGTGACAAAAGTCATCGGGTATCTCCTAATATCGTGTCGGACCTCGTTTCACCCAGCGTAGTGCGGCAACTCGACGTGGCACGGACTGAAAAAGTCGTTGGAAGTCCCCTGCATAAATGTTGAGCCATGCTGCCTATATAATCGTCCATAATTGCGAAACTTTTGCCGGTGCAGGAATTAGTACATGAACTGACCTCTCGATGATTTCCCATAAATGTTACAAGGGATTCATGTCGGGTGATCTGGGTGGCCAAACCATTCGATCGAACTGTCCAGAAAGTTCTTCAAATCAATCATAAACAATTGTGGCCCGGTGACACGGCGCATTGTCACCCATAAAAATTCCAGCATTGTTTGGGAACGAATGGTCTGCAAGTAGCCGAACATAACGATTTCCAGTCAATGACCGGTTCAGTTGGACCAGAGGACCCAGTCCATTACACGTAAACACAGTCCACACCATTATTGTCCTATCACCATCTTGCACAGTGCCTTGTTGGCAACTTTGGTCCATGGCGTTGAGGGGTCTGCGCCACAGTCGAACCCTACTAACAGCTCTTGCCAACTAAATTCGGGACTCTTATGACTAGATCACGGTTTTCCAATCGCCTATGGTCCAACCAAATGGCTACAATGGCAGGAGAGGCGCTGCACGAGATGTTGTGCTATTAGAAAAGCCACTCGCGTCGGTCATCGGCTACCGTAGCCAATTAACGCAAAATTTCGCCACACTGTTCATCGTACGTTCATCGTTAGTTGATACGTTCATCGTACGTCCCATATTGATTTCTGCGTTATTTCACGCAGTGTTGCTTGTCTGTTAACACTGACAACTCTACGCAAACGCCGCTGCTCTCAGTCGTTAAGTAGAGTTCAAATAAATGGTTCAAATGGCTCTGAGCACTATGGGACTTAACTTCTAAGGTCATCAGTCCCCTAGAACTTAGAACTACTTAAACCTAACTAACCTAAGGACATCACACACATCTATGCCAGAGGATTCGAACCTGACATCGGAGCGGTCACGCGGTTCCAGACTGAAGCGGCCGGCCTGTGTGAGATGTCCTTAGGTTAGTTAGGTTAAAGCAGTTCTAAGTTCTAATGGACTGATGGCCTCAGAAGTTAAGTCCCACAGTGCTCAGAGCCATTTGAACCATTTGAATTTGGGCGGCCGGAGTGGCCGAGCGGTTCTAGGCGCTACAGACTGGAACCGCGCGACCGCTACGATCGCAGGCTCGAATCCGGCCTCGCGTATGGATGTGTGTGATGTCCTTATGTTAGTTAGGTTTAATTACTAAGTCTAGGGGACTGAAGGCCTCAGAAGTTAACTCCCATAGTGCTCAGAGCCATTTGAACCATTTGAATTTGATATACCATCACTTTGTCACTTCAGTGTACATGTGTGGTGGGTGACCTGTGTTAAGAAAATGAATGACAATCGTTTACAAACACTTTAATTTCATGAGTGAAAAACAGTTGAACACTTCTGGTCCTAACACTCAGAAATTTATTATTTACCTCGCTGGTGGTAATTACCACCAGGTTTTCAATCACTGTCAATGTGAACCAGTAGCAGTTGCAAACATGTACTCTGTGGCGCTGCTGCACTAGTGTGAATCTTACGTGCATAGTGCAGAAGGGGCTTAACTTTTGGTACCAAGCTACGAGGGTCACTCCAAAAGAAATACAAACTATTTTTTTTTAAACCCATCTTTTTATCTACATGTGTGAAAGTTTTACAGGATGTAGATACATCCTTTAAGAACAATATTTTCATTTCTCCACATCATTTCCATCCCTCTCAACTGCCTTAGGCCACCTTGGAACCAGCGCCTATATACCCGCACGGTAAAATTCTGTACCAACCTGTTGGAGCCACTGTTTGGCAGCGTGCACAAGGGAGTCATCATCTTCAAATCTTGTTCCACGAAGAGAGTCTTTTAGTATCCCATAGAGATGATAATCACATGGAGTCAGGTCAGGGCTGTAAGGCGGGTTCAAATAAATGGCTCTGAGCTCTACGGGACTTAACAGCCGAGGTCATCAGTCCCCTAGAACTTAGAACTTCTTAAACCGGACTAACCTAAGGACATCACACACATCCATGCCCGAGGCAGGGTTCGAACCTGCGACCGTAGCGGTCGCGCGGGTCCAGACTGAAGCGACTAGAACCACTCGGCCACACTGGCTGGCGACTGACATGTGGCCGTGCATTATCGTACAACAGCAAAACATCCTGCTTTTGCCGATGTGGTCGAACACAACTCAGTCGAGCTTGAAGTTTCTTCAGTGTCGTCACATATGCATCAGAATTTATGGTGGTTCCACTTGGCATGATGTCCACAAGCAAGAGTCCTTAGGAACCGAAAAACACCGAAGCCATAAATCTTCCAGCAGAAGGTGTGGTTTTGAATTTTTTTTTTCTTGGCTAAATTTGCATGATGCCACTCCATTGATTGCCTCTTCGTCTCTGGTGAAAAATGATGGAGCCATGTTTCATCACCTGTCACAATTCCTCCAAGAAATTAATCTCCACCATTCTCGTACTGTTCCAACATTTCGTTTCATACCGTTTTTCTTGTTTCTTTGTGAGCCGCTGTGAACATCCTGGGAACCGACTTGGCGCAAACCTTTTTTAACGCCAACACTTTCAGTATTCTGGAAACACTTCCTTCCGCTATGCCAACGTAGCGTGACAATTCGTTCACTGTGATGCATCTGTCAGCATTCACCAGTTCGTTAACTCTCTACACATTGTCTGGAGTGTGTGCAGTACGAGGCTGCCACTGCGAGGACAATCCTCAATATTGCCTGCCCGCTTTCATCACGTAACCTGCCTGCCTACCGACTAACTGTACTGCGATCGGCAGCAGCATCTCCATACACCCTTTTCAACGTCTTGTGGATGTTTCCCACTGTCTGATTTTCAGAGCACAGGAATTCTATGACAGCACGTTGCTTCAGACGAACGTCAATTTTTTTTTCTTTATTGTAATTTGAACACCCCATACAAGGTGGGCTGGCAGCGGAAAAGGTTACTCCGCTCTTCAGCCATAGGCAGTACAATAAAAAGGAAAGGGAGACAGATAAGTAACAGCTGGCGGTTTAAAAAACAGTAGATACAATAATTAAAAAACATGAAGCCGTTCACTCTCGACGAAACAAACAAGAAAACTGTCGGCACTGTGCACAATCCACTGACGAGTTAGACGACACATGTGAACGAAGGAGCGTGGACGGCGAAAAACACTGATGCACAAACACAACGGCACAGACACTAAGCCGAGGGCGATGATCTCCGGCGCGCGAATGTTCAATAGCCGTGTGCGAGTCCGGGGACCTGCCAAGAGAGGAGGAGGAGGAGGAGGAGGAGGAGGGGGAGTGGGAGAGCGAGAGGGGAGAGCAGAGACGCCACGGGCAGGGGTGAGAGGGAGGAGAGAAGAAGGGGGAGGGGAAGACCGGGGGAAGAGGGGTGGAGGGAGGGGACGGGGGAAAAGGAAAGAGAAGGGAAGGGAAGAGAAGGGAGGGAGGGTGCCTAAGGGAAAGGACACCGGAAGTGGGGGGGCAGGGTCAAAGTTGATAGGAGGGGTAGATGGAGGGAAGGAGGACATCATCAGGGAGGGGGAGCTGGCGGAAGCCACCTTGGGAGAGAGTAAGGAGAGTGGAGAGATGGAGACCGGGTGGGACGTGGGAATACAGGCGCGGCAGCGGGCGGGGGTGGGAGAGGATCGGGGATACGAGCGGGTGAGGAGGATCAAGTTTACGGGAGGTGTACAGGATCCGTATCCTTTCAAGGAAAAGGAGAAGGTGGGGGAAGGGGATGAGATCATACAGGATCCACGTGGGGGAGGGGAGACGGATGCGATAGGCAAGGCGGAGAGCATGGCGTTCAAGGATTCGGAGGGATTTATAAAAGGTTGGGGGGGCGGAGATCCAGGCTGGATGGGCGTAACAAAGGATAGGGCGGATGAGGGATTTATAGGTGTGGAGGATTGTGGAGGGGTCCAGACCCCACGTACGGCCGGAAAGGAGCTTGAGGAGACAGAGGCGGGAACGTGCCTTGGCTTGGATTGTCCGGAGATGGGGGGTCCAGGAGAGGCGACGGTCGAGGGTGACGCCAAGGTACTTAAGGGTGGGAGTGAGGGCGATAGGACGGCCATAGACGGTGAGATAGAAATCAAGGAGGCGGAAGGAGGGGGTGGTTTTGCCTACAATGATCGCCTGGGTTTTGGAGGGATTGACCTTAAGCAACCACTGGTTGCACCAAGCAGTGAAGCGGTCAAGATGGGATTGGAGAAGGCGTTGGGAGCGTTGCAGGGTGGGGGCAAGGGCAAGGAAGGCGGTGTCATCGGCAAACTGGAGAAGGTGGACGGGGGGTGACGGCGGTGGCATGTCCGCCGTGTACAGAAGGTACAGAAGGGGGGAGATGACGGAGCCTTGGGGCACACCGGCGGAGGGGAAAAAGGTGTAGGAATCTGTGTTATGGATTGTGACATAGGAAGGACGGCGGGAGAGAAAGGAGCCGATCAGACGGACGTAGTTGATGGGAAGGGCGAAGGTTTGGAGCTTGAAGAGGAGACCGGAATGCCAGACGCGGTCATAGGCGCGTTCGAGGTCAAGGAAGAGGAAGATTGCAGAGCGACGGGAATTTAGCTGTTCTGAAAGGAGATGAGTGAGGTGAAGGAGAAGATCGTCGGAAGAGAAGGACGGCCGAAAGCCACACTGGGTAACGGGAAGGAGGCGGTGCTGGCGGAGATGCTGGTGGATGCGTCGGGTGAGGATAGATTCCAGGACCTTGCTGAAGACCGAGGTAAGGCTGATGGGACGGTAGGAGGAGACGGCGGACGGCGGTTTGCCAGGTTTGAGGAACATGAGGATACGGGAGGTTTTCCACAGGTCGGGGTAGTAACCGGTGGACAGGACTACATTGTAGAGCCTGGCCAGGGTGGAGAGAAAAGAGACAGGAACTTCACGAAGGTGACGGTAGGTGACACGATCGTGACCAGGAGCGGTGTTGCGTTTGGTGCCGCGAACGTCAAGTGTAGCAGCCATCTTGAAGACATGCTGTGACGGCGCCACTCACAGGAACAGGTTTAACTAAGTTTGAAAACAAGCGGGAAGGATGTATCTACACACTAGAGATGGATCGAACTCGTTCATTCCCGTGAACTACTTCATTCATTTCACTCTTTGCCGTGAAGCGTTCAAATGAAGTAATTCATTCATGAAGTACGGAAGCCTGGCTAAGTTGCCCAGTTCGCCGCTCAGTCGCGGCTAGCTCGCTTCGCTTCGCTCGTACAATAAAGCTTCGTAATACTTCATAATTTTACCAACAGATGGCCGAACCATGCAGTAAGTGCACGCAACGTTTTACGCTCTTACGGCGTCTGAGCTAACTTAAATAGAGCATGGTCGAAGGGGACAAAGGAAAGATGAACAGAGAAGCCTATCACATATAAAGAAGGTATTACATTTAATCTTTCTCGACATTTTCTCATGAAGCGCCCAAAAAAGCCTTTATCTGCCAAGTGAAACATTATTTGTTGTATCCATGGACTGAAAACTAGGGCTACCAACGAAATGCAGCCCAATTTTATGTTCCTTTTAAAATTTAATCCAAAATAGAGTGAGTATGTTTACCACTGTCACAAAGTCTATATATCTACGTTAAGTAATTATTCAGAAGTTTCCCTGTAGATTTTATTTTTGTTGAGAATAATAATTCTCCAGATTCAAAACGTAAACTGTCACCTGTAGTCATTGGTACGATTTCAGGTAAAATCCCTCTTTCAGTGTTATTAACAAACCTTTTATTTTCATGTTGGCTGTGCGTGCTCACACAGCCAGCCTCTTCGTTTGTATCTGTAATATTCATTTGTGCGCAAGCGCTGCCAACGGTAGGCTACCGGTAGACGCGAAGTATAACTGAACTGCAGAAATAGTCACGGGTAATCATGTCAGCACTGCAGGAAGCAGCTGACTCTGCCTTCCCCTCGCCCCTCACCTCCCAAACCCATCGCAAACCTATCGTTTCCCACAAACGACGCGCGATTCGTCGACAGGCAGTAGAGGGGGGACTGAAGTGAAGGGAGAATGAGTGACGTAGGGCCGATGTAATGGGATGAGGGAGAGGGGAAGAGAGTGAGTGAACTAGAAAAAAGTGTAGAGTGTGTTATCTGTGAAGAGTTTGAAGTAACAGTTTATTGAAATTGAGTGGTTAGTTCACACTTCACTGGAGTGAAGCGTTCATTTGAACGACTCATTCACGAGCTCCCCATCACTACTACACACTGTAAAACTTTCACGCATGCAGAATGGAAACTGCCTTTTGGAGTGACCATCGTAAATATCTTCTGCCACGCACAGTGGTTTGTAGCGTATGGATCTAGACGTAGTACCGTGGTACAGAGCAGATGTGACAGACCCATTTCTCGCCTTTAGCATGCCATTACACAGGCCAAGAAGCTGCCAAGTATGCGCTGTCAGTCACGCTGCGGGTTCCGCATGCCGCCGGTGCAGACGTCACACGCCGCGGGCCACGCGCCGCCGTCTGCGGCTGTTGTGCTTGGCAGCCGCTGTGACGCTGCGCTCACCCCGCCACCTGCCCCTTTGTTTACGGAGCCGGCCGGGCCCTTACCGGCTACAAGACTGCCGGGGCGAGGCGCTGCTTGCCCCGCTGCTTACATCTCGTTTTGTCGCGCAGACCCTGCGCGCGGACAAACAAGAGACGGCGGACGATGCCTGGAAATGGGGCGAGGGCACAAATATATATCGTCTGCCGCGCTCCCGTAAGAGCGCCCTCGGGACGCCTTTGTTAGATTCCCTGGCAGCCACGGCGGCACAAACAGGGGCGTTCATCTCGCATTAATATCGCCTCTTCACCGCTCCAGGCAATCATATTTGCCAAAGTTCACGCGAGTTTGTACACTTCGCTCTCGAATCTCCAAGGGAGAAGTGCGGCCGATTTATTGTAGCGCTATTTCTGTTCTACCGTTTTTAACTTGATACCCCGTGTCCGAGGTAGCTGAATCCCAGTATCTCGATGGTGTTTCACTCGTAGTACACATTCTAATTGCTGAGTTGTAAGATCTATTCATCTGCAGAAAACAGCGATCAAGTGTACATGTGATAAGCAGCGTCAAAAATTCTGCACGACATTAAAAATCGGCAGTCCCTTGCTCCTCTCAGACTATGTTTTCACTGGAATGCTTAAGAATTCCTCATAACATTCTGCTTCTAATTGTACTTCCACCATTTTATACTGTTCAACCACAACACATGAGGGTAATTAACACAGTATTACAAATTCTTAGCTGATTTCCGGCATAGTCGAATCTGAAGAATTTGCAGATAAATCACGTCTTTGATAACCACATCGTAGCCGTAAGGTGCTACATTATATTTCAATAAGAATCGTTTGAAAATTCGACTAATTTAGCTTTTCATTGATTAATAATTCAGGAACTTTACTGAATGATTTTGCAACTTTGCAACTGAATTGCTTTCCCCATTGTGAGGGTTGTTATTACTAAACCTCTGTTACTTGAGCCACTGCAGATGGGAAACTATTTGCCTTATGGGTACCTCTATTTGTAGAAATGGCGATCAGACTGTGCGCTGCAAGATTTGCGTTATTGGTACTGTTAGTGTCATGACTTGCCTTTAGGCGCCAGTACTGCTGTAGCAACGTAGGATTCAAACACAAGTATCAGTGTGCATTAACTTGCAGACAATCATCATGGGTGTGGACAACGTGAGCAAGGCTTTACTCGTAAAGCTGTTTTATCAAAACAACAGTAATAGCTCTGTTGCTTTTCGCGAGTATTAAAGGGCCCTCTTTGCGTACCGGGGACTCAAGAACGTGATTCGGAAGATTGAATTAACTGGCGATTTGGAAATTGCATCTGGGAGACCATAAATTGTTGAAGAAGTTACTGTTGCCATGGCTGACAATGCTGGACGCAATGTGCGATCTTCAAGCAGTGCACCAGCTGTGTCACTACAGCTACACATACCACGGTCCACTGTTCGAAAAGCGCCCCGAACAATTACGAAATGGAATCTCTAGAGCGGTTCCAGGCTGTCGTAGATACAGATGGTGGTCACATTGTAATCTGGATCGTAAACGTGATACGCAATCAAGAAATGTTACTGTCTCATGAGGAAATTAAAATGTGTTTCTTTCAATGGTTTATTCGTTATTTGGTTACTTCTCTTCGCATGTCCTTACAAATGTATCCACAAATTTTCATTTTGTTACTATCGCTCGTTTTTCATACGCTACCTCTCAAGTAACGAAAGTTTAACTATAACCAACCTGTGCTCCCATGCCTATGACTTGGGGGCTATATCTGGCCAACTGCGTCCTGCAATTTAAGACTTTTTTCGTGCAATACCACTGGTTACAGAGTGAGTGGGGCAAGACAGGTCGAGAAAGTCGTATGTCGGATTAATTATAACCAGCCTGTACTGTCTTGCACACATGTTACTGCTTAAACAAAATATTCCTTTTCACATTTTGTCACAAAGAAACATTTCAAGATAAAGCAAGCATCTGTATTCCAGAACACAAAGCTCTTATGCATTCTCGGCATTATTTAAGCGTTCCAGTTACTGCAGTCAGTGTTGCTTGACTATGTCAACCAGAAGAAAGTAATACGATACTACTGAAATTAGTGGCTGAATAAATAACGTCATACTGCAAATTCTCTGCAGTCATGGATTCGTTTTTCCAAGAAATGAAGGTATTACACACATGACAACTGTAACATTTGGTGTGCCTCACGGCATCTATTAGGACTGTTTTTGTCCTCTGCTTACACTAATTATACGCCTTTAAATGTAAAGAATTCGAAATTTTTTTTTTTTTTTTTGCGGATAATACTAACCTAATTTTTGCAAGTTAAGGTCAATAACTGAATAATAGAGATACTGTTCTGGAATGAAGCTACTGCACCTTCACTATTAGTAGACTGACTATCTGTTGTTTTAACGCACGATACATGCAGTTTATTACATGAAATTCTGTTCGCGCTAGCATTTATCTTTTATAAAACGGTGTCACGGTAGCGAATGAAATAAAGCAGATCACTGGTCTAGGAGTATATCACACATTATGTTACCTTTCGCAAAGTTCAATGCAGTGACCTTTGCGATTCGAATATTGTATAAAGTCGTCATTATTGATGAGTTGAATATTGCCTACTTTGCACATTCTCACCCCATTATGTCGTACTGTACAATATTTTTTTGCAGTTCAGGGAAAGAGGAGTTTTAGCCCAAAAACGAGTCATCGTGGTAATGCGTGGATTTAATCCACGATCCTCTTATAGGTTCTACTGAAAAATGTAAATATTCTTAAACAGGCTTCTCAGTACATGTATTCGAGTATGAAATTCGCGATTGGCAACACTAACTGGTTTAAGGGAACACCAAAATATATCCACTAGGCTGGAGAACGATATTTATGTTGCGAATACATCCCTCAGTTCTGTTCACTACCCAACTCTACAACACACACCTCCAATTGACGAGGTAGATCTCTCTGAAAATATCGAACCATCGATTTTTTTTACCAAGTTTGTCGGAAACTCCGTTATTGAGCTATAAGGCGCTTTTTTGAAAAAATGTTCCGAAAACAGATGGGGAAAAATAGCCCCCACAGTGGCCAGTATGGTGGTGTGTAATTTCAACGAAGGTCTAACTATGAAAATTACGAACGTGCTCGAACCTGAGATCGGAGCAGCTTTTGACAGCTCTGCACAAAACCGGAAGAAAAGAGTATCGAGGGAACGGAGCGGTGTATGACAGAAGCTGTCACAGAGGCTCGCAGGACCTCCATGGCCACGAAGAAAATACAGGGGGGCCTTCTTTTGGATCTGGAAGGATTGCTGTATGGTCCTGGGATCACAGACTACAGGTATGTTTAACTTATTTGCAAAAAATATAATCCAAAACTTTAAACGCGTTTTTCTCGAAATTGAATTTTTCAAATTAGCGGGAAACATAATTTGAGAACGGTGCATAGGACACTGATTGGAATTTGATGACGGCATTCTAAATCGAATTTTCTGTCATCGTACATAGCCGTTTTGTGATATCTACGAGAGTTTATTTTCGGTACACGCTTTCTTTTCTACGTTTTGGGTAAATAACATGAAATTTATTTCTACACGTCACCGTTTTTCTAGAACTTAATATTTTTCAGTCATCCTACGTATTCTGACAAGCAATATATTGAGGATGAGTTAGACGAAATTAGTTCGATACAGGTCCAATAGCAGGACTCCGGGAATTTCCACCGATGACCAATGTTCCACCTGATGGCGCGGATGCAGGGATCGTCTGCTGCGGACACAAAAATGATTTCTTAAACACAAAAGTGCAAAGAATAAGAACATGTCACCATATTTAGCCTTACTTTTTATTTCACCTGAAAAAAATCACGAAATCACCCATTTCTCAAACCTTCAAACAGTGATACCTTCTTAATTTCTACAGGAGTGAATACCGCAAGTTTGAAACCCAATGCTTTTTCCCTGGGAAATTTCTATTACCTGTGTAACACTAGAGGATTACTTAATTGTGCTGTGAGAACGTACTTCAGTAACACGGATGGAAAAATTGAAAATATTGTTCCTATGTAGGCACTTTAAGTCAAACACAAACTGTCCAAAGTGAACATCAGTGGCCGGACCACTGATCACCAACAAAACGCTTCAGTAGACGGAAGACCGCCCTCGGTAGCTGAGGGGGAAAAAAAGGGTTAGCACGACAGAATGTCAATCCTAAGGGCCCGGGTTCGATTCCCGGCTGGCTCGGAGATTTTCTCCGCTCAGGGACTGGGTGTTGTGTTGTCCTAATCATCATCATTTCATCCCCATCGACGCCGAAGTGGCGTCAAATTGAAAGACTTGCACCCGGCGAACGGTCTACCCGACGTGAGGCCCTAGTCACACGACATTTACATTTTTTAGTAGACGGAAGTTGTGTTGATCCATGCAACATGGACAAAAGACTATATGGAGACTAAATGTGTGAGACTGGATTTCCATCTCCACTTTTCCAAGTTAAAGGCTATGTTTACGTATTTCATAGTGGGGAGAGATTTACATTCTCACCGGCTATTTTTTACTATTACATCTGGGGATCTGTTCTATAGGTTTCGGCAATACTTCAACGTCCACTGTTGGTCATATTCTTAGAGATGAATGGTAGCCAAGGTTTTGTAGACTTTTTACATGACCAGGTCACGACTGAATTCTTCCACGAAAAGAAGCTATTACACACATGACTCATCGCAGGACGTCATCAACAACAAATGTGCTTGCAAATGACTATGACACGGCAACTTTCGGTGTTCCTCACTGCATTCTACTAGGGCTGTTTTTGTCTCCTGATTACATTAATTATTAGCCTTTAAATGTAAATAATTCAAAAGTTGTTTTGCTTGCGGGTCATACTAATACAATTTTTTCAGGTTTTTTGGAAGGTTCCGCTAATAATACTTAGAAAAGAAAATAACAAGTCAAAATTAGGTACGAATATTGTTCTACTATATTGTACTGATATGTTTATTGGAAAGTGGAAAGAAATACTTTCTGTTGTTATCTAAAATAATGTATCGATCATTGTGAAGGGGACAGAGACGCACAAAGCCAATAAAACTGATAGTGTGTAACATCGGAGAACGGATTTATCTGCAGATTCCGTCGAAGTGTATAAAACAGCGATTAACAAGAAAACAGCATGAAAATTTACCACTCGTACTACTATCGTAACAATATAATTCACTCTTTCAGTCGCTGACCTACAAAACTAACACATATGCATTTAGCGCCAGAACAAACAAAATCTTCGTCAATCTGACATCAAACATATTCTGTTTAGGTCTGCCGTGATGTAACTATGGTATAAAAGGATTAATAACAGGAACCATGGACAATTTTTCTTATTAATAATAAACGACTAGTTCTGATACGTAACTGTCATATAGTGTGCAAAATCTGGTTGGCGTAAATGGGAGTCGTGTTAAAACCTCCTAGTAACATCCCCTAAACGAACACCATCCTATGTACCTGAAAACATATTAAACCTCGAAATGCATGGTAAAATATTAATGAACAAAATTTTGACGTCGGTTGCTTATTAGTGCACCACACTACGTTTGACAATCTGACGGTGAAGAGAAAATTTAAGTATCTGAAAAGAACTAAGCTCGCATATCCTATGCCATTAGAAAAAACAACGAAGTAATTGTGATGGTGTACGAGTTTACACGTTGGTATGAAATCATCAGGAGTCGTGTGCAAACGCTAACGTTTGATATACGATACCTTAAAAGAACTCTAGATTTATCCGAAAGATTGGACGAAGATAGTTATGTCCAAGGAGTGAGTCCTTGGAAGCACACTCACCATTACCA
Organism: Schistocerca cancellata; assembly: GCF_023864275.1. Taxonomy (NCBI): domain Eukaryota; kingdom Metazoa; phylum Arthropoda; class Insecta; order Orthoptera; family Acrididae; genus Schistocerca; species Schistocerca cancellata. The sequence goes on from NC_064627.1 coordinate 651,539,498, forward strand.
TTTAGTCCTTCTTGTTCTAAATATAAATATGAATGCCCTAAACGGTTGAAATATATGGTGTTATCCGAAGCAGAACGACATTGCAAAATATATTTACCTTTTCATTTATTTATTTTCCAAATAAAGCACCAGCTGTTTCTGTGGAGTGCGAGTCGTAATATTTAAGGGTACAAATAAGTTTTAAACACACACACGAAGAGAAATATCTCCCTGTAGTGACTGCAGGACAATTTATGTTTTCCAAAATGGTAACAGCGTCGCGATATTGTCGCCGGCTCAGGATATACCACGGTATCGTTACGTTATACTTCTTTCACTCTGCAAACGCATAAATGCTGCAGTACATGACAGACGCCAGTAGTATTGAAAAGCGACTGAAAGCAATAAAAAGACAGAATTACGGCTCTGCGGATTGATGGATCTCCACCCAATCACTACCCTTCTGTCTCCCATCTCACAATCAAATCTGTTGTTTAATCATAAAACGCTGGAACAGCGATGTTCCACAAAATTGCAAGAGTATGAAATCGACTGGGATTGTGAGATTGAGCCGCAAGATTAGAAAGTTTCATCTGTGGCATTTCTTTTCTTCGGATCCCGGAAATGTAATTTGTGCCAAGACGTGATTGTCTTTGAAGGAAAATAGCTTGAATAAATCTCAATACATATTTCTGATGCTCTGGCCCTTCCACACATGCAAATAAGGACACCACAGATTGAGTTGTTTTGGCGGGGTCTTTTGAGAAATTATTTTGTTTTCTACGGTAAAGTTTGAGCGGAAATAATTTCGAACAATATCCATTTTCGCCTTGAGATTGGGATCTGGAATATAGCTGATTACTGGGTCCAAAAGGCGCGAAGCAAGTATAAATTACATGAAAAACTTTGAGCAGAAGTATTTTCAAACAATATATATTTTCTCAATGAGATTGCGATCTGAAATGTAGCTGATCACTGTGTCCTAAAGGCAGGAAGGAAGTATAATTCACAACGTGCCACTTAGCTTTCTATTACACAATGGCAGAATTAAAACTCAACATGTCACTCAAAATCTAGCAATTTATAATATACATATCATTTAATTTTTGTCTGAGATGCGTAAATTTTAGGCGTGATATTCTTTTAAAGGAGCTAATGAGTGTTCCGGATTCTATACGAAGAAGAGCAACGCGCCGCATCTTAAAATTGTGAGGAAGACCGCGACACCAACGCGTGTCTTTGCCGTTTGCGAGCTGCTCTACCAGTAATGTGTTACCAGCGCCTGAGCCAAATTTCAGCTAGTCGCTCATTTATTTTCCACACAGATGCAGGGAAACAATGTCATCCATCTGAGAATCGTACAGATTTTGTACTGTGTGATAACATGTTTTAACTTTTTGTGCGTCGTCTTACAGAAGCAGACATCTGGCAGTAACCACAAATACATCTAAATACATAGGAGAGCTGCTGTATCAGACCAACAGTTCTGAATCCAGCATGCATATTTTATACATCTCTGGCTATCATGAAGGGAATATCATTTGATGCCAACAACAGATAATTTGCATATATTCCCTAGAAAATGAAATGAACATAGCTTATTTATTAATACAGTTGTAGTGGCATTTCAGTTGTTAATTTTTATTTTTAGATGACCTGTTTCCATCATCTATACAGATCATCATCAGATCTACATTCCTTGATGACAGAAGAAATCACTGGCGTGGAGCATGTCCGTCACTGCCGGTGTGGAGTATTCCCCACGCCAGCACGAACGGACATGCTCCACGCCAGTGATACCTACTGACACCAAAAAATGATGATGATCTCTTTAGGAAATGGAAGTCGATCAACTAAAAATAAAAATTAACAACTTAAATGCGAGTACGGCTGTGTTTTATAAATGTTATAATATTAATAGATCGCTGTTTTCCTGGAACAATGTTCCAAAAAATGTTATGTAGATACAGAATTTGGACTCACTACACATTTCGTTTGGCAGTTGATATCCTGCGACATCAAAAGCAGCAAAATTTTCTGTAACAGAATGGTATCATATAGAGCTTATAATTTTCCTCTAGACATATAACTCTCATCTTTATCTAAGATAATGATGAAAGCTGAATAAGTAAATTAAAATTTCGGCCACGGCTAGAACTTGAATCCAGATCTTCTTGCTTACTATGCAGGAATGCTGACCATTAATAACATTGCTGCGTGGACTACAACAGTCCAGTGCTGTCCCTACCACAAACTTCAATTCATATCTTCAGTTTATTTTTCCCCTAAATCGTCACTTTTGCCAGGGCTCTCCGGCAGTGGAATAGCATACCTGTGTTGGACGTAATGGGGAAATCCTGTATCTCAGGTGATCATACAGCACTGGAACAGCCTGAGGTACACCAGAGGTACAGGATTTCCCCATTACATCCAATGCTGACGTGCTATACCAGCGTGAAGAGCCCTGGCAATAGTGATGATTTAGGGGGAGAATATGTTGAAGATATGAATTGAAGTTTGCATTAGGGAGGGCACTGGATTTGTGTAGTCAGTGAAACAGTATCAGGCATAGTGCTATGGTGGTGAAACGGTCAGCATTCCTGCCTAGTAAACAAACAGACACGGGTTCAAGTCCAGGCTGAGGCACAAATTTTAATTTACATATTCAGCTTCCATCATTATCACAGAATGGTATCATGTGCGTACTTCTTGCCCGGATGGTTTATAATTTATAGACGCACATCGCTGATAGAATTCGAACGGACGTCTGGTTCGCTTGTCGACACTGACTTTTCTAAGCACTTACAGATAGTGCTTCAAAAGCTGCTACATTGAATTCTAAGACTGATAAATTATTACGCAATTTTTAAAAATTTTCTAGGTTATTCGACATTTGTATGTCACTAAGAGTTCATTTGCACATATCTCTCTAACGATTGTTCATATTCGAGTGAAATGTTTCAGTGATAGATACCATAGGAGCAGGCTCCAAATCATATGCTTCCGCCACGATTTAGGTGTCACGTGATTTTCAAGATCAGATCCAAGGTTTACTGGGACCACTCCCACAACAAGAGCGTTGTTCACTTAACTCTCTACTCTTTTCTGATTGAATTTGTACTCTGTTTTTAATAACCTCGCTAAAGGCGAGGTCTTAAATTTTAACATTCTCTCCTCTTTGCTACGTTGGATCACAATGCACAGAAACAGTTTCTCACCAGTCTAGAAGACTTGATCCGCTGTTGTTTCTCTCGTAATTTATCTTCACATGGTTTGTAATATTGAATCACTGTTCCTCTATGAATATCAAAATACAAAGATTTTCGTCGTGCCACACGGTTAAGTTATTACATTAGCTACTCTCTAATGTTAGAGGACTTTATTTTTATCGCAGGAGATAGTTTTTATGTAGCAGACATCACTATAAATCACGGCTACTACCAATGCTATTCCATAAAAATTAAGAATATTAGGTGGAAAGGCACATTGTTACGGATGAGCTTTGGCAGCAAGGCATACCTTTCCCTGACCTAAAGACTATATGTCAGACATGTAAATATCTACATTTACATCTACATGGACGCTCTGCAAATCACATTTAAGTGCATGACAGAGGGTTCATCGAACCACCTTCACAATTCTCCATTATTACAATCTCGTATAGCGCGCGGAAAGAACGAACACCTATATCTTTACGTGCGAACTCTGATTTCCGTTATTTTATCGTGGTGATCATTTCTCCCTATGGAATGGCTCTGAGCACTATGGGACTTAACATCTGAGGTCATCAGCCCATAGAACTTAGAACTACTTAAACCTAACTAACCTAAGGACATCACATACATCCATGCCCGAGGCAGGATTCGAACCTGCGACCGTAGCAGTCGCGCGGTTCCGGACTGCGCGCCTAGAACCGCGAGACCGCCGCGGCCGGATTGTAATAATGGAGAATTTGGAAGGAGTGGAGATTGTCTCTCAGGAAGGCGTCAAGTGAATTTTTATCTGCTTTTTTAAATAGGTATATTTTTCGTTTATTTTTGGAGGATATTGGGGTTACAATATTCAGTCTCACTACGACAGCCCTGTATTCACTAATCCCTGTAGCTGTTATGCTCGTTATTACTTAGGATTATTTGTTACTAAGAGGTCAAGTGTGTTTACACAACCGTTTACTATTCGCGTGGGCTCATTAACTAACTGCTCGAAATAATTTTCAGTGAATGCGTTTAGTACAGTTTCGGATGATGTTTAATGCATAACTCCGGAATTAAACATGTATTTTCGCCAACATATCGAGAATAAATTAAAGTCACGCCCAAGTGTATTCGTAAGAATCGAGGTCGTGTTTGTAATCAATCTCAAGCTTTCTTTGAACCTTTCAGCAACTGTATCATCTGAATTGGGAGGTCGGTAAAAGGATCCAATTATTATTTTACTCCGGTACACAACAATGACCTCTGCCCATACTAACTCACAGGAACTAACTACTTTCTTTCCCTTCTTGGCAGCCATGTCCCTAAGGGGCCCCATAACGCGCCTCACGTTGGAGCTCCCAACTATCAATAATCCCACCCTCTGTGAGTGTCCGAATCTTGCAGGCTGAGAGGTTTCCTCTGAAACAGGACAGGCGACAGCATCTGGCTCGGCGGCAGTGTCAGACACAGAGAGTACCTGGAAACTGTTTGTCAGACAAACCGGCAAGGCCTTACGTGCGGCCGCCTGGGAAGTCTTTCGCCGCCTGCTTCGGCCCGGGGCGACCTCCCACTCGACCACAGGTGAGGGGCCAAACTCAGTGCGAGCAGTAACTGGGCTGGCCACCGGTGAGGACCGATCGAAGGACTCGGACGAGCTGGACGTCCATTGGTTCCCCATTGCTGGCCCACAACAGTGCAGCCTCAAGCTGTGTAACCGAAGCCATCACAGCCTGAAGCTGAGAGCGAAGTGTCATCAACTCGGCTCGCTTCCGCGCAAAACAATCGCAGTCCCTGTCCATATTAACGACCGTGCAAAATTAAACTATGCAGATAAACGGAGTATCGGCACGTGCTGCGCAATTCCACCGTAGACCCTGACGAAAACGCAGGAACTGTGTCTAATAAATTAGATTAATACGCAGAGACTCAGGAACCTACCTACCAAAGCACTCAGGTGAAACTAAATAATTCGCCCTTGATTAATAAATCGTGATATGTCACAAAATCAGTTTACTTTCGGACGCAAACGAAAATGCGAGAACTGTGGCTATTAGATATTAAATTAACACGAGAAAATCAAGAAACTAAACTACACTCCTGGAAATTGAAATAAGAACACCGTGAATTCATTGTCCCAGGAAGGGGAAACTTTATTGACACATTCCTGGGGTCAGATACATCACATGATCACACTGACAGAACCACAGGCACATAGACACAGGCACAATGCACGATGCACAATGTCGACACTAGTACAGTGTATATCCACCTTTCGCAGCAATGCAGGCTGCTATTCTCCCATGGAGACGATCGTAGAGATGCTGGATGTTGTCCTGTGGAACGGCTTGCCATGCCATTTCCACCTGGCGCCTCAGTTGGACCAGCGTTCGTGCTGGACGTGCAGACCGCGTGAGACGACGCTTCATCCAGTCCCAAACATGCTCAATGGGGGACAGATCCGGAGATCTTGCTGGCCAGGGTAGTTGACTTACACCTTCTAGAGCACGTTGGGTGGCACGGAATACATGCGGACGTGCATTGTCCTGTTGGAACAGCAAGTTCCCTTGCCGGTCGAGGAATGGTAGAACGATGGGTTCGATGACGGTTTGGATGTACCGTGCACTATTCAGTGTCCCCTCGACGATCACCAGTGGTGTACGGCCAGTGTAGGAGATCGCTCCCCACACCATGATGCCGGCTGTTGGCCCTGTGTGCCTCGGTCGTATGCAGTCCTGATTGTGGCGCTCACCTGCACGGCGCCAAACACGCATACGACCATCATTGGCACCAAGGCAGAAGCGACTCTCATCGCTGAAGACGACACGTCTCCATTCGTCCCTCCATTCACGCCTGTCGCGACACCACTGGAGGCGGGCTGCACGATGTTGCGGCGTGAGCGGAAGACGGCCTAACGGTATGCGGGACCGTAGCCCAGCTTCATGGAGACGGTTGCGAATGGTCCTCGCCGATACCCCAGGAGCAACAGTGTCCCTAATTTGCTGGGAAGTGGCGGTGCGGTCCCCTACGGCACTGCGTAGGATCCTACGGTCTTGGCGTGCATCCGTGCGTCGCTGCGGTCCGGTCCCAGGTCGACGGGCACGTGCACCTTCCGCCGACCACTGGCGACAACATCGATGTACTGTGGAGACCTCACGCCCCACGTGTTGAGCAATTCGGCGGTACGTCCACCCGGCCTCCCGCATGCCCACTATACGCCCTCGCTCAAAGTCCGTCAACTGCACATACGGTTCACATCCACACTGTCGCGGCATGCTACCAGTGTTAAAGACTGCGATGGAGCTCCGTATGCCACGGCAAACTGGCTGACACTGACGGCGGTGGTGCACAAATGCTGCGTAGCTAGCGCCATTCGACGGCCAATACCACGTTTCCTGGTGTGTCCGCTGTGCCGTGCGTGTGATCATTGCTTGTACAGCCCTCTCGCAGTGTCCGGAGCAAGTATGGTGGGTCTGACACACCGGTGTCAATGTGTTCTTTTTTCCATTTACAGGAGTGTATTAAAGCACACAGATGATATTAAAAATTCGCTCCTGGTTGTATCGTAAATGACTGAAGTTCGTGGGAAGTGTAATATATCAGGCCATAGCTATTGAAATTCAGTAGGTCTTAACATTTCCGTTTGGCTGATGGAATGTCACTGACAGTTTCATAAGCCACCATTCAACGCCGGTTTCGATTTGAATTCAGAACACTGACGTTTAGCATAATCGATAGAAGCTATATTACCTACACTCTCTCCTTCACTGTCCATTCACTTTCGAGAGAATGGAAAACCCGGTTGCAATCTGATGAACAGAAGTACCTTAAGACAAATTTAATGAGTTTTTTTTTTATAATGGATGTACATAGGCCGTTAGAAACTTACACTGCACAAGTGCACATATAGCTATTATTACCGTACACAATAAACCGTTATTACACAAAAGTTCGCTAAGGGAGTGGATAAGCGATGTGAATATCACATTAGGCACTACAGTTGAGGAGGAGTGGACATGTCCGAAAACGGCAATCAGAGATGTTGAACAGTCAGATATAGATACAAGGAAGGTAATTCAGAGAAAACCTTCAGTAACAGAAGAAATCAGTTGATCAATGCAAGGAGGAAGTTAAACAATACTAAGGGAAAGACAGGAATAAAGGAATTCAAATTGCTTAACAATGAAATAAACAGGAAGCATAGGACAGCCATGGCGAAATGGCTGTAAAAAATGTGAAGAAATCGAAAAGAAATCATCGTCGGAAAGACTGATTCAGCATATAAGACAGTCAAAACAGCCTTCGGTGAAATTAAACGCTTGTGTGGTGACATAAAAAGTGCAATGGGTATCCCATTGTTAAACGCAGAGGAGAGAGCGGATGGATGAAAAGAGTACATTTAAAGCCTCTATGAGGGGGGACAACTTGTCTGATAACTAGATAGAAGAAGAAACTGGAGTCGATAAGGAAGACATAGGGTTCCAGTATTAGAAGCAGAATTTAAAAGATCTCTGGAAGGTCTGAGATCAAATAAGGCAGAAAAGATAACATTCCATCAGAATCTCTAAAATCATTGGGGGATATGCAAACCAAACGACTTTTCAGGTTGTTATGTAGAATCTACGAAACTGGTGATGTACCATCAGAGATTCGGTAAAATATCGTCCCCACAATTCCTAAGACTGCAAGGGCCGACAAGTGCGAGAACTAGCGCACAATCACCTTAATATCTCTTGCATCAAAGCTGCTGGCAAGAATAATAGAATGAAGATTGAGGATTTGTTAGGTAACGATAAGTTTGGCTTTAGTACAGATAAAGGCCCCAGAGAACAGTTCTGTCTTTGCGTTTGATAATGGAAACAAAACTGAAAAGAAACGATGAGAAGCTCATAAACTTTGTCAATCTAGATAACGCGTTTGACAGTGTAAAATGACGCAAGATGTTCGAAATTCTGAGAAAAATAGGGCCAAGCTCTAGAGAAAGACTGGTAATATGCAATATGTACTAGATCCAAGAGGGAAACGTGAGACTGGAACACGTAGAAATAAGTTCACAGATTAATGAGGGAGTAAAACAGGGATGTAGTATTTCACCCCAATTGTTCAGTCTATACGTTGGAGAGGCATCTTAATTTGAGGAAGAAATATCTGAGAATCTACGTTTGCATAACAGCATCTTATGGCTGTGAATCACGAATAGTGGTAAAAGCGGAACAAAAGAGAAACGAAGCGTTTGAGATTTAGTGTTCTAGAAGAATGTTTAAAAAGAGGTCGACAAATAGGATAAGGAATGTGGAAGCTCTAGAAAGATTCGGCGAAGAATGGCACATATGGAAAACACTCACAATAAGAAGGGAGAGGGTAATAGGACATGTGTGAAGGCATCAGGGAATAACGTCCCCGGTACTAGAGGGGATTCTAGGGCAAAACACAGGTTGTAATGCATCTAGCAACTAACTGAGGACTTAGGGTGGAAGTGCTATCGTGACATGAAAAAAGAATTAAGAATGAGAGCTAGTACCAGCTAAAACTCCAACTGTGCCGAGCAAACAAATCCATGGATCTTGGAGTACGTAAAGGCACCAGTATTATACACACATCAAGAAAAGTTTTGCATCACCTCCTTACCGAGAGTTCCGCAGCCTGTACAGAAAACTGGAGTAGAGATCAACATAAACATCATTTCCGCCCTTTTTAGTGCTCTTGATAACGACACATTGCATACCACCATACAGCGAGAACTTCAGAGATGGTTGTCCAAATTGCTGTACACACCGGCACCTATAATACCCAGTAGCACGTCCTCTTGCATTGATGCATGCCTATATTCGTCGTGGCATACTATCCACAAATTCATCAAGGCACTGTTGGTTCAGATTGTCCCACTCCTCATCGGCGATTCGACGTAGATCCCTCAGAAAGGTTGGCGGGTCACGTCGTGCATAAACAGCCCTTCTCAATCTATCCCATGCATGTTTGATAGGGTTCATGTCTGGAGAACATGCTGGCCACTCTAGTCGAGCGATGTCGTTCACTAGATGTGCACGATGGGGGAGCGAATTGTCGTCCATGAAGACGAATACCTCGCTAATATGTTGTATTCTGTCAAAGGATGACATTCACGTATCGTAACGCCGTTACGGCGCCTCCTGTGGCCAACAGCGGCGTACGTCGGCCCCACATAATGCCAACAGCAGCGAACCTCCACCTTGCTGCAGTCGCTGGACAGTGTGTCTAAGGCGTTCAGCCTGACCGGGTTGCCTCCAAACACGTCTCCGACGGTTGTCTGATAGAAGGCATATGCGACACTCATCGGTGAAGAGAGCGTGATGCCAATCCTGAACGGTCCATTCGGCATGCTGTTGGGCCCATCTGTACCACGCTGCATGGTGTCGTGGTTACAAAGATGCACCGCGCCATGGACGTCGAGAGTGAAGTTGCTCATCATCCAGCCTATTGCACACAGTTTGAGGCGTAACACGACGTCCTGTGGCTGCACGGAAATCATTATTCAACATGGTGGCATCGCTGGCAGGGTTCCTCTAAGCCATAATCCGTAGGTAGCGGTCATCCACTGCAGTAGTAGCCCTTGGGCGGCCTGAGCGAGGCATGTCATCGACAGTTCCTGTCTCTCTGTATCTCCTCCATGTCCGAACAACACCGCTTTGGTTCTCTCCGAGATGCATGGGCACTTCTCTTGTTGAGAGACCTTCCTGGCACAAAATAACAATGTGGACGCGATAGAACCGCGGTATTTACCGTGTAGGTATGATTGAACTACAGACAACACGAGCCGTGTACCTCCATCCTCGTGGAATGACTGGAACTGATCGGCTGTCGGCCCCCTTCCGTGTAATAGGCGCTACTCATGCATGGTTGTTTACATCTTTGGGCGGGTTTAGTGACATCGCTGAACAGACAAAGGGACTGCGTCTGTGATACAATATGCATAGACAACGTCTGCTTCAGGAGTTCTGGGAACCAGGGTGATGCAAAACTTTTTTTGATGTGTGTATATCGACTTGCCTTTCCATTTACAAACGCTGTGCGGGCACAGTATTATGAGCACACTTTTGTGCGTGTCCCCGTTTTTATTTTAGCAATACCGTACGTAGTGGAAGTGTAGCGTGTTTTTTTAATCATTCTTGATGACAACATGAAACTTTAAAAAAAGTTTGTGTATTGAAAAACGCCTTTGTTGTGGGAATTCTCAAGGTGCATCTTTCAGGACGTTTGTCGTATCTTACTAAGCAGTTAAAAATCGATTTTAAGCTACTGGCTATGTACAACAAGCACAACTCCCTTGTATTCCCGGAAGAACAGTAGTCTGGTGTTTGGCTGTCACACTATAAGATACATACACTCCTGGAAATTGAGATAAGAACACCGTGAATTCATTGTCCCAGGAAGGGGAAACTTTATTGACACATTCCTGGGGTCAGATACATCACATGATCACACTGACAGAACCACAGGCACATAGACACAGGCACAATGCACAATGCACAATGTCGGCACTAGTACAGTGTATATCCACCTTTCGCAGCAATGCAGGCTGCTATTCTCCCATGGAGACGATCGTAGAGATGCTGGATGTAGTCCTGTGGAACGGCTTGCCATGCCATTTCCACCTGGCGCCTCAGTTGGACCAGCGTTCGTGCTGGACGTGCAGACCGCGTGAGACGACGCTTCATCCAGTCCCAAACATGCTCAATGGGGGACAGATCCGGAGATCTTGCTGGCCAGGGTAGTTGACTTACACCTTCTAGAGTACGTTGGGTGGCACGGAATACATGCGGACGTGCATTGTCCTGTTGGAACAGCAAGTTCCCTTGCCGGTCTAGGAATGGTAGAACGATGGGTTCGATGACTGTTTGGATGTACCGTGCACTATTCAGTGTCCCCTCGACGATCACCAGTGGTGTACGGCCAGTGTAGGAGATCGCTCCCCACACCATGATGCCGGCTGTTGGCCCTGTGTGCCTCGGTCGTATGCAGTCCTGATTGTGGCGCTCACCTGCACGGCGTCAAACACGCATACGACCATCATTGGCACCAAGGCAGAAGCGACTCTCATCGCTGAAGACGACACGTCTCCATTCGTCCCTCCATTCACGCCTGTCGCGACACCACTGGAGGCGGGCTGCACGATGTTGCGGCGTGAGCGGAAGACGGCCTAACGGTATGCGGGACCGTAGCCCAGCTTCATGGAGACGGTTGCGAATGGTCCTCGCCGATACCCCAGGAGCAACAGTGTCCCTAATTTGCTGGGAAGTGGCGGTGCGGTCCCCTACGGCACTGCGTAGGATCCTACGGTCTTGGCGTGCATCCGTGCGTCGCTGCGGTCCGGTCCCAGGTCGACGGGCACGTGCACCTTCCGCCGACCACTGGCGACAACATCGATGTACTGTGGAGACCTCACGCCTCACGTGTTGAGCAATTCGGCGGTACGTCCACCCGGCCTCCCGCATGCCCACCATACGCCCTCGCTCAAAGTCTGTCAACTGCACATACGGTTCACGTCCACGCTGTCGCGGCATGCTACCAGTGTTAAAGACCGCGATGGAGCTCCGTATGCCACGGCAAACTGGCTGACACTGACGGCGGCGGTGCACAAATGCACAAATGCGGCCAACACCGCGGTTCCTGGTGTGTCCGCTGTGCCGTGCGTGTGATCATTGCTTGTACAGCCCTCTCGCAGTGTCCGGAGCAAGTATGGTGGGTCTGACACACCGGTGTCAATGTGTTCTTTTTTCCATTTCCAGGAGTGTATTTTATTTTATAGCTTCTCGAATATTTAAATAATTTACCTCAGTTTGCTGATTTGTTTAACGAGAGGTGCCATTTGCTTCACCATTGCAGAACATCTGAAAGTTTCCTAGAATGCACTATTGGTCACCTATGACGCCCACCGCGGTGGCCGAGCGGTTCTAGGCGCTACAGTCCGGAACCGTGCGACTGCTACGGTCGCAGGTTCGAATCCTGCCTCCGGCACGGATGTGTGTGATGTCCTTAGGTTAGTTAGGTTTAAGTAGTTCTAAGTTCTAGGGGCCTGATGACCTCAGATGTTAAGTCCCATAGCGCTCAGAGCCATTTGAACCATTTCACCTATGACAGCATCGTTTGCGAGGAGTCTCGAGAAGTCATTTATGTGCAGCTTGTCGTACAAACCTGATTTCCTACATCTCTCCCCTCATTCATGGTATGGCGTCCACCAGCGGCGATATGTTGCCAGTCAGAACTACACTACAGCACCAGGAAGGATATAACATCACGAAATTTTACTGAGTGCATAGCGTAGCTGTAGGAACACTTGATTAAATTTGTAGACTACGTAGAACTGCCCTCCCCTGACAGCAATAATGATTCTAAGCCAGCTGAACATAGAATATTGAGCTTCCATGCAGCTTTGCCAAAGTTCATCTCTCTTAGTAACTGGAACTGGTTGCGTGTCAGTGTCTCGTTAATGCACGACCAGTAGTTGCTAGTAAATGAAAGACCTGCGTAATGTTCTGGATAGAGATGATGTTGAACACCCTCTGTATCACAGTACGTCAGGACAGCATGGACAGCGTGGGGTCTTGCGTTACTTTGTTGAAAGATAACATCACGAAAGCTCGAAGACAGGGCACAGTCTGTTGTCACCACGATTTTAGAAAGTATCGCTCTTGTGAAATTCGTCTTGCTTTTCTAACATCGTATACTGAGAACTATGGATAAACTATGGGTGGCAGAGTCAATGTTTCTAGATTTCCCGAAAGCGTTTGGTACGGTGCTCCACTGCTGACTATTAACAAAGGTACGAGAATATGGAATACTTTCCAAAATATGTGAGTGGTTCGTTTTTAGGTAGCAGAATCCAGTACATTCTTCTCGACGGCGAGTGTCCGTGAGAGACAAGGGTAATGTCAGGAGCGCTCATGAAAGTGCGATAGGATCAGTATTATTTTCTGTATACATAAATGATCTGGCGGACAGGGTGGACAGCAATCTGTTGTTGTTTGCTTACGACGCTGCGGTGTGCGGGAACGTGTCGTTGAGTGACTGTACGAGAGAACAACATGACTTAGACAAAATTTTTAGTTGATGTGATGAGTAGCAACTAGCTCTAATTGTAGAGAAATGTAAGTTAATGCAAATGGTTCAAATGGCTCTGAGCACTATGGGACTTAACAGCTGTGGTCATCAGTCCCCTAGACTTAGAACTACTTAAACCTAACTAACCTAAGGACATCACACACATCCATGCCCGAGGCAGGATTCGAACCTGCGACCGTAGCAGTCGCGTAAGTTAATGCAGATGAGTAGCATAAAGAAACATGTGACGTTCGAGTACAACATTATTAGTGTGCTGCTTGACAAAGTCAAGTCGTTTACATATCTGGGTATAACATTGAAAAGCGATATGGGGTGAAACGAGCATGTGAGAACTGTGGTAGGGAAGGCGAATGGTCAACTTCTGTTTATTGGGAGAATTTTAGGAAAGAGTGGTTCACCTGCAAAGGAAACCTCATATAGGAAGTTAGTGTGACCATTTATTGAGTCTGCTCGAATATCTGGGATCCGCACCAGATCACATTGAAAGAATATATCGAAGCAATCAAAGGCGGGCTGCTAGATTTGTTAACGGAAGATCCGAACAACGCGCAAGTGTTACGAAGATGCTATGGGAACTCAAATTGGAATCCCTAGAGGGAAGGCGACGTTCTTCTCGAAAAACGCTATTGAGAAAGTTTAGAGAATCGGAATTTGAAGCTGAGTGCAGTAAGATTCTACTGCCTCTAACACACGAGCATTCTGCATAATGACCACGAAGATGAGATACGAGAAATGATGACTCGTATGGAGGGATATAGACAGTCGTTTTTCCCTCGTTCTATTTGTGAGTAGAACAGGAAAGGAAATGACTAGTAGCGGTACAGGCGCACCCTCTGCCATGCACCGTACGGTGGCTTGCGGAATACATATGTAGATGTAGATGCAGAGTTGATCACGTTGTGTGTCGAGTGCCACCCCTTACCATTACGCCAGGTTCTGAGACGGAACGATGTTCAAAAATTCAATCAAGCAACATTTGTTTTTCTCGGAGCCCCACACACGGATGCGACCAGCATAATGTTAGAAGCAGAACGGGGCCTTGTCTGAGAAGAAGACATGGTGCTAAGTAATTCTGTGTCTCGTGTTCTCGTTGGGTCTGCCACTTGTCTGCTCTCGTCTCTACGATACCGTGTCAATGGAAGCCACAAAAATGGAAGTCGTGCTTACGTTCATGATGCCCATGACGTTCTCACACTTCCCTGGTGGGCACTTCTCTTACTGCAAACAAGACAATTTCATGACACATAATACGTGATTTGACCGTACGATCCTGCATGGCCGAGTGAAGAATGTGTTTGTCCTCTCAGGTACTAGTCGCGTGGGGCCATTGAGGTCCAGTATGTTATAGAATAAGACCAACGGAATCCATCGATCCTGTATTCGAATGACTGCCTTGGGGTCTACGACATACGCGAGGGGCAGTATCGCAGGACGATAAACTCCGGTCACGACAGGCAACAGTGACGCCGCAGGCGGTTCCCGACACTCACTGAAAGACGTTTCTCCTACTTTCGCGAAGCGTAATGCTATCTCTTCACAAACAACAGTCATTTACATGTGATTTTGAATATATAACTGGCTCACAAGCTTTCCTCATATGCAAAATTTGGATGGCGTTATCCTTACATACTTCGCTTGGTAGCGCTGACATGCTAATAATTTGCACATTTGAGAATTTCTTTATTTGTCGTGTGTCCCCTTCGCGGTGTCACACTGTCGTATTGGTAGAAAGAGTTTAAACGCAGATTATGATTTCCTGTTTAATCAAACAAGCAATTGCACTCTTATTTATTGAATAATACCGATACTATCAGCCATACCCGAGAAACTGCTCTTGATGAATACCGAGACGCATTCCGTGGCTGGGAATGCTCGCACTCGAGAGTCGCCAGTTTGAAACTTGTTCCGCTTCCAGACGTTCGGGTGCTACCAGCATAACATGTAAGCTGTTATTACGTTCCGCTTTGTTCGGAGCCGCAAGACGGACTCCACTGAATGCTCGTAGTTTCTGCACCGATCATTGACCTTTTACATGTCTAAGATGCTACGCTGTGTCATCCTACCGACAAGATGGAACGCTATAACGTCCCGACGTAACCTAACGCGTTCTGCTTGACAAAGTGTCCCCGATACAGTCCCGTAAATTATTCGTGGTGACAGACTTTATTAACCAAACGGTATTGCTAAACTGCATGGAAACCCTTCATAGATTCAAAAAATACTGCTGCCACACGAGTGCTCTTCTGCGGCCCGTCGATAAATGGAGGCGACTGTTTGGAAAATACAATAAAAAATGCCATATAATTTCGACTCAGAGAGCTGTCGTGGTAAATTAGAGGAACATACTACTGCTGTCAGGTTGACAAAGACTACTTTTCATTGTGATGCCACTCACGCAGGCACCGAATGCTAAAGGGAATCTGAATTTTATGCAGTAATTGCACAGCACTACACTACCTCAAAATCCCTCCTCATCCGAGATCGGTAGCACGGGCTAGAGATATGACAGCTGTAACAGAAGGACGAATACTAGGTACTGGTACGAATACTAGGTGGATATTTTCATCTCTAATATTTGATCGGTAGGTGGGGAAAATGTAATGGTGTACTATGATCACAAAACAGTCGCCGCGCGGTCTTGGGCGCCTCGTCAGGGTCTGTGTGGCCCCTCACTTAGGAGGTTTGAGTCCTCCCTCGGGCATGGGTGTGTGTTGTCCTTAGCGTAAGTTAGTTTAAGTTAGATTAAGTAGTGTTTAGGCTTAGGGACCGATGACCTCAGCAGTCTGGTCTCATAAGACCTTACCACAAATTTCCAATTTCTACTAAACAGTACACCACTGTTGGCAGACAGTTTTCAAAGCTGTTTGTTACCTCAAATTGAAGCATATGTAGTTCTTACAAAAGTGACAAGCAAAGGAAAACAAATTAAGGCAGTGTTCGATGTTACATTGCAGACAACTTCCCTCAATCGTAGCTAATTTTGTTGAAATGAAATTTTTATTACACATATATCTTTTTGTAAAAACTCCCGTACCATGGTTCTTGTGATAATTTTTGAATAACTTTTGTTCTTTGGGGTCCACACTGAAAAATATGTCTTTTAATGACATTATTATTATGAATAATAGCGAGCTACAATGCTATGTAAGTTGTTCATAGTTTATATAATTCGCGATGAGCCCATTGCAGCGTATTGCCATCATCATGTGCCCTGTTAATATATACGTAAGCGATGGTCTTCATTATTATGGTAACTACGTAAACATATAATATCGCTGATTCACTATCGTCAAAACTATCAAAAAAGTGGCACACATGGAAACGAACTATAATCCGATATACATCTCCAGTGTACACCTGGAAGAAAGTAATAATTCTAAAAAAGATACGAAATGACAGAACAATGTTACACGTAAGGTAAAAACACTTAATGATGTATTATGGCTTTTCAGATCGTAGTTACAGACCATTATAAGAACACCGTCGGTTATGTATGTATTTACAGGGCACCTGATAATGACAATAGGTCGAAATGGGCTCATCGTGAATGATATAAAATATAAACAATTTACACAGCAGTGTAGCTGGCTGTTATTCATAGTAAAGTTTGAATAATGAATATTTTACCAACAGTTTTTCGTGTATTCCCCGTAGTCGTCGCAATACAGCGAAATGTCATTTGAATGACGATAACAAACATTTTCGTTACACAGATACACCTAACGAAAGAAAAATTGATGTTTCCCGCACGCCACAGCAATTACTAGTCTTATTTAGACAGAATTGGGGAAGTGAGAAATGGTTCTGGCCATTGCTCTGCTTATTGTGCTGCATACCGAGCATACTTAAAGCAGTTCATAAAATGTGCCGATACAGTTTGATAATGCACAAATTACTGAAATTTAAGACTATCGGAAATTATATTGTCCGAAGAAACGTCCTTTAAAATAACTATCCACAACCGAAAAGCTTCTATACAGAGCATCACATTGGTTGTTTGGAGTAGAACCACAATTATATCAACAGTCTTTCTTATCCTGGAAGATAGAGCAATTGTTGTATCTAGGCCAAGATCCGAACAAAAAGGATGAATTAATTTCTGCAACTGGTTAGAGACTGTTTCGAATGAAATGTTGAAAATTATTCTTTCTTATTTCTCCACTTTTTGATAGGTCAACAGTGAGATTTATGACATTAAATAGCCCTTTAATTTTTTGTCCAAATTTGACTTGAGATACCTGAAGACAGATGTAAGCCTGCGGAAACAGTGAACCACTCATAGCTATCATTATCATTGTTGTATAAGAGTGAATCATACCATTAATCGATTGCACAGCAGACCCTGTCTTTTTTCTCCTTGAAAGGATAAAGAGCAGTTTGCTCGCAGTTCTTTCATGAAAACTGGCTGATCGGTGTTAGACATAGCAGATGCGGGGATAACAGCACACTCCGTCTTTATTTTAGCTATGAGTTAATGGCATCTCTTCTACACTTTTACTTGGCACTTTGTTGTTTTGCTAATTCCTGTAGTGTATGTTTTCTTGAATGTCCTGTAGCGGGTTGAGAAGACTTGAAATCAGCAATGTTCATCTCACTAGCGATTCAGAGGGCCCAGTCTCGTAGATTTCCACCGATAACGGTGCATTACCACCCATATTCAGCTCTACATATCTCAAGAAAAGTCTCTAAAAGCCATTGTTCGTGTTATTTATTCACCTTTAAGGGTTTATGTTGGTTATTAATTGGGGGGGGGGGGGCAATGGGACTTTGTGGCCACCAAGAATAGTAAATCTTTCGGATATTTTTTCTTTCACAGTTTCACGGGTTTCATTTTGGTCCATATTTATTATTTCATGTAGGTATTTCTTCAATTTACACAGTTTACGGCCGGCCGGAGTGGCCGAGCGGTTCTAGGCGCTACAGTCTGGAACCGCGCGACCGCTGCGGTCGCAGGTTCGAATCCTGCCTCGGGCATGGATGTGTGTGATGTCCTTAGGTTAGTTAGGTTTAAGTAGTTCTAAGTTCTAGGGGACGGATGACCTCAGAAGTTAGGTCCCATAGCGCTCAGAGCCATTTGAACCATTTTTTTGAAATCATACCAACAATCATCGTGCCGAGAAAACAACAGAAATAATATTCGAGATGAGGCAAACAGAGTGAGAGATAGTACTCAGCCCTACAGAAAGAAAGAACACATACATTATAAGCAGATACAAGTGAAGTTGTGTACCATGTACCAGTACTTTGATCGCGGAAGAGAGGTTTTTAAGGTTTGAATACTGAGACTGTAACAGTAGAAGAAAACAATATTAAATGTATCTGTTTGACATAACAAGAGTAGAAACAAATCTACAGGTGTGACTTGTTTCGAAAAGAGAGAGATTTTTGCGACTTGTTCTAAGGCGCCTGAGACTGCTTGATTCATCAACTGAATAAAGGTAACGGAGCAGAATGTTGGAATCATCAAAAAGGACTAACGAGTATACTGACTGCAGGAATATCTCCATAGCCAACATGACTATGTGGAACAAAGCCAATGTGGTGAGTGCGACACAAAGTAGACAGTTCAGGAAAAATGAATTTATTTCATTAGAATTTGGGTGGATAGTGGATGTCATGTGACAGCATACAATCTGGAGCACGAGACGTCTCGACGCAATCTGTTGTAGAGCGGAATGTGATAGCGTACAGCAGCATCAACCACATTATGCTTTCCGTTTACTTCATTGAAAAAGAAGTGTCAGCTGTTTCGCATATACATGGTCATCGTCAGATGACCTCTTTTCAAGCAAAGTTGCTCTACAGGAGAAAGGGTGACAGTGACAGCTGCACTACAAATTCGTGTTGAATGTAACTTCTCTTCTTGTTTTGGGGAACTACTAAATGACCAAAAGCTGCGAGTGGTCATTCCACGTGACTTGCATTCTAACACAACTTTGTTACTATTCCAGTGGTATTTTTTCAACTTTTGTAATGCCACTTCTCCTTCACCAAATATAGCCTTACGATGTATCTTTCATAGCCCAAATTCTATTACAGATCTGATTAATTACGCTAAATCAGTTGAATATGTATAAACGTGCTCGGATAGACGAGCGCCGCTTCTGGGATTCATGGAGGTGATCGTGCCACGGATCGAGTCCACCTCAACGATTAGCGATGAGGACTGGTGGGCCAGCCAACCTGAATGTGGTTTTTAGGCCGTTTCCTACAACCAGCTAGATACCCACGTCCCACCGCATATACATGCTACACTACCGTTTCCAAAATGTTCTCACACTTGAAATCGAGATTTACTCTACATACTCACAGACACATGGATATACAGAATATGTACCAAGGAGTGATGGCATCAAGTAGAGCACTCGGCCACCCAATGTTACTAGCATTTCCAAAGTCCACGTAATAATGCTGACTCCGAGAGCAAACAGGAAAAGGCAAGGAGGAAGATGATGAAGAAGGAGAAGAAGAAATGGCAGATCAGTGCTGTTCCCACATATCATGATTGTTGCTCAGAGCAGCCTGTATGCCAGGGGCTTGAAAGAAAAACACTTTTACCCATATCTCCTCTCCTATTGGAGCTAGGAGATTATACTCATGAGGTCTGCTGTTTCTGCGCCAGATGAGGTTGAAATCGTTCCAGATGTTTGGGAGGAGATTCTGGACATACACACATATGCACAAACAATCTGCTTTAAGTATGTAAATTATCTGTAATGGCCTACCACTGCGTCTTCTTTAGTCTGTCCATATTACTTTGTAATTACCGATAAAAAATTAATTAGTGGTACAATCTTTGGTGACAAACTTGGAAAAACAGGTATTTTCCTTTACACCATTCACAATAAGCAATTGGATCAAATTAGATTTGTTTGTTCTAAGAGTGTTAACTCGGACACTTATGGAGAGATTACATTGCCACCAATACCCAAAACCATTGTATATTCACGTTTACAGAATTTAACAGCAAGTAAATCAGTAAGCATTACAAATAACACGCGATAATGATCAAATTAAACTTCAGCTGTTACAAATAATACGACGGCCGTTTTGCACTAGAGTGCGGAAGAATCTCGTCCAAAACATACCTTTCTTAGCTCATGTTCTGAACCAGTCCATATTTCCTGTACGTCCTAAGATAATTAATAACGTTATTTTACACTCAAGTTTTGCGTTATCGGAAACGTAATTTGCTGACAGATAACAGCCTTAATTGTTGTGAAAACACGTATAGCATTTCAGCACTGGACTGGAATGAGAGAACAGACGTTGCCGGGTGCTCCCTGTAGTTGCATGATGCGTAAAATGAAATATTTCCAGTACGATGTTGTGGTTTTAGTTGTCAGGCACTGTGTCTTGAATCTGATATTGGTCTTCCAAATCTGTTCTTTACATAACTGAGATTTGGTCTCCTTCCGAGAGCTAAGGATTTGTACTAGCGTTTTCCGTAGTCATGTTGTCTAAAAACGACAGAGGTATACTTAGACGAAGGATATTCTGGTCATAGAATGACAGTCATTTAAACTTTCAGGAAGTCTATGGATGAAGTGTTAAGATTGTATGCAAAGATCCAGAAGTTGCTATTCCATCGTGTGTAGTAACACTTCAACTAATGTAAGTAGAGCATAGAGCAAAAAATTGCAAATAAAATGCAAGATATATATTGCTGCGAAGCGTAAGCATACATAATGGCCATTAAACTAGACAGTTATAGCCCTGGTCCACTGTCGATGATTGTCACAAGCAATAAATGTAGCTCACTCTACTACACGTTCACGCCTTCTTTTGTTCTCAGAACGTAAATGTCCCTCCACTCGCTTTGTGTGAATGCATAACTTTTTCTACAAATCAGGATGGAAAACTTCCGTTCAAGAACGGTTGTGATGTAGCGGACAGCGTTATAAAACTGATTTAAATACTTAAATGCTAATTCATTTTTTGACAGAAGGAAGAGATACTTCTTCAGATTATTAGACCTCCAGCTGATACGACATTCACTTACATACACAATGTGCCCGTAGCATAGAAGCAATATTATTCGAACATTCGACTGAATGTAAGTGTGACAACACTGTTCAAAATGAACAAGAGAAACAAAGCACAGTGTAGTGTTTGCCAGCTTACTGAAACTTTTTCTCTGTTGCGCGAGATCCCAAGATACTATGGCAAAGACCAGCACGAAAATCAAGTTCATGAGACAGGTACGTGAAATGAGATAATAATGAGTCTTCTATAATCACTGTAGTAGTTAATATATGATCAAAAAAATGATATACAGAAAACAGATGACACTCACAGTTATCGATACCGAAAGAATTGACTCGTTGTTGCCAGTAGTTCCCAACGTGTTATGAAGAAATATTAAAATATTGTTGAGTGTAACGTGATAGATTGACAACACTTACTTTTATTAATTTGATAATATGCTTCTTAAGACTAAGATGTTTGTTTACAGTCGTCACTGACTCCTTACGTTTAACCATCATTGCAGGTTATCGTTTTGTTCTGAAAAAAGGATCTTACTGCAATTCGTATTACAAGAATAATATGTAGTCAGCTTGCGGCACCAACTGAAGGTAATTATCTCAGGACAGCTGTAAACCTTTGATGTGATCTTGATCTTCCAAAAACTCACATTTTAATGGTTGCAAAAGCAATGAAATGATGTTAGAGTTTAGCGTTCCGCCGACAGCGTGGTCCTTAGAGACGGAGCACAGACTCGGATTGTGAAAGGACAGGAAAGGAAATCGGCAGTGCTCTTTTTGAAGGAAACATCCCGGCATTTGCCTGGAGCGGTTTAGGGAAATCACGAAAAACCTAAACCAGGATAGCCGGAGGGGGGTTTGAACTGTCGTCTTGCTGTGGCAGGCCTTAACTGAAGTCGAGAGGGTGAACTCCAATCGTCTACACGATCCCATCAGTGGCCAACATCTATGACCTGAATTCCGCAGAACACAGTAAAAGACATGTTGTGTCTGCAACTAAAGATAATAATAGCTGCAGACACAACATCGATTTCACAGTGTTCTGCGGAAGTCAGTTCATAATTGTTGGTCAGTGATGGGATCGTGTATATATATATGATTGGAATTCACAGCCTCAGCGTCAGTTAAGGCCTGAAAATGGTGTATTGCGTCACCTAAACTGGTTGAAATTTAATAAAATAACATCAAAACGACGGCTGCAGATGTTTCATTTTATTACCCAATACGTTCAGTTCCTTCCACGAGGATCTAGACAATTCTGTTTCTTTCTAAGGATAGACATAGTTTTACTGTCCAGTTCGTTTCAACAGGAATTTAAACATTATCTATGCAGTCAACAATCAGCCCAGCGCCGCCAAAAATTATGAGTCCATTACAAATACCAAGAGTTTTGGCTTATTTTAGGTTTAAGTTTCAATTCCATCCCAAACACTTCCTTACGATACATCCAAGGGCTCGTGGTTACCTCATTCCAAAGTGTTCTTTTATTTTTTTCCCCCCAATAAGTATACTATATATCTACTGAGGTGGCTGAAATAACTCCCGTCGTTCCATAATTTCCATCTTCTTTCTTTCACATCAATGGTTGTTATGGATGTGTAATCCTTAGAGAAAGTTTTTGATGATGGTGTCTAACTCATTTGTCTAATAAAGAGGGTCCAGAGTTACAATTACTTTCACATCTCCATCCCCGATTATAGTGGTGTTAGTTGGATCACCATCCGCTATCAAATTTTCTCTTTCTTTTTAGATATGCATATATATACCAAGTTTCATAAAGATTGCTTGAGACCCTTCTGAACCATGCTGGAAGAAATACATGTCTATACCAATTTTCATATTTCTAGGTTACAGAATTTCTCTTTCCGGGAGACTTGTGTTCGCTGCTTCCACGTCAATTTGAAATTCCCGGCAAAAAGCGCCAAACCGTGAAAACAGCCGCCAGCGGGGGCGTGCAGTGGGGCAGACAGCTGCGTCCGTGGCAGCTATTGGACCGCCGCTCGCCACCGGGTGCTGAGCTGACAGCAGCGCGATTCGCATTCCGACAGGGCTCGCAGCAGCCCATGGGCTGCCCGGCGGTGCACCGAGTCTGCTGCCCGCCGTACAATATTTCTCCCGCTGCTTAGAGAGAGCGCTCGCCTCTCTAACAGTTGGTAGCTGTCTGTCCTTATATTTCGAACAAGGTAGCGCAGTTGTTAAGGTATTCGTCTCGCTTTTGAAATAAACCGTGTTGAAAACTGTTTCCGACCAGCCATGTTTAAGTTTCTCGTAATATCCACAACTTTATTTTGGTTCTTTTGAAAACTATGCGATCATATCCTTCAGCATTCTTTCTTTGATCTGACCTTTGGCTCTGTCTCTAATGACCTCATCGTCACCAGGACAGTAAATCCTAATCTTCGTTTTCTTCTGCGTTTGAGTACAAGGCCTGAGGTCCCCACAAATTACAAGGGCAGTTCAATAAGTAAAGCATTTTTTTATCTCTGATAATTTCGGTTTAAAAAATGCAGAATTTTCTGGGGAACTTCACGGGGTATTCCCGCTTCAGACGCTATAGTCTGACAAAAAGGCCTCAAATACATGAGTACTCATATATCAGAAAGTTACCACAGCATATCAAAGGTCTTGTAAGTGATAAAGATCGTTTTCAGAGTGAATCAAAGAACTTCCTGTTGGCCAACACCTTCTACTCCATCGCTCAATATGTTCACAAGGATTATAGCTCATAACTCTCTCTGCATTAGAATTGTACAACATCCATGTATCTAAGGTATAAAAATTTTTTAAAAAGCCTTTGACTCTTTCCGCATTCCACAGACTCCTCTCCAAGGGATCCATAGAAAGCGATAAATTTAATGAGGTTCCGATAGGAGGCGGCGCCATACGTGACCTTCAAAATGGTGTCTGTAACGGAGCTGCGCTCCAAACAGAAATCTTTCATTGATTTTCTTTTGGCGGAAAACCAGAGCATCGCATATATTCGTAGGTGCTCGCAGAATGTCTACGGAGACCTGGTAGTGAATAAAAGCCCGGCCAGTCGTCATCGCAACAGGGTCGTGCAAACCTACCCGGCCTCCCTCGTGCCGGCCGGCCACAGACAGCTATGACTCCTGCAGTACTGGAACGCACGGACACTCTCACTAGAGATGATCGAAGAATCACAGCCAAACACTTCGGTGCACAAACTAGACGTCTCTGTTGGTTGTGCTACCACACTCGCGGTACTCAAAGATTTGTGCCCACTAGGTTCCTCGACGCCTAACAGAGGACCATTCAGAACAACGAATTACTTGCGCGTTACGAGGCTTACCGTGATAATTTTTGTTGAACATCGTCACAGGCGATGAAACATGGACTCGTCACTTCGAACCGGAAAAAAGCGGAAATCCATGAATTGACGACGCGCTACCCTTCCTCCGAAGAAAACGTTGAAAGCCGCCTACTCAGCTGATAAGATCATGGTGGCGGTCTTCTGGGACTTTGAAGGGGTTACTCTGTTTGATGTCCTCCCTCATGGTGCAGCGATCAACCTCGAAGTGTATCGCGCTACCCTCAGGAAATTGAAGAAACGACTTCAGCTTGTTCGTCGCCACAAAAATGCAAACGAACCTCTTCTCGATGACAACGCAAGACCTCACACAAGTCTGCGCACCCGAAAGGAGTTCACAAAACTTCATTGGACTTTTCTTCACTGCCCGCATGTCGCACCTTTCGACTTCCATCTATTTGTCCGAATAAAGACATCACACTGTGTGAAACAGTAATTAGATGATGGGGAGGTTATTAATGCAGAAAGACATTGGGTCTGACGTCGATCAGTGAGGTGGTACCATGCGAGCATACAGGACCTCGCAGTAAGGTGGTGGACAGTCTTACGATAGAAACTGACCTGGCTCACGCCGGTCTGAACTCAGATCGTGTAAGAATTTAAAGGTCGAACAGACCTAATCACTGGGCTCATGCAGCCAGAATTTTTTTTAATCCAACATCGAGGTCGCAATCTGCTTTGTCGATATGAGCTCTCAAAAACGCGACATTGAACGGAGAATACGTTGAAAAGCAGTTTTTTGTAGCAGAAAGAGTGAGGAATAATATGGTGCATATGAATCCTAAATAAAATCAATCGGCTTTCAGAAAAAAATGTTGCATTACTTACTAAACGCCCTTCGTAAGAATAACACGAAAACATTTCCAGCATTAGCGAAACCTTTTATCACATAATCCATCCTTTTGTAGTTCAAAGAGGCTTTTTCAATGATCCTTAATTTCAGCTCTAGTCCTGGTCCGTCACTACAGTGTATCCTTTTTATTACGCCCACAAGTATTCTCGGATGTTTTAACCATATTATGAACCGACGTGTCCCTTCCTGTGATGTAGATTATCCGCGGACTGTTTTCTTTCCCTCTTTACAGTTCCTGTAGATTTATTGTTATACGCATCCATTTAATTTTTTATTTGATTCCACTGTAACAATATTTCAAATGCTACCAGTTTCCACTTCTGCGTTGTTCCAAAGTCGTGGTTTCCCTAAATCGATTCAGGCAAATTCCAGGACGGCTCCTTTCAAAGGGTACGGCCGATTTCCTTCCCCACCCTTCTCTCATCCGATGGGACCGATGACCTCGCTGTTTGGTCCCGCTCTCAAATCAATCAACCAATTCAAAGTCCGCATTATTGTGCCTCTGTCGCACAACTTCATTGTTGTACCCCTTCAACACTATATAGATAGTTGGTGGCAGTTGCTGCAATCTGAATTTCTGGCAGAACTGAACCATCCACCAGGCCAGCCACCGACGTAATTCTGCACCGGGGCACTGCAAAAGCGCTGGTGCAGCACCCTACAATTAAGCGTTCTGCCGTCACAGGTAGACTGTGTTGCTACATGGTGTCGCGCAACGCAGCGTTTCCACATCTGACTGACTAGATCCTACCATCTGTCATAACACACCCGACCAGAGGGAGCGTAAATGATTCCCGATCGGCAGGTATCATCATTCCTTTGATGTTGTGCATTCGAAGGGCGCAGTCCCCCAATCAGTCGTCCGTCAAATGTAATGGCTAACCTACTCCATCCTCATTGGGCAGCGTCACTAGCTAGTTAAAGTAGCTGATCTACGAACTTTCAGCTAGCCCTGATGATTCTGGGCTTTGAACTGGATACGTCCACGTGGGGCCGCCCGATGGATGTCGTTGCCTAACGCTCCGCCAATCTCTGAGAGTTGTGAGTTCAACTTGAGCGCTTGCACTTCCCACCAACGTCACAGACGGCAAAAAGCGCTCGCCACCGCCTGGCTTTGTTCTTACGCCACCAAATTGACAAGAGTTCCTCAACAGCAATGACTTCATCCTCGGCCAGCCGCCATTGTCCCAGCATACGTCACTCTCTGTCTACTAGCCATGACTGGCACCTTGACAAACAGCATCATTGTTTGGAAGGCTTCACCCACGGAATGTTTCTGTTGAGTAATCTCTATGGGCTCCACACTCACCATATACTAGGGAAAACCAGTACCACAGCTTTCCACGGGTCGACACAATAACCAGAATAAGGCAGACCGCAATACTGAAGCCAGAAGTGACAGTGCCACAGTACAGTGAATTTCCGCTGCCGAAGCAAGCATTCTTTGCCTGCATCCTTATGCTATATATGAAATGAATGTAGAAAATGAGAGGGCTGGTGGAGGAGGTCATAACAAGAAAATTTCACACAGAAACCGATTTCCGTATCCCTCAGCGTAGGGCGCTTGACATCGTTGAACAGCGTCGTGCGTCGCCAAGAGGGTAGGCACACAACATGCCTTCCGAACCACCGTGGTAGCAGGTCTACAGTACAACGTTCCCAATGTATTTGTGACATGAAGATAAATGAGAAGTCGGGGTGAAGTTTTATAACCTTTATTTGAAAACAATTGCTTGAATGCACACCGTGCAAGAACGCTGGAGTGATTGTGCACTCTTTCAAAGACTTCTGGCAAAGTGGAAATTGCATAAGAGGCTGGCATAATGCGCGATATCAGCTCTTCATCAGTCTCAATGGGTGTTTCATAGACAACAGATTACAGGTGGCCGCAAAAGAAAAAACCAGTGGACGTTACGTTGGGAGAAAGTGCAGGCAATGCCACCGGCCCACCGCGCCCTATCCAGTCCTCACCAAAGGTTTCGTGTAAATGTATTCGCACTGCACGTGGGAAATTCGCAGGTGCACCATCGTCTCGGTACAACATTCGCAGTCGCACATTAAGTGGTACATGTTCCAACAATTCTGGTAGAGTTTGTCGTAAAAAGATTAAGTATCTGTTTGCGTTCCGTCACCGGGGGAAAATGGATTCACAGACCGGATTATCGTCTACCAAGCCGGCCCAATTGTTGACAGTGAAGCAATTTGGTGACCACGAACAAAGGTTTAGTTCGGATTTTTCCATGCCCCCATGTGTTGACTGTGGCTGTTGAACATACCATCTCGTGTAAATAGTGCCTCATCCGCAAAAAGTACACTATTCGGAAAGTCCCGTTCAATGGCATACCTTTACAAGAACCACTAGCAGAACTCAGTTAGAGGTGCAAAATCGTCTGGGTTACGGATGGCAGGAGTCCAAATGATCTCCATACCATACACGTGAAACTGTGGAATGGATAACACTTATTTCCCGTGGAACAAGTTTTCCAGTAGTGCTAACGCCTCCTCTTCAAGCCCTGGCGTGCATACTGTGCGTTGACGACGGCATCAGTCAGGCCTTCGCACCGGTAACACAAAAGAAATACGCCATATTTCGAAGTAGGTCTTAAATGCACATGTGCCATTACGAGAAAGTGCCAGTGAAAAACATACCTTAAGTGAACTCGTCTCTCGTAGGGACCTGTGCACGCAAGTGATCGTGCGTGGGTCTGGCACTCGACGATTCGGAAAACCGCTGAACTTACAAACGTTGCTCAGCGTAAGCATTTCCGTACGACATCCGTAAGAACAGTGCATGTCTGCCCTTTCCTCCCAGGAATAGCGCTCTATATCCTGCCCGCTCCTCACAGGAACAAACAAAAGAGTGTCCCCGTCACATGACAAATTGGCGCAGGGCGAACCAGACTCCGCAGTGTGGACAGGTGTACAGGCGCTGCCCTCTAGGTAGCACCTATCAAACAAGCATTCGCACAGCCACATAAGGGGAGGAAAACCCGTAGTATTTGTCCCGCCTGGAACATCCGCAGCTATGTCGACTACGCGTTTGCAAATAAAGGTCATAAAATTTCAACCCGACAGACATGGGGCAGACAGCAGAACAGACATGTGTAGATGGGGTCCAGAGGCATGTTAAATTTATCACCTCAGATGTGGTCATGCAACCTGACACTAATTTACACCCCCCATTCCCATAACCAGCTGCCAGATACACGACGATTGTGATATTACAGCTTCCTCAGACACTCCTTCAACTCGTTTGTATGTATGTTAATTTTTCTACTGACAAAAAACTTTCTACCGCTTCGTAATAACACTGCGATGCTCCCACCCAGCTGCTCCTGAAAGACTCATGAATCTCGCACTATTCTGCTTCTTATAGCACTGTATGCTCCTCCCCCCACCCCTTGTTTCTTTGAGTGTTGGCGACTTCCTTAACTCTTTCTGGTGCCTATGAAACTCAACTTGGTTACATGCAATAATTGTTCATCCATCCAGAAACCAAGCTTTGTGGCAGAAACTAGTTCATCTATGAATGACAACGCATCCTCCTAAAATGGGTTAACCAAACTGGTGGCAGAACACTCTAATGAAGGTATAGCCAAACTATATGAAGTCAACTAGCATAACATAGCAACTAGCATAGCATATCAACTAGATGCCTATACATTCCTGCGTTATCTGTTATATCGTTGTTATGCAATGGAATCGGATCTTTACCATGCAATTCGTATTACTGCACCCTCGAGCCTGTAAGGTGACATTATTTGCCGTGTCTTTCTACATGGCAGTTGTTTCGCCAAATACCGCAGTTTTCGTTTATGTTACTTCAACCAGCCCATTTTCCGTTTTCCATATTGACTACACTTAAAGGCATAATTTCTTTATCAGGGACTGCCTTAAGTCTATTCTGTGTATTGATTCTTTTTCTTAAGACCTGTGGGAAAACCTTATTTGAGAGAACAGTAGTAGTTCATAGTTCGTTTTCTTAAAATCCGGGAAATAACATTGCTTTAGGGAACCATTTTTATCAAATGAATGGATTATATATCATTTTTTTTCCTATCTCCACCACAGGACCTGTGAATTTGTACGTCTAATGGAATGTAAACAACGCAGAATATCCCAAACATCTACTCATCTCCCATACCTCCCACGCCCAAAGTATCATGTAAGCCAATGCACATATCTATATGTACCGGTAGCACTGCATTTCTTTCCCAGACTACTTAGAAGAGACAGCTTAACTATGCTTGCCATTGTATGCATACTGCCACCCACTCTTCCAGTACTGTCAATATATGACCCATTTGTATTTTTTAGTGTTACTCAATATATCATCCATTTCTAATTTATTAGTCTATAGAAAAAATATGTTACAACAGAAGAGCTACGTGTGTACTTTATACAGGAAATCTTACGCATTTTGATAACTAATACATGTTTTTTTTTTCAATTTTCGATATGATTAGAGCTCTATGATCATATTAGCGTATTAGAAGTGATATAAATGGGCATAGTGTTACATTACACACCAAAACATGTATGTATGGAGGAAATTTAGTGGTATGTGTTTATCGAAGTATCGGACTCAGTGTCTTTTTAACGTGTGATGTCACTCCCAGGCGAGTAGTACATACAACCTGTCAACCGTATGGAACAGCCAAAGTAGAAAACACAACGTACTGCCAACCAACTGTTAATGTTGGAAGTTACCCTAGTATAGACGGCTGCTGTAATGTATGGATGACCCTGGTATCAGTTTTATCAGAACTCCGACGAGTTTTTTGACAAAATAATACAGATAATTTGTACTTTGGTACAAAGAATGAACTTTTTTTTGCTTTTCATTCACAGTCGGATACATATACATCTGTATCACAATAAGAAACCTGCATCTATTTTGCAAGCATATTGTTACGCTCTACCTCATCTCCAAAAGCACATCTACTTAAGATGAACTGTAGGGCTCTATACTTAATAAAGTACACGTCAAAAAATGATATGTTTTAACAAATTATTACTTTACCATATGTTTTGCCTACACATGTAGCGACCTTTAAACTGATTGGAACTAGGGGACAGCACACAGCAGCCATCTAAATTTAAGAGATATATTCGGAAGTGATGGCAGATCACGTGGCAGTAGTATCCAACATCTAGGTTATCTGGACTATATAAAGATCTTGATAAATAAAGTGTTAAAATCTGTCGCTCAGAGTTTCAAGGTGTATGGTTATTATTGGAGAACCTGGATAATTCCCTTACTGGCATTGGTAACATAAATTGCACCGAACATGATAGGCTTCTCACTAAGAACAATTTAAATGTCAGTATGCCCATTGCAGAACCCTTTTGTGACAATATTAGGGTGGTTAGAATATGTGATCAAGTGGTCTGTCAAGAACAATTGGATGATGGGTGGTCTATATAGTTGAAGAAGAGAGCTTCTGGTGCACTTAACAATCATCTACACAGCAAATTCTCCAGGATTATCTCTTTGAGACAAGATGTTAAGGAGAATCTACCATTTCTCCTAAACAGGAAAGGGAATATGGCAGCAAAAGGAATATTGGAAAAAATTGGAAAGGACGCACTTGACATTATTTGGTGGAAATATAAATATCCCGTGCCTATATCATATGAAGTGGAACTTTCCAACATTAAAATATTGTCCTCAGCCTATCAGCATGACATACATATACATAGAAAAGATAAGTATGTTTTTACAATGATAGTATGCTTGGTCAGCTATGGCTTTCATATATGAAACATTCCATATTTTGCCTGAAATGATTTAGGAAAACCTAAATCAGAATAGCCAGACAGGGGAAATTTCATCCTCCCGAGTATGAGGTCAGTGTTTTAACAACTGCACTGCCTCATTCAGTTGCTCCCTATCGTACAACGTTCTTTTTATCATACAATGTCTGCAACAGGTAACTTGAAATATAAAGCATTGTTACCGCCCACTCTATGGGCACCTGCTCATGGATCACAGACATCAGCTATTCCTCTTGCGCTCCCTCCAGTGTGTCAGGAAAATTTACTCCTGACGCATAAACATGCCACTACGCTCCATGCACATCTTCATGTCCTCCTTTCAACCTGTCGAACAAACCTAGTCATCTTCGTCATACTGAGGTGAGTAAACTCACGTTACATGATTTTTTTGTAGACTGCGGGTATTACATAGTGATCATGTATTGTAATGTTACAGGATGTTATACTTGTCACTTTTCGTTATTAACGACACTCTGAGTCCTCTCAGTAAACTTCCGTTGTGTAGTACACATTAGTTATGAAGTATGTGTTAGCTGCCTCTTTGAACAGATGAATTTTAACAATATTTTTCATATCCTTAGGCAATGTATTACACAGTTTTATTCTTAATCATCATGTGGTGCAGTTCTTATTGTTGTCTCCGTGCTTGCTAAGAAAATGGGATGAGAAGTTCCGCCTTATGCAATACACCTTATTTCTTTTGTTTCACCCATACATGTTTCAGCACTTTTGTGCTATCATCAGTGGGTTCTATTTATTTTTAACTGTAAATTTGTTGTTAACATATTAATATTTTCGTCGTTTACAACATTATGTAAAAGTTGCATTTATAACTTAATTGTTTTGTAAACCAACAATGAAACTGAATTAAAAGTTAATAGTAAAGTGTTACTAGAAGTTGACAAATGCATGTTGCATGCATATAATTACTTACAGGTTTAATGTCAAGAAGTTTTATTTACCGTTATAGCTACATGCACAGCAATAAAATATCATATAGAACACTGAAAGAACAGATACTGTTAACGACCCTCAGCTGTACGAAATATTCTGAAATTATAAATTACAGTGGTTCAAAAGAAAACCTCTTTGCATGCTGCACTTTTTTTTATCTTGCTCATCCAAATGCGTTTCGCCTTAATTACAAGGCATCTTCAGTGGGTGTTCTGAAATATCTCACGATTTCTTCGTTTGCACATACAGATTATCGTTTGCACTTTTAGGTTATAGATTTAAAACATTTAGTTGAGATTTTTACAATAAAATGGAAAAGTATTTACAGATCAGCGCCTAATTCATTATTTTTAAGCCAAACAATTGGCACACTTGGTGAAAGTTTACAATTTTCCTTTTTGTCACTGTTTACAACGCACAGCAATTTAACTGCCAAGTTTGTGTGTATAGTGTCACTTGTTTCTCTAACCGCCACCAAGTTTCTCAAGTTTTTCTTTCAAATGTTTCATTAAGCTACTATGTGTATGCTGATGTGCTGATGTGTAATGATCACTGTGGGTGGTCGTCTCAACCACTTCGGCAATTCATGCACGCTCCCCGAACCGACCCAAATTCCCATATGTCACGCTGTCTACAATCCTTTATATTCATCACCTAACGCTCGCAATAATACCTGCTTGCTCGGTCCGGGGAGCGTGCATAGATAGAAGACGACCGGTCACGATAAGCGGGAAGTCTGGGTTGGAGTACCTCTCTGGCACAAATTTTCGTATGTCACTATTGGGTAGTAGATCTACACCTAATATAGCTAGTGTCAAAGAACCGCAGTCAGTGAATTAATTTAAAAATTTGTTGTTATATTATGTATACTGCTCTTTTCTATATAGGTGCTTGCAAATACCTTTGCTGCGAATGCCAAACTTAGCGTTACATTATTGATTAATATCTCATAACACATTGAAGATATTTTACAGAGCGTGTTCTGGGAGGAATGATCAATATTAAGGGACTTGACAGGAACGACCACTGGAAGCAAAACAGTCTAGTGAACACGGTCTCTGAAGTGCATACCTTAAAACCAATGAGCACTTCATCTCCGCTACCGTGAGTTAAATCTCTTCTATAGCAGGCTCTTTACTTTCGATATTTTGAGACGTCGTGTTATGGGCCAAAACAAGAAAAAAAATCCGGTACACATGGGTTGTAAAGTGCATACCGGTGCCGTAACAGCTATGAGCACTTGTTCGTCTTCACTACCGTGAACACGTCTGTTTCACTGAAGAAGTGCGCATACCTCTTAAAATATACAGTATGTTAGCACCTTCATGTGCTCATTCTACGGTAACTGGTACAAATATTAACTTCTAAAAGAAATGTGTTTGATAGATAAGCCTTGGAACTTTCCATATTTTTCTTTAAAGTAGCATTACCATTATTTTCCCAATGTGATCTGAAGCTCTCCTACTGCTGTTCTCCTACTGTTAATTGATAGTTTATCGCTTACTGACCAGGTGTAAGCAGTTCTGAGGCTTTCTCTGGCTTTCTCCACCAGGAGTTTCGGTACCCGCTGTAATCATTATGATAATCAAAGATCATATGATTTGCTAATCCTCGTATTCCTACCGATTGTGGTTCTTCTTTACTTCCTCTGGTCGAAAGTGGTATTAACAGAAATAACATGCCTCTTCATATATCTTCTTTATAGAGAAAGAAGTTTCCCCTGTTTTCGATGTCCTCCAAGTGTTATTTTATTTACATTTATTTTTCCCAATTTACTGCTTTACGTCTTTCCATAAGGCATTGTTTCCAGTTTCAGCACTAAATTTAATTTTATTATTTGACGACCTTTCTGTAACGAGCAGTACCCTGCAGCATGTCTGTAACAGTGATATAAGTTCATGAACTCTGTCTCACCGGCTCTGAGGAATTTTATTATTTTAGAATCCGGTAGGACTGGAACTAACCCGTGGTCTAGGGGTAGCGCCTTTGATCAGTAATCAAAATATCCTCAGCTTTGACGGCAAAAGGAGTCACCCTCAATCTGACAGCGGCCTCGTCAAAGAGAGCGGAGGAGCGGAAGAGGTTCACGGCACTATCTTTCCCTTGGGGTGGGAAACTGCCCCTAAAGGTGGAAGAACCAGCAATAATCAACAGCATTAGGAATCAGAAGGAAATGGAAACCACTACATTAACGACACATAATGTGTGTCCACAGGACATGTAGCATGAAATTGAAAGTGTCATGATGATTCCGGAATAGTCCTCCACTTTGATCTCTTGGAGGGACTACTAAGGGGGAAGTGATCATGAGAAAAAGATCGAATAACCAACGAAAAGATTACGTTCTAAGAGTCGTGGCGCGGAAATAAGAAGTTTAAACGTGGTAGGGAAGCTAGAAGATCTGAAAAGGGGAACGCAAAGGCTCAATCTAGATATAGCGGGGGTGAGTGAAGTAGAATAGAAAGAAGACAAGGATTTCTGGTCAAATGAATGTAGGGCAATATCAACAGGAGCAGAAAATGGTATAACGGGAAAAGTATTCGTTAGGAATAGGAAGGTCTGGCAGAGAGTGAGTCACTGTCAATAGTTCAGTGATAGCGTTGTTCTCATCAGAATTGACGGCAAGCCAACACGTACAACAATAGTTCAGATATATATATATCCAGACATCACAAGCACAAGATGAAGAGACAAAGAAAGTATATGAAGATACAGAACGGGTTATTCGATACGTGAAGGCAGATGAAAACTTAATAGTCATAGGCGATTAGAATGCGGTTAGAGGTGAAGAAGTAGAAGAAAGGGTTACAGGAGAATATGGGCATGCCACTAGGACTGAGAGAGTAGAAAGACTACTTGCTTTATGCAATAAATTTCAGCTAGTAACACCGAATACTCTGTTCAAGAATCGCAAGAGGAAGACGTATACTTGGAAAAGGCCGAGAGATACAGAAAGATTTCAGATAGATTACATCACGGTCGGGCAGAGATTCCGAAATCAGATATTGGAATATAAGGCATACCCATGGCAGATACAGACTCAGATCACAATTTATGAGTGATGAAGAGTAAGCTGAAGTTTAAGGGACTTGTCGGGAAGAATGAATACGTAAAGAAGTGGCAATGGAGGAGCTAAAAAAAGAAGGCGTACGCTTAAATTTCTCTAAGGCTATCGAATTGCAATAAGGAATAGCTCAGTAGCAAGTTCAGTTAAAGAAGAATGGATACTATAGAACTGGAAGTTGGAAAGAAAAATGAAAGCACAAAAAAGGTAACTGCGAATAAACCATGTATAATAGAAGAAATACTTCAGTTTATCGATGAAAGAAGAAAATATAAAAATTTTCACGGAAATTCAATATCACAGAAATACAAGACCTAGGAGTGAAACAAATAGGAAGTGTAGGGAAACGAAGGCGAAATGTCTGCATAAAAATGTGAATAAATTGAAAAAAAAAATAAATTGTCGGAAGGACCGACTTAGCATGTGGAGAAGTCAAAACAACCTTTGGTGAAATTTAAAACAAGGGTGGCAACCTTAAGAGTGCAACGATAATTCCACTGTTAAATGCAGATGAGAGAGCGGATGGGTGGAAATAGTACACTGAAGGCTTTCATGAGAGGGACGACCCGTCTGATGTGATTGAAGAAGAAACAGGAGTCGATATGGAAGAGACAGGGGATCCATTATTAGAATCAGAATTTAAAAGAACCTTGTAAGACTTAAGGTCAAATAAGGCTGAAGGGATAGATAACGTTGCATCAGAATTTCTAAAATCATTAGGAGAAGTGACAACAAAAAGGCTATACACGCTGGTGTGTAGAACGTATGTCAGGCGATATACCACCCGACTTTCGAAGAAATATCATCCACACAATTCCGAAAGCTGCAAGAGGCAACAAGTGCGAAAATTACCGAACAATCAGCTCAACAGCTCATGCATCCAAGTTGCTGACAAGAATAATATACAGAAGAATAGAAAAGAAATTTGAGGATGTGTTAGATGACGATCAGTTTAGCTTTATGAAAGGTAAAGGCAGCAGAGAGGCAGTTCTGACGTTACGGCTGATAATGGAAGCAAGACTAAAGAACAAGAAAGACACATTGATATGGTTTGTCGCTCTCGAACAAGCGTTCGACAATGTGAAATGGTGCAAGATTTTCGAAATTCTGAGGACAATAGGGGGAGCTAGAGGGGGAGAGACGGGTGATCTGCAACATTTACAAGAGGCAAGAGGTAAAAATATGAATGGAAGATCTAGAAAGTGTATAAAAATTCAAGCTGAAAGTATATCAATGATGAGACTCTCTGATGACATTGCTATCCTCAGTGGAAGTGAAGAAGAATTACAAGATCTGCTTAATGTAATGAACGCCGGCCGCTGTGGCCGAGCGGCTCTAGGCACTTCAGTCCGGAACCGCGCTGCTACTACGGTCTCAGTTTGGAATCCTGCGTCAGGCATGGATGTGTGTGATGTCCTTAGGTTAGTTAGGTTTAAGTAGTTCTAAGTCTAGGCGACTGACGACCTCAGATGTTAAGTCCCATAGTGCTTAGAGCCATTCAACCATTTGAATGGAATGAACAGTCTACTGAATACAGAATATGGATTGAGAGTAAATCGAAGAAAGAAAAAAGTAATAAGAAATGGCAGAAATGAGAACAGCGACAAACTTAACATTAGGCATGATGGTCACGAAGTAGCTGAAGTTAAGGGATTTTGCTATCTAGACAGTCAAATAATCCATGACGGATAGAACAAAGACGATATCAAAAGCAGTCTAGCACTGGAAGGAGGGCATTCCTGACCAGCAGAAGTCTACTAGTATCAAACAAAGTCCTTGATCTGAGCAAGGAATTTCTGAGAGTGTACGTTTGGAGCACAGCATTCATTCTATGGTAATGAAACATGGACTTTGGGAAAACCGGAGCAGAAGAGAATCGAAACATTTAAGATGTGGTGCTACAGACGAATGTTGAAAATTATGCGGACTGATAAGGTAAGGATTGGGGAAAGGAAAGGAATATATGGAAAACACTGAGAAGACGAAGGGACAGAATCATAGAACATTTGAAAAATTGTAGAGGACGACAGAGATTGGAATACATCCAACAAACAATTGAGGACGCAGTTTGCATCTTCATGGTTTACTGTACGCACTTCTTCCCAGCTAATGTACATTATCAATAACGTCAAAATATCCTGCGTTTCGTGTTTAGAAAAGGTGTTTGGTAGGACTTCAGTATGACAGACTTTTCTAGCCAGATTTTATTCGCATTATTTGGAGGAAATGATCAGACAGTCCAAGTTATTTTTCAGATGCACGATAGTGGTCCTTTTCTATATCAGTAACCACACGATCAGTTACTTATGCTGAATTTTTAAATCCCTTGTGAAACTCCAAGTCGTACATACCTTCTCAAACGTTTTAGGCGTTTACGAGTAGTACGCTACACTTTGGTTCTTTTGTTAACATGATAAGGAGCACAAATTCAGCGCCGACCCATTTCAATTGTATGTGCACTAGGTGAAATATCGGTTCTTTTCGTCGTCCTGCGAGTAGTGCGTTGTTAATCAGTGTTAACCACAAGAAGCTATACATTTACTGTATTATCAAATGAAGAACACGTTTAATTGCTTTATATGAGTCATAACTAACGACAAAAACCAATGCAATGGCGAGGTGACTTTCGTGTCATTTGAGGCTAATAGCTAATAACTACCTAATACTTGACTGAGTGAATGATATTTGTCATAATAATTCCAGCTGATGACATCTGACACTCAGATTGCATCGACCACGAGATACGAAAAAAGAGAGCCCAGTAAAAAGCTAATGTAACGCTTTAAGAAGCCGAAGGTAATTTTGCCAGATACTATCAAATTTTCACTACCCTATAAACAAATACAATACTAATGAAGGAACTTGCCAGTTTATGATGGTACTCAGTTTTCTTTCCTCAGAAGGTAGCTGTTTCAGTTTCTGCGGCTTCATTTTCGCCGAACTGGAAGCACGGCGAATACCAGTCTCGCTCCAGCGTGATGGAGGAAGCACCCGACAACCAGTCAGGCTTCACTCTTGTTTTTCCCGCCTTTCGCTCAGACGTCACTCGCCTCTTAATTGCTTTTTTCCATTACTTGCCTCCCAATTAAAAATATGCATTGAACTGTAATGTCTCAATATTCTCGCAGCGACTCTGCCACGTTTTCAATGAAATACGGAGAACCGATAGACTTTCACCTATAGTTGTTCACATATCTTGTTTATTTATTTGCTTGTTTTTTGATGAACAGGCGGGCAAAAAATTCAAAGAGCCCATTTTCAGAAGTCTTATGCAGTTTAAACACTAGCGGAAAAAAATCTCAGCACCAAGAGCCAAGTAATGTAAAGTTATGAAATTTCGAGAACACATTTGTCTATGTAACATATTTAAGTGATTAGCGTTGTAAGATCACAGGTTAATGTAAGATCGAGATAAGCCGTTACAAATGTGAAATTCTGCTACTTTAATAACCGGCGTAACTGCCAAATTTTGAATGCAAGTCTGGGAACGTGCGTGCATTGTTTGTACGGGTGCAGGATGTCAGTGGGATGGAGTTCCATGCTTGTTGCACTTGTTAGGTACATACAAGAACGGTTAATTCTGGTTGTGGATAATGCTAGCGTTGTCGTCCAATGATGAACCATTTGTGCTCGACTGGAGACAGATCTCTGTATGTCCATCTTTTAGATATGGTTGCGGGACTCGGCTGTTCGATAGAGGATGTCAAATCAAACACCTTTCAGCCGTCAAATTTCCAACCTTATTTTATTTGGCAACCAGTTTCAGCGTTTTACTTCAGGCCCCTGACCGACGTGTAGGAAGAATCTACCTATGCTGTGGTGAAAACAGGGGTTAGCAATACTGGTATTAGTAGATATTTGCTACAGTGATCACTTCACCACCTACCGACCACAGGTCTGGTGATCGAGCAGGCCAAGGCAACATGACGACACTCTGTAGAGCGTGTATAGTTACAGCAACGGTATGTGGTTGAGCGTTATCGTGTTGGAAAACAACACCTGGAATGAGATTTACACTCTCCAGCGGAGTGTGCACTGATATGAAACTTCCTGGCAGATTAAAACTGTGTGTCGGACCGAGACTCAAACTCGAGTTTTGGTCCGGTACACAGCTTTAATCTGCCAGGAGGTTTCACTCCCTGGAATGCCGTTCGTGATGGCAGCAAAACAGGTCGAGTCACCTTGGCCGGCCCACTGAGTTCCGATGATGTCAGGATGGCTGCATCAACAGCTGACTCAGCGGCCACTGTCCCCGTTGACTCCATGCTGCTCCGCAGGGAGCTGTTAGGCCGGCCCGCTGCTGCTACTTCCTCGCTGGCGTGGCTGAGAATGCGGCGGCAACGACCACCCATGATCTGGTGTCCGAATCTGCGGCCCTCGCCTCTGAAGTCTCCGGCGTGTGTCGGGAGCCGAGACGACTGCCCGCAGTAGAGATCCAAAGAGTGGCCTACCCTAACTGGGATAATAACAAGAGTGCTCTTGCTGTCACAAAAATCGCACTCCATGCCGTAAGCACAGCTGTAGTTGCAATGCATCTAGGCCGCAGACAGGTGTGTTGAAGGTGGTCACCTGGCCACCTAACGACATAAGGCGTGTCATTGGCAACGAGTCAGAACCAGCTTTAACAGGAAACTCAACTCTCTTCCACTCCACCCACCAACGAGCTCTCGCTTGACACCACTAAATTCGCAGACACAAATGGTTTGCAATCAGTGGGACACATGCACCGGCTCGAAGCATGCCTTGAAGTAACAGTTTTGTAACAGTTCATTGTGTGTCAATGTGACATAGGCTACAAGGCGTCTGGCTTGGAGCTGACCTTGAAGTAAGCGATTAGTAACAGGAAACAAGGTGTCACTGTGGTGCAAAGTACTTGTGAAGTTGCTGCTGCAGATGCAGTATGATGCGCCACAGCCATAGCCGAACACGACGGTCTTCCCGCTTGGTAGCGTCACGTAGCCGTCCTGAGCCCGGTTTTCTTGCTACCGTACCTTCCCACGATCACCGCCGCAAGCAATCATATACAGTGGCTACATTCCTTCCAAGTTTCCCTGCAGTATCGCGGAAGGAATACGCAGCTTCTAGTAACCATATTACACGACATCGTTCAAACGAAGTTCAAATGGGTCAAATGGCTCTGAGCACTATGGGACTTAACTTCTGAGGTCATCAGTCCCCTAGAACTTAGAACTACTTAAACCTAACTAACCTAAGGACATCACACACATCCATGCCCGAGGCAGGATTCGAACCTGCGACTGTAGCGGTCGCGCGGTTCCAGACTGTAGCGCCTAGAACCGCTTGGCCACTCCAACCGACTCAAACGCAGTGAGCTGCTGAT
The DNA here is from genome assembly GCF_023864275.1 of Schistocerca cancellata. NCBI lineage: Eukaryota > Metazoa > Arthropoda > Insecta > Orthoptera > Acrididae > Schistocerca > Schistocerca cancellata. The sequence continues at coordinate 651,580,069 of NC_064627.1, forward strand.
AATGACGTTGTCATTGTCTTATAGACATTCTTCACTAATATCAACTCTCTACGTCCAGTCCCCAAAGTAACAAACGCTGATGACCTTTATAGCACGTATTTGAAGCAAATCTGATTTGTGTCCTCACAGTGACGCCACTAGTCCCATTGTCATCCGACTTGCGCCAAATTTCAATAGACATCGTCTTTCGGACATAGAAATATGTCTCCCAAGTTTCGTTCACCTCGCACAACTCCTTCTTGCTGTTTCGATTCTTTACTGTCGATGTATGTCGACTGCCGTTGGGTGACTGCCATGCAGATCAAGCGAGAGAACTGTGTAAACTGATTATTGGGAAAGAAAAACAATTTCTGTACACTATCTTAATAGTTATACAAAACATACATGTGGAATTGTTTAGAGAATATCTGCTAAAGAGACAATTCCTCAAAAATATAACAATGTCGTAATTATTGCACTTCACGAGAAAGGAGGAAGACAAGGTACAAGAAATCACAAAGATATACACCTTCTCTTCCTCGCCTATAAGATATCCACCGAAACTATTTTCTACCATACGGAAAACGATGGGTTGTAACTGAATATGGCGTAGACGTTGAAACATCGCACTGGATCACTACAAATTACAACTGAAATTACAGAACGGAGCAATGAATACGAATTGCTGTATTAGTTGGGCTGGGACCAACAGATTTAAAAATAGGTGTTGGTTTAATTTCAAAAAAAATTTCAACTAGCAGCCCTAGAGAACGAAGACAGACACTCATCGAATGTGAATATACTGATAAATGAAACTTCCTGGCAGATTAAAACTGTGTGCCCGACCGAGACTCGAACTCGGGACCTTCTTCGCAGGAGAGCTTATGTAAAATTTGGAAGGTAGGAGACGAGATAATGGCAGAAGTAAAGCTGTGAGGACCGACCGTGAGTCGTGCTTCGGTAGCTCAGACGGTAGAGCACGTGCCCGCGAAAGGCAAAGGTCCCGAGTTCGAGTCTCGGTCGGGCACACAGTTTTAATCTGCCAGGAAGTCTCATATGAGCGCACACTCCGCTGCAGAGTGAAAATCTCATTCTGGATACTGATAAATGTTTACATGAGTCCTGCAATTCAATTGGCTGATTATTTCTTTTCCGGTGAACAAAGTCTCAAAAAATTCGAAGAAAGACAGAAACATTATGATAGAGGCGATCTGAGAGCCTGTGTAAAAATTGTTGTGTCTTTTTTCTAATTTACAACAGAAACAGAAGTCAAACAAGGATATTAGATACCACCGAAACTATTCCCAGCAGTCCTGGTGGAAGTATTCAAAGTCTAAGAAAAGGAAAAAGAAGAACGAGTATGTATTAAAGGAATATATCAGAATCAACTGTGTTTCTTGATGACAGCGTACAATTTGCGACTCGTGCAGAGAAACGTGAAAGACGTCCAGTTTGGGTACTGGGTAATGCGTCGCACAGGAGGCAACGCGCTTCCACGCTACTAACTAGACATGCAACATACTTTACAATGATTGACATGTGGTGTACACCATTTGATACTATAAACTCTGCCAGATGATGGCGTAAGTGTCGGCACTAGATACAGAATAACAAAGTCTGTAGCAGCGTTTGGTACCACACATAAATATGTAAGTTGTAGAGCACAACGTAAAAAAGATTTCAAAAATAGTTCGAGTAAGTGTTAATTGTTGATGTATTCTAGCATTAATAAATACATGCAGTAAGTTACTTGTGCACCATTGTTATTGTGTAGTTTCTTTTAGTTTATTTCACGCTTAACATCCAACTTTTGCAACTGCAAAGAGGTTGCATCTGTATACAAACTTTTACACTCTAAATTCTCCCCTGTTTACCATTGCACATCAAATAACCCTTATACGCAAGAGCAGATGGATTTGCAGAGGAAAGGCATGGACACGAAATTAGTCACCCAATTCGATCCTGGGATACTTGTTTGTGTCCCAAAAGTGTGCCGCGGCAGCGCCGGGGGGTGTCTGCTATCGATTGCAGTCGGTCAGTGGCTGCCCTGTTCCGTGTGCCGTGTGGCCTGTGGCCGGTGCCCTGGCAGGTGCATAGGGTCGCGCAGCTGCCCTACTTGGGTCCTCCTCTAGCCTCCCACCGCGGGCCTCGCTTCATTCCAACGGCCGGTACTTACAGTATGAGTAATTTTCTACGGAGATTTTATCTAGTCTGTCGTTATCCGTTCCTCATGTAGTATCTAAACTAACCAGACGAACCGTTAGTCACCCTCATCCCAGAGACACTAGCCTGAAACAGCCTCTAGCCTTGGTAATGGCGTCAAGAGAGCCCAAAAACTGCTACAGTTACCTAATATCAGTCCGATGTCATTAATTGATGATTAGGTCTCATAGATCTTCCAAATAGCAGTGGGGTTGACTGCTGTGTTTCCCCAGCTCTACCAAATTTTCTTTGAGTCATCAGTCTTCTGACTGGTTTGATGCGGCCCGCCACGAATTCCTCTCCTGTGCCAACCTCTTCATCTCAGAGTAGCACTTGCAGCCTACGTCGTCAGCTACCGTCTACAGCTCCATCTAGTACCATGGAAGTTATTACCTGCTGTCTTAAAAAAATGTCCTACCATCATGTCCCTTCTTCTTTTCAGTGTTTTCTATACATTCCTTTCCTCTCCAATTCTGCGCAGAACCTCCTTATCCTTTACCTCATCAGTCCACCTAATTTTTCACATTCATCTGTAGCTCAAGATTTCAAGTGGTTCGATCTCTTCTATTCCGGTTTTCCCACAGTCCATGTTCTACTTCCATACAATTCTGTACACCAAATGTACATTCTCAGAAATTTCTTCCTCAAATTAAGGCCTATGTTTGATAGTAGTAGACTTCTCTTGGCCAGGAAAGCCCTTTTGGCCAGTGCTGATCTGCTTCTTATGTTCTCCTTGCTCCGTCCACCATAGGTTATTTTGCTGCCTATGTATCAGAATTCGTTTAAATTAATCAACTACTTGATCACCGATCCTGATATTAAGTTTGTATCTGTTCTTTTCTGCTACTTCTCACTACTTTCGTCCCTCTTCGATTTACTCTCAATCCACACTCTGTACTCAGTAGATCGTTCATTCCACTCAGAGGACCTTGTAATTCTTCTTCACTTTCACTGAGGACAGTAATGTCATCAGCGAATCTTGTCATTGTTACCCTTTCACCTTGAATTTTAGTTCCGCTCTTGAACCTTTCTTTTCTTTGTGCGGCTGTTTCTTCGTTGTATACACTACTGGCCATTAAAATTGCTACACCAAGAAGAAATGCAGATGATAAACGGGTATTCATTGGACAAATATATCATACTAGAACTGACATGTAATTACATTTTCACGCAATTTTGGTGCATAGACCCTGAGAAATCAGTACCCAGAACAACCACCTCTGGCCGTAATAACGGCCTTGATACGCCTGGGCATTGAGTCAAACAGAGCTTGGATGGCGTGTGCAGGTACAGCTGCCCATGCAGCTTCAACACAGTACCACTGGCGTATTGTGAAAAGCCAGTTGCTCGGCCACCATGGACCAGACGTTTCCAATTGGTGAGAGATCTGGAGAATGTGCTGGCTAGAGCAGCAATCGACCATTTTCTGTATCCAGAAAGGCCCCTACAGGACCTGCAACATGCGGTCGCGTATTATCCTGCTGAAATGTAGGGTTTCGCAGGGATCGAATGAAGGGTAGAGCCATGGGTCGTAACACATCTGAAATGTAACGTCCACTGTTCAAAGTGCCGTCAATGCGAACAAGAGGTGACCGAGAAGTGTAACCAATGGCACCCAATACCATCACGCCGGGTGATACGCCAGTATGACGATGACGAATACACGCTTCCAATGTGCGTTGACCGCGATGTCGCCAAACACGGATGCGACCATCATGATGCTGTAGACAGAACCTGGATTCATCCGAAAAAAATAACGTTTTGCCATTCATGCACCCAGGTTTGTCAAGGGTAAACGCAGCCATTGTCTCCGAGCTGATAGTCCGTGCTGCTGCAAACGTCGTCGAACTGTTCGTGCAGATGGTTGTTGTCTTGTAAACGTCCCCATCTCTTGACTCAGGGATCGAGACGTGGCCCATCTCTTGACTCAGGGATCGAGACGTGGTTGCACGATCCGTTATAGCCATGCGGATAAGATGCCTGTCATCTCGACTGCTAGTGATACGAGGCCGTTGGGATCCAGCACGGCGTTCCTTATTACCCTCCTGAACCCACCGATTCCATATTCTGCTAACAGTCATTGGATCTCGACGAACGCGAGCAGCAATGTCGCGATACGATAAATCGCAATCGCGATAGGCTACAATCCGACCTTTATCAGAGTCGAAAACGTAATGGTACTCATTTATCCTCCTTACACGAGGCATCACAACAACGTTTCACCAGGCAACGCCGGTCAACTGTATGAGAAATCGGTTGGAAACTTTTCTCGTGTCATCAGGTTGTCGGTGTCGCCACCGGCGCCAACCTTGTGTGAATGCTCTGAAAAGCTAATCATTTGCATATCACAGCATCTTCTTCCTGTCCGTTAAATTTCGCGTCTATAGCGCATCATCTTCGTGGTGTAGCAGTTTTAATGGCCAGTAGTGTAGATTGAACAGTAAGGCAGTAAGGGCGAAAGGCTATATCCCTGTCTTATACCCCTTTTAATCCGAGTACTTCGTTCTTGATGTTCCACTCCTACTGTCCCCTCCTGGTTCCTGCACATATTCTTTATTACCTTCTGTTCCTATAGCTTACCTCTGTTTTACTCAGAATTTCGAACATCTTCCACAATTTGACACTGTCGAACGCTTTTTCAAGTCAATAAATCCTATGAATCTGTCTTGATTTTTCTTTAATCTTGATTCCAATATCAACCTCAATGTCAGAATCTCCTCCCTAGTACCTTTACCTTTCCCGAAGCCTAAGTGATCGACATCTAATGCATTTTCAGTTTCCTTTTCCCTTCTTCTGTGTATTATTATTGTCAGCAACTTGAACGCTTGTACGGTTTATCTGACTGTGCGATAATTCTCTCACTTGCCGGCACTTGCAATCTGCGGAATTGTGTGAACGATGTTTTTCCGAAAATCAGACGGTATATAGTCAAACTCATACGTTCTACGCGCCAATGTGAATAGTCGTTCTGTTGCCAGTTCGCCCCAGTAGTTTCTATGGTATTAAAATGGGATGATTTTGCGGGCCAGTCGAGTTGTAATAGGGTGGAACATATGTGCGCAATCTTATGAAACACAACTCTTGTCATCTTGCAATATGTGCAGCTTCATATGTCGTCGTGAGCAATAAACTTTTGTGAGGGACTCGTCTCCAAGTGTCCAATGCATGCAGTTCTGTTCGCATTACTCATTCTGGAACTAGTTGATATGGATCTCAATTCACTGACCCCGTCTGTTACTGTCGGACATGAAGTCTAATTGCCGTTAACAGGGCGTTACACCCGTTTCCGGTTCGCCTCGTTTAGGATCTTCGTACGGCCGATGTTATTATGCCGTCTTACATGGCTGCGGGAGCTAAACGAGTTCTTAGTGGCACGTCGTACGGTCCTAGTTGATAAACCAACAAATCGGGTAACTTCCTTCACGAAGTGTTCACGGACACTTCCAAACACGGTACCTCCTTTCCGCCATTTCGTCGTGTCTCCATTTCGGCGCATCTTACTGCGCTGACCCCATACACTCATCTGTTTACATACTCATCACATTACTGCTATTACTTATTCCAGCAGTGGAGGGTCACATGGCCGCCCGGTAATAGTTACACACTATCTACAGCGCTCCAGAAGTACCAATGTGCTTTTTTAAGGGGAGGAATAATATTTTGTCCACCGAGCACGTAAGCAGATATATTCCTGATTCGTTTTCAACGATCATCGGCTGTTCTTCTTCTTTTGTCCAACCAAGAATGCTTCCCATCCTTTCTGCATCAATAACGGCCATGTCTTCCATTACATATGCAGCTATCTTCGGTGCAGGCCTGTCTGTTTATACCAGTTTGAGAGTCCCTAAACGTCACATTCCCTCAACACAGCATGCAAAACTGTAAACTTTGATGGCCGATGGATGAATGTGAGACTCTGCAGCGCAATTCCACCATGCAGCTGGTAAGGATAGTACACATGGGACGTGTCCATACCAAGGCATTAAGTCTTTGCGAATTTCATTCCATGTATTCAGTTAGATAGTAACTATGCCTTGCAGACAGGTGCGTGAAAAATATACGCAGATGTCAGCATCTGAAATAGGACGCGTAGTTGGGCTCAAAGAATTCAGTTGCAGTAATTGGCGAGTCATCGGAACTTGGATGGGGCGATGCCAATATTCGAGGATGTCAAGAAGGAAGCGGTCGACTTAGAGAGACGACAGAATTTGAGGGCCGAGATATCGTCAGAGAGACGCATTCATCAGTATCATCGATCTGACGTGCAATTGGTGCTTCAGTGATCAGAAGAACTATTAATAGATGGCTCTCAGAAAGGAGGCTGGACTCACGGTGCCCTTTGAGTCGACTGTCATTGGTCTTCGTACACCAACAAGCCCATTTGCAGTGGAATTGGGCACATTGGGCCTGGAATTGCATTGGTTGGAGTAAAATTGTGTTCAGTGATGAGTCTCGCTTAGAGCTGAGCCCCAATGGCTAGCGATGACGTGTATGGAGATGCCCCAGACAGCAGTGGCATACCAACATGACTGTCACTCACGATACGGCTCGACAATCAGGACATATTTCTTTTAATACCAGGACCCCTTCGGTTGTCACCCACGGCACACTTACAGCACAGCGGTACGTCGACGATATCCTATACCCGTTTTGTTGCTCTTCGTGGTAAGCCATCCTGGTCTTACATTTCAGCAAAATAACGCCCGCTCGCACATGGCGAGAATTTCTACTGCTTGTCTTCATGCTTGCCAAACCCTTTCTTGGCCAACAAAGTCACAGGATTTCTTTCCAATTGAGAACGTTTGGAGCATTATTGGCAGGGGCCTCCAACCAGCTCTGGATTCGAAGACGTAACGCACCAATTGAAGAGAATGTGGCACGATATCCCCCAGGAGGACGTCCAACAGCTCTATCAATCAATGCCAAGCCGAATAACTGGCCAGAGCCTGACCATCGCGTCACTGATTTGCTCAAAAAATGGCTCTGAGCACTATGGGACTTAACGTCTGAGGTCATCAGTCCCCTAGAACTTAGAACTACTACTTAAACCTAACTAACCTACGGACATCACACTCATCGATGCCCGAGGCAGGATTCGAACCTGCGACCGTAGTGGTCACGCGGTTCCAGACTGAAGTGCCTAGAACCGCTCGGCCACACCGGCAGGCTTGATTTGCTCAATTCGTGAAGCTCTTTCTGTTGATTATCCATCCATTTTTTGTTTCTGAAATTGTCATAATTTGTTTGCCAGCACATGTAAATCATATTTACCGATTTCTGTCTCATTCGAATAATTCTTTCGTGGTGCCACGTTTTCTTTCCCCTTACAGTGTATTTCCTCCATAACTGCCAAGACAACTCCACAGTATTTCTAGATACTGAGAAAGCCTCATGAATGCAAAAGTGAACAAAATGTTCAGTAACCCGAGGTCAGTGCGGGTAAATTATGGGATAGCTGTTTAAATTAAAAAAGAGAAAGAACAAAAAAACTGATTGTAAGCAATAAAATTGGATGCTCGATAGACGGCAGTCCGCGTCAGAGAAGTTTAAAGGCATGGTCGAAGCTTATTGCCACTGTTAAATTCTACATCGGAGAACAAGTGGAGGATGTGGAACAAAATTTCATAAGAGCAATGAAATTGCAAAGGAAGCAAATAACAACAGACAACGACGCTAACTATTTAACCATTCTTAGGGGAACTAAGTTATGCCACCCCTGCAAATGAATTGTCTAGCGAGCTACGACAAAACATGTGTTAAAGGTAACGTTGTACAAAGGAATATAGAAACTTACTTAACATCAGTTTTAAAAAAATAATTATGTTATGTATTGCGACTTTCCTGGCAGTGAGCAGCTTCAACGAAGGGTATTCAGCAATTCTGAAGACCATGACAACGATGGACGTCGCAGAAGGACTGTAATCAATGCATGAAGCTTCTATGGTGTCCACAAAGAAGCAAAAAGCTTTCTTCTTCGAAACAGCTCTACTGTTTAAATATTTGCCTGACATTGAGTAGAAATTTCTGGAAACTGTATGGAAGTGGTTTGATTTGAGTTGTTATAAAAGGCAAACTACGGTTATGATAAACCAGATAAATCTGACCAAATTAAATGATCCTCTCGTAACCAAGGTACCGATGGATAGAAAGTATACAGCAGAGTTATACTACGATCAACTGAAAATTGAAACCTAGGCGCTGGCCGTTTGTGGCCGAGCGGTTCTAGGCGCTTCAGTCTGGAACCGCGCGACCGCTATGGTCGCAGGTTCGAACCTTGCCTCGGGCATGGATGTGTGTGATGTCTTTAGGTTAGTTATGCTCAAAGCCATTTGAATACTTAGGCAATATTCACTCAATTAAGAAAGTAAATAACTACGTTACTAGTGTATTTGAGTGCCTAAAAAAAAATGGTTCAAAAGGCTCTGAGCACTATGGGACTCAACTGCTGTGGTCATAAGTCCCCTAGAACTTAGAACTACTTAAACCTAACTAACCTAAGGACAGCACACAACACCCAGCCATCACGAGGCAGAGAAAATCCCTGACCCGCCGGGAATCGAACCCGGGAACCCGGGCGTGGGAAGCGAGAACGCTACCGCACGACCACGAGATGCGGGCTTTGAGTGCCTAGCCTACTCTGACAAAATGTACGCATTGCAGCAGTTGTAGCTCGCTAAGTATGAAAATACAGCAGTCCACGTTTACCAGTTACAAACGCAGCTAAAAAAATGTCCGGCAGGCTCTTATTGTAAAAATAGGAGGATGAATCATTAGTACAACTGTAAACTCAAATGAAATCTTTTGGTTTTCTATGCTGTCGCCTTTCGCTACTATATAGAGTGTTTTTAAGTATTTTTGAACGATGGTTCTTAGCACCAAAACATTAATAAGTGTCTTTATAAACAGACGCTATCTGATGAAAAGTATACGGACATCTATTTGTGGACGTTACTATGGGGCGTGTTCATCCCTCGCTTTTACGACAGACTGAAGTCTTCACTGTTGGTACTACTCATAATGGTATGTAAGAGCATTCGGCAAACTCAAACCCTACAATCGGATTGACACAGCATATAGCGCAATTCGTCACTCGAGATCACGTGTTTGCAGTCATCCATTGCCCAGTGATGTTGCTCTTTACACTATCTCAAGACTCGCTTAGAACAGACTACAGAAACCTGTGGCTTATGAGGAGCTGCTCCAACTCTGTAGGCCATTACTTTTAACTCCACACGCACAGTTATTGCGCTGGCTGGATTGCCGCTACCACTTTCGAATCACGAGTCATTACTTCTGTTGATTACATGCAATTTTTATAACCATCTCCTGCAATGTTGGATGGCTCCTGTCCGTCAGTACATAAGGTTTGCCAGGTCTTGGTTTACGTGTCTTTGCTCCTTCGAATATCCTAGAAGATTTGTTAGGTGACATCCAGTGGCTAGTCCGCGATCGATGTTGCCAAGGTCTCGTCGTCGACTGATTCTCCTGTTACTGCTTCTCCACTAATAACACAATATAATCCCAGCATTTTTTATATTGTCGAGTACACCTGTCGTGATATCTAATGGCCAATTCCGCAATACATAGGGTTGTATGTATACTTCAGATCAAACAATGTATGCATGAAAACATGCCACGCAGTGCATACGCACTAGAGATCCTATTACGAAGCGGGCACACAGACCATAGCTACGTCTCCAAGAGTGTATATCAACGAAACGCTGAATGCCGTGGCTTGTCCACGACGGAAGGTCGGTGAGGCACAGAACACAGAGCAAGGTGTCTGGTTAGGAAGCTGAAACAGTCTGCGCCACTTGCAGCAGCAGATTCCTCGGCGTCTGATGTCGTCGTTCCAGGGAGCAACGGTGGGAGGTTTTGCGCTGTTAACGTAATGGGAACGTTGGCAGGACGTGGGAGCGCGCCCGCCTCGTGACGTCACAGCAAGTGGCCCGCGCCGCGGAAACAAAGGCGGCGGCTATTGGCGAGGCCACTCCGGGCTTCATCTGGCTAAATGGGCGGAACCTCTCAGCGCCGTCTAGCGGCCTTGTTGTGGGCCCAGCCTCTGCGAGGGGAAACCTGCCGCCGTAGCTAAACAGAAGCAACACGCCGCCACCATCGAGGACCTCCACTCTGACCAACGCTAAAGCTCGTAGTCATTTTGTCAGAATATGTTGTGTACCTAACAAAAACTGCTGTGAAAGAATCGCTGTCGGAACGACTCAATATAAACAGAATCGCTGCGACTTTTCGTCGCATCTATTATCCAAGAGACTTACTAGAGAAAGTAACATACTTCATGACTCGTTTTCGAAGTCGTCTTACATATGCACAAGGGCTTTTATACAACGTCTCCTGTTGAGCAATTCCTTGCCTAACCGTGCAAGTCTTATAATCTTCATTGGACCATAAATTTGTTCAGCTTGGTAGTTATCAAGACTTTAAAATTTTCTATATTCTCTCACTTAGGCATCTGTCTCCTCCACAATGAAAGGACTGTGGTTGTACCACTTAAAATCTTTCTGTTTCATTTCCCAGAGATACTTAAGGGGAGGTTTATTATCTTTTGGTTCAAAAAACTCGATTTTTTTAAAAATTGCATTATTGGATCCAAAAAAACCTTAGTTTTTACGAATACGGAACGGAAATGTTTGTTATTCGCTGCTGAACAAAAAAAAAAAAAATGCACCTGCCTGAAATCGACCTTTTTCACTCACCAGTTTTTTTCTTTTGGAGGACGAGTTATTGTACCGGTGCTTGGGAGGAAACACACAAAGTTCAAATGAAAGGTTGAACGCGTGTGTTTGGAAGTTATACTCCAAGCATTTGCATTCTGGCGCAAAAACTATGGAGATTGCGACTTTCCTAGCAGTGAGCAGCTTCAACGAAGGGTATTCAGCAATTCTGAAGACCGTGACAACGATGGACGTCGCCCTGGGACTCTAATCAAGGCAATTTGCCAAGCATTCGGACGACCACCGGATTCAAGCGGCCGAAAACCGCTCGTCACCGGCCGTACCAGTGGGTCAGGAGCAGCGCAGGATGACTCAGATCGAGCAGAACGCCCTCTATGAGTAAGAGGAAGGACTAGTTTATGGACCCGGAATAGCAGTTGAACTTAAGTTGCATAATACTGCATTTATATATAGTCTAAAATTCAAACACGTTTTTCTCGAAATGACTATTTCTATCGCGCGGTATGGTAACGTCAAATCTACTGAACCGATTGGCATGATTGTTTGTTTCAGACGAAGCTAACTAAATTATCTAGGAGTTGTACCACTTTTATTCCGATCCATGAACTATAAATATTTTTACTTGGCCGACGAAGTTGAAAAATTGATGAAAAAACCGTATTTTTTCAAATGGCCGCCATTTTGTTTCCTATGGTGCAAATTACTTAAGCGAGGTCAACTCCTAAAGAATCTTATATACTTCGCCAATTTCAACTCAATTTTGATTTCAGACGAGGCGGCTGACCTGTGTCATACCGCACGTGGAGGTCTACATCGAAATTTAGTTTCGTTCCGACGGCACTTCCACTTTTAATCTTCGACATTTCCGGTGGAAAATATTTCAGTTTGTAGAGGAAATATCAATAAACATTTTGACAAAATTTGACACTGATATCTGCAACACATCCCGAGAAAAAAATTCTCAAATAACATGCTTTTTCGGGTCATAGATAGTAAACCTCCCCTTAATGTGACAAGTAACGGCAATACGGCTCTGCCATAGTTTTGTCTAGCAACGTCGGGTATTTTTCCATATCTAACAAAGAATTCCTTCAAAGCGAGATCGCAAAACCCCAGTAATGTTTACGGTATTCGACACCCAAGTATTGTTTACCATGCAACCGTGATATTGGTTGCTAATGGCAACAGGGGGCGTGGTTAGAGATGTTAAGGGTGAGCTCAGCTTGAGGTTACAGAGCGTACTCGAACTGCTTAGAGACAAGTAGCCCATAATAGTGCCACAGTGCTGGTGGTACTAATACAAAGCAGGGCAATGGCAACGATAAACAAAGTAAACATTGCATTGTACCCACAAAAACAGTTGCCGAAGTTACATTTCGTCAGAAAGGAACCCAAGGAATATCTCATAGTGAGAAGGAAGTGGCGGATGGAATATTAGCGTTTCTGCAAGATGAGTCAGTGGAATGTGTGGTATTCTATATGTTCGTCTGTGCGGACAAAGTACATAAGGAATACAATGATGACTATACGTGGTTAACAAATGAACATGATATTGAAACAGTTGTCATGTAGTTCGTCATCCTTGTCGGACAGGGATCCATAAATCCCGTCTCCAGTAAAACATAGTAAAGGACAATCATCCAAAGAGCAGGTACTAAAAGTAATTACTACCTGTAATTTGTGCTTCTGTGAAAGCACGGCTGACGTCTGTCATAGGGGTCACCAATCGTTTCGTTTCGCCCGAACACTGTCAGGTTCCAGCATTAGTCTCTACACTCATTTCAAAATGAGAAAACACCGATTAACGCGCAGTGCAAGGCAAAGTGGAGCATATGAAGCATTCAGCAACGACTAACGCAGTTATTTGCTGAGGTCGGTAGTGTCGCAGACGAAGCAGTTTAGGCCCGTTCTCTGCCGGTACCTTACCCAACTCGAGCTCAAAACTCGTCCAACCTAAAACTGCCATGAGAAAATGTCTGCGCAATATCTCCAATTTTACACCCTCTCCTTACTCTCTGTTTAGCTTCTCAAAATTGCTTTGTGACCTCCATAGATCATCCATTCCAGACGCCAACACAGACATGCACTGGTCAGCAAGTCTTAAGCAGAAAGAGAAAAGCATGAACTGGCACAAGGATGACTGAAAACTTACCAAATATGTTTGACTTCAGAAGTGTCTACCCTAGATCCAATGGACACACATAAAGCAAAGGAGACATAAAAACTTCAGTTATGTGAAACGTGATTCGTTAAAAACAATAATAAAAAGCCGTTGCAAAAGACGTCAAAAGCCGAGTCGAGGAATGTCTCTTATGGATCGAGACATCTCTTCTTTCTGATAACGTCTCGTACCGTTGCAAAATAGGGGAGAGAGTGCCTGCGGATATGATGCGCGAAATGGGGTGCCAGTCATTGAAACAAAGGCGTTTTTCGTTCCGGCAGGGTCTTCTCATGAAATGTCAGTCGCCAACTTGCTCCTCAGAGTGTGAAAACATTTTGTTGGAACCCACCTACACAGGGAGAAATGACCATCATAATAAAATAAGAGGAATCATAGATCGCACGGGAAGATCTAAGTGTTCGTTTTTCCGGCTCGCTGTTCTGGAGTGGAACGTTGGAGAAATAGCTTGGTACGATGAACCTTCTGCTAGGCACTTAATTCTGAATTGCGAGTAATCACGTAGTTATAGGAATCATGTAGATGCAAATGGTGCTCAAACAACGTATTTTTCATTAACACCTGATCATTAAGTAGATGAACGCGAGGAGATAACAATAATATGGCTAACAATAATATGGCTAACAATAATAATAATAATAATAATAATAATAATAACTGGATAAGCCGGTTCTCGTTAGATAACGATGTTAAGTTCTGTCGAGCGTGGCCCGACCGTTCGGGTACTCCACGTGCTGTTGATATTTTTCACTTTGCCTTTAGGGCAGGGAGGATAGGACGGATGATAGCATCAAGTTCACCGTCACCAGTCTTTGCGCTATTGTCTTGGATTAAATTCCGAATCTCACAGCAGTGTCTAGAGAAGCGACGACATGCAACACTATTGATGTTGATTGCAAAAGACATTTGATGATGGAATATGTATTCCGAAATTTTTGATATGTCGTATGAATAATCATCACCAATAAAGTGCTGCCTCAGGATGTTTGCAATCCTTCATATAATTAAAGACACTGTGGATGCTTACCAACGACATGCATTCGTCAATAAAGATAGAGAGGTGAAATCTGATGTACATCACTTTACAACTTTGGTCCATTTGAAGGGTAATACCACATTGCCAGTAATGAATTCCTTCTCAGAGAAGGTAAATCTACATTTAATATCCCATTGGCGAAGACTTCAATAGCGAAAGATTGGACAAGGATGAGGAAGGAAATTGTCTGTGCCCTTTCATGAAGAAGGAAGATGTGCATTTGCCTGAGGCCATTAAAAGAAATCACTGAAAAACTGAATCTGGATGGCTGCGTGCCTATTTTAACCCCGCTGCTTCCGAACAAGATTCCAATTTCTCAATGAGAGAAAGCTCGACGATTTCTTTGTAGTATGATGCCTGTCACTACACACAACAAGCCTTAAATGAAAATACCGAAGTCCTCGGTACATTATAGACTTGGAAAGTGCAGTGGCCTGGGAGATACCTATCTGACAGATGCTATATATCGCTTCTCTTCTCATGTAACGAGACGGTGTTTCATGGGTTTGTAAAATCGTTTCCCTAATAGTATGTCTTCAGTTTAGTACGGTTCTCTACCTTGGCAAACAACGTAGGCGCCATTCAAACGTGTAGTATAAATTAACGGTTTCATAACTATCTGCAATACAGCTATTAGTGGAGTACTGATCTTTTCTTTACCTTGCGTCACTTCCGTTGTCCTGTATGCTCTGTGTGGCTTCTGTCGACTTTTTATTCATACTTCTTCCTTCTCATTACAGTGAATGGTTGGCAGCGATTTCCTAGCTACGTCTACACATACTACTAATTTAAGGTCCCTAGAGGATTTTTCTGCTTGTATATGAAAGACAACTTCAGAAATTACACTAGGGATCATTCAAATGGTCTACACACTATAGGACTTAACATCTGAGGTCATCAGTCCCCTAGACTTAGAACTACTTAAACCTAATTAACCAAAGGACATCACACACAGCCATGACCGAGGCAGGATTAGAACCTGAGACCGCAGCAGCAGCGCGATTTCGGGCTGAAGCGCCCAGAGCCGCTCGGCCACAGCGGCCGGCAGAAATCGTTAAGTCTTCGTTGTTTCTGGGGGTGGGGGGCATCTGTCTTCAGACAGGTTTGATGCAGCCTGCGACGAATTCCTCTCCTGTGACAACTTCATCTCAGAGTAGCACTTACAAACTGCGTCCACAATTATTTGTCGGATGTATTCCAATCTCTGTCGTCCTTTACAGTTTTTCAGATTGTAACCTCCCCCTCACTTATCGACCTTAATGACAGTGAAAAATTAAACCGCGTGTACCTAATGGAAATTTGGGAAAAGCAATCGTCACCGAAGTTAATTTGTCGGTAAAGAGGGAGGAAAGGGTTACATCTAAATGAAAGGAAAAATGCTAATGAAACTGGTGGAAATTAATTTTGAAAAGGGGTAAAGTTAATAAAGAAAGTAAATGTGCGGCCGTTACGCTAACAATCAACTAGCGGTAATTAGATATTTGAGATTTGGGGAAAATTACGGTCGCCAGTCCTAAGGACAATTACTATAACAACTGAAGAAGAAAGGTTATATAATTAGCACTAGAAGCGTGGCAACTGAAGGTTGACACGTGTAGTGTGAAAACTGAAAGTTTGTCAGAAGTAATAAATTTCGCTACACTCTGACTTAATTTAGCAAAAGAATTAATAAAACCGGAAAATCGAAAGTTAATTTAGTGACTGAAGTTAATAATGAGCTTTCTTTCAGAAGCACATCGAAATTCAGTAAAATACGGTTAGTCTTGGACTACCTCAACAATCACTTCAAAAGCTACTTGAATCTACGCAATTTAGAAATAAGAGATTTAACTTTGAACTTGAATTAAATGATTCTGAACAATTAACAATAGTAAAATTTAGTACATACCAAGCTGAGCTGCAGTCACAGGTAAGCTAAAATACTGTAACAAAACTCGCACTCTTAATTTGTGCTTGTGTAATCTAAATATTGTAGCCAGCTATGAATACCTTAACTGAACTTTGAAATTAAAGCAGTGCAATCGAATGATGCTGGCGTTTGAATTTCAACGACACTCGGGTTCATTCCAGAAAAGGAAGGGACCCTGCTTGGTAATGCAATTGGGACAATGAGCAACAAACGTTCATGCTAAGTTGCTGTAATTTTGTGATGCAACAATTTTAAAAGTTTGAAAAGCTGAGGTCTGTCATACAGTTCTAAAACTTTACGTGCTTCCAGTCTTCCTTGTTGGTTGATTGAAGGTTTGAAGCCGTCGATCGAGGAGGTGGCGACAGTCACTCATTGTCGGCCGTCGCTGTTGGAGAAGCTGGATGTTGGCGCGCCTTCTTCTCGACACGGTCACCAGACGAAATGGGCTCTTGATGTGCGCCAGCTAATGCTTCCCGTCCGCGACACCATGTCAGAAACTATCATAGCAAGTCGAGCGCAATTACATGCTGCCAAACCCCGAAAGCGCGGCAACTCGCGGGAGCGTCACACAACACACCTGCTCCACTCGCTACTCCAGTCAGACTCTCCCTCTGCCCGCGCTCCACGCGACAGAGTTAACACTACCAAAGATCCTACACACTTTGGTTCTCCACACGACCTATCGATGTATTCGTTCGATAGCATAGTTTTCCCTAGGCAAGACCCAGCGTAAAAATACAAATAATATTTACAAAACAACCAATTATACATCGACATAAATGCATTAATATATATATATACAAATAGTAAAACAATTACAATATATAAAGACACAGAAATGTCATGTATTCAGGTAACAAAAATAAGGTAAGCAAATTTATAGTACAATAGATGGAAATAAGAGGATATGCATTTCCAGCATTACAGGATGTTCTATGTCTCTGTCCCTTCGTCTTCTCAGTGTTTTCCATATATCCCTTTCCTTCCTGATTCTATGTAGAACTTCCTCATTCCTTACCTTATCAGTCCGCATAATTTTCAACATTCCTCTGTAGCACCACATCTTAAATGTTTCGATTCTTTTCTGTTCCGGTTTTCCCACAGTCCATGTTTCATTACCATAGAATGAATGCTATGCTCCAAACGTGCACTCTCAGAAATTCCTTCCTCAAATTAAGGCGGCTACAGTAGGGATTTTGATACAACTTTCACTAAGATAGGGGCTGAGTCACGAGGAAGTTTTGCATATATAATTCATAAATACACCGACGGAAAAAAACCGCAACACCAAAACATAATTAACGTATAGTAATAAAAACTTCGGGAACACATTTCTTTAGGTAACATATTTAAGTCATCAACATTGCAAGATCACAGGTTAATGTAAGAGCGAAATAAGCCATTGCTAGTGTGAAATGCTGGTACATCAATAACCGGTGTAACCGCGACAACGTTGGGTGGAAGCGTGCAAACGTGCATGCGCCGTGTTGTACAGGTACCGGATGTCGGTTTGTGGGACGGAGTTCTCTGCCTGTTGCCTTTGGTGGTTCAATACAGGAACGGTTAACGCTGGTTATGGATGACGCTGGAATTGTCATCCAATGATGTCCCATATGTGCTTGACTTCAGACATATCAGGTGGTCGAGCATGCAAAAGCAACATGGGACACTCCATAGAGCATGTTGGGTTGCAACAACAGTACGTGGGTGAGTGTTATGCTGTTGATAAACACTCCCTGGGAGACTGTTCATGAATGGCAAGTGGTCGAAACAGATTTACACTCAGGTCGCGTGTTCGTGCTGTCATATGAAATCACAAGAAAGCGCAATAGTCCTTAACTCCAGGTGCAGGTCCAATGTGTGACAGGTTCTTTGCAAGCCCTCGTGGCCTCCTCCTCATCGACACGGCGATCACTGGTACCGAGGAAGAACCAGCTTGCATGAGAAAACATAACCGTCTCCACCTTGCCCTCGAATGAGCTCTCGTTTGACACCACTGAAGTCGCAAACGGCGGTGGTTTGGGGTCAGTGGAATACAAACAACGTCAGTCTGGCTAGGGGTGTCCTTGAAGTAACCGATTTGTAACAGTCATTATGTCGCAGTGGTACCAACTGCTGCTAAGATTGCTGCTGCAGATGCTGTACTATGCGTCAGCGTCATACGCCGAACACGATGGTATTCCCTCTCGGTGGTGTCACGTCGCTGTCTGGAGCCCGGTCTTCTTGTGACCGTACATTCTCGTGACCACCACTACCAGCAATAACGTACATCCCTACTTCCCTGCCAAGTCTTTCTGCAACATCACAGAGGGGTTATCGAGCTTCTGGTAGCCATACTATGCGACGTCGTTCAAACTCACTGAGTTGTTGATAACGGCAACTTTGTCGCCTTAAAGGTATTTTTTACTAGCATCATCTCACCACGCCCGATTTTAAATGTAACTAAAGCTGACGACCGTTACGGTGTGTATTTAAAGTAAACACGATATGCATCCTCATAGTGCCGCTACCAGCGCCAATCTTATGTGAATGCCGTGAAATCTGAATAGACATCCTATTACAGCTGCAGAAACACGCCTGCCAACTCTCATTTATGTAGCGCAGCTCCCTCTTTGTTTTGCGATTCCTTTGCGTCAGTGTATTATATGCCGTAAAAATATACATCTATTAAAGAAATGGCTACCAAACCAC
Organism: Schistocerca cancellata; assembly: GCF_023864275.1. Lineage (NCBI taxonomy): Eukaryota > Metazoa > Arthropoda > Insecta > Orthoptera > Acrididae > Schistocerca > Schistocerca cancellata. The sequence continues at coordinate 651,598,758 of NC_064627.1, forward strand.
GTCCTTATTAGAATGCAAAGTTGTGTCGAAATTTCAAAGCAATTGGTTAAGAACTTTCGGAGAACCACGATTTTGAACAAACCAACATTTATTTTTTAACGTTGTAGTGTCGACTGTTGCCTTGGCCTGATCGATCATCAGATCTGTCTACAAGCGATCACATATGGGACATCATCGGACGAGAACTCCAGCGTCATACACACAAAGCATCATTAACCGTCCCTTTATTGTCGGACCAAGTGCAACAGGCAGAGAATTCCATCCCTGGGTCCGCCGCTCGTGGTCTCGCGGTGGCGTTCTCGCTTCCCGAGCACGGGGTCCCGGGTTCGATTCCCGGCGGGGTCAGGGATTTTCACCTGCCTCGAGATGACTGGGTGTTTGTGTTGTCCTCATCATTTCATCATCATCCAGGACAGTGGCGAAATTGGACTGAGCAAAGACTGGGTAATTGTACGGGCGCTGATAACCACGCCGTTGAGCGCCCCACAAACCAAATATCATCATCATCATCATCATCCATCCCTGGTATCCGGCACCTGTACAACATAACGTATGCACGTTTGTATGCTTCCAACGTGTTCACGAAATTTCCTCTACTCTACGTTAATTATTTTCTGGTGTTGCGATTTCTTCCAGTCTGTATGTATATAAATGGAAAACATTGTTACGTACCTTTCCGATTTACTTCATATAAGTTTATTACAGTAATGCATAAAAGCGTAATGTGTATATACATCGAAATATTGTAAGCAAACAGAAAAGCTGTATTTATGACTTATTTGTTTATGATTAGAATAAGAATACTACTGTGAATGTGCATAAACAAGGCACCAAGGCTCAAGGCCAGAAAGAAGGGAGAAGAGGAAATGGTTACAGGGGTAGGCAAAATTGACATAGAAAATGGGAGGGAATGAAATGGGGCAGGACGAGACGGAAAGAAAGTGGGGAGGAGAAGATAGTCAGAGAAAAGGGGGGAGGGGGAGATTGGCAGACTGGGGGCATTAGGAGACAACGGGAGTTGGAGATGGGGAGAAGGAGTGGGAGAGGGACTGAGAGACGGGCATGAGGAGAAGATGGACAAAGAAAGGGGGAGGGGCAGATGGACAGAGGCGGGGGAGAGAATGAGATTATGACGTTATCCATTTCTCATACTTATGAGCAACGTGTGCATTCTTTTTTCTATCTTTTCGATTTAAGCAGACTGAGTCTCACAGCAAAGCGTGGCCGGGTATAGGCAGTCGTGTATAAAATGGGCTGCAGTGAAAGACGGAGTCAGACGCGCCAGCAGTCGCGGCATGTTGACTCTACCAAAAAAGGCAGGCTTGGGCTCCACCCCACACTACTACACCTGTGAAAGACTTATTCCGCACGTCGTTTGGGGAGGATCGCGTGCTGAACCGCCACGTCCGTCGTGCTTGGCCTCCCAGGCCCCGAGACCTCAATCAGGGTTATTTTTGCTTGTTGATTTACCTGAAGTCGCAAGTCTACCGCGAGCGTCCGACGTCGTTAGAGATAGTAAAAGGCAACAACCGACAGCAGTTTATCAACTTGCCTAGTGATATACTGTATAGTGCTATTCACAACGTTGTCCTCGATACACATATTATCGATGAGTGACGGCCGGTATATTAAACATTTCTTATAAAGAACATCGTCTTTGCTAAAAATCAGTTGTTATGCTAATCACTGCTTTTGTATCATATGAAGCGCCATCTGTTGGTCATTTTGTGTCCTTTCTTGTTTCAGAAAACCTCATGTCAATTTTTACTTCTCTCCCTTCATTATCCCGTGAATCAGTCAATTTCCAAGTGTTAATGGACTTGTGGGTCACCTTTTACTTACTTATTGCATCTAGTTTATTTTTAACACTGAGAGAGAAATACTGAAATTATAAGATTATCGAAAAAAGTAAGGCTTCCGTATAAATTCCCTAAAGTGTGCATTAAGCTTACGACCACTTATTGAAGTCCGCTGTGCTGTTTACACTAGTCTGTCTTTATTTATTTCTACTTAGAACTTCCCACGGACCCTCACAGTGTAGAATAAACAGCACGCAACGATTCATTTGCCTTTTGGCATACAACACTGAACTGTACTGTCTGTAGTTTCTAGAATTATGTGTCTACAAGTTCATCTCATTTACAGCTCTTATTGGTCTTTCGGTGAAGCTCGTAGTTAACTATAATAGCAGAATAAATATAATTGAAACAACAGTTTATTGATCTCTCTAACCGTAGACATTTAAAATTACAAAAGAAACTAGCAGAAGCTTTATTCCAAGATGTCATTATACTTTCAGATTGTGAAATTTGTGAAAACAGGATGCTAAACTTACTATTACACGTTAATCTCACCGCAAAACAGTATTGAAAAACCGTACCATTTTTCAGTAGATAAAATAAATATACTTTAAGAGATATTTTTTCAGTCTTCGGTCTGAAGACCATAACAACAACTACACGATATTAAAGAAACGAAGCCCTGAAAATTGTCTTCGCAGCAACATGACTTCACTATGTGACACAAAGTTCAACTCGATGCGACTACCCTTTCCTGAGAGAAAGGGTTTTGAAAAGTCAGACAGACAGACAAACTGACAGAGACGGACAAGAAGGTGGTCCCACAAGGACTCCGTTTTTACCGATTGAGTTTCGGAACCCTAAAAAACAGCACCCAGAAGGCATTTTGAGACAGAACCGCGAGTCCAGGCAGTAGATCGGACCAAAAACATGGGAAAGGTTTTAACATCATGCTATGATGCTGGATATCTACGGAATGGACCCCGAGAGGTTCGTATTGCTGTACTCCGATGGAAGGAAACTTCTGTGTCATCCACCTGTATCTGTGAGAATAGTCACCAATTCTTTTACACTGTACAGAGATTATTAAGGGCTGGGAAATGGAATGTGAGATGTTGCTGATATTAAAAGAAAGCAGTAGCGCTCTATCTTTTCCCAAGTACCAAAAATGCTCGACTAGAGAGCCAAAATATTCTTAAGAGAATATCAAAGCACGAAAAAATGTGAAAGGAGACAAAAGGACGTATCTCTAAACAAAATCAAAGCACAACAGCCCTCGGCTGCAAAATTTAAGTCCTTTGACGTGGTTTCGGCACTACTAAGAGTGTCTTCATAAGAAGTAAAACATTCAAACTGACCTATAATATAGGTACAAAAATTATGGGAATTTTTTTTATATAGGTGTAAGTACTGACGTGACAAATAAGTACTGTTTCTTTCTTGTGCTATCAGTCAGTGCCTACACTTATATATAAATAAAATTTCCCATAATTTTTGTCCTTATGTTATAGGTCAGTTTGAATGTTTTACTTCTGATGAAGACAGTCACAGTAGTGCCGAAACCAGGTCAAAAGGCTTACATTTTGCGACCCAGGGCTGTTGTTGCTTTGATTTTGCCTTGTCAACGGTCGCTGACAACGCAGCCATGTTTAAAACTTTAAGACGTATCTCTTCCAATGTTAAACTCGGTTCAGAGATAAGCCAATTCGATTCCTGGTGGTGCATGAAATTTTCACTAGCAATTTGACCGTCAGGAGCAGGAGATGTGGTGGCGTAAAGTTTGTGATCAAAAGTCTTTGTGCCATTATCGTGAACTAAGTTCCAAACGTGTTGGCATTGTCTCATGGAGTGAGGACATGTGACACTGTTGATGGTGATCCGTCCGTCGGATGGGGACGTTAAGCCCACCACTACCTACGGTATTAGTCGAGACGAGTAGGTTGTGCGCTGACACCGGGTTTCACCCTCTTCCTTCTCTCACCATCATCATTATCATCATCATAATTATCACGATCATAATCATCATCATCATACAATGCAAACATAACATCACACTATAAAAGCATACATTACACACACTCACGCTCAACAACATAGGACACCATTCGCACATATCTGCAAGGAAAGAGGCCAATGTACGCGGAGGGAGAAAACCGTTTCCAACTCGACGGCTCGAACTACCCTCTGGGACCTCTCAGCCAACAACGTCATACGACTTTACTTTTATATAACTGACCACGTGACGGCATGATGCATATATTATTGAAATATTTCATAACATTTTCATAATGTTGAATATGCATATTACTATATATCATTAAGAAACTGTTAATGGGTTTCTATCACATCTGAAGATGGTAAAAATATCCTGAAACGCCGGTCGTTGTGACCGAGCGGTTCTAGGCGCTTCAGTCCGGAACCACGCTGCTGCTACGGTCGCAGGTTCGAATCCTGCCTCGGGAATGGGTGTGTGTGATGTCCTTAGGTTAGTTAGGTTTAAGTAGTTCTAAGTTCTAGGGGAGTGATGACCTCAGATGTTAAGTCCCATAGTGCTTAGAGCCATTTGAACCATTTTTATCCTGAAACCGGTAATAAGAATGTCTGTAGCAATTAGGGAATCCCAAGAAAATATGATGAATGTATAACAATAGGGGCACAACACTTGGAGGAAAGTGATAAACTAAAATACCAAACGCCCCTAGACTATCAACTAAAATTAACTTTTGGTAACGTGATTCTAAATATGTACTAAATTCCGGGGTGTTACACACTGCAATATTAATACGTAGTTTCGCTGTTTTCGACGCCGGAAGTTTATGACGTAAATCGATGATTACTGGCGTTTCTACACTGAAGCGCCAAGGAAACTGGTAAAGCCATGCGTATTCAAATACAGAGATACGTAAACAGGCATAATAAGGCGCTGCGGTCCGCAACGAAGACAAGTGTCTGGCGCAGTTGTTTGATGGGTTATTACTGCTACAATGCCAAGTTATCAAGATTTAAGTGAGTTTGAACGTGGTGTTATAGTCGGCGCACGAGCGATGGAACGTAGCATCTCCGAGATAGCGATGAAGTGGGGATTTTCCCATATGACCATTTCACCACTGTACCGGTAAAACATTAAATATCCGACATCACTGTGGCCGAAAAAAGATCTTGCGAGAATCGTTCAACGTGACAGAAGTGCAACCCTTTCGCAAACTGCTGCAAATTTTACTGCTGGGCCATCAATAAGTGTCATGGTGAGAAACATTCAACGAAACATAAACGATATGGGATTTCGGAGCCGAAGGCCCAGTCGTGTCGCTTGATGACTGCACAACACAAAGCTGTACGCCCCGCCTGGACCCATCAACACCGGCGTTGGACTGTTGATGTCTGAAAACATCTTGCTTGGTCGGACGAGTCTCGTTTCTAATTGTATCGAGGGGATGGACATGTACGGGTATGGAGACAACCTCATGAATCCATGGACCCTGTATGTCAGCAGTGGACTGTTCAAGCCGGTGGTCGCTGCTGCTACGGTCGCAGGTTCGAATCCTGCCTGGGGCATGGATGTGTGTGATGTCCTTAGGTTAGTTAGGTTTAAGTAGTTCTAAGTTCTAGGGGACTGATGACCTCAGATGTTAAGTCTTATAGTGCTCAGAGCCATTTGAACCAAACCGGTGGAGGCTCTCTAATGGTGAGGGGAATGTGCAGTTGGAGTTATATGGGACCCCAGATACGTCTAGATACGACTCTGACAGGTGACACGTACGTAAGCATCCTGTCTGAGTACCTGGGTCCATTCATGTCCGTTATGCTTTCCGACGGACTTGGGCAATTCCAGCAGGACAATGCGACACCCTTCTCGTCCAGAATTGCTACAGAGTGGTTCCAGGAACACTCTTCTCAGCTTAAAGTCCAGAATTGATTCACAGTGGCTCAAGGAACGCTCTTCTCAGCTTAAACACTTCCGATGGCCACCAAATTTCCCTGACATGAACATCACTGAGCATATCTGGTATGCGTTGCAACGTGCTGTTCAGAAGAGATCCTTACCTCCTCGTACTCTTACGGATTTATGGATAGCCGTACAGGATCCATGGTTTCAGTTCCCTCTAGCACTACTTCAGACGTTAGTCGATTCCATGCCAATTCGTGTTTCGGCACTTCTGCGTGCTCGCGGGGGATCTACACGATATTAGCCAGGTGTTCCAGTTTCTTTGGCTCTTCGGTGTATATACAGTTTTACTTTTGTAGGTGGTGTCAGTTTAAGAAAGAGGTCATTGTGTTTAATACGACTATCATAGTCAATGTAAAACATATTTTAGTTCACATTGCAAAAAATTGTTTAAAGTTTAACATTATGTGATAGTCGGTAGGACGAGCTATTATCGCATCTGCGGGACACGCATTTAAAGCACATTTAGGAGCGGTGAGAGTAAAATACGAAGAGTAATCAGTCCCAGCATCGGGCGACTAAGGCTGCTGCACAAGTCAAATTCCACGTTCGAATTTTCTTGTCAGTTCCCTAAGATGTAATCAAGCCAAAGATACATTAGGAATCGTGCAATACCAGCGGCTATCAGCTTCCGATTCATGTAAAAAAAACTGTCCATGTAGATCAGTTATTTAATGCCTAAAATTTATATTTCCTGTATTTAACATAATGGTGAAATTTAATATAAAATTGAATTTTTTATTTCTGCTAAACATGTACTAGTGATTGTCTCTGAGAAAGATGTAAAATCTTAGCCTTGTATAGCACCTCTGTTCATCTTCATTGTGTAGTGATTTGTTGGGAATTGGAGGTAAATGAAGTCGAGTCTTATATGAAGCTGCAGAAAGCAGATGTAACTTTTTTTCACATTGTACCGTCATACTATGTGAAACGTTGCAGAATACAACCATTTAAACGTTCAGATACTTTACTTCATTTAGTTTTTCAAGTCTTACCCGATTTTCACAATCATATCTTCAGTTAATTTTCTCCATAGTAGAAGAAAACATGCGGATGTTATGACGTCTCCAAAGAAGACAGCTAAGGAAAGATCAATATAATGAGCTAAGTAAATACATTTCTATATGTGGATGTGTCCTTTGATCAACACATTTCAAAATAACAACTAACGTTTAGTCTGAGGATAGGTCATTGAATATGCAGCGTTGAAGAGGCACATTACAACTCTCGCCACGATGAGCAGTCTTAGCCTCATCTGACATGGAAATTAATCTCAAAACGTGTACCGAAAAACCAAAGGCACGTGACGTTTCTTAGGGGAGGGACGCGGTATCCTGAACAACAGTAAATAAAATCCGAAAAATCTATAATGGACGTTTTCATGGAAATCAATAAACGCAAAGTCTAGGGGACTGATGACCTCAGATGTTAAGTCCCATAGTGCTTAGAGCCATTTGAACCATTTTTGTACATGCACGGAATTTGATTTGAAGCCGTTCGTGAAGAACGGTGTCTAAAGTCTTCTTGAAATTTAGGAATATGGAGTCAATTGGAGATAGCACTCATTACCTCATGTAAATAAAGAGCCAGCTGTGTTTCACAAGAACGATATTTTCTGAATCCGTGCTGACTAGGTATCAATGGATTATTGTTTCTTCGAGGTAATTTATAACATTCAAACACAATATATGTTCCAAAACTCTCCTGCAAATCGATGCAATTTATATGGGTCTGTATTGAAATACAGACCCATATCAATTTTTTTCCTTTCTTGAATACTGGTGTGACTTGTGCAGCTTTCCGATCTTTAGGTACGGGTTTTTCGTCGGATGAGCGCTTGTATATCAGTGATAAGTATGGAGCTATTGTGTCAGGATACTCTGAAACAAAACTAATTGGTATACAAGCTGCAGCCGAGGCCTAGCGTTTATTGGTTTTAGCTGCTTCACTTCACCGAGACTATGTACCTCTACTCATCTTGGCAGCTATTCTTGATTCGAATTCTGGAATATTTTCATCGTCTTCTTTGATGAAGGAATTTCGCAAAAGAGGATTTAGTAACTCCGCTCTTATGGCACTGTCATCGGTAGCGTTACCACTGCTGTAGTGCAGTGTCGGTTTTGATTACGTCTTGCCGCTGAAGTAATTTACATACGACCAGAATCTCTTAGGATTTTATGCAAGATTTCGAGTCGGCTTATCGTTGTGTACATTACTAAAAGGATCTTGAGTTATGACTTGTTTTGTCTACTCTGGGGGATCTCCTACGGCTCTTATTAATTTATTTGATATAAATCTCTCAGCTACCGTTAATACTTTTTCTCTGATTTCAAGCAATGTCTGGTCTACACTTACATGGTCAGTTCGGAAGGAGTGGAGTGTTGTTCTTAGAAAGGTATCAAGTGAATTTGTGCCTTGTTTTTTAAAGTAGAGGTAACTAACATAGTCCTCGGCCGACCAATGCTTTAATATTGTTCGTCATTATGAGATCTGCACCGGGTAGCATTATAGAGGAAACAGAGAAGATCCAATAAAGAACAACGCATTTCGTTGCACACTCATTTACTGGGTACGAAGCCACACAGAGGTGGTCAGCCAAATCCGTTTTCAGACGTTGCAAGAGTAGCGTTCTTCATGAAGGTGTTGATTGCCGTTAAAATTTCGAGACAGTGCGTTCCTAGAAGTGCCAATCGATATATTCCTCGAGAGAAAACCGTGAATGTAAGACTAAAGAGATTCGAGCTCACACGGAAGCTTCCCAGTAATCGTTCATCCTGCGAACCGTTCGCGACTGGAACAGAAAGAGGGGCAAGATGACAGTGGTACACAAAGTACACTCAAGCACAAACCGTACGGTGGCTTGCAGAGCATAGATTTAGACTAGATGCACTAACATGTCGCGAAAATGAAATTAAGTAAGGAATTAAGAAAGTTCACAAGTTTACAGTTTAAAGTTCAGTTGGTGCCAAAGTTGTTAACAGTAAAAGTACTTGCACAAATAAAAAAAAAGAAACATTTATTTAAAACGTCCGAATGCTTTGGGCTGCTACGACCTAATAATTTATTACTCGGACTTTTAAAGGCATTTATTGAGGAGCTTTAACTTCTCCCATCATTTTCAAAATATAATTTCACAGTTTCAGCCACATGGTGGTTCCATTGGGAAGTACCAGAGTAAAAGTCCATAGTTCATCTATTACATCCACAGTATTCTTTATCAAGACCTTTATGTGCTGTAGTGGTTCGTGAACATGGAAGACGCAGATTGGCGTAATGTGCATTGAACTATACTGAGAAAATAATATGATGCCTTCGCTTTAAACACAACCTAATTTTTCTAGCGACTGATACGAACAAACTTTGCAAATAACTTCTGTTCTAATTTATTAACAAAAGTGTTCTTTTCCGTTACAGATAATACTGATTTCTTGACTTTCAAGTCGGAAAACTGCACCTTAAGCAAGCTGTGTTATTTAATACTCGTGCTAACGACAGTCATCTATGCGATTGAGGATAGTACCACCTTGAAACCTGTAATCTACTGCCAGAAACATTGTTAGTACCAATGACTACACATGTTCACCTTGTAGGACGTCGTGGTCTCCTGACCTTCATTGCTTACATATTCCGCCCTCACAATCATATTCCACACATCAAGACGCTTCATTCGAACCCAAACTCGATAAGATAAAGTCAATGTTGTATGAATTCAAGTAAACAATATGCAAATAACAAGTAAATTGCAAGTGCGCACCGAGTTTAAAATACTTGAGGCTGGCATACACACTTACATTCAAGACACAATGGTCACAAAAGCTTTTAGTTCGGGAGAGGCAAACCGCATGCCAGGAGGCCGGTCCCTTCAGAGGACAAGACAACCTATCTATGTCGGCCGGCGACTGCCCGTAGAGCAGACAGCGTTTTCCCCAAGTGAAAGGGAGAACGACCCCGTGTTCAGCTTAAAATCAAATTCTGCTACATTTTGTGGGAGTGCCGAGCCTACGCATTCTTTACAAACATAGCACGCAGTTTCAGAGGTTTTCACAGGGAGACAGCAAACGCCAAACGCCGATGCTACAGATTTCCGGATTGGTCGCCTTAAACGAAACGTCATTCTCCCGTTTTAGAAGATATTGATTGGCTGATTGGCAGACGATATTCCTGGCACCTTGAGCTGAAGGAGTAATGGAAGAGACCGAAAGATATACCCCTTCATGTCTGGCATGGAGAGGGGCCGTTCCGTTGTCGCTCTTGGAGTGAGGACACATAACGAGAGCATGTGCGCTTGTACGTGTACTCAAAGAGCGAGGAACAAGTCTCTCCTCAGTACTTCACTGGGAGAGCACCTCTGTCGAGAGTGAATCGGAGTGCAACTCTCTATTGAGTCCTTGCGATTAAGCGTTGTTCACTGTGTTGGCCGCCACACTTATTGTGCGGTGTGAACAGACAGAGTTATAGTAAACGCCTGCGAGCCAATTTTTGAGAGGCCTCGTGGTGGACTGGTTATTGGACTGGTACCACGCCAATAGTTAGACTAGGGGCGAATAGGAGTCCTTGACTTCATCAGGGTGTTGGGAGAGTTTGATTGGCGAAGGTAAATCCAGATAGAATGAGAGTTATCTTATTTGTCAGCAGCGAGCGGCGCAGACAGCAGTCATCGCAGCTTACAGTACTGTGCACTACAGCTCTTGCGAGCCCCATATTTCCTCCACAACAGTACACTTCACTGCATTTCACATGCGACAGCCTCGACCGTACCTAGCAACATTCTAACGGATAATTATTCAAGTTGAGTAGGCGCAGCTCACAGCCATTCTGGCAAGTGACTAACAATCTTAAACTTTGTATAGAAATTTCATTAGCGAATCCTATCCTTAAGAGGTAACTTCACATTCCAAAAAGAACCTGGAAATAACTTGTTCAGTTCATAACTAAAAGTGCCATTGTGATTTCTCAGAATTTTTGTAAAAAAAATTAATAATTTTCGTTAGTTTCATGTTTTTCTTACACTAACTAGCACTACTCCAGTACCCAAGTATCCCACTAGTTACGTAAGAAATTTTTGTGTCATTTCCTTCTAGTGGACGACTCCAGAAGATATTTATTGCTGAAAGTTTTTCAGGCATTTCTCTTTAGAACGTTAGGTGCGTCTGTCTGACTTCTGTAGTGATGTGGGAGTGGAAATTGCATCTTGCAGGAGCCACAGGGTACTGGGTACATCTCAGATTAATCCGTTTTGCAGAATGACAGAATAGCACCCACGTCGCTCACAACCTAAGACGACTTTCTATATCTTCCCAATTCCCTACACATTCAGGGTGATTATGGGCGTTATCGAAAGCTACATACGAAACTTGACCAAATGATTTTGTCTAATCTCTACGTGTTTAAATGTTTTAAGAACGCAAACTGTATTCTACAGTTTCGTTGCTATACTATGGAAAATAAGTCTACAGCAGGTTCATCGTACTACATTACGTGTATACGTTGATCAGTAGTCCAGTTTTTACGCTCCTTGCTCCACAGAAGCCTTTATATTAATATAGTTAACAACATTTTAACGAGAGTTACGGTGAACTATTGACAAATTAAATCCTATTTCCTAGTCCAGAATTTTAACCGTTGCGCCACTCTGATGCTCTCGTAAGGATTCTGTTGGTCCAACATCAAATTAGATCAATAGAATAAATTACGTCACCTCTTACCGGCGACGGAAAACACTTCCAGAGGTGTATTACCGAAACAGCACGATATAGAGCTAGTATGTTATACACGAATCAGAAAACAAACACGGGTTCGATGTGTTTGTATCAGTTTCTGAAACCCCTGTAGCGATGACGTACCCTTCTCTGCAAAGTGGACCACAAAGGCTCAATAATATTGAGATCTGACAACTGTGGTGATCAACGGAGACGCTACAATTCATCCTCGTGCTGCTAGAACAAGTGCTGGACGATGTGAGGTATATGAACAGGAGCTCTACCTTCTTGCAACACAGTGCAACACAGCATCATCAGAAGATAACAGACACTGTACCATGAGATGAACCTGACAAAATAGTAACGTAATCCTTGGTAGCAATTTGCAAGACAACCAAGGGGTCCATGGAATTTTACGGTACAGCTGCCTAAATCACCACCGAAACCCCCGCCATGTTTCCCTCTTGGGATGTAAACTCGCCCAAAATTTGGAAACAGTGTGACAAGACTCATTCGACCAAATGACTTTCTTTCATTGTGCCACAGTCCAGGCTTCATGGCTTTCACACTTTTATTGTTACGAGCATTTACATCTTTTATGAGTGGTTTTGGAATTCCAGCACGCCCTGAAAGCACCTCTTAGGGAGCTCCCTCAGTACTGACCGTCCGACAAGATAAATCGACCACACCTTCGTCCGCATTGTGGCTTCGCATGTGATGTTTTTCCGCTTTCCCTGTATGCGGAATAAATTTTCGATACAGTTCCTCTTCACACCAAACACTTCCGTTACATAGATTGCGGAAACGCCCATCATACGCTTAACAACAGTTTGCCCATGTTAGAAATCACTTACCTATTATATAATGCGCACGCAACTACAAGATCACTATTCCGACCTCGACTGACTCATGCAACGTACTGAGAGCATTGCACAGTTGCCGTTCGTGGTCAAATGTCACAGCGCAACCTGCAGACCTGTCTCGCACCTGCATTTCTCGTGGTCTTTCAGTATTTTTGTTCAACCTCTTTAGAATTCTGTAGGAAACAATCTGAACAGCCGCCTTAGATTCTTTTACCGTATAGTAAAGTCATCAGAAGATCAAAACCTATTGACAGATTATTTAGACAAGATATTTGTGTGATGCAAAAAGTGACAATTGACTCCAAATAGTGAAAAGTCTGAAGTCATCCACATAAACACATAAAGGAATCCGTTAAATTTCGGTTACACGACAAATTACCCAACTCTGGCTGTGATACAACTAAATACTTTGGGATTTCAAGTCTGAAGTCATCCACATAAACACATAAAGGAATCCGTTAAATTTCGGCTACACGACAAATTACCCAACTCTGGCTGTGATACAACTAAATACTTTGGGATTTCAATTACGAATAATTTAATTGGAATGATCATATAGATAAAGTTGTGGAGGAAAGCTATCCAAAGACTACGATTTACTGGCAGAAGGAGATGCAACAGGTCAACTAAAGAGTCTGCCTACACCACGCTTCTGCGCGGTGTGGGATCCACATCAGATAGGACTGACGGAGTACATCGAAAAAGTTGAAAGACGGGAAGCTCATTTTATACACTACTGGCCATTAAAATTGCTACACCACGAAGATGACGTCTACAGACGCGAAATTTAACCGACAGGAAGAAGATGCTGTGATTTGCAAATGATTAGTTTTTCAGAGCATTCACACAAGGTTGGCGCCGGTGGCGACACCTACAACGTGCTGACATGAGGAAAGTTTCCAACCGATTTCTCATACAGTTGACCGGCGTTGCCTGGTGAAACGTTGTTGTGATGCCTCGTATAAGGAGGAGAAATGCGTACCATCACGTTTCCGACTTTGATAAAGGTCGGATTGTAGCCTATCGCTGTTGCGGTTTATCGTATCACGACATTGCTGCTCGCGTTGGTCGAGATCCAACGACTGTTAGCAGAATATGGAATCGGTGGGTACATGAGGGTAATACGGAACGCCGTGCTGGATCCCAACGGCCTCGTATCACTAGCAGTCGAGATGACAGGCATCTTATCCGCGTGGCTGTAACGGATCGTGCAGCCACGTCTCGATCCCTGAGTCAACAGATGAGGACGTTTGCAAGACAACAACCAACTGCACGAACAGTTCGACGACGTTTGCAGCAGCATGGACTATCAGCTCGTAGACCACGGCTGCGGTTACGCTTGACGCTGCATCACACACAGGAACGCCTGCGATGGTTTACTCAACGACGAACCTTGGTGCACGAATGGCAAAACGTCATTTTTTCGGTTCTGTTTACAGCATCATGATGGTCGCATCCGTGTTTGGCGACATCGCGGTCAACGCACATTGGAAGCGTGTATTCGTCATCGCCATGCTGGCGTATCACCCGGCGTGATGGTATTGGATGCCATTGGTTACACTTCTCGGTCACCTCTTGTTCGCATTGACGGCACTTTGAACAGTGGAGGTTACATTTCAGATGTGTTACGACCCGTTGCTCTACCCTTCATTCGATCCCTGCGAAACCCTACATTTCAGCAGAATAATACGCGACCGCATGTTGCAGGTCCTGTAGGGGCCTTTCTGGATACAGAAAATGTTCGACTGCTGCCCTGGCCAGCACATTCTCCAGACCTCTCACCAATTGGAAACGTCTGGTCAATGGCGGCCGAGCAACTGGCTCGTCACAATACGCCAGTGGTACCGTGTTGAAGCTGCATGGGCAGCTGTACCTGCACACGCCATCCAAGCTCTTTTTGACTCAATGCCCAGGCGTATCAAGGCCGTTATTACGGCAAGAGGTGGTTGTTCTGGATACTGATTTCTCAGGATCTATGCACCCAAATTGCCGGAAAATGTAATCACATATCAGTTCTGTTATAATATATTTGTTCAATGAATACCCGTTTATCATCTGCATTTCTTCTTGGTGTAGCAATTGTAATGGCCAGTGGTGTATTAATGCGAAATAGGGCAAAGTGTGTCACAGACATGATACTCGAGTTTGGTGGCAGTCATTAAAACAAAAGTGTTTACAGTTGCAGCGAGATCTTATTACGAAATTTCAATCACTAACTTTCTCTTCTGAATGAGAAAATGTCTTGTTAAAGACCACCTACATAGAGAGAAATGATCTAAAACTAAGAGAAATCTGAAGTAGAATAGAAAGATTTAGGTGTTCGTGTTTTCCACGTGCGATTTGAGAGTGGAACCGTAGTGATTTCTGCCAAGCACGTTAGCTTGAATTATTGAGTACTATGTAGATTGTATTTTCTTAAGATTTATCTAGTGAATCTCTGACTGACATCTGCCTACTGGCTATTAGCATTATGTGGTCGTTCCGCTTTTAATCGCTCCGTGCGTATACGTCTAGGCATGTGACTGCTACCAGTGATTGTCTGCAGTCGTATGATCAAACTAGTCACTATCACTTTTACTGTAGTAGCAAATAGTTTCTTTCCGTAACATACTTCAGCGTACGCTTGCAGCTTGTTTGCCGGAGCAGCCCGGTGCGTGACCAGCCTTTAGCTGAACAGAGAAGAAGAGTAAGTTGTCGGCGAGACGTGCGCGACATCCGAAAGAGATAAGGGGAAGTGCTGAACTTGGGAAGGTTACTCCGGCGAGCAGTGAAGGGCAATAGGCTAGAAGGGAGTAGTGTAGTAGTTCTGAATGCCCGCCGCTCTATTCCTGGCCTGCGCAAGGGACGCGGAGTTCTGTCTGGAACAGTGGCCCTGGAGCCGGAGTCTGACGCCGTGGCGCCGCCCCCCGCCGCCTCCGCCGCCCCCCCACAGCCTCCGCCGCTCCCGCCGGCCATCTAACAGCCCCTAGGCCCTTAAGACGGGCTCCACGCGGCGCCTGGCGGACGGCGGCCGCCCTCGCAGCCTCCCCAACTTAGCTCGCTATCAAATCGCTGCCGCTGCCGAACACCACACCCAGACAATTTGTCTCGGACTCGGCATAGCGCCGAGAATACAGCAGAACTTAGCAGCACAACTGCTCCTAGAGATATGATTTCACATACTGCTGGCAGTTAAAATTGCAACACCAGATGGCATGTAATAAGCTTCAAATTGAAATAAAGTGTTCTGCATGTTAGGATATACGTGTTATTAGCATTTCATCGTAGTCACACGAAACAGGTAAAAGTAGAGCTACCTACATTCTAATATAACTAAATACTACAAAGCGGATTTCTCGTTCAGCAATCACTTTTGAAAATGTTTGTTTGTGAGAATATTGAGTTACGTCTCGTGTAAATGCGGACACTAACAGGATCGTGGTCTATCGAGAGTGTGGTATATCATTCCACAGTATTGCTGCCCACGTTAGTCGGGATCCAAGCTTTCAGGAGGACCATATTCAACTCCATGCAAGACTGGATGATGAACCTTGTATAAAAATAATACATAGAAATAATAAAATTGTAATATTTCTAATCCTATTCAACAACACCCAATTCTCGATAATATCCTCCAAGCTTGAAGACTGTACTCAACATTTCCCAAATACCATTTTCCCAAATTCGACAAATATTTGTACAGACGGATCGATGTCCGTCGACGGTGACAAGGCAAAGAGTGCAATATACGATTTTCGAGAAAATTCTTACGCCCTATTACTAGCTAAAGAGCCAACAATTTCTTATGCTGTAGCGAACGCAATTAGAAAAGTAATATAATACAACAGCTCTAGCTCACGAAGCAGCATCGTGATGTTAACCGATTCGCTAAGTGTTCTTACAGGCCCAAAGAAATAAAGCAAAGAGTGTCACAGATAATTATACAGATGTCCCAAGAGGAATGGTAAGAATTCAGGGATATGATAGGAACGCTCATTTGAAACAAAAAAAAAAAATTCAAATTGACATATGCCCTATTCTGAAGGGTATGCGAGATAGAACACATTTAATGTACATTTGTTTTTGGGCTAGTGACGAACGCGTATCTGTCTTACTCACTCAACGTATATGACGTTTTATTCCAGTCCACTCTACGTCGTTACTTTCAACTTCTTTGCTCGGGATGGATGAAGTCTGCGGAGTACAAACGAAAGATGTGTACGTGAGATGAATTGCTTGGTCATATCATGGGTGTAGTTTCCACCATTAGTGAACGTGCAGAGGCACTCAGAAAAGCATGACGTGTTCTCCCAAGCGCGCACAAATTAGTGAAGTTGACGGTGGGATATTAGAACATTAATTGTAAACTGTACGACAGCTGCAATGTGACGTGTATGGTAATGCTTAGAGCTGAACGTGTTAAAAATACATATGTTTCAATTAATGCTTTGTGAGAAGGATGTCGTAATGTTATCTGTTTTGCGTATCTACATGTATAAACCCAAGAATGTACTGCATAATACAGAAAACAAACAACAATGCATATTAAATTTGTTCTGTCTCGGAAAGCAATTGAAATAGAACATATATTCATATGAAGTTTTTTGCTTTAAATGATCGTTACAACATATCCGTGAATATTGACCACTAGCTTAGTGCCCGCTACCTCGCTCACGTAGACTGTATGGCCTATTTTTATGTTCTTTGCAACACCTTCTAGGTTTTTCACGCTAATTAAGGCCATATAAGCATGATATTTTCCTAATACACTTCTGACTAAAAAGCTATTCTGGTAGCAGGAGCTTTATTACTCGAACCACGCATTTTGCGTTCTTGTGGAGATATTTCCACAGCAACTTTCATCCCTTGACAAGTATTTCTTTATATCTAACCGAGAAGTGAAATACCAATTTTCATAAATTTAGCTTTAAAATTTTTTAGGTAAGGAAATATTTTCATAAAAATTTTCGTCCCCTATTGCACTCCCTTAGGGGCTGAATTTCCAGGAACACTGAAACACGTTTGGTTTTTTTTTTTTTATTTTTAACCGAGCAGTCAAAAACCAATTGTCATAGATGTCAGCTTAAAATCCCTGTGGTAGTTCTGCAGTAATTATTTATTTTCTAAAAAGCTTCCAGTCACCATTTTACCCCCTTAGTGGTTGAATTTCCAAAAATGTTGAAACATGTATTTTATTATTTTCTGACTGAGAAACCAAATACCAGTTTTCGTAGTTCTAGCTACAAAATTCCCTTAATAGCCAACTACACTCCTGGAAATGGAAAAAAGAACACATTGACACCGGTGTGTCAGACCCACCATACTTGCTCCGGACACTGCGAGAGGGCTGTACAAGCAATGATCACACGCACGGCACAGCGGACACACCAGGAACCGCGGTGTTGGCCGTCGAATGGCGCTAGCTGCGCAGCATTTGTGCACCGCCGCCGTCAGTGTCAGCCAGTTTGCCGTGGCATACGGAGCTCCATCGCAGTCTTTAACACTGGTAGCATGCCGCGACACCGTGGACGTGAACCGTATGTGCAGTTGACGGACTTTGAGCGAGGGCGTATAGTGGGCATGCGGGAGGCCAGGTGGACGTACCGCCGAATTGCTCAACACGTGGGGCGTGAGGTCTCCACAGTACATCGATGTTGTCGCCAGTGGTCGGCGGAAGGTGCACGTGCCCGTCGACCTGGGACCGGACCGCAGCGACGCACGGATGCACGCCAAGACCGTAGGATCCTACGCAGTGCCGTAGGGGACCGCACCGCCACTTCCCAGCAAATTAGGGACACTGTTGCTCCTGGGGTATCGGCGAGGACCATTCGCAACCGTCTCCATGAAGCTGGGCTACGGTCCCGCACACCGTTAGGCCGTCTTCCGCTCACGCCCCAACATCGTGCAGCCTGCCTCCAGTGGTGTCGCGACAGGCGTGAATGGAGGGACGAATGGAGACGTGTCGTCTTCAGCGATGAGAGTCGCTTCTGCCTTGGTGCCAATGATAGTCGTATGCGTGTTTGGCGCCGTGCAGGTGAGCGCCACAATCAGGACTGCATACGACCGAGGCACACAGGGCCAACACCCGGCATCATGGTGTGGGGAGCGATCTCCTACACTGGCCGTACACCACTGGTGATCGTCGAGGGGACACTGAATAGTGCACGGTACATCCAAACCGTCATCGAACCCATCGTTCTACCATTCCTAAACCGGCAAGGGAACTTGCTGTTCCAACAGGACAATGCACGTCCGCATGTATCCCGTGCCACCCAACGTGCTCTAGAAGGTGTAAGTCAACTACCCTGGCCAGCAAGATCTCCGGATCTGTCCCCCATTGAGCATGTTTGGGACTGGATGAAGCGTCGTCTCACGCGGTCTGCACGTCCAGCACGAACGCTGGTCCAACTGAGGCGCCAGGTGGAAATGGCATGGCAAGCCGTTCCACAGGACTACATCCAGCATCTCTACGATCGTCTCCATGGGAGAATAGCAGCCTGCATTGCTGCGAAAGGTGGATATACACTGTACTAGTGCCGACATTGTGCATGCTCTGTTGCCTGTGTCTATGTGCCTGTGGTTCTGTCAGTGTGATCATGTGATGTATCTGACCCCAGGAATGTGTCAATAAAGTTTCCCCTTCCTGCGACAATGAATTCACGGTGTTATTTTTCAATTTCCAGGAGTGTACTTTCAAAAAGCCTTTAATTCCCCATTACCCCTCCCTAGGAGTGGAGTTTCGGACAATCCTTTCTTCATCAATGCCTACAAGCACAGTATCCACACCCTCTCCAATCTTCAAGTTTCTATCCTTAGCGCTTTGGGCTTGGCAATGATGAGTCAGTGAATCAGTCTGGCCGTATTTCGTCCCCTCAGGGGTTGAATTTCCAAAAGCCTTGAAACACTTATTTTTTATTTCTAACCGAGTAGCTAAACACCAGTTATCAAAAGATTTAGCTTTAAAAACGCTTTCGAACGAAATAATCTACATCTACATAGATATTCCGTAAGCCACATTAAGGTCCGTGGCGGTTGGTACCCCGTACCACTCACTACCGGTCATTTCCTTTCTTGTTCCACTCGCAAGTGGAGCCTCCGTATGAGCCCTAATTTCTCGTATCTTGTCTTCGTGATCCTTATGATCAATGTACGTTGGCGGCAGTAGAATCGTTCAGCAATCAGCTTCAAATGCCCGTTCTTTAAATTTTCTCTACAGTGATTCTCGAGAAGGTCGCCTTCCCTTCAAGGATTCCCATTTAAATTCCCAAAGCATCTCCGTAACATTTACGCGTTGTTCGAACCTACCGGTAACAAAATTTGCAGCCCCCCTCTGAATTGCTTCGATGTCTTCCTTCAATCCGACCTGGTACGGATCGCAAACACTCGACCAGTACTCAAGAACAGGTCGCACCAGCCTCCTATATGCCGTCTCCTTTGCAGGTGAACCACTCTTTCCTAAAATTCTCCCAATAAACAGAAGTCGACCATTCGCCTTCCTTACCACAGTTCTCACATGCTCCTTCCACCTCATGTCGCTTTGCAACATTACGCCCAGATATTTAAACGACTTGACTGTGTCAAGCAGGACACTAGTAATATTGTATCTGAACATTCAGGTTTGATCTTCCTACTCATCCGCATTAACGTAAATTTTTCCATATTAAGGGCTAGCGGCCATTCATCATAGCAGCTGGAAATTTTGTTTAAGTTGTCATGTATCCTCCTACAGTCACTCAACTACCACATCTTACCGTTCACCACGGCGTTATCAGCAAACAACCGCAGATTGCTGCCCGCCCTGTCAACCAAATCATTATATACATTGAGAACAACAGCTATCCTATCACACTTCCCTGGGGCACTCCTGACGATACCTTTGTCTCTGATGAACACTCACCATCGAGGACAACATACTGGGTTCTATTATTTAAGAAGGCTTCGAGCAACTCACATATCTGTGAATGTATTCCATATGCTCGTACCTTCGTTAACAGCCTGCTACGGGGCACCCTGTCAAAAACCTTTCGTAAATACAGAAATATGGACACTATCTGTTGCTCTTCATCCATTGTTTAGTTTCCAGAAACAGTGACATGCGTATGATTTATTTGTAACAGAGAAGCCAAATACCAATTTTCGCAGATTTAGCCTCAAAAATGCTTGCACAATGAAGTATCCCCATAAAAACTTCATCCACCGTTTCACCCCCATAGTTTCTGAATTTCCAAAAACAGTGAAACGCGTATTTATATTTCTAACTGAGAAATCTAATTTAAATTTTTAAAGATTTAGCTTTAAAAATGCTTTCATAGTAAAATATTTTCATAAAAAAATCTCATCTCTTATTTTACCTCCTTCAGGGTTCAATTTCCAAAAACACTGAAACACGCATTTTTTTTTTTTTCATTTGCAACCGAGAACTCAAATACCAATCTTCATAGACATATATCTAAAAATACTTTAGTAGTTCGTTAGTGATATATTACCAACAAAAGCTTTCACCAATTATTTCACCCCCATAATCTGAAATTTCCAAAAATGCTCAAACACGTTTTTTTTTCTGAAACCATATACAAATTTTCGTAGGTCTAGCTTCTAAACTGCCTTAAAAGCAAAACTTTTCAAACAATCCTTTCATGCCCTATTCACTCCCTTAGGTTTGGAATTTCGAAAAATCCCTTCTTAAACAGCGCCTACAGTATAAGATCCATACCTTCTCCAAATTTCAAGTTTCTATCCCTAGCAATCTGAGCTGCGCGATGACGAGTCAGTAACTCAGTTATATACAGAAATTCCTTATGTAGACATTATTAAAGTCGCTACAAATACATAAGAAACGAACGGTAACAATTTTTCTATGGATTTCAGGACACAGTGGTAGCTTTCATAATGAAGCAACTGGTATATTAGTGAAGCGAGGAATGAACCTAAGAGAAATCCTAAATGAAAAATCCTCATAAATAAATGCCTAGTTTAATGAGTGAAAAAAGGAGAAACGAATGGCAGATGGAATGCAACCAATATCTCAAAAGGAGTGCATTACGTCCTTGGTCTACTGACTGGATTAGAAGAAGACGATTCATAACGACGGTTACACAGATGCGCTTAAGAAATGGCAAATGCCCATCCCTTCTGTTCCAAAAAGGATCGAAGGACTCTTCATTATGCGATTTATGCAATGGAGAAGGAGACATAAACCATTAACCATCTTCGTGTACCAGATGCGGAATACAACTAAAATATCTTCCCTGAACAGTGTCTAAAAGCAGATATTCGGCTGCAATGTTGCTGTGCAGCCAGATGAGTTAACTAGTATTAAATACCATATTAACCACTTAAGTATATGTGGTCTAATAATCTAGATATAATGTCCACATGATGTTTAAATATTTCGTATGATGTTAAGGTCTTTTTTAATGATTGATTCATCAGCTGTTTCTAGGGGCGTCATGTATCAATCATTTATTCACACCCTCTATTTTGTCAATCTCGCAGCTTTGGACCAATGTGATTTATTTTTTCGCTGTTCTGTATTGACGCCGTCAGAGTAGTGCAGTCATGTCGTCATGTCGCGTACATGAAGTGAGAGAATGGGCCAATTCGCAGCGAGACATGTACCCACACGGAATGTCCGCCGAGCCGGCCGAAGTGGCCGTGCGGTTAAAGGCGCTGCAGTCTGGAACCGCAAGACCGCTACGGTCAGAGGTTCGAATCCTGCCTCGGGCATGGATGTTTGTGATGTCCTTAGGTTAGTTAGGTTTAACTAAGTTCTAGGGGACTAATGACCTCAGCAGTTGAGTCCCATAGTGCTCAGAGCCATTTGAACCATTTTTTTTGTCCACCGACTGCCGGCGCAGCTGCCGCTGTTGCAGTATTCCTTGACGCGGCAACGAAGAGGAGGCGGAGGTGCGCAGACAATGCTGCACCCTGTGACGTCACTGACACCACACAGTCTTCTCCCTCGACCCGGTTCTTCACACAGGATCAAGACGGACGTATGGATGCACCAAAGAGCACGAAAGCTGACTATCTGTTTTCGTCATCACCGTATGTATGCAGTAACTGGGGTGATCGTATTAGGTTCCATAGAGTACACAATTATGGGTCGCATTATCGGTAACTAGGACAGTTGGCGTTGCACTTTTTAAAGGCTAATTTCGGTGACTGCGCCCTGTCTTTGGTGTCTCCGTGTCGCTATGTCAGTACGATGATGGAGGACGGCATGTCAGCAGGGGATTGTTCTGTAATGGTGTGGGGCATGTGCAGTTGGAGTAATATGGGACCCCTGATACGTCTAGAAACAACTCTGACTTGTGACACTACGTAAGCACACTGTCTGATCACTTCCATCCATTCACGTTCATTGTGCATTCCGAAGAACTTGAGTAATTCCAGCAAAACAATGCGACACCCCACACGTCCATAATTGCCACAGAGTGGCTCCAGGAACACTCTTCTGAGTTTAAACACTTCCACTGGCCACCAAACTTCCCAGACCTGAACATTATTGAGCATATCTGGGATGTCTTGCAACGTGCTATTCAGAAGAGATCTCCACCCCCTCGTACTCTTACGGATTTATCGACAGCACTGTAGGATTCATGGTGTCAGTTCCCTCTAGCACTACTTCAGACATTAGTAGAGTCTCTGCCACGTCGTGTTGGCGAACTTCTGCGTGTTCACGGGTGGGTGCTATGCGAATTAGGCAGGTGTACAAGTTTCTATGGCTCTTCGATGTATATATTAGTAGTAAACAAAATTTAGTTATTTGTAATCCATTTGGTGCTGCAATTTTTATGCCCAGCAGTGTAAATCTTGATCATCAATCGGCTGTGTTTGCCTCCAGTGTCCGTAGTTTGCTCCAAATCAGCAGTCATTCGAACGACATCAAATTGTCCTCCGTCTTTTCCAAACTTGTACTCATTTCATCCTTACAGCAGTATCACCCCCAACATTCTCTACAATATGTTTTTCGTACTCCACGCAGCGTGCCCCCGTATTTTTCTTCTATATTATCCCTACCAGCCTCAAGTTAATTATTCCTGAATGTTGCAGACGATGTTCCACAGCGTTCACGAAAAAAAAAATATCAGTGCAATCCATCAATGTTTTCAAAATACAATTTTTTTCTTTTTCCTTTTATTCACATATGTTTCGGCGAATCTCTCCCGTCATCAGTAGCACCTGATTTTATTACCTTTTGGAAGATGCAAATTTATATTTCAATGATTCAAAAATCAGACCAACACTTTTGCTGTTACTATTGTAATGATCTTATTTTAAATTACTGTGGTAAAGGGAACAATAGAAAGTGAAGGAATGACTTTTAAATCGCTATATATTTGTTACAGTGGCATTATATGATCGAACTGTTCAAATCACTTACGGGAATGCAGCCGGGTGAAATCGTCGACAGCCGCCGATATTTCGACGAGACCACACCCTGCTCTTTTCTAGGCGTAACTGCTGCAAGTGCAAGGGAATTGCACAGCGCTTACTTGCTGCAGTTATGCCTTGAAATTGCAGGGTGATCTCCTTTCGAAACATCGACGGCTGTCGACGATTTCACCCGGCTGCGTTCCCGTAAGTTATCTGAATATTTTATACGCCGTGAGAAAGTCAGGTGTCATATGATGATGACACAAATGCGAGAAACACAGGTCAGAGTTTAAAGAAGAATCTATGTTTTCAGAACAAGAAGGTAGTATTCTTAACCCATTAAGTCCCACATTCTTTTTTTTTTTAATTCAATTTTTTATTCCTTAATTATAATGTCCATAGCGTATGAACCACAATAAGTACAAAAATAGCCAAAGAATATTTATACATGCTGATATAATGGCCGTCCTCAAAATAGGATACTGGGATCTAACAGTATCGTATACCATACTAAACTGTATTCAAGTCTTAATTATTTATTTCTTGTGAAATGGTACAAAAGACTTCACACACAGTGTTACACGGAATTTAACACAATATGTTTTTGGTTTCCCGTTGCATTTAGCTCTTACACATCTTCTTTGCGTGCTTCTTTTGTCAATCATATGATCAATTCCATCAAACCTGATGTCTGGTATCACTCTCAACTGCCTTGATGGGTATTCCATTGGACGTCCAATATTCGGTCTTCCAGTGTCCAATTTCAGGTATGTAACTGTAACAGCACCTCTGAAATCCAATAAATCCTGTGCCTTTTTCCCATGTACTAGTCTGTAAGAAGAGTCAGGCATTTGCGAGGGCCATTTCCAGCAAACGTGTAATAGGACCCAGTACCATTTTTTCCCTCTAATTACCGTCGCATATTTTCCAATTAACCAGTCATTGTGGTCAACACCTCCCATATACGCGTTGTACTACTTCAAAACGGCAGGTTGTCGCACTTGTGTCTTCTTACTTGCTTGTCTAATGTACCGCGTAGCTGCTCCCAAAGGTTCAACTTGGTCAAAATTTGTACCAATTGTAACGCATCTGTTGTTGTGCCATCGAACAAATAAGACTCCACCATTCCTGTCGTACTGGTAGTCACAGTTTCCTCGAGCTGTCATTTTCAGTTCGTTGCTGCTCAGTAGTGGACAGTCACCAACTCGATTCTCTCCGACAGTCCCAGTTGCTCGAAAACCCAAATTTCTCAGATGAATCAGAAGATCTCTACAAGTGAAGAAATTGTCAAAGTACACACAATGATTCTTGGATTTTTCGAAGCAGTCCAACATGTTTAGGACTACTCCTGATCCCAATAGTAGGTCATCCCTTGCAGTATCTTCTGGACCCTTTCCACAGTATAAATCAAATTTGAAACAGTAGCCACTTGCTCCACAATGAGACCACAACTTATAGCCAAATCTAATAGGCTTGCCTCGGATAAACTGTCCATCTGGAACTGTATTCTTTACTAATGGGTAACATATTCATAAATATACTTACACAATACAATGTAAATTTCAAAGTAACTTCCTATATATATATAAAAGAGGGGTCGTTACTTACCTCAGCAACAAAATCTGGTAAAATTACCACGTTCTAAAAATAAAATACATCAGCAGTAGCAGAGTTTCATATTCGAACATGCAGCAATACAAATAACTGAAATGATAACACCAAGTCCCAGTGTCCTATTTCGAGTACACCAAATTTTATAACAATGGAAAACAATGAATATAGCTCCAATTGAGCTAACAATGCAAGTAGTTTAAAAGATACATTGTTGACTATAAATAATCGCAAAAAGATCTTTGCCACATATTTCGAATATTACTAAATTGTCGATAAAGTAAATACCTGCAATAACGAAAAGTGTGCCTTAGTATTCAATAATCAATTAATGGTAGTATTTATTGCTTTTAATTTCCTGTAAGCAAACATTTGTTATAAAAAGCATCAACAAATGACGTAGAACAGTAATAGTTGCAAATTAATAATTTATTGTGTATTTATAAATGAATATGTGCTCTGTCCTCAAAATAGGACACTGGTACTTAATGGGTTAAATGGCCAATTTAGCATCCCTCTTCAATGAACATGTAATATCAGTGAACGAGTGGCTCCGTTGATGGCTACCAATATGAACACCAGCAGGGGTGCACGTACTATTGAAGTCCAAGTTACATCTACTCTACCAAGTTGCCTGAAAGTGAACCGACTGCAGTTGATCTTTTCATCACCGAAAATTGTCGGGAGAAATAGTATTTACACCCATCGCAATGTTACCTGAAACCTTCCTATGCGTTATCTGAATGGCAATAATTTGGTGAACTGTCTGTCATTATTTTGACTAAAATATCGTTTAATTTTGTATTGCTCAATGATGCATCATTTTGGCTGTAAAGCCATACATATTAAATGTAACAGTAATATCCTTAAAATGTAAATACAAAACAAACATTCTTTACTTAGTGGACAGAATAAAAATAAAATTAAAATAAAATTAAAAAGGAACTGACGTAGTTACCTGTCAAAATCCACGTTAGTTGTACATTGTTAAAATACGGTGGGATGGTCGACAATGCAGAAAGTACAACTAAAACGAAAAAGTGTTTCGCATGCTGTAAAGGATATAACAGAATTTTACTACACTACTGGACTTGTAAATGAACGCCATGACGGCCAAATGTTTTTGTATACCTGTGAGCACTGGAGCATAGACTAGGTATGGTAGGGGACTAATGACCTCAGAAGTTGAGTCCCATAGTGCTCAGAGCCATTTGAACCATTTGAACTAGGTATGGTAGGGATCAAGAGGGTGCATCTTTTCCCTTCTGGAAATTTGGAGTGAAGACTTTTTATTCATAACAGAATTTTCACATCATCTTAGTAATGATTGTCTAAACTACATATTTAGCATTGACGAGTACGACAGAAAACACTACGGCTTCATCACACAGTGTGTAACTTGGGTTCCTTTGGTGGTCAGACAGTTGACCGTAAATAATACCGTTTTCTTGCCATTGTTTTGCAGTCGTGGAAGATTTGAACACTATGGCTCTAGCAGCCAGCAAAAACTAAATATGGTTGCAGTACACCTGCCGAAGTTCTGTTCCGGGTTCTCCGCCCCTGCCAAACAACGCAATCGTAACAGAACTTCACTATTTCATTTCATTCGTCATAATCGATGCTTTTAGAAAGTTTAAAACTGCCTCATAATGGTTTTAATAACAACGCACTGTACTAGCTATGTTTTTTCGTGCATAAAATGGGAACAAATTATTGAAACGTATCGTACTTTGCATGAAAAAACGTAACTGACGCGATTTATTTTTTAATTCATTACTTCACGATTTGCCTATGGACAAAGAAAACTGGTCCAGGATTTTTGAGATTACGTCTAGTTTTACACGGCAACGTGATTGAGAAGAAGAGCACGGGTGTGATATACTGTAGATAAGTTTATATGTACTGCATGTGTGGACGCAGCTATATCACGCGAAAAATGGTGGTAGCAGGACCTTAACTGCATAGTATTTATTTCCGAATTTTAATATGCCAGATTTGTATCGGACCACATGTCGATCTCCAATGGCACCCTCTAAAGATGTTTCAGATGATTCCTCTTTAAAAATAAATCCTATGCAATGGCTGTCAACTTCTTGTGATGAAAAATTAATTTCGCGAGTTTTGTGCGAGTTGTGGAGCGCCAAATCTAGATCAAGACGGAAAAGAAGTACTTTCCAGGAGTTGGAACCTTCTCAAACTGTATGTGACGCGACGTACGTGGTGAGTCAGGAGGAAAAGTACATGCTTTGAGGGATGATAGAATTGGTGATTTGAACAAAGAACTCCAAATGAAAGTATGCCAGTTTCGTAACCGCATCCGACATACAGCTATTTAAAAATCATAGGTGCCAGTAGCATTTCCTCCTTCACCAGCACTCATATGCGCATACAGCCAAAATTAACATCAGGCTTCATAGTGTTGTGCTACTGACCACAAATCGTTCTTCTGAAACAAGAAGTTTTTCCTACATACACAATGAATTAATGTGCCCGCTGCTTCCAGCATTAGTGTTCCGATACGTCTTCACACCAGCTGACATGTGCACCAGTCGTGCTGATGCTATTCCAGTTACTGACATTTCGACGGAAACAACAGTCAAGACATTCCTTATTACATGGAACTCCTCACTCGTGTTTTACATACGTGTGCTCAAGTAAAGGACCACACGAATGAGTTGAGATCAGCAAGGAAGCAACTGTCTACAACATCTGCAAAATGCATTGCAGTTGGCGGTAGAATTTTGAACAAATTTTGTGAAGAAATACCACACAATTAAACAAAACATTAGATCACATTGTTTCATTTGCTATCACCTGCATTTCTCCAAAATGGTTCAAATGGCTCTGAGCACTACGGAACTCAACTCCTGTGGTCATCAGTCCCCTAGAACTTAGAACTACTTAAACCTAACTAACCTAAGGACATCACACACATCCATGCCCGAGGCAGGATTAGAACCTGCGACCGTAGCGGTCGCGCGGTTCCAGACTGTAGCGCCTAGAACCGCTTGGCCACTCCGGTGGACAGAGAATGGGAGAATTTGAGAAGTGGTGCTGCAGAAGAACGTTGAAAATTAGGTAGAATGATAAGAAACCAGGTTCTCCGCAGAATCGCCGAGGAAAGGAAATGAAGGAACAGGATGACGGGAAATGTGTGAAGACATCAGTGAATATCTTCCATGGTGCTAGAAGGAGCTGTAGAGTGTCAAAACTGTACAGGAAGACAGAGACTGGGATACATCCAATAAATAATTCAGGCCGTATGTCGAAATACTACTCTCAGACGAAAAGATAGGCACAGCAGAGGAATTCATGGAGGGCCACATCAAAGCGGTCAGAAGATTTCTCCTCTTCCCCACTGTCTTCAATAGTTTCCTCAAAAAGTGTTAAGAACAGAACACATATTCATATAACACTTTTTGTCCATAATCACTATCACCCCTCAAAGCATGTACCTTTTCTCCTGATCCAGCCTGTATAGTCGTAGAGTAATGACCAGTCAATGTGGCATACCTACACAATGAGTCAAACTGCCAGTGGCATCCCGATCATTTCCCAGAGACAGGACTTAGAGGTTGTCATGTTACAGGTTAAATCTTTCACGGAAACAGGACCATTAAGTAAGTTGCTCCAAAATTAAGCATCGATCTCAGAAACCCGGCCGCGGTGACCGAGCAGTTCTAGGCGCTTCAGTCCGGAACCGTGCGACTGCTACGGTCGCAGGTTCGAATCCTGCCTCGGGCGTGGGTGAGTATGATGTCTTAAGGTTAGTCAGATTCAAGTAGTTCTAAGTCTAGGGGACTGATGACCTCAGATGTTAGGCCCCATAGTGCTCAGAGCCATTTGAACCATTTTTATCGCAGAAATTATCACAGCTAAATGTATTAGGTCTAATCTAAGAAAATCAAACCATATGCACCTCATAACTGCATCCTTCGATTCTGCATTCCGGTCGTTAAAAATGGAGCGTTACACATATGAGGTTTTGTGCATGAGCTACGCTGTCCCAGAGACATGACGTGGTCGTCTCTAACTTACGTTATCCACAGATAGCTATGTATGAAGTGTAGCGAGGAGGGTCTTGATACAATGTATTGCAGTCCGCAGCCTGAGCACACTAACTGTCAAACGGGAAGATATGACGTATCGGGAGAACGGGTGCGAATCGGTCTCATCGGTAAAATTAAGTGGTTTCACGTTGGTATTCCATGCGATACTCGACCGGTATACTGCTTTGAGCAGAACGACAGGGGCACCGGGTAGTCTCTAAGCAGGGGGTAGCGCGGTCGTCTCCCGCTTCTGGCGCGGCTGTAGGTTTGTGGACGGTACGTCCTCTGACCGTGAGCAGTGATGCCACTGTTGTCATGAACGGTTACTGTGGTTCCTGTTTCTTCTGATGCCCGTAAGAGTACTCGAGTAACTCACAGGAGGCTACAGAAACTCTTGCAGTAGATGTTTTCAGGAAAGAAAAAGAGATATATTACCTAATCATACTTTTTGCAGCAAGCACGGAATCCGTCTGCTACATTAGTCTGTGTGTGGTTGTTTCTGAAGTCATTGGCGTTAGAACTGATAGCGCTTCTGGTGCTACTGTTATTTCAACCACATGCTTCTGAAGCATCTTCCTTGATGAGCAATTTGACACTAATAAATTTTACCGACATTGTAAAATGTTTTTTTCAAAAATAGCTTACGGATAGTGTCGATAGACGTATATACCATAGAATAATATAGACAGAAATTGTCACTTTTTTGTGTCCATATTGTAATTGCGAGGAACATCAGAACAATGACTGAAAGTTAAGAAAGTGGCAATTACCTAGACGTGCATTGTACTATCAACGGACGTTAAAGGTAATTAAATGTTGGAAAAATCTTTGTAGCAGACCTGAAACAAATGCTACCAGCAATACTTAGAGGAAGGACTCAGTGACTTGAATATTAACGAAAATTAATTGTTGATACACAGCGGAATTGTTAATCCAATACACAGAGTAAAAGGTAAATAATTTAATTACGTCAGCTGCATAAACTATCTCATATTTTGTATTTTCGGATATATGACTACACATGGCGAGCTATGATAGACTTGCTACATAACTTTCTGTTGATATGACTACGCCTGTCCATACATGATTCATTTCATATTTGAAATTGAAACCAACAAAGAAACGATCTATTTTAAATCTAAACTGATCATACATCAAGCTCTGTCACTAAAAACGTCTACTGATTCTCGTATGTAGTTTCCCAGCGCCCAATACGTGCCCCACTCCTGCTTCAGTTTAAAGTTTCTCTGGAATTGGAACGAATTAAGAAACGGTCTGTTTGAAACGTAAAATGACAACAATCCATTTTCTGTCACTGGAAACGTGTGCAGTTTTTTATGACTAGTTTCCCCACTGTTAACAGGAAACACTTGAGCAAATTTCTACCCCATATTTCAAACCAAAATGTTTGACAAACTTCTCATCATAACTGGTTCTTTACGACTCACACTATACCAACTTCCCTTCTCTTTGAGAAAAGCGAAGAGTAAAGCACACGTACATAAAAATGTTGCCATTGGCAAATACTATTCTCAATCCATTTTTTACAATACTTGTATTTTGATATACTGCAGATTTCACGTTATTAGTATTGCAGCATTACCGTAGGACAGCCAAATAACGCATAATCTAGTTGCCACGAACAAAAACTTTTTGTAGATTATAATCTAAGGAAAAAGTCTGTAAATGTAATTACAGCGGTTAAAAATTTAAAATGAAAGAATTCGACATACTCTCTGACGATCGTACGTGAAAAGTCAAAACCGTTGGCCGAAGGGACCGTCCATTCTGGACGCCTGCCCTTGGCAAACAGAGCGCAACGAATTGAGCTACCCATTTACACCCGACAAATTGACATCGCAGGTTCGGCAGGTTGAAGCTATGCCTGTGCACTGGACCGCAACACAATTTTAACGTGCTTCACATAATCAGAACACGTTCTGCGTGAATTATTATTAAATTTTTTTTATTATCGATCGACATTTTGGCTGTTCTCTAGTAATCCCTACTAAGAGCGTCGACGCATATTCCCTTCTGTTAAGGGACATGGTTCTCGTGTCAACCGTGTTTACATGTTTCACGTTAAGCGCATAAGAAAACTGGATTCCTCGTCATTCCCACAATGTGAAACCGAACTCCACCGCCAAAATTTCAGTGGCCTTTCATGAATATTATCTATTGTGGTGTGAGGGATCCACGGTCCGCTGTGACTGGTTACAGAGTAATTGCATTTGACTTATTATCCCCATGTAACTTTGTATCTACATGTATACTGTACCAACAGAGAAATGTTGACCGTTCGAGTTGCACTCTTGCTGTTGACATTTGTAACGTCTATTTTGTTGTTCAACCTCAAGTGTGCATTAAGTACCGTCACGGGTTTGTTTCCTCGCAGTGATACACAACAGGATGGATGGGTCTCTATATGAAGAGTTGGTCGATATGGCCCTTGTACATGCGTTCACTGAATGCAATGGAAGAGCTGTTCCTGCAGCGACGCCTACCAAAATGTATGTTTTTTTCTGAACGTTATCACATTATTTAAAGATTTGTGTTAATAGTCTTTTTTTTACTGTTCTGAAAGTATTTTCTCATAAAAATTAATGTAGCGTAGAGGACAAATCGTGATCATATCATTATATTACTATACGAAGGTTGCCTTATATCAAAGTACACAGCTTCTGTGGAACCGGTGTTCATCCCAAACAAAATTACGTACCACTTCACATAATAATTTTTGTTTGACTCTCGTAAATACGGAACTCTTATTCATCGCTATAAATGCCCCTGTTGACATATATAATGAGTATTTACGTGAATTCGATACGTGTTATTATTTGAATTAATACGTTTTTATATAAATGTGGAAGAATCGTGTTTTCTAGTACATATGACATGAAATATGTAAATATGTTTGGCACAAGAGTAATGAATACGTGTTGACACATTTCATAGTGATCTGTTATCGAGAATGATACGAATCCTTAAACAGAGAATCTAAATAAATTAATTTATTAACAGCTCATGTGTAAGATGCCCTTGTTTCTAAAATAGTCAACAATAATGACTTTTACTGATAGAGTGACAGGAAGGGCGCTATTGGATCCATTTTTGCCTTCTGCGAAAAGTGACTTGCTTGCTGTCGGCTCTCCTGCAAAGTCACGCTGTTTTATTGAAAAAGCGATGAAAATAGTTATTCCCACGCTACGAAGAAATAAACCGAAACGTAATCTGCGAATCGACAATCGTAGAGTGTGCAAATACCCATTATTTATCGTCAAGCAAAACAATGAGCACAATGCTGTTGAATCTGTGAAATTCAGTCTGTGACAGCGAAAGGCTTATAAAATTTTTGAAGACCACTTGTTAATGTGAAATTTAGTCTGTGACAGCGAAAGGCTTATAAAATTTTTGAAGACCACTTGTTATTGTGGTGACAAAATCGCAGAGCAGCCCTTCTCTTTCAGTGTTTGATTTGGCAAACAACTGAGATAAATCGCACGTGACTTGTCGCCGTAAGAAGACACCTTGCGCAAATGAGTGCAGCGGGTAGCGTCGGCGACACAGTACCTCGTAGAAGTAGAAGGAGTTGATGGCGGGCGCCGCGTCGCTGGCGTTGGTGCCATTGAGGTCGTCCATGGGTGCCGGCGGGCGGTCGCGGCCGGTGGCGTGGTGCGTGGTGCGTGGTGCGTGGTGCGTGGTGCGTGGTGGTGCCGCTGGGTGCCGCGCCGCCGATCCTCGCGAGCAGCAGCGCGACACACTGCCGAGGCGCGCCGCGTCCCGGCCCGCCGTGGCACGCGTCCGAGGCGCCGGCTGCGCATGCGCGCCCGCTCCGGAGCCTGCGGCCGCCCCGCTCGGCCTCACAGTTACGCTGGTCACATAACCGCCTGGCGACCGACAGTCCGATGGCGCGACGGCCCCCAATGTCGCTACCGGCAAGCAGCAGTATGTGCCGACAATTGAGCTCCCTACGTACTTTGAACATAGCTGCTAAGGTTCAGTGACCGTGTCAGAATTATATTGGAACAAATAAGCCCTCGGTCACAATTATTAAGTCAAAATTGACCAGGTTTCGACGCTACTATGAGCGTCGACTTCAGAATTAAACTAACTGTTCTAAAACGTAATAGGTATATAAGACACTAATAAACTAAAGTGTGTACTGACTGGAAAGTGATGCAGTACTTACAAGTCACATTCTAAAATAATCCAAGCCGGAAAGGTGACGTCATGAAAATTTGTAAAAAAGATAAGATGGCGAGCCGCTAAGGGCTGCTCGTACCTGAGTGAACACGGGTACTGCATCTCTTTCCAGTCAGTACACAGTTTATTAATGTCTTATATACCTATTATGTTTTAGAACAGTTAGTTTAATTCTGAAGACGACGCTCATAGTAGCGTCGAAACCTGGTCAATTTTGACGTAATATTTGTGACCGAGGACTTATTTGTTCTAATATACTCCCTACATAAGTTCCTCTTCAGCACTTTCTTCTTCTTGTCCTTTGTATCCCTCACCATCGCTTGTCTCGGCAGTTCCAGTGAACTTTTGCCACATTCGTTCAGTAAAACATTTGCTCTTGTATCCTTGGTCTTCTTTCTATTCGCAGCTAAAAATACTGAGCTCGGTAATTTATACAGGCAGGTTTGACATAAATTTAGTAACCCCTAGGAGATATGACACCAATGCCGTTCTAACACCGCCTTTTGCCTTGACACTGCCCTAAATCCATCGAGAAAGAGAATCAAAAGGTTCCTCGGAATATACCGTATTGAACTGAGACCTCTCGTTGATGATTATTTCGCTTATAACTACCAAATTACTGCGATGTTCACTGCCACAGTTCGAAACAGTCCCACGCATTTTCAACGGGATTAAGACCGACTGACTTGGCCATGCCAGTCGATGTGCGGCAGTGTGCTTGATTGGTCCCCAAACCAGGAACATAACCTTATATCCCTGCTGTTACCATTGAGGAAAGGAGAGGCAGGGGGGGGGGGGGGGAGATTTACAGCAGATAAAAAACAAACGGCAATACTTGGTCATCCACCAAGTGAAAATAAATATCCTGGTTAACGTTTACGGTCATGTGGCTGAATGCTTATGAGTCGTGATATGAAAAACACTTCTACAACATCACAGAACTGCTTCTGGCCTGAATTACACCCTGCGCAACCTCAGAATTTAACGTCTCATTGGACCATCGAGTCAGTCGATCCTTACATTATTTCGACAACTATATACTCTTCCAGTCAGTTACAATATAGTTGCTATATTATTTGACCGATTTAAGACACCCAGCTATATGTGCCTCAATGAGAAATGGCTTTTTGCGAGGTAGCAGACATCAAATACCCACTTCATGCAGTTCTCTTGGCAGTACTTCTGCAGTCAGGCTGACTGGGTCGCAGTGCTAAAAGTCAGACATCAGGCGAGGAATGACTTTATTGCTCATACGACACGTTTCGGAATTTATCCGTCATCAGATATCTACAAAAAAAATCAGATGTAAAAATGTCTTTTAAACCATAGTTCGCTCAAAAACTGGTTGAGTGTAGCTAATTAATGGACAGCAGAAATTACTATCAGGTTTGAAACCCACTATCACTGACGAGGTGTGACACTCATCTCCGTACCCTGCCACCCAATGTTCTTACGCCGTGTTAAATGGTTGCTGGTGGTACACAATTCCTTGTATACACGTTGGACAGTCCACGTTTACACATCAACAAATCGGACACTTCCGTTGACGATGTTTCGACTGGCACGAACAAAGACGTACCTCCTTTCTGCCGTTCTGACACATTCACACGTCGATCCCTCTCACAGTGCTGGTGTCATACCACTGGCAGATACACATCATTTAAGTGCCGTCAATTTAGTCAGCGGTGGAGTGTCAAATGATTGCCTGATAGCTCTTCTTTCGATGAGCCTATCCGCAAGGAAATTGGGAATTGTAAGACCCGTTTCCTACTACATTATTCTCTTCAGTGAACGGGCTGTTGAATGTTGATACACTATGTGATCAAAAGTATTAGGTGCATTGTGCTGCCACCTGCTGCCAGGTACTCCATATCAGCGACCTTAGTAGTCATTAGACATCGTGAGAGCAGAATGGGGCGCTTCGCAGAACTCACGGACTTCGAACGTGGTCAGGCGATTGGGCGTCACTTGTGTCATACCTCTGTACGCGAGATTTCCACACTCCTAAACATCCCTAGGTCCACTGTTGCCGATGTGATAGTCAAGTGGAAACGTGAAGGGACACGTACAGCACAAAAGCGTATAGGCCGACCTCGTCTGTTGACTGACAGAGACCGCCGACAGTTGAAGAGGGTCGTAATGTGTAATAGTCAGACATCTGTCCAGACCATCACACACGAATTTCAAATTGCATCAGGATCCACTGCAAGTACTATGACAGTTAGTCGGGAAGTGACAAAACTTGGATTTCATGGTAAATGACAAACGACGCCTCGTTTGGTGTAAGAAGTGTAAACATTGGACAACTGAACAGCGGAAAAACGTTGTGTAGGATGAAGAATCACGGTACACAATGTGGCGATCCGATGGCAGGGTGTGGGTACAGCGAATGCCCGGTGAACGTCAACTGCCAAAGTGTGTAGTGCCAATTCGGAGCCGGTGGTCTCACGGTGTGGTCGTATTTTTCATGGAGGAGGTTTGCACCTTTTGTTGTTTTGCGTGGCACTATCACATCACAGGCCGACATTGATGTTTCAAGCACCTTCGTGCTTCCCACTATTGAAGAGCAATTCGGGGATGGCGATTGCATCTTTCAACATGATCGAGCGCCTGTTGATAATCCACAGCCTGTGGCGGAGTGGTTACATGACAATAACAACCCATTAATGGACTGTCCTGCACAGAGTCCTGACCCGAATCCTATATAACACGTTTGGGATGTTTTGGAACGCCGACTTCGTCCCAGACCTCACCGACTGACATCGATACCTCTCCTCAGTGTAGCACTCCGTGAAGAATGGGCAGCCATTCCGCAAGAAACTTTCCAGCACCTGATTGAACGTATGCTATGCGAGAGTGGAAGCTGTCATCAAGGCTAAGGGTGGGCCAACACCATATTGAATTCCAGCATTATCGATGGAGGGCGCCACGAACTTGTGCTTTCATCCAGGTGTCCGGATACTTTTGATCACATAGTGTGTAAATACTGTAAGATTATTTACATTGTTAAAAGCACAGTGTTCGAACAAGTACCTATGTCTAGTGGCAAAAGAATAATAGTACGCCACAAAAATAGAGAAACATGGTGAATAGTGTGTAAAAATTCGAAATACAAAATTGTGCTTATGTTTCGGAAATAAAACTGTAGTGCGACCTCCAGACTATATGAGAGATTCAAATGGTTCAAATGGCCCTGAGCAGTATGGGACTTAACTGCTGAGGTCATCAGTCCCCTAGAACTTAGAACTACTTAAACCTAACTAATCTAAGGACATCACACACATCCGTGCCCGAGACAGGATTCGAACCTGCGACCGTAGCGATCGCGCGGTTCCAGACTGTATCGCCTAGAACCACTCGGCCAGCCCGGCCGTCTATATGAGAGGAAACGTAGATCACTGCAAGCTATCCCACTGAAGACGCCTTAGAGCAAGAAAAAGGGATACGCGTCTGGGAAAAATAAATTAAGCTGCAGCAAAAAAAGGCGGTCTTATTTACAAAATAAGTACTTGTGTAACCTACACGTGTTCAGGATATCCCCTTCAGCGTGCGGCTTAACGATATTTGTGTTATGAAAGTAAATAAGAGAGGTGAGAGGGTATATTTGTATAACACGTCCTTTCACACAGCTAGAACAGTCCGCCAAGTGTTACAGTGGCTCGATTCAGAGTTGTAAGTATTCGCTTGTCCTGCCGCATCATTAATATTAATCGAGTTCACTCTGTGAATCCGAGACCACACAGTCTTCAATAGTGAGGAAAATATGGAATAGAGAACGGCCCAAGAAATCCGAAGAGACATCTCAATACCTGATTAACTCAGATCCCCCTCACGAATGTCCTAAGTTGGCTACTACGGAACTAGTCATAGTAATAAGTTTGGTTAGAGTACGTTAGTAACGTGAAAAGTTTTCCCTACTCTAGTTCAGAATATTGCATTCATGTGGTTGGCATGTCACGGGATACACATTTATATGTTGCAAGAAACTGTGCAACAGATACGCATGTGAGATTGTACAGGTGAAATCTCATATGTGGGACGGTTCACAATGAGAAACTCTGCCTCGACCGCACAGAGGCACTTTCTGTACCATTCGTTCACGAAATTGTCAAACTTTCTAAATGGTATCTCGGTACAGCACCGTTGTGGTAATACCACAGAAGTCGCTAGCGTCTTTCGCGGAAGACGGCGAGCAGATTGCGACGCGTTTGGTTCTGGGAAGTGAGCGCGGGCAGCGGCTGCCAGCGGGTGGCGCCTGGGCCACAAAGACAGCTGGCGGCCAGAGCGACGCCCCCATTGCGGTGGGGGCGGCGGGGGCGGCGGGGACGGTGGGGGCGGCGGCTTTCCAGGAGGAGGGGTGGCCGAGCGGCGGCAGGCAGCCGCATCGAGCGCGCGCGCCCTACCGACACCGACATCGACGCCGAGGTCGACGCCGAAGCGGCGATGGCCGCTTCTGGGGTGTTACGATCGCCTAGAAAAAAGAAAAGGCTTATTTCCGGAATGGACTTTTCACTCCAGAGCGGACTGTGCGCTGATATACAACTTCTTGCCAGATTAAAACTATATACCGGACAGTAACTCGAACCAGGGACCTTTGCCTTTCGCAAGCAAGCAGTTATTCTCTTCTAGGATGTTACAGATCAGCGCACACTCCGTTGTAGAGTGAAAAGTTTAGTTTATTATAAATGGCTCTGAGCACTATGGGACTTAACAGCTATGGTCATCAGTCCCCTAGAACTAAGAACTACTTAAACCTAACTAACCTAAGGACAGCACACAACACCCAGCCATCACGAGGCAGAGAAAATCCCTGACCCCGCCGGGAATCGAACCCGGGAACCCGGGCGTGGGAAGCGAGAACGCTACCGCACGACCACGAGATGCGGGCAAAGTTTATTATAGAAATAATCTCCAACCTGTGGCTAAGCCATGTCTCCGCGGCGTCTTTTCTCCCAGCAGTACTGTTCCCCAAGGTGAGGTAATGGTGAAAGTAAAGCTGTGAGGACAGGTCGTCTTTTGTGCTTGGATATCTCAGTCAGCGAAGAATACGACCGCGGAAGGCATAGGTTTCCAACGTTTCAAAAAGTTTATTTCTTGATATGAACTGTTTGTAGAGAACACAATTACAAGATTCTAACATTACAGAGCAAGACAAACTATGTGGAATAACCTTTCATAAATGCCTTCTGTAACGATAGCAGCGAATTCGAACAAAATGCTTGGCAGAAATAGGAGATAGCAAAAGAAAACATAAAATTAGATCTGCATGAAATACGAAAATTACAACTCATCAGCTACTGCTTTATACTGTCAAAGGCATTCCACGTAGCTATGATCTGAATAAAATACGTAAAGCGCAGATCATTATTGTGGTGTCACCGCCAGACACCACACTTG
The DNA here is from genome assembly GCF_023864275.1 of Schistocerca cancellata. Lineage (NCBI taxonomy): Eukaryota > Metazoa > Arthropoda > Insecta > Orthoptera > Acrididae > Schistocerca > Schistocerca cancellata. Next base: position 651,637,683 of record NC_064627.1, read on the forward strand.
CTAGGTGGTAGCTTTCAAATCGGCCGCGGTCCGCTAGTATACGACGGACCCGCATGTCGCCACTGTCAGTGATGGCAGACCGAGCGCCGCCACACGGCAGGTCTAGAGAGACGTCCTAGGCCTCGACCCCAGTTGTACAGCCGATTTTGCTGGCGAGGCTACACTGCCAAATGCGCTCTCATTTGCCGAGACGATGGTTAGCATGGCCTTCAGCTACGTCATTTGCTGCGACCTAGCAAGGCGCCATTTGTCCTTTGCTATGTATATTGTGATGCCTGTACAGCGCACGAGATGTTCACCCATTGTGGATTAAAGTTAAGCATTCTACCAGGTACTCTTGTTTTGATAGTCTTATTTCTCTGACCTGTTCCAGACCTCACGCCAGCCTGCGTGAGCTTAATCGCGTGCCTTTCGGCTTCCTCAAAACTCCGTGAATTGGCTCCTGCCAATTCACAACAATTATTTCTTTTACACTGTCAAAGGCATTGTACTTAGGTTAACGTATGTACTGTACATCTGCAGAAACTGACAGTAACATCAGAAGAGCTGTTTTCTCGGCGTGACTGACTTATGCGATGTTTTAAGATGTACTGCCGAGATTTGTATTCCACTTTATACCCAAAATTTCGACGACCAACCAGCTGTGACGAACTGTGTTGTTAAGTATACACGCTGACCGGAGTCCAACAAGACTGCTGACGTCGCATTTTTTTCGGATGAAAGTTTTGGGGTCCGGCACTAATTTATTAAGATCTTGACGGTATTTCGTACACAAGAGATCAAAAACACCTAAAGTATGTGTGTTTCACGGAATAACAGTGCGAGTTCTGAGAATCAGACTACTTGCGTACACGTGAAGAAGAAGACCGGGTTGTTTGTCGAAATAATCTGCACAATACTGAAACAACAACTCAGCTGTACAGTCGAGAACACACTATTATTCACCAGGACAGATATATCAGTGGCGCACGTATCCGAAATGTCTGTTTGGAACAGGTAGCAGCGGAGTGTACCGAGAGGGCACAGTCAGGTCCTAGAGGAAAAGATGGAGAAAACAATTGAACATCATTTGTTATTAACTATCTTCTCCAAAATTTCATTAACCAACGAAAAATTAATTAGTAATTTTCCTTTGAAACTGATAAACCATAATTGCTTTCAGAGAACATGGTTCTTTTCTATTTAAAAAGAAAACAATATTAAAGATAAGCTTTAACAATAATTACTAAACTCCAAATACGAGATATAAACAGTTTAGAGATGCTTCACAATTTAAAAAGGATTACAAAAGAGGAAATATGTTACATATTTTGAATTACAGTGGACCAGGCCGACTTCAAATCGTGGCTCAAGCCCACTTGTGGCACAACAGGCTCCAGGCGTAGAACTCGGGCCACAGCCCCCCCTCCCCTCCCTCCCCTCCCCCCTCCTCATCAACAACAGGGCAAGCGAGGGTAAGTTGACCGCTTCAGCATCTACACCATACACTCTCTTAAACAGTGAAGTAAAACAAAAAAAAAAACCTGAAGATTATGGCCCAGTTTTGAACGATATCACAAACACGGCAGTAACAGAGGATCAAAAGTTATTTATATTTTAGATTTAAAATAAGTTGTTGCGTATTAAATAAAGTATTCCACTTATTCCTCTACAGAATAAGCAGAGAGATATATTGTTGGCTGCAAGAACTAAGTCACTGCCACTGATTAAAGTCGATCCGATTTCAACATAGTGGTAAGATAAAATCTAAACTTAAAATTGAGTACCGTCCGCAAGACCTTAAAATCAAAATCATAATAAAACATCAGTCTGAACTTTAATTTAAAATCGGGCACCCGCAATTAAAAAAAAAAATACTCCAAACAGATAAGCCAGTTTCCATAAGGGTGGAGTTCAGCACATGCCAAAGGCCCGTTAAAACATTCGCCAGCTAAATGCAAATGAGCGCAGCATAAGAAGTTGAAAACCAAGCGGAAAGTGAACTATAAGCTGCTTCATCCAAATTCCAGCCAACCTAGCCAAATTTGTGGCCAACATTACAAGCGACACTCGCCCATAAACAGATGCAGGCAGACCGGAAAACCCAAGAAGAAGTTGGTCCAGTTTCTAGCAAAATACCACAATTAACGCGTTCCGAGCGACTATGGCATCCCGGTATACGATCCGTATCGTTCTCACTTCTCCAGGTGGGAGCCCAAAACGACGCCACCTCGCACAGCCAGGACAGGGATAACCTCACCAAGCACGTCACGTCAGCAACCGCACCGTCCTATGTGGTAAACGCCAGCTCAACACCTCTACCATCAACTACCAACTTCGACCATCTCCATCTCGCTGACTGCACTACTTCCTTCCCACCGCAGAAAGGGACCAAATACGAACCGGAAAAAAATAAATAATACAAAATAAAATAAAACGATATAAGATTCCAAATAACTCGTAACTAAGGCAAAATAGTATTGGAATCAGAGTATTTGTATTTTTAGTTTAAATGATAAAATTTTAAAATGTAGGAGAAATTGGAAAGAAGACCTAGAAGGAATGGAGAGTGACAGACTCCCCTTAACGGCTAGAAAATATAAGTGCCAATAAAGAAGAGATAGAGGAAGACCCAGGCAACGACGGGTACCATATCAGCCAATTTCTTCTAATATCTGAAGAAAGAAGAACAAGAATCTTTATCTTCACACTTCATTATAGTTAACCTTTCTTGGGCTGTACCCGGTACACTTAAGCCGCGTGGGACTAACTAACGACGAAATACGCATTTGCGGATCATCTGGGACACCAGAACACGACACACTGCTGCGCAACACGCTAGCACAGCTGAGACCTACAAACAACGACAGCGACATCGCCGGAACAATACGTAATCCCGCTCACTGCAACACAATAAATACCGTAGGCAATATTGTATCGAACACACTGCATCAAGAATACAGGCGGCAAAAAACATATGGAAGGCGGCGTAGACAAGCACAAGTCCGCAGCTCGTGGTCGTGCGGTAGCGTTCTCGCTTCCCACGCCCGGGTTCCCGGGTTCGATTCCCGGCGGGGTCAGGGATTTTCTCTGCCTCGTGATGACTGGGTGTTGTGTGATGTCCTTAGGTTAGTTAGGTTTAAGTAGTTCTAAATTCTAGGGGACTGATGACCATAGATGTTAAGTCCCATAGGGCTCAGAGCCATTTGAACCATTTGAAGACAAGCACAAACAACACAACGAACTACATGAGAGAACACAAGCACGGCCACATATTCCGAAACAGAAGAAGGAACCAGCACACTGGGTGAACATGACTCAGAAAGGATCAACACGTAAGGGATCCAAACAAACAACACATGACACTCCAAGCCATAACACAGTTACAAACAACACAACTACCAGTAACAATCATAAAACAAATAAACACCGACACAACTTACTAAGACTATATTAATAAGGTAACGTCGCTTGAGAGGAGAAGGCTCGAAGAACTTTTATTCTGGGGCTCCTCCTCCACAACGACAAGCAGTAATTATTATTCGTCTTATTATGTGTAGACAGAAGTATATTCTCTTCCCTATTTAAACCTGCAGTCAATGAATTTTATATATCAAATGTATTTTCTGTATAAAGTATGTATAAAACTAAATATTTAATGTATTAAGTTATTTAAGGAATAATCCATTCAAGTAGCAATGAACTACATTGTTTTTCTACTAACAAATGTACAACCATAAGTGTATTCCTAGTGTAATGCTAAAATTCATGTATTCCTTGTATCAAACGCTCAATCAGTATTAAATCTGTATAAAACCTTGTGTATGTACCTAAGGTACCACACAGAGTATACCACAACTACCAACAATAAGACAAACAAACAACTGCCGAATATCATGTAGTGTCCTGACAGGCAACACTTCCAGTAATATATCAGTATACACATACAAAATGAACATACATAAGCCCAAACCGTTTCAGATGAGAATAGCTCGATGTTCTACCGAGACCTACTCACCTGAAATAGGTATAAATAGGCTGTTATCAACAAAAAGCTAAAAATGGTTCAAATGGCTCTAAGCACTATGGGGCTTAACATCTGAGGTCATCACTCCCCTAGTACTTAGAACTACTTAAACCTAACTTACCTAAGGACATCACACAAATCCATGCCCGAGGCAGGATTCGAACCTGCGACCGTAGCGGTCGCGTGGTTCCAGACTGTAGCGTCTCGAACCGCTCGGCCACTCCGGCTGGTCCTAAGGACATCACACCTATCCATGCCCGAGGCAGGATTCGAACCTGCGACTGTAGCAGTCGCGCGGTTCTGGACTGAAGCACCTAGAACCGCTCGGCCACAGCGGCCGGCTACTAACAAGCCACTTAGACTATATTGCAGACCAAAATAAAGTATATCACTTCCCGGTACATATTGCAACTTACTTTCACCACACTGATTGTAGTACTTTTTTTATATTTGCAACATATAAATTATATTCTCATCAAATGAACAGAAACAAATTACATAGAACCACTTTAACAATTTTTAAGCATTCAATTCGCTGTAACATTAGAATATTTTTTATCTATTATGTTCTTTATATAGAAATTTTTTATCTATTATGTTATTTATATTGTATACCAATGAGATTGTAATAAGGAGAAGTCTTTGCTGTTAGATTTAGAAGCATCCGACCCACCTTACATTTCTAAGCTCTGGGTTACTCTGCACTGTTAATGAAATAAATAATAATAAAGTAAATAAATAATAATAAAGTAAATAAACTCTCGCTCGAGGTACAATCACAGTAAATTCGATGCTAGCATATGGCATAAGGTATATGACCCATCGGGGATTGTGCAAGACCTCTTGAGGGATTCAGATGTTTCTTTCCCTGTCTCTGCTTTGTATCTGGAATAAAACCACAGACGTACCTCGCTGTTTGGGCATCATCCCATCGTTTCTACCTTTGGTAGAGAACTCGATTGTGAATTTGCTGCTTGCTTGTGGCCCGTATTCCCGTTAAATTCAACATTTGACGATGTTGTTCTTTCTTTAGCCAATACTTTGCCGTTAGTTTTCGTACCTGGAGATTGAGTCCACATATTTCTAATATTACGAGGGGCGTTCGAAAACTAATGCAATACTTTTTTCCCTGAAAACATATTGGTTTTATTCAGGATTCCAGTATACCATATTATTCCCCTCTCTTTTGGCTACGAATCCCTGTTTTTCAATACAATCGCCGTTCGGTGCGATGGCGGGAGGGCCCGTACGCCCGCATGTTGTCATTTTACTGGTCGACGTCAGAATCAACGTCTTACTGTATCAGCAAGCGGAAGAACAGTCCAGAGAAGCTCTGTGAGCTCCTCTTGTGTGCGCAGGCTTGTGTGAGGCCTTGCGTTGTGATGAACAAGGAGAAGTTGGTGTGCATTTTTGTGGCGACGTACACGCTGAAGATGCTTCTTCAATTTCCTGGTAGTAGTAGAATACACTTCCGAACCAGGCGGAGGATATCAAACATGATGACCCCTTCAGAATCCCAGAAGACCGTCACCATATCTTTATCGTATGATGGCGCTGCTTTGTTTTCTTACGACAAGAGTTCGTGTGACACCACATCATCGATTGCTGTTTTGTTTCTGTGACGATGTTCGACAAAAATTGTCACAACTGGCCTCGTAACGTACAAGCAACTCCGCAGAGATCGTCGTTCGTTACTCTTTATGATCTTGTGTTAGGCGGCTAGGAATGCAGCAGGCACACACCAATGAGTAACCAAACTGGTGGACCAGTGTGTCGGCACTACCAATAGACACCTCCAGTTGAGCAAGGAAGTGTTTGATTGTGAGCCATCGATCACTATGAATGAGAGTGTCCACACGTTCTAAAGTCGCAGGAGTCATAGTTGTGTGCAGCCGGCCGGTATGCCGGACATCGGACCCCTCTGCTCGACCTTGTTGCGTTGATGACATGCGCCTCGCCCAACGACTCACCGCACTTTTTTTCACTGTCAGGTCTCCGTATACATTCTCAAGCTGCTACGAATATCTGCGATGCTCTGATTTTACACCGAAACGAACTAAATGACAGCTCTCTGCTTGGAATAAACCCCCATTACAGACACCATTTTGATGGTTACGTGTAGCTCCGCCACTATCGGAAGTTCATCAAACTATAGGGGATAAAGCAGGAATATTCCACGATGTCCCGCAACAAACCCTGCATTTTTTCAACCGAAATTCTACATCTACATCTACGTGATTACTCTGCTATTCACAACAAAGTGCCTGCCAGAGGGTCCAATGAACCACTGAACCACCTTCAAGCTGTCTCTCTACCGCCTGCCGGGGTGGCCGAGCGGTTCTAGGCGCTACAGTCCGGAACCGCACTACCGCTACGGTCGCAGGTTCGAATCCTGCCTCGGGCATGGATCTGTGTGATGTCCTTAGGTTAGTTAGGTTTAAGTAGTTCTAAGTTCTAGGATACTGATGACCTCAGAAGTTAAGTCCCATAGTGCTCAGAGCCATTTGAACCGTTTTTTGTCTCTCTACCGTTCCACTCTCGAAAGGCAATCGAGAAAAAGGAGCGCTTAAATTTTTCTGTGCGAGCCCTGATTTCTCGTATTTTATAGTGAAGATCATTTCTCCCTAAATTGGCCCGAAAAAGACGCATTTCACTACTTACTCCTATCTGCAAAGCCCTAGGCGACAGTACCAAAAGCTCCCATCATACGGAAGAGTACTCCACTTCGCAACCTGTTAACTTCCCGTGCGAGTGTTAGGAGCAGAAGCCTGTGCGCCCAAGAACTCGGACCCTATCCCACAATCTCAGTTAGGACTACTTTGTGTCCCCGTCTGACTTGCTCATTTCTTCAAAACGTACCCTATAATCCTGGCACTCGTCCAAGAATACGTCTAGGTATCGGGCGAAGGATTTCCTCATTTCGGACATATTGCTTAATTTGATGCTCTCTTAAAAGGTTCCATTTTAGCAACAGGCACGTGGTCTTTTCAAGTTCAACTGACTAGCTCCTTGCTACTACTGTTGTACAGCTACTACAGCAGATCGTCGGCACACATCACTACTCGCACAACAGCTTCGTTATCGTGCAGGTTTCCTGATTTCGGGTCGAGTACCAGATCTCAGAAGACTGGGCCACTTATGGATCCCTGGGAGCTGCCTTTTGAAATGTTATTTTCAAGGGCCTGTCGTGTGCACGCCAGAGATGCTTCTCTTTGTTCACAATAATTGCAGAAAACTGTTGTACAGGCAGTCCAAGTCGTTCACATGACAAAAAATGCTGGCCATGACATGTAATCGAAAGTCCCAGTGACTTCCTCCGTTTCCACAGTTTGGCTACAAGATGCTTTACACGGAGCACTTCTTTTTCTTCCAAGTCTTATTGCGTCGTTAACAACGTCTTATTTTGACTTCCCACTTACGGAATCAAATTGTTGTGAGCTCATTATACGAAGGTTTCTTCTTTAGTCTACCGCATACGGCTTGGCAGCTCCAGAACCTTCTGTAAGGTATTGAGAAGTTAAAGTGGTATGTTGTATTTTGTAGGTACTCGCCCTTGTCTTCAGACTTTTTCCACAAAATTAAGATTGTTTTCTGCCATATATCTGGTAGTCTCTCCTGCAAAGAAAACGAGTTGACACAAATATAAACATATGTACATATGAAGGGCGTGTAGGACTTCAACGGGGATACCACCTGCTTTGGCTGATTTATTCTCTTTCAGTTTTAGGGTTTCTTTCATTGCCTCCTCTTCAGAAAATGGAAAAACTGTCCTATCTCGACAGTATGCTTTCCTACTTTTGTTCTGAAATTCTCTGCCTTCGTGAAGTTAGTCCTCTGCAGTATTGTCTGGGAAGAGAGGGTCTATCAATGATAGTGCAGACTGCCGCCAGTTTTCCGTCGTTCCCCCGTCTACTCGTTTTAGTTGATAACATTGTCCAAGATTTGATCTTTCAACAGACGATTGTATAGAACATTCCTCGTGGGTCAAGATATAGGTTTTGTGCCAGGAGTTCCATCTCTCTACTCTTACTGCCTTATGTGGTCTTTCAGTTGAGGCTTAAGATCACTGATTTGCCCAGACTGCGAACAGTTTTCTTCCGCAGTGCGGTCTTCCTGGTAGAATCTTCTTGCCCTTCTTCTTCTTAGTCCTTGGAGATCCTAGTTTCATGGTACTTGAAAACTCCAGCCCGTTTGACTCATGAATGGTACTGCATTTTCCATGGACTGTCGTATTGCTGTGACGAGCTCTGGAGGTTCTTTGTAAACGTTGTCATTCACTTTCACCCATACCGGATAGCACCAAATCTTCCTTACATTGTATCATTTCTTTAACGTGTTAATGCAGAGTCATCTCAGGGTTCATTTCTACAGGAGTCAGCTGGTAAGATTATTAACGCTTGGTCACTCGTGGTGAGGCCTCTTTCGACTTTCTGAGTTCTGATCTTCCTCACCACACGTTTGTTAACTACTGTGACTTCTACATTGTACTGCGAATCAGCCCTCCGTTCGTATGTAGATAGGTTTCTACTTCTGTTTTAATTCCATTACTGATTCCTACAGTATGATACCTCCTTCATCCTGCATTGAGCAGAACCGTAAGAGTCACTTAGAAGTCCCGTCCATGGTTTAGATTAGTCGATTGCTTTGGCCAAGGTAACTAATGTGTTTAAATTGCTCTACATGCTCATCCAACGGATCGCTGAATTGGAAATTCGTTAGGATAAAAATGATACTTCCCGCGACTGTCAGAACCTCATCACAGTTCATGTGTTCATTATAATGCTGTGCTATTTTTAGCCCTGGTATGATTCTAAACACTTTTCAGTAAAACGAATACGGCTGTAATTGTTAACAAGAAACATTTTCTGTATGATCGTTACAATTTAAGTTGTTCGTTATTGTAATCCCTAGGTGTTTAGTTGAACTGACAGACTTTATATCTGTGTGATTTATCGTGCAATCGAAATTTAACAGATTCCTTTAAGTGTTCATGTGTATGATCTCACACTTTCTTTTATTTATCGTCAATTTCCACTTATCTCACCATACAGACATCTTTTTTCAATCATTTTGCTGTTGGTTCTGGTATTCTGATGACTTAACAAAGCTATAAACGTCAGCATCATCTGCAAACAGTCTAAGACGGCTGATCAGATTATCTACTAAATCGTTTATGTATCAGGAACAGCGAGGGCCCGTGACGCTTCGTTGGGCAAAAACAAGATATGCTTTTCTCGATGATTTTCCGTCAAGCACTATTAACTGCGACCTTTGTGACAGGAAATTACGAATGCAGTTGCCCAACTGAAACGATACTTTATAGGTACGTGATCTGACTAAAAGGCTCTGTTAAGGAACGGTTTCAAAACCTTCCGAAATGTAATCATATGGATCCAATTCTGTAAGCTACCTCGTTTGTGGACTACACATCCGAAGAGTTCCTTCAGGGAATCTCTGTCTGGCATCTGCCCTTGTCATGAGCAGTTCTACTTGGTAGTTTCAATTTAATTCGCTCCATACTTCACTTTAATTCGCTCCATCCGCGTCCTCCCAGACATTTAATAACTGTGATACGTTCTCCAACGTGTAATAAATTTCTTCGAATTCATCTGGACCCATTTTGAAACGTTTGCTTGAGCAATCAGTAGCACGTCGTCGTCGTCGTCTGCTGATACTCGTATCTGAGTTTTCGTTTCTCTCATGAGATTTCCATTGTCACGATTCAGGCGTGGAAATGGCGTTGGTGGCTTAGTAGTCCAATCGTAGCATGGAACATGCGACTATAGAAATTACAAATTATGGAAGGTGGAGGAGTTTATGTCTCTGACGTTTGTCATTCTCTAGTCTTCGACGCTCACGTTCAGACTTCTGAAGAGCATTTGAGGTCGGCGACTGCGATCTTCTGCTATGGTGGACCAGTTACTTGGATCGATGTTCAGGGTTTTTAGACTTTTCTTGTACTGATCCTCATAGCGTTTAAGACGTGCACCTCGAGTTCTTTTACCTGTGCTCACTTCACTGTACAGTATACGACCTGGAAGTCTATCATTTCTCATCTACTGGACGTGCCCAGCCCATCGTAGTTGGTGCTCAATAATGAGAGCTTCTACACTATTCATTTTCGCTTCCTCAAGAACGGTGGTATGTGATATAAAATCATCCCATTTCATGTTCATGATGTATCTTAGCACCTGTTGGTTGAAGCATTCTAGTTTCATCAGATCGCGGTGGTGTAATGTCCAGGTTTACCAGCCATAGAACAGCGTTGAGATGACAACAGCCTTATACAACATCAGTCTGGTGTATTGTGTTAGGTCTTTGTTCAGGAAGACAGGATTTCTGAACGACCAAATGCTACATGGGCAGCACGTATTCTGTTCTCCATGTCTTTTTCAGATGGACAATTAGATAACAATATGCTTTCTTGATAAAGGAAATGGTCCACTTGTTCCAAGGGTGTATCAGAAATGGATACGCTGAAATCGGGTAGGGAAGAGACAGGAGCTAGCTGTGCCACCTTTGTTTTTTGAATACTGATGGAAAGACCAAATCGTTTGTATGCCTTGCTGAAACAATTAACAGACTGCTGAATCTCTGCAGGTGAGTGAGCTGGAGAGGCAGTGTCGCGAGCACACTGCAGCTCTGTTACACGAGTGGTACTTGTGAACTTTTTGGAGTAGAGTCTGGATTGGTTCAATAATCCTCCATCGAACCTGTACTTTAGTTCTACCCCAGCGTTGTTTACAGATGTCTCATAAAGCATAGCTGCCAGGTACAGAAACGACACCGGAAAACACTCTTCGTTTGTATTCAAAGTGATTGCTCTTTGTTGATCAATTTCGATGCGAACCACGCATATGTTATCATTATTTGAAAACATGTGCACTAAACTGAGGCAGAATCAAGAATTTATTTTTATGGAAATTTCACTCGAAGCGATTTCTCTATTAGTCTTTTGCAAGTTAGGTGCTTTTTTAATTTTTTTCGTGAAAATTTTAACCTGCTTGCAAAAATAAACATCACAAGGCTGTCAAAGAGGGACACATTATGGTGAAATAATCGTTATCTACCAGGTGCATGTCTTTCGTTCATCTTCAAAGACCTGTCCATAAAGTGTCTGATCAGTCTGCCCTCACAACAAATCCAGCGAACGTCATCCAAACATTTGGAGCTTCAACTACAATTCACGAACAGAATAAATATTTGAAGAGAGGTTGCTGTATTGATTGGTTTGAACGGCAAAAATGACCATTTTTAATAATATTCATGACATGCTATTTGATGATATTCCGTTCGATGAAACTAAAAAATAGTTAAGGGAGTTTACGCACAGAATTAGAACCCTTTCCACCAGCGTGACAGTCACGAATATTAGCTGCTGCGCTACCTACCTCAATTTAACGTTAGAAATAAAGGAGATAAACATAAACTTCGACATAGAATTTCTCGAAAAATGGGCCGTCGCATCAAAATCCGCTAGCCAAGTAGTCAGCAGGGGTCTCTCTACAACGTAACTAAGACTGATCAGAATCCTTGATTAAGAGGTCTGATGGCCCCTTGTGCGCAGTACGTTCGACCGACGTCGCGTGAAGACAGTGCCGATACAATGCAAGATGCCGAAGGAATGCTGCTACCCGCTAAGCTGGCTGGGTGCGCTATCACAGGTGGCAGACTCCTGTCACGTAGTCGGCTGTGGAAACACCGTGTTATGTTACACTATGTAGTAACCCAGTCACCTCCTGACGTCAAAGCGCCATATCGTAGAACGTTATGCCAACCCTACCGTCAGAAACACTTCAGTGGCTGACAAGGACTGAACCGCAACTTCTCTTTGCTGCACAAAGCGACTTGGTTGAAATCAGCGAAGAGTTCTACGTTGGCTCCTCATACCCACCACGGAATGGCACATCCGCAAAATATAACAATCTGGTTGATGGAGGCGCATTGAACTAATGATGTCACTTATCCCTTGCCTGATTGCAAAGCCCTGAATGGAGCTCAGGCCAGAGCAGTACTTCCTTTCTGCAGTTCATTTCACTACCACTCCACGGTGCCGTGTTGTAGCTGTTAATGAATGGGGATAGTCGTACACTTTGATCACGTCGTCCATAAACAACCTTCTGCAATCTATCCCAGGCATGTTCGATATGGTTCATGTCTGGAGAACATGCTGGCCACTCTAGTCGAACGATGTCGCTATCCTGCAGAAAGTCATTCACAAGACGTGCACGGTGGGGGCGCGAATTGTCGTCCATGAAGACGAATGCCTCGCCAATGTGCTGCCGATATGGTTGCACTATCGGTCGGAGAATGGCATTCACGTATCGTACAGCCATTACGGCGCCTTACATGACCACCAGCGGCGCACGTCGGCCCCACATAATGCCTCCCCAAAACAGCAGGGAACCTCCAGCTTGCTGCATTCGCTGGACAGTGTGTCTAAGGCGTTCAGCCTGACCGGGTTACCTCCAAACACGAATGTCTGGTTGAAGGCGTATGCGACACTCATCTGTGAAGAGAACGTGATGCCTATCCTTAGCGGTCCATTCGGCATGTTGTTAGGCCCATCTGTACCACACTGCGTGGTGTTGTCGTTGCAAAGATAGACCTCGCCATTGACGTCGGGAGGGAATTTGCGCATCATCCAGGCTATTACGCACAGTCCGACGTATACTAACGGACCGCGGCCGATTTAAAGGCTACCACCTAGCAAGTGTGGTGTCTGGCAGTGACACCACAGCATGTGCTGTAGGACAGTTGAAGATATGCAAGTAGTCCAATACCAATCCGGACAAAATAGAAACAAACAAACTGTCGTACCTTACTCATCAGCGAAATGGTTGCAGTCACTAGGGAAGTGGAACAGCTGCAAGACACTGGACGCGCATTCCGGTGAATGGTGGTTCACGTTCCTATCGGCCTATAGAAATGTAAGTTTTCCATTTTTTCTCTAACTCGCTTAAGGAAAATGCCAGGAAGATTCTTTTGAAAAGGGCACTGTCTATTCTGTTTGCCACTCTTCCCTATTCGGAGCTCGCAATCAGTCTCTAACGATCTTGTCGTCGACGGGACGTCAATCCCTAACATTCCTTCCTGTTTCTTACTGACCAGAAGTGCAAACAGAGTGATGGTCATGAATCTCTTCTAGGCACCCATTACTTTCATTATGACGAACGAGACAGCTATACCACTTACATGTCGAGCAAGACGTCTACCTGTGGCTCTTCGCACGCCTACACTAACTGGATCTACAGGCGAGACGAAATCAGTAAAACAGAAATTTCTCCTGTCTGCTATCACTGTTATCTACAGCCATACTTCCGCCGGAGGGCAAATGCCGGTAATGGATCTCTTGAGCCACTACTTTCCAAATGGCACTTCGCGTTGTGATTTGGCTGAAAACAGCCGAGAGTTGTGAAGCTACTTACCTTATCCACTACGGAATGAGGCGTTCGAAAAAGACAACGATAAATTCGAACTACTTCAAGGAGACGCGTTGGATTTCTTCTGTATGCTAGCAACGTCTCTTAGCCAATAAGTAATAAAGTCTATGATCTATTGATTAGCGCAATTAATCTTCTCGCAGACTCGTTCCTCTTAACGACAAAGTCGTCTGAATACATTATGTCCCATTTATCGTCACCGCTCCATATATCATTTTGTCCAGAAGCAAAATAAAAAAATGTATTAAACAAATGTAGTTTTGTTACAACTGGGACAATAACGAGTAAGATTACCTTTCTTGTATCAACGTTCGTTACGAAGATACGAACAGCAGTACGTCTTTCTTAAATAGCACTGTACATCTTTTATTCGGTAATACACTCTCTCACCCCAAAACTGTACAATAACATGTCACAGTGCACCATTCACGTAACCATAACGTTATAAAAAGTGCAACACAAATCTCACTACGTAACTCTTCCACTTGCTGAGGCTGACCGGAAATTAGTGGAAACACAAGGAAAATGCACACTGATCAATCAGTCAACCGTTTTCAGTTGAAGATCAAAACAAGACCAAAACCATCCGTCTGGAAGGTAGGTTCTTCTCAGTTTACATCTCCGTGTAGACTTCTTCCGCCTGAGTAACATTACTCCCGGACTCAACCACAACAAACAAAAGGTAATGTTGATGCGGTTTTTAATCAACTGCCTTTATCGTCCAGAAAACATAGTTCAAAATTACTATTGTACTGCACTACGTTTATCACTACTGAAAGTAAGAAAACATTATTGCATTTACTGTTCTGCTAATTTATTTTTCCTTACGGTGTTGCTACTTTCCACCCCTTTGTGTACATTGTACTTACACAAACCTTGGACTGAATGATCTTCCCCCCCCCCCCTCCGGAGGTCAGCAAATGGACAGTTATGTGCCGCCCCTTACCCCCCACCCCCTCCCTACCGCCACCACCCACTCAGTGGTACACTGTGGTACTGAAACGTTCCCTTAGAAAACTTAGTGAAATACTATGCAGATAAACCTCTTACATTATTTGATTTTCAAACAGCTGAGCAGAACTGAACGTACTCAGACATTTCGCTCTTTACCTACTCTGATCAACACTAAACTGACATACAATATTTTTAGCGCAACGCAGTCTGATTTTCAATAATCCCTACAAAAGAATGGCCCTGACTAACATTAAACTATACCTTTCACAAATCACTTACCTCACAAAAATCTTCGTTACTCGAACTACTGCAATACAGCGAGCGCCACTACTGCCAGCTAAATAAAAGATTCAAACTACTGATAGACATAGTTAGCAAATGAAAGATTTTGATAGAGAACAAACATGTATTTACCTTAATAGTGTTCAAAAGTTATAATATATATATAGCAGTTCATGACATCCAGTCTTACAAATTTACTGTCTCTGATGGACACACGTCCAGATCATCCGCTCTCAAAACCCCACCATTTCTCTCCCCACATCCACCACTGCTGGCGGCTCACCTCCAACTGCGCAACGCTACGCGCTGTTAACAGCCACCTGCCCACCACTACAATAGCGACTATTACTCCAACAATGCAAACCAACCACAGCCTTCACACAGCACAGTCAGTGATTTTCATATAGAGCACTACGTGGCGTTACCAACATAAAAACCTAAACAGCCTACTTACAGTACGTCTGCAAACAGCGCTTGAGAAGTGGAAGTGGAATCCTGAATAAAATATATAGAGCTCTGAAAAGAACGAACTTCTGTTCGTACCATCATAACGAAGTTACAGGAAAGGCAATGATGCACTGTAGTGTCCCGCTGGTAGCTAAACAATATTTGCTTGATAGATATTTTTGTTTTTAGGGCGTGGACTAATAAACGCTACCAATCACAGTAGAACGTATTTTATTTAATGCATGACCAGTTTCGGGCTTGTGTTCATCTTCAGGTGGTTTTACATTCAATTACAACATTCAATTACATGTTTTAGTGCTCAGTGTTGGGACTGAAACAGGCAATTGAATGAAAAACCACCTGAAGATGGGCACAAGCCCGTAACCAGTCCTGAACGAAATAAAATCATTTTGTACTGTGACTCGTAGCGGTTACTATTCCACATCCCATAAAGGAACAGTCACGGAGTTCAAATGCATTCAATATGGGCAAAGTTTATTTTTTCTTTGCTTCTGTACAAAAAGTTAATTGGCGTGACCAAGATAAACTGGACAGACTGAATAACAGTAACAAAGTATTCGTATCATTAGTTTGAGATCTTCGAGTTATTTTTAAAGACAAGTTGGTTTGCTGGTGAGGGCAGAGCAGGCTGGAGCGGAGATGCGCCGCTGATAGCGTGGACGGGGCGCCCGGCCGGACCCACGCCGCGCCTCGTCTCGCCATTCAGCTCAGCTCGGCTGCGATTACGTAAATTACAGGCGGCGCGCAGCTAAACAAATTGCTTTCCGGGAAACTGATCCCGCCCACTCCACAGCAAGCCAGCCCAAGTGAGGAGAAAACCAAATTCCGCGAGGGTTTGATTCGAGGCAGCTCGCTACCTGAATAGCTCCGTCGCTGTTTCTCACCGTAGGCGCGCCAGCGCCTCGAGAAGGGCCGGTTGC